>NC_140441.1:24063720-24663720 GCF_963576455.1 Neolamprologus multifasciatus
CTGGTGGGTAACAGACGTCTCCGAAAATGTCGGAGCGCTTTTGAAAATATGTGGTGTCTTGATAAACTGAGCAGATTTTTGAGGTTTACACAGCTACATTCTCGCCTGAAAATATGTTAAACGTTTATTTTGTGACCCAGAAAGAGTAATAAGAGAAATATTAAAACTAACTAGCTGCCGCCATTGTTGGAAACTGATCTGGGCTGCGCTATGAATTCTGGGACGCAGCTTCTTCTTCTTCGGGGTTTAACGGCAGCTGGCATCCTTGCTGTCACTACCCGATCCGTACCGGAAACCTGATTGGTACTCCGCATGCGCAGATCTTACGTCACTTCCTCTCTTTGCCAACATTGCGACATTCAATATATTTGAATGACACGGTTAGCGCCCAGTTAGCTCTTAGCATTTCTCAACAGCTCTGCCTCCTTTTCGACTACCGGGACATTTAAACAATGGATAATCCGTATCCGCAACAAATTTTTGCTTTTCTCCTCAACAGAGAGCGTTCCCCGATTGAACAACAGCGCCGTAAAATAAGAAGAATGGTGCCTAATGACAGAGTTAATAATACAGACTTTATAATATGTCACATGAAGATTCAGCAGCCAGATGAAGTGTTTACTGGCAATTGACAGTGATAGCGGACATCATCATCACTATTCCAACAATCCTCTCCACACAGACAAGCTTAAACACACTCGATTATCACTAAATCAAATTTAACACACGTTTGTAATGACGCTAATTCAGTTTACAATAGGGTTCATTCGCTCAGTCAGCAGGTGGCGGTATCCTCGTACACTGGGGAGTACACTGCCATTAAACGAACAGAAGAAGAAGAAAACCCCTGCACATGCGCGGTACGGATCGGGTACACCCGATTTGTACGGTCTGACTTTGCACATGCGCAGTAAGAATCGGGAGTCCTGATCCGTAACTATCTTTTTATTTTTTTGTTTTTGTCTACATTATATTAAATGTTTCATTATCGGAAACATTTTAAGAGATACTTATTATTCTTAACATCTTAACAGATACTCTGACCTGTAACTATCGTAAAACGCTTCAACCGGAAGTAGACACCTTTCGCGCATGCGGGGTACCGATCGGGTTTCCGGTACGGATCGGGTAGTGACACTTGCACATGCAGTGCTGCCATCTTCTGTTTCAGTCCGTTATTACACTCTTAAATCCTACTACTTATTCCTGCGTCTTTTGGGATCTTACAAAGCTTCAAACGATGCGTCGACTATTAAATTAGTCGGCGACGATTTTGATAGTCGACGTAATCGTGACTAGTCAACTAATCGTGGCAGCCCTAGTGTGTATTACAAAGCTGAAATGCTGACATTAAAGGTCTTATGAATGCAACTTCAATAAATGTAACAACAAATTTGGATTGTTTAGCGTACAGCAGTAAGTGACATAGGCTATTAAGACGGTTGTTTGGAAACATTACTGCACGTTTAATAGTTTGGTTTGTGGTCTGTACCTTTTTTAAAGGAAAAGTTAAAGTGATTACACACACTCATATTCAAGCTGTCCGGGAGGATATGATGCAATTTGTTTCTTCATGTAAGCAACCGGTGTTTTCTGAACCATGAGTGCAGACCAAAAATAGATTCACAGACTCAGTTGTGTGCTGTTAACCTGTGGAACCAATGCTAAAGTAACTACAGTGACTGTAGGTTTCACTAACACCACCTTTCTTGCCAGATGAAGGAGGCCCTGTCGGAGATAATCCAGCTGGCTACGGTGGACTCAGAGCCCTGGGTGCTGATGGTTGCAGACATCCTCAAGTCCTTCCCAGAGACCGGCTCTCTGAATCTGGACTTGGAGGAGCAGAATCCAAATGTGCAGGATATTCTCGGAGAGCTCAGGGAGAAAGGTAGTTTTATATTAATTTGCATCATTTCCGGGTGAGCGCTGATGTCTTAAACATTTAAATAAATGCAAATGCATAGCTACAGTGTCTTTGCTTTAACTATATTCAGATCACTTGCGGAGCCATTCTGAGCCATGAAAACTACCCAGGTGGTTTCTGGTGTAGACGGATCTCATGTAGTACAGTGGTTTCCCCTCATGTTGTTTTATCTGTAAACTGGAAGGCAAGATGACCACAAGCCAGACTCAAAAGGTTTAAAGTGGAAGCACTTCTGGCGTTTTTTCCTGTCGCTGTATTTAGATTAGTGTTGATTGCAGAAACATAACTCCACACTTAAGCTTTTATTTAAATTGTCATGTTTTGATATTTTACTTAAATATTTACTTGTATTTCATTTAGATTTAGTTCCTTAATTTTATACTAACTTTAAGTTTTTACTACTTGAGCTCTATTTAACTTATGCAAGCTGTCTTATATGTTGAATTAATTTTTTTTCAGCAGTAACAAAGGGATAAAGTATCTGTTAATGAAAAACACTCATCAGCTCAGCGAGCAGAGTCGTGTTTTATAATGCTGACCAGCCACAGACAGAGGAGCACAGTGGTCAGTGCTGTAGTTAACGTCCCCACCTTTCTCTTCCTCCTCAGTGAGCGAGTGCGAGGCGTCGGCCATGCTTCCTCTGGAGTGCCAGTACCTGAATAAAAGTGCATTGACTACTCTGGTGGGACCCCTCACACCTCCCGTCAAACATTTCCAGCTGAAGAGGAAGCCCAAGAGTGCAACCCTGAGAGCAGAGCTGCTGCAGAAATGTAAGTTCATTTAATAATGGCCAATACACACAACGTCCCACAGCTATGGGGGTAGAGACCGTGGGGTGGGGTAAAAGATGTGCATTTGTGTTCATTTTATTGTGCCTGACAGATTGTCAGTGTCTGGTGTTCTTCAAGAATTGATTGTCCAACTTAACACATTTTAAATCCATTTGTTTTATAGCTACAGAGACAGCCCAGCAGCTGAAGAAGACAGCCGGAGTGCCTTTTCATGCCAAAGGGAGAGGATTGGTCAAAAAGATTGACACCACAAGTAAGTATAAAAAAAAAAAAGTCATACTAAAAAAAGATTTAAATTATTTCACTGCATCCACGTTTGCATTACAGCTCCTCTCAAGGGGATTCCCAAAGCCCCATTCCGCAGCCCCACCACCCCCAGTATGTTCAGCCCTCCCAGTAACCGCACACCTATTGCTCCCGCACGGACGCCCCTGCGTAAGGAGCGGGGGGTCAAGGTAAATCGTACCCAGTGTATTGTTTTTCTTACAGCTTTCGTTCTTTCATCTTTGTTCTTCGCTTTCATTGAGCTCCTGCAGGATTGGAGTGACAGGGTTTTTTTTTTTCTCCTATTGTTTAGCTGTTAGATATTTCAGAGCTGGATATGGTTGGAGCTGGAAGAGAAGCTAAAAGGAGGCGAAAGACTTTGGGTAAGTAAATTTACAGCCTTAGTTAGATTTTCTTGAGCAATAAGGTGTGACACTGTGTCGGTGCTTAACCTGTGCTTCTTTTTATGATATAGAAACCGAGGCTGGAGAGAAAGCAGCCAAAGAAGAAGCTGTGGTGGAAAACACCACACCCGACTACGCTGCTGGCCTCGTCTCCGCACAGGTATTTAACCCAACATATATCTACTGTTCTCTGTCACACCAGCCCCCGTTTGCCTCTCTGCCATCGTAGGTTCACTCCTTTGTGTCGTTTCTCAGAAACTGGGGTCGCTGAACGAGAATCCTCTGCCATCAACCAGCTACCTACCAGCCACACCCAGCATGGTTCCCTCCTCGTCTTACATTCCCAGCTCCGAGGCACAGCCAGGTTAGCCGCCTACTTCCCAGGGCTCAGTGCTTTAAAAACAAATAAAGTTAAATTCTCTGCTCATGCGTTTCCTTCATGTCCTCCTCCAAAGCCAATGCTGGTGGTTCGGGACGGGACACGCTGCAGGCGGCCCGTCAGCCAGAGGAGTCGGCGACAGCGACCACAGGTGCCAACGCCACCTTACCGGGCCAGTACAAGCAGAGGCCGCCTATGTACAATGCGGGAACCACAGCAAACCCTGCAACTCCCACATCCCCCAGCACACCGGTATCCACCCCCGCCAGCAATGGACCACCAGCAGCTGCGACAGCCAGCCAGCCAGAGACCCCCACTCAGCCTCCCAGCACACCTCAGACCCCCACCCCGACAGCAGCCCCTACGCCACCACAGCCACAGCCCAAAAAGAACCTCTCACTTACGGTAAATAAACACCATTTCAAGACTTTCAAAGTCAGAGGATATTAAAACGTCAGCTAAATTATCTGTCCCCACTGTTTCCGACCGTCAGAGAGACCAGATGTACGCCGCCCAGGAGATGTTCAAGACCGCCAACAAAGTCACGAGGCCGGAGAAGGCCCTCATCCTGGGCTTCATGGCTGGATCCAGAGGTATGAGAGTTTTTAGCTGCTTGATGCAAATATAAAAAAACATCTTTTTCATAAATGCATATTACTTCCTCACAGAGCCTGTATCTAAAAGTACAGATTATTTATCTAGTTTATCATTTTACCAGTTGTATTTCCTGTCAGACCCGTTTTCATTCACTTCACCCTTTTTTTCTTTTCTTTTTTTCGCAAATTAGCTTTAACACATTGTGACTTTGGTCACTAGCAGATTGCTGCAGATGCATGTTTGGATGGAAGATGCAAACTTGTCTGCAAACTCTCAAATTGCAGTAAAACTTGGAGATTGTGCACCTTTTAAATAAAAGTTAAACTTGTTTGTAGCAATGAGGCACATCTTCTACTATGAATGTGTTTGAACAGTCTCAATTTCCAGTTTGCGTTGAATTCACCCAGCACCTGCCAGCAACATTTTTCCCAACGAATGAAGGTCAATAAGGTCACTGACTGGTCTCAGGGCCTGTGTAAATCTGAATTCCCTGTAGTCATTCAGAGTTTCCCCACATTTGCTGCAGGATTTTACAGAATATGTTTCAGTTTAAATGCAGTTTTAACTACAGTAGATGTCCCTCATAATTTCTCAGCATTTATGCACATCTGACAGGGCAAAAACTAACCAGCCTACCACCCTAACTCCACCCTTCCCTACCCCCCACCCATTCCCTGCAGAGAACCCATGCCCGGAGCAGGGGGACATCATCCAGATCAAGCTGAGCGAGCACACAGAGGTTTTGCCCAAAGCCGACGGCACTGGCAGCACCACCATGCTGGTAGACACAGTCTTCGAAATGAACTACTCCACAGGACAGTGGACCCGCCTCAAGAAATACAAACCCATCACCAACACCTCCTGAGGCGATGCGCTCGCTCAGGAATCCCCACTTCAGACGCGTTTACGCACAGTTACAAAGTATTTGCATACACATTTGGGCCAAATCGAGCACGGGGAGGGTGAAAGATTGTCAAGGAGAGAAAGGTTCTCCCTTTTGCTGCACCTCCAAAATGTGGGACTCTTTGAAGACTTTTTTTTGGGGGGTTGTTTCCCTTACCCTTTTATTGTTTTTATGTCACTTCCGATTTCTGAATGATGCTGTTGACAGAAGAGAGATACGAGTTATTCTCACGGCAGGCACCTTTGAACATTTGTACTGAGGTACAAGCATGTCACGTGTTTAGAAAGACGACGAGCCGTCTGTATTTTTCTGTGCAAATGTGACGTTTGCAGCTTATTCTTCTACATTTCAGAACCAAACCATGTTTTGTGATGAAACAGAAATTAACGAAGACGGTCATTGTAAAGATGAGATGAAATAAAGAAAAAGAACTAGTTCTTAATGCTGTCCACTTCTGTTTTGGAGCCTTCTGGTAGATGTTTAATAATTTTTCATCCTTTTTTTCCAAAAGAAGGGAAGAAAATAAAGTGACAGACTCCAGCAGGTGTATCTCTTTCTTACTCACTTTGACCAGTGGGGGTTTATTTTGTGTTTAACTTATCTTACACCTTTAAACACATGCTTATTAAGATATCTCCAATGAGACAGTGTGTGTCTCCAGTGTGGTTTTGTTTCAACATTTAGTCTGCGTACTTCCTGTGTCTGACTTCCTGCCCTGCTCATGAGTACCTTGATGTGGCTTCAGTCAAAAATAGAATTAATTTACCAACACAGGGCAGAGATCTGCATTTGAAACAAGTATAGTTGTCTTTGTGTGTGGCATGAGCATTTCTCAAAGTCTTAGCACAGCATGAATTAGGCAGCATGTGTCCTTCCACCTCAAAACTCAGATCATAACCTGGACCTAAAAACACCTGCCAACCAGTCCAAGCTTAAAAGTGATGCTGGAGAAAGCCTGAGAGAGGAACTGACCACGACTTTAAACTGCTTCAGAATAGTGTGAATGTGCTTTTTTTTTTAAAAAATATGTGAGCACAGGTCACCACCTCGGGATCAATATCCCATAAGTGATCTAATACACAAGAGCAAAATGTTTCTGTAAATCTTGTTGCAGTGAAATGAAAATATAAAATCTGTTCACTTTCATTGTTTTTAATTAACCAACTTAATTCTTTACTGATTGTGATTCATGTCTTGAACTTAACAGAGATACTGTATTAAAAGGCCAATTGCTGTCCTGTGCCTGAGCCTGATTCGGCTTCAGGTTTATTCATGTTAAAAGTGGGTTTTCCTCCCTGTTGCCAAGTTCTTAAACAGCTGTTAGCCAGTGTGTGTGTTGCACCCTTGCTAATAAATCCTAAGTAACGGACTAAATGACGAGAATTTCACTCAGAAAAATTGAAATCCTGTTTTATGGGATTGTCTATGTTAGTCATGTTGTTTAGCTAATTGCTGATCATTGTGCTCTGAATACAGTTATCTGGGTGGATGAGCTATTTTTTAAAAAAAATTCAGCTCAAGTGTTGCCCATTGGTCCTCACGCATTTGGCCTTCTGGCCTGTGGGTGCGCATAACAATCACCTTGAATTCTTCATTGGAAGAAGTCAAACAGGGTTTTTAAAAGAAAAACAGCTGTAATATGAAACAATACTTTTTTATTAATTAAAATGAGTTGCAACATAAAGCATGCGCCTCAGTCACTGCACTGATCTGCAACATTCATGTCATCATTAAATTAAGGCTGTTTTCCTCTACCGATGTCAGATAAGTATTCCTTCATAATCTCTATTCCACTGGTGCCTGCCATTCTGTTCTGGCTTATTGGACCATCTAATGTCATCTCTATAAAGCACTTTGGTTAACACTTTATTTCCAGTGTTTAATGCATGATCATATCTAGCCCGTACCTGATTGTCAGCTCTGTCCGTTTGCCTCTGTAGTTGCGGCACAAATCATTATTTAATGTATTCAGGAGACTTCTGCTCAGGTTCACGCTGAGTGTTTGCAGAGGTCCAATCACTTAGAGCAACAGTAACAACCTGGGTGGCTGCAAGTGTGAACATAAACAATCAAAAGTGACCTTTTGAAAGTCAAAACAGTAACAATGAGTCTGCACGTACATGAGTGAAGCAGGTGGAAAAACAAGGGAAGTCTAACAGTGCAAGGCTTGTCTACACAAACACCCTGTCCTATGTAATACAGTGAATGCTCAGAGAGAGCTGATAGCCTTTCAGTTTGTTAAAGCTCAGGTTCATGGCAGTCTGTGAAAAGAGTAGATGACAAAATCATGACTGAATTCTTATTAGTGCAAAATCTGTCCTACTACAACATTCAAAGCAACGACTCTAGCTCTCTCTGTACTACATCAGGCAGTACCGCTACCTCAGCCAAACCAGACCTGCTCTGCAGGCTTGGTGATGACTGCTACTGTGTGAGCGTGTGCTTTTAGTTTGCTCCGGGGTCCTTCCAGCCTCCGAACGTCTTCTCCAGGTGGAGGGCCACACCGAGGGTCAGGTGGTCCTGCAGCTTCCCTGCAACGACCTGCACGCCCAGAGGCAGACCCTCCTCACCCACACCCAGAGGACACTGAGTCACTGGCAGCCCCAGCATGTTAATTATACCTGTTTATGGAGAAAAGAAAAAAGAAAAAAAAAAGCAAATGTCTTAATACGTGGAATAAGTCTTTTTAACAGCCATAATCCAGAAATAGCAACTTCGAAAATGACTGTCAGACATAAATCACAGAGTGTCCAGGATGTAAAAAGGTTTTGAAGGCTCCCAACTGAGCTTTAAAGATTATTTTGCAAAGTGATGTGACTGAAAAGCACAAAGGATAACCTGCACACAGACTGCAAAAGTCCAGGTGCAAAAAACAAAACAAAACTGACCACCAAAGAGCTTTGTGTATTCCTCACTAGTACTGGTTTGGATCCTCTTGTGCCTTCAGACCTGCTTTAATTCTTCATGGCACAGATTCAACAAGATGCTTGAAACATGACAGCGTCACACAGCTGCTGCACATCCATGATGCGAGTCTCCCGTTCCAAAAAAAAACCAAACAAAAAAACCAAAAAAACAACAAACAGCAAAGTTGCTCTACTGGTGAGTAGAGGCCATGTGAGTACAGGGAACTCACTGTTATGGTGAAAAAACAAGTTCGGACCTTTCTTTGTAAATGATTGTGTGGGAAAGTCCCAGCAGATCAGCGGTTTCTGGATTTTAATGGCTGTGATATTAATTGCGACGCTGCTGTGCAGATGTTGGCTGTTAAAATAAGATCAGGTGAGAAGTGATACGCCACTGACCGGTGTATGAGAAGTCAAAGGGTCTTAGGAGCGGGTGGTGGTGTTTGGGGGCCACTTTGGGGTGAGAGGGGTAAAGGAAAACACCGTCAGCACCCAACAGCTCATCCACCTCCTTCTGCAGCTTCTCCTTCATCTGGATGATGGAGGACGGTGTTTTGGACACGCGAGTCATCTCGATCAGGCCCACACCTGAAGATGTCGGTTCACAGAAACTTTAAATGCTATTTATTCATTTATTACTTAATCATTTTTATATATAACAGTGTTTTGTTTTGTTTTTTTAAATTGAGAGCTACTATTGAACACTTTGGAAGTCTGTATTGCAGCCTTTACCGATAGCAGCGAGGGTGTGGTCTGATCTTCCTATCATCCACTTCAGCAGCTCCCACAGAGGCCAAGCTGGTCGTCCTGGTTCTCCCATCAACTCAGCAAACATCTGAGGAGGCTGGGAGAAAAAAAATTCAGTTCTTTTAAAGGTCATAGAAAGGACACAGACTGTATTATTTCTCCATGTTCTTTATTGCTTCCTTTCAACCATGGTTGCTATTTTCTGCTGACAGACTGTCCAAGTTGTCATCATTATCGTGTCAGTAACCTGCGCCTGTGTGGCATCACTACACCAGGCTCAGGTTTAAAGTTAGTAATGATTTATTAATCATTGAGAACCTGAAAACAGCAGAAGCCCACAGGCCACAAAAATGTTCCCGTCATGAAACCACTTCAGTCAAATATCACAAAAATGGATGTCAGGGGTAGAGAGTAGAGTAGAGTGGCTGCGTCACTAATCTTTTTTGAGTGCCAGCTCTAAAATCTTTTTGGGCTCCCTGCACTGCAGTGATGCCACGCTACTGCCCACTTTGTAAACACGAGTACACTGGTCCCTCGTTTTTGCGGGACTTACGTTCTAAAAATAATCCACGATAGGTGAAATCCGCGAAGTAGCCAACTTTATTTTTTACAATTATTATAAATGTTTTAAGTCTGTAAAACCCCTCACTACACACTTTATACACTTTTCTCAGACAGGCATGAACATTTTCACAGTTTTCTCTCTTGTTTAAACACTCTTAAAGTTCAAACCTTCGTAGAAAAATAAGTCCAGTATTATAGAATGAAACCAAAGGCACCTGCGGTTGCCTTTGACGGTGTAAAACGTTTTGTCGACATTCGTTCCGTTTGTTGGGGAGAAAACTTACAAACATACAGTGCAGCACTTCAGAGTCACGCTGCTAGAGATCAAAGATTTATGTAAATTTGACAAGCTGAACGCATTCTGTACTGGACAGGAGACACGGCACGAGATTGACTGACAATGGTCAACAGCCAATCAGGACACAGAACAATGCGCAGTAAAAAAAATAAAAATCAGCGAAACAGCGAGGCTGCAAAAGGTGAACCGTGTTATAGCGAGGGACCACTGTACAACCCAACAGGTGGGTGTGAAATGATTCACGGGTCAAGGAAAGAAGAAAAATAGTACAGCCACATAACTTTTGGGTTTTAGTTGCGAAGTTTACCTCACTGGTTCTTATCTGATTCAAAATACAGACAAGATACAAATCTGATCTGAGAAAAAGTGTAGAAACTTATTTTTTGGAAAAATGCAGAAACAACAAAGACTGGAAACCAGTGTTTCAATACTTAACTCCTATACTGGGCATTTTGATTTAGCTCTCTTTAACTTGGTACATTTAGATGCCTGAATGATATTGATTTGGTTTAAAGAATACCTAGTTTACCCATATTTTTGTTCTTGGACTCTACCAGAACCCTTTTATGCTACAGTACTTGGAGACCAGAGCAAAACAAAAATTACTGCAACCATATCCACTGAAGTTGCAGTGTTGCCTTTGAAAGTGTTGCTTCAAAGACGGGGACCGGGTCTGTGATCACTCATCAGCTGGTGTCTTCAATTCAATCTGTGTAGCAATATGTCAACTAACTGTGATAAATCAGAAGGAATTGCAAATCTGTTCCTCTCTAAATATACTTCACATTAACTAGTTAAGAGTCCAGAACCTCAGATCTGAAACAAGTACCTCCATTGATATTTGACGTAGGACGGTGATTTAACTTCAATACAGCAACCTTGCTTTTATATAAGAATAAAACTAGAATACAACCAATTAACAACCAACTGAGTTGAGTCTCATATTACAAAGAGACAGATTAAAGATGATGCTCAACCTCTGGATGATCAGATGATCGCTGCAACTACATACAATCAATCACTGAATGCTCTTATACTATGCCTGAGAAGACCACATAAGGACATCCCCTTACATCACACAGAGCCAATAGTAGGAAAATAAGAAACTCCATGGCCATGTTCAGTATGAGCATCCAGCACTGTGACAGTACAAGACATAAAATAAGGAAAAGCATAGTAGGTTCACTTTAAGTCAAACTGGTGTTCTGCATTAAAGTAGAAAGTATCAGTAAACTGATTGTGACTAACTCACAGCCTGGTAACAGAAACGTTCCAGATCAGCTGAAGAGAAATGCGTGGATGTAACTATGTGGGCACATAAATCTTTTCCCAAGCACATAACTCTGAGTTAGTAACAAAAAGTTATCACATTGTAAAGCTTTACATTTTAATGAGGAGACCTGGTTTAATGCGAGGCGTCTGCAGGAAATCTAGATGCGGGTATTGTCCTCTGAAGTGGCAGAAACATTAGTGTGTGTGTGTGTGTGTGTGTGTGTGTGTGTGTGTGTGTGTGTGTGTGTGTGTGTGTGTGTGTGTGTGTGTGTCGTGCACAGGCAGCTAAACAGATTAGGGGACCATTTCTGGGCAGCAGACTACAATAGGTGCTGTGACTAAGACTCAGCCTGCTTTCTCTCTTAGCGAGACGTGCCTTATTAGCTGGAAAGTCCTGGCAACAGCAAGAAACCAATGCCTGTTTCTCTCCCTTGTCTTCATCATTCACCCGCTGACTCTTTGTCTGCTGTAAAGTTTATGTTCTGGACCTACTTTGCCCTCCTTGTCAGGAAGGACCATGTAGGCGTCCCAGATCTGGAAGCTGTAGCGGAGCTCAGGGAAATGCACTTCTTGGACTTTCACTCCGAGGTCCGCCTCCAGGCGCTCGGCTACCTGTGGAAGACCACACGAGGATTTAAAGTGTAAAACAATTCCTCCTAAGTGTGTAGGAGTTCTGCAACAGACAAAAAAACCCCCAAAAAACAATGCACCTTCCTCTGAATGTCTACGAGCTCTTTGCTGACGGGGGTTGTGAGAGGAGAGCCGCTGTCATGAGGGATGGTGAAGAACCGCAGCTTCTTTAGGTCGACCTTTGTGTTTAAGGACAACCTGTGAGCACAAGTGGAAACAATCAAGAGCACTGCTGAACTACTGCAGCTAACAAACACAGTTGGGGTTTGGTTGTGTTGAGTCAGGATTTTTTGTGACAGAAATCTATACAATTCCTTGTAATTTTGGACCATTTGATAAACAAATGTGTCCATTATGCTGATGTAAATGAAACCTCGAGATCAAGTGCTGACGTTATTACAGCCCTGGTAAAACCTTGTTCGCAGGCTACCCAAAATACCTCTCTGTATTTAAATGCCTGTATTATGTCTCTGTGAAGGTTCTCAGTCATCCAGGTCATCATAGTCTAAGGAACTTGGAAAGAAAAGCGTCTGGACTTCTTTAAGTTGCTTGTAGACGTTTCACCTCTCATCCAAGAAGCTTCTTCAGTTCTAAGGTCAAATGGTGGAGAGTCCCAGATTTAAAACCAGTGGGAGTGTCCCCCCAAAGAGGGACAAAAGGACCCCCTGTTTCGGGTGAGCTCACTGTGAAACCTGGCCCCACCTTATCATGCGAATTCCTGAGGTCAGATGGCCCAGGATGTGAGTGGGCGTTAAGGCGTCTGGGGAGGGAACTCAAAACTGGATTATAGATGGCAGACAGTTGGTGTCGTAAACCACCGCCTCTGTTCAAAGTGTTCACAGTGCACATAGATGGCTTCTTTCACTCCTCTTTCAAACCATCTGTCCTCTCTGTCCAAAATGTGAACATTGGCATCCTCGAAAGAGTGTCCTTTATCCTTAAGATGCAGATGGACAGCTGAGTCTTGTCCTGTGGAGGTGGCTCTTCTGTGTTGTGCCATACGCTTGTGAAGTGGCTGTTTGGTCTCTCCAATGTAGAGGTCTGGGCATTCCTCGCTGCACTGTACGGCATACACCACATTGTTAAGTCTGTGTTTTGGAGTTTTGTCTTTCAGGTGAACCAGTTTTTGTCTGAGCGTGTTGCTGGGTCTGAAATGCACCGGGATGTCGTGCTTGGAGAAAACTGAGTTTTTCTGATACACCAGCTACATAGGGGATGACAATGTTGTTGCGTCTGTCCTTCTTATCCTCCCTCGCTGGTGTCTGATCTTCTTTTCTGTGCCTCTTTGCTGACTTTAAGAATGCCCATTTAGGATAGCTGCACGTTTTAAGTGCTTCCTTTACATGTGTGTGTTCCTTCTTTTTCCCTTCAGGCTTAGAGGGAACATGTTCTGCCCGGTGGTGTAGGGTCCTAATTACTCCAAGTTTGTGTTCCAGAGGGTGATGGGAGTCAAACAGGAGGTACTGGTCCGTGTGTGGGGGCTTCCGGTAAACTTCGATGTTGAGGTTGCCATTCTCTTCAATGTGCACAGCGCAGTCCAGGAAAGGCAAACAGTCGTCCTTTGTGTCTTCCCTGGTGAACTTGATGTTTTTATCCACAGCGTTGATGTGCGCAGTGAAGGATTCCACTTCTTGTGTCTTGATTTTGACCCAGGTGTCGTCTACATATCTGTACCAGTGGCTGGGTACTCTTCCTTTGAAAGAGCCAAGAGCCTTCCTTTCCACTTCCTCCATGTAAAGGTTGGCTACAATAGGTGACACGGGGGAGCCCATGGCACAGCCATGTTTTTGTCTGCAATAGCCTTCGTTGTATTTGAAATATGTAGTGGTGAGGCAGAGGTCTAACAGTGTGCAAATCTGATCGGGTATGAAGTTGGTCCTGTCCTCCAAGGAGTTGTCTTCTTGTAGTCGTTTTCTGACAGTCTCCACTGCCTCCGTGGTGGGTATGCACGTGAAGAGAGAGACTACATCAAAGGACACCATGGTTTCATCTGGATCCAGGGTAAGTTTCTGGACCTTGTCGGTGAAGTCGGTGGAGTTCTTGATGTGGTGTGGGGTGTTCCCCACGAGAGGAGCAAGGATGGTAGCAAGGTGTTTTGCAATGTTATAAGTGGCTGAGTTTATGCTACTGACTATGGGTCTGAGTGGGACAGCTTCCTTGTGGATTTTAGGAAGTCCGTAAATGCAGGGTATGGCATCCCCTGGGTAAAGGCGGTGATAAGTAAGGCGGTCAATGATTTTGTCCTTTTCAAGGTCTTGAAGGCAAGCTATAACTTTCTTTTTGTAGCTGCTGGTGGGGTCTCGCTTTAAGGCTTCGTAGGTATTGTTGTCACTGAGGAGAGTAGTGATCTTTGTGTGGTAATCTGTGGTGTTTAGGACCATGGTGCATTTTCCCTTATCAGCTGGTAAAATAGTGATGTTGTGGTCTTTGCTCAGGGAAGCGACGGCCTTCTTTTCCTGTATTGTGAGGTTGGACGGAGGGACTTTGGCACTGGAGAGGGTGGCTGAGACTTTCATCCTGATTTGCTCTGCTTCTGTTTGTGATAATTTATTAATCCGTATGGCAGTTTCTGTGGCTGTGATGAGGTCCACTATGGGCATATGTTGCGGAGAAATGGCAAAATTGAGTCCTTCGGCTAATACTCTTTTCAGGTTCAGTGAGATTCCGGTCTGAAAAGTTCTTTACCCATTTCTCCTGACTGTCCTGAGGTGTTTTTCTTCTCTGAGTTGTGTAGGTTCAGAATGAGGAGTGTGTGTTTTAGTAAGCAAGGTGTGAAATTTCCTGCGTTGTCTTTCTTTACTTTAGAGTGTTGGGCCCGCTGAGCCTTGTCCACAAACTTGTAAACCTCTCCTAAGATTGGAGAGGGTAGAAGGGACTCGCCGCCATTTGACCTTAGAACTGAAGAAGCTTCTTGGATGAGAGGTGAAACGTCTTCAAGCAAAATCCTCTTATGTGCAAGCAATCTTCAGTCAAATAAAATGTAAGAAGTTTAGGAGAGTATAAAATGTTACTGCGTGTGGATCGTTATCACGTCCATGAAGCACTAAAAACAAAAAAGCACTGAGATAGCGGGATACATTTTATTGTGCAGATTAGGGATATGAAACATCTGCCATCAATTTATCAATGTGGGCGTGTCCGATTCACACACACACACACACACACACACACACACACACACACACACACACACACACACACACACACACACACACACACACACACACACCTTTAGAAGGCCTGCAGCCTCTTCTAAGTAAGCCCCAGTTCTTACCTTGGCACCATAAGAACTGAATTTGTGCATGAACACAGACTGCACACTGTGTCACTTATACATGTAGATAAATTAATACAAATAAATAAAAGAATTAACACATCAGCCCCGAATTACACTCAGATGAAGCAACAGCAGCAGGGCCTTACATGTTAACTCTGGGTCCGGCCATGATCTTGAGCATAGGCAGAAGGTCTTCAGCGTAGCGACACATGGGACCAGAGCTGAGGTACTCCTCCTGCCTGCCAGAGGAAGGAGGGTACTGGTTCTCACAGGACACGACACCTAAAGGAAAAGTATTTTTTTTTTGCTATTAGTCAACCTTACAAACAATCTCTAAGCAAAACGCTGTCATACACAAAGATTTCAATCTGATTTGGTGCAGTGGGTAGCAGCTGCTCCTTCAAAGTTTCTGTCCACCTGATAAATGTAAAACCCAAGCCTTTGTTTCAGTCACAGCTTGTTTGCTTGGTTTGTGAAGAGGGCCCAGATAACAACTAGTGTAGAAAGCTTTAATGCACATTTTAACAGCGCTGAACAGAAATCTCCTGAGACAAACCTGCCTGTTTAGCTCCTAAATGCTCCACTGTGTCCTCAGCTGGGCTTTAACTGTCACTGTGCTATGCGAGCAGTTAGCTGTAAAGTTGTGGGCAAAGCTAAAAAGAAGTAGAGGGGAGCTGCAGGACCTCTGGAGGTTCATGTCTATGAGTGATCCCTGTCACTTTTTTTTCCTCATTAACTGCTACTAACCCCCCCCCCCCCCCCAAAAACAAACAAACAAACAAACAAAAAACAAACAGAGCTACAACATTAGCTTATGTGGGGTTATCAGATTCACAGCCAGTGTCTTTTACCTGGAGTAGTTTTATGACCAAATATTCCATTGAAGAAACAGGGCATACGAATGCTGCCGCCGATGTCTGAGCCCACACCGATGATTGAACCTGCCGCTCCCAGTATGCTGCCCTCTCCCCCTGAGCCCAGAGGAACAGGCGATAAACGGTGAGAGAGCAGAGATAAGTCAGTGGAAGTGGACTTTATCTGGACCATTATTGTCAATAAAAGTCCTCACAGAGTCAAAGTACGTTTACCTGCAGATACGAACATTTTTGTTTTTGAGAAAAATGGCAACATAAAATATATTTGTTCATTAAATGTATGAAATAAGCAGTGTTACTATTATAAAAATAAAGCAACTCGACTAACGATGGTTTGGTTGGAGATTTTATGGTTAAAATTGCCTTAAAAAAAAGCAGCTCACAGAGGTTTAGTGTAGTGTTCACACACAAAGACACAGAAAGAGACATCACAAGGTTTTTAGATTTTGTACAGCTCTGCACACAAGACATCACTGAACATTTTCCACATAAAATAGCATTCAAACAGACCTGAAAGCAGGGAAAGGTAAAAATAAATAAATGAGAGCACCACAGCCAGAGCCTCAGTAATATGATTAAAACCAGGACGACTCCTGGGAACAAAAACAGAAGCCAGCAAAAAATAAAAATAAAAAATTCAACTTTGTCTCAACACCGGCTGCTAACCTGAGCTTCCTCCCGGTATCCTCTCCAGGTCATACGGGTTGTTGGTGATGCCATAGATGTGGTTGTGTGATTCATACCACATGCAGAGCTCGCTTGTGTTGGTGACACCCAGCGGGATGGCACCCGCTCTCTTCAGCAGGGCCACAGGTGGAGCGTCGACTGTGGCCACGATCCCTCGCCTGGAGACCAGGCCTGTAGTGAAGGGCATGCCTGCAGCAGGGAGACAAGTCACATGTGCAGAGTGGATTTGCAGTGACTAAATAAAACTAAAGACTAACAGCTCTGCTTTTCCCTCAGCATCATTTTTATCTGATGGAAAACGTTTCTGACTTCTAGTTTTCTCCTTCAGTGAACAGTAAGTCAAAAACCAGAATTGAAGTTTGAAAACTAACTACCACAGTAAAACCTAAGAGGATTTACAGCGCTTAAATGCATACCGTACATACAGTCCAAAGTGCGTGTGTGGACTGAGACATGTTAACAGCATCAAATACTGATTAAAACTGAGGTCACCTGATGCAGGTAACCACAGTAAAGTGTCAGGTTTCACGCGGCTGACGGGAGATTAAATTTCTGGAAGTTACCCTGGAGGGCATAAGACTCTTTCACAGAAAGTGGGACTCCTAATAAAGGCAGCCGGTCCTCCAGCACTTCCTCTCCTCCAGTCTCCTCCTCAATCAGCTTATCGACCTGAGCTGCCTCCTGGAGGGCAGCAGCAAACCTGGACAGACAGAAATGCAGTTTACTGACAAATTTAGAGGGAAAAGATTTTGACCTGATGCTAGTACAGTATGAAAAAGATTCACCAAGCTGATTATAGTGTTCATCATGCAGGGAACATGTGCCTTGCCATGATTTTTGACCATATTTGCAGGGTAGGCTGTCGTTTTATAAGCTATTGATAGCAGGTGCATCCATTAACTATATGGGTGCATTGTAGAAACTTGCCAATTAGTTAATTAGTAAATCTCCTAACCAGGAGCATAAACTTCTTGAATGGTCCGTTAGCACAATTAGCCATTTAGAAATCCTCATTATTTACGAGATAATTGCATTAAAAATACACAAAGACAATCACCACAGTCGGGAGTAGCGCCTGACAAACGCAAGATTTTTAAGACCATTATTTTGTATATTCTGATGTGTTGGCTGTTTATTTTCTTTAGGACATGTAAAACAAACTTGTTATTACTCATTATGCTCTACCCAACTCTCCTCAGATCAGCTGATTATTGTTTCGGTCTTCCAAAAGCGCATGTTGCTAAAAGGGACGTTACAGAATGCCCCTGGTGGAAAAAAAAAAAAACATGCATCCTCAGCACTCGTCACATGGATGAAGGGCGTTTCTCCTGTCTTTGTTTAATTTTCCTTTATCATCTTATGTGACAACTGATCCAGATAGACGGACAAATAGCTAATATCAGACGATCATGTTGGCCCATTGACAAATATTGACTCAAGAGGCTCAGTTCAAAGGCTCAAAATAAAATTGTAAAATGTCAAATTACAGCAGTGCAAACTGTGCATTGTATTGTCACTACAATTACATGTTTTCATTTGCTGAGAAAACTTCAGCACTTAAATCTTTTTTATATTTTCCTCACACTACCTTTGCACATTTACCCACAGCAAACGTGATGTGACACAACAGGTACACATCAGGCACTGCCAAGGGTAAACACCATGTTTTTATCCCAGTAGTCTGATGGCATTCTTCAAGGCTGATATATTGATACATCTTCATTTTTGTTTCATTTCTGAGTTGAAGAAAAAAAAAAAAAAGCCTCACATCATCATACCCTGTGCTGGGCCAGGAAAATGTTTATTTCTGTCTTCCTGTCAATAAAATAATCAATGACTGGAGCTCAAGAGCACACTATCAGACATCAGGGAAATAGAGATGATCGTTTCTTGCCTGTCTTTCACAACAGCATTCACAAAAGGGTTAACTTCCTGGATCCTGTCAATGTAAGCCTGCACCACCTCCACGCTGGACACCTGCAGGGACATAACATTTAGACCACGTAAGGACATGTTATGGTTCATTACAGAAAGAATGTCACAGAACAGGAAAACAAGTCAAACTGAGGGTGAAACTTGAATATGATTTATCCTAAAGAAATTTTTTTTTAAAGGAAATAAGGTTTTGACTTCTGTGTCTTTAGGGTGGATTATAAAAGCTGCTTCAGCTTCTCTACAGCAGCTGTACATCTGCAAGCCCACAGTTCCTCCTTTCAAGTTGTTTCTGCTACGTCTGCTGTCACTGATGCCTGCTGCTCTCCCAGAATCACAGACGCTATTAAAAAAATTTTTTAAAAAAAGGAGGAAAGCTACAGTAATGTGTCATTGAAGTCTGTAGCTGAGCACTTAACATCAACATGTTTTTTATGAGTGAGCAGTGGATGTGCCAGTGACACTCCACACTTATTGGCTAACAATTTTGATTGACAAGCTGTTAGCATTACCAGGGTAATCCTTTCCTACTCTTACAATAACCATAAACTAAAAAATGGATTTTATGTTTTATTTGTTTTACTGAAACTAGTAACTGAGACCAAAGGAAATTATCAGGAAATAAGGTGTTTACAGAAGTGACCTCTGTAAACATTGTCAGGCCAGAAGTCTTCTGTAATCAGAAGAATCGCCCTCTGCTGGTCATTAGGAAGAATGCAGGTTTAAGGCATTAGCTTCATTTTTCCTGGCCAAAAGTTACATCCATCTTTTATACAGGTTATGTCCAAAACAGGGCTGTACCACCAAACATCAAGCTTTCTGTTTGATATAGTTATCCAGAGTGAATTAGATTACAATAAGATACTGTAATCTAAAAACAAAGGGGCTCTGTACAGGAAAGGTCATTCAGTAACAGCCTGTTTTTTCCCCACCCCTCAGTAGACTTGGTGATTTCAGTGTCAGCTTTTATGCTACTGTGCAGTCGAGCAGCTGATGCAAATACACTCAATGAGCTCATCAGGGATGATGATTCAGTCCTGGATACAGACTGAGGCATCATCCACTTAGTACTGTGGATGATGCCTCTCATCCCCTGCACACCACACTGGAGTCATACTAAAAGTATATATGTGCACGAAAGATGCGCGTTTCTCAAGGTGTGACCAATGAAACTCTGTCACTGTAAAGAGGTTTAAAGACACGTTTAATTCCTGATATCTTAATATTAGACAAAGAAGTGCAAATAACCATACATCTCAGTTTTTCTACATTATAAAGAAATGGTGCTGTAGTAAGCAGTCTTTGGGCTCAAATTATAAGAGATTACTTTAAAATTAAAGACAAGGTTCTAGTAGGTCATTGCCCAGACCATCCTATAATTATAACACTGAAGATTTTTTTTATTTATTTATTCACAACAATTATGTGAAAAAACATATTTTGTTAAATGTTTTTATATTACTTAATAACAAAGTAGTTAAGTTATTAAGTTATTAATAACTTAACTACTTTGGTATAGCATGAATGTCACAGAAGCTGTAATCTGTTAAAAATACTAAAAAGACAAAATGCATGCCCCCCCCCCCATTCCAGAGCCATGCAGTGCATGGCTGGATTGGAGTCTTTGCCTGGCCAATTCTGGCCCCAGACCCTTATGTTTGACACCCCTGCTCTAAAGTGGATACAAGTTTAAAATTAAAAAGGAACAGTCTTATTTGGGGTTTTTTGTTTTTGTTTTTAATAAATCATTGAAAACTCTCTCTCCTCTCAGGGCCTGCAGCTCACAGCAGCTTCACGGCCCAAACGGGTGTCCCCCGCCCACACCTTGGGAACCCCTGCTTCCTGCACTATTGTATTTTTCTTTTTTCTTTTTTTAATGTTATCACTGAGCAGTCTTTCCTAAAGATGTTACTTTCTTTTATCTCATCCCATCTCGGCATGTCTGTCCAATAGCTGTTAAAACATTTGTGAGTAACTCATTAATCAGCATTTACCGCTCCAGCGCCACATGAAAGCAGCACCTGCACATGCGCCATGTGTGCATTCCAATAAAACCTGGCAACAAGTACAAGATTTGTTCACCTCCAAGTTCCACACATCTGTCTGGAGCAAAGCACAGCCCGACAAAAGGCTGCTCCCATTCTGGCTGTACAGGTAGCACAGGTGTGTTGTTATTCCACAGGTGTTACGGTCTTACTGTGGGCGTGGAGACTTGGGAGCAGAAAGCAAGCGTTGGGAAACCGTCCCTGAGGAGCGGACCAAGGTGCTTCAGCTCCAGTGATTGTAAATAGAAATAAAAATGGAAATAGAAGCTAAAGAGGGGATATAAGAAGCGGAAACTGACAACGCATGACCTCCAGATTTAACAACGGCTTATGTGCGTCTAAATCAAACTGACATGAAGATGGTTAAATCTACTGCGCTTGGACCAAGTGTTAAACAAACACACACCCCTCTCCTCCTCCAGCCGGGAGGTCTGACCGGGTACACACCTCTTTTCGCCGGATCTTCTTGGCGAGCTGCGTCGCCGACATGAGCAGCAGCGGGTTTCTGACGGGCGGGAGCTTCTTCCCGGACAGAGCAGGTCTCCGAGGGGAGAAGAAGCGAAAAACGATGACGAGGACCCCTGTGACCGCCTTCAACAGCCATACCTGAACTCTTTCCAGCCGACTCAGAGCCATGTTTCAAGCGCGTGAGAGGACGGAAGGTCAACGGCTGGTCGACCGCAGTCAGAACACTTCCTAGCTTACAGCAGCCGATCCTTTTATATACACCCGCGAGACAAGTTAGTGACAGTTAGGTCGCCACCGGAAATGAAGCGGTTGCTTTCAAAACAAATCATGACCTCGTTTTAAGGGCCAAAATACTCCAGTACTAAAGTCAGTTTTTGGAATTTACTCAGATTTCCATCTTATGCTGCTTAATACAGTATTCCACTACTTTCCAAACAGTAAAGAGAAAATGCATAATATTTCCTTCTGCTTCATTTAGTGCTTAGTAGTTACTTTCCTGGTTTATCAAATAAGTAGTTTATGTACCTCAAGTACGACTATTCAGTGGAGAGTTTTATTAGTCATTCACACTTATTTGGTGATACTTTTTTGTAAACAAAACACTCATTTTTAATATATTGTTATAAAACAATATTACAAGTGTTTTCATTTTTTAAAATTCTGCACAATGCATGTTGTTATTGACTTTTCATCACTTGTACACTGTTATTTCAGTAGAACTGTGATGTAATTATTTAAGTGATAGGTTTTTACTACTGACAGTTGTCTGCGTATCAGTTTTTACTTCTATTAATATATATATTTTTTTAAATTACCTTTTTTTTGTTAAACCATAATGGCGTTATTAACTAACTAGGTTAACCAACTTTTCCAGGAGCTTTTAACTGTATCTCATAATCTGCATCAGCAAACAGCATTATTTTTACTGAGTGCATTACTATGCAAAAAATGCATGAAGTGTGATAGGGTCAGAGTACTTTGAATCAGTTGTGTGGCGGAGACGTTTTATTTTGAAAATTACTACCGGAACATAAAACAATATATTGTGGTTTACCTGTCAGTGACCTATGCCACCATTCAGGGTAATTAAAGGTAACGTTTAACTAGGAGTGTAATGTAAATGTGGTTGCGTAAATTACTTGGTTGTGGCTGTTAAACTAGTGCCTGCAAAACATAGATAGCCTTCCATTCGATGTTTGCTGCCCAGTATCACTTGTTTATATGAGTTATAAGAAAATAACTTGGATTTTGTGAACAAAGTTTCTGATAAAGTATAGATACAGTATGATATCTATACTTAACAAGATGAAGATACAGTATACCAAGTACACTGTATCTTGAACTGTTCTCCATTAGTATTTAGTATCATTACTGGAAAGGTATCAAATTTCAGGCCAATAAGATGTTTGAGTTAGTATCCAGTATGATTTGAAGGTGGGGCATCCTTTTCTGTTTGTCCTTGTAATCATATTTAGAATGACATAAACTGTAAATCTAAAAGACGTAGAGGCAGGTTTATGAAGTTATTTTAAATTTTGCATGCTCAGGAATCCAGTTTTTGTTTTTGTTGGCTCACGACAATGTTTGGCGATAAGGGCTACTTTTGAGGGCAACTTTGATAACAGTGTGTTTGTATGTAATGATATGTTATTTCATGTATTTGTGCATATTACGTGTGCCAAAATCAGAGATTAAAAGTGAGACAGTGGGATATTTTTTGTAGTATTTCAGCATTTAGTTAGCCCTACAGAAACCGAACCAGCATTAAGGGAGTGACGTTGTTTTTAAGTAGCAGGTAATTTCAAATGCAGCGTTTCTATCAGTTCAGCAAACATCAGCAAACACATAAACAGTTTGTGCGCAGTTTGTCTCACAGTGTGTTGCTAACTAAAGGTCCGGTTGCTGTATTTAACAGGGAGAGAAAAGCAAGAGAGCCAACTTCACTTGGAGATGGAGAAAGATAAGAAAGACAGGACAGGACAGGAGAGGAGAGGTTAGATTGAAAAGTAAGGAGTGCTCATTTAAAACTTACATGTAAGTCTTCATGTTTTAAATCAGATATTGGGTCTGTTCAGGCGACATTATGTTTTCTCATATTGTGAAAAATGCTGCAGAACAAACCAAGGTGTTATTTAAAGGCTGCATGAAAACCATCTGCAGGTTAGTGCAGGATAAACAGGTTAGTTTGCTGCACAGTGATGGATTTAAAGTAAAGAACAGTGTGTGACTGGTACACAGTGGCTGTGGTTTCATGGTCAGAGTTAGGTTACATCAAGTGTAGCAGAGCTCCATATGAATTTTAGCCGATGATGCTGAGATTCATTCACCAAATTCCACTTTCATATCAACTTTATACCTTCTAGAAAAAAAGAATTAAACCGTATAGCATCAGTGTAGAGGAGGGTGAAGTGTAGAGGATGGAAATCAGCCAGGACAACTCCTGAAACATCTGCTGACATCTGGTTGAATTAACTTGTGTAAATCCACAAAGTGCAGCAGGTCAGCTGATCACAGCCTGTACACTGAGAAAATCTACTGGAGCTCTCAATGGAAATTATTGTGAGTTATGATTCTTTTCCCCACATTACAACTAATTTTAAGGTTCCCCCACCACCCAAGAAACAACAACAAAAAAAAAACATGAAGTTAAGCAACCATCAGTCAACAGCAGAGGGCAGCATTGTTAAACATAATGAAACCTCTTGGCTTAGCAATTGAACATGCCGAGCACATACCAGCAAGAAAAAAAATCCTTCTGCAATGCAGGTCAGTGGGTTAGTGGAGAATCCACAGAGTCTGTTTGAATTTGTGTCTCACTGCACCACCGAAACTGTTGAAGAGCCTCGTGTGACGCTTTGTTTGGATTCAGCTCCACACAGACATCTTTTATTTTGCTTTATTTCACTGTTTTGTATTCAAAATAATCAAAAGAAAGGATAAAATTAATGATGATATGCTTCATTTCAAATGTCTGTAATCTGACTCCACCGCCTCCTTCTACATTACTTCAGACAAACCACTCTGATTATGTTTCATACATGCAGGCTGAAAATATTTCTAAAAATCTGGTAGATTTATTGAACAAATTCATATGTTTAGAGATTTAGCAGGGCCACGCCTGACAGGGACTAAAAAGAGAGAGCATATTTCTCCTGTACTGGCTTCCCTTCACTGGCTCCCTGTTAAATCCAGAATTAAAATTAATATCCTGCTCCTCACAGACAAGGTCTTGAATAATTAGGCTTAAAACGTTAGTTTTTGATAAAGCATGTAGTTAGGGTTATATCAGGTAACTCGTGGAGGCTTTCCATGATGCACTTCCTAGTCACTCACTTTTTTACACACCTCTCTGTCTCTTTTGTCCTGTCACCCTCCCCTCACCCCCAACCAGTGGCAATATAATCTTCTTCCTGAGCCTGGTTTTGCTGGAGGTTTCTTCCTATAAAAAATTAGTTTTTCCTTCCCACTGTTGCCAAGTGCATCCTCAAAGGGGGTTGTCTGATTGTTGGGGTTTTCTCAGTATTATTGTAGGGCCTACCTTATAATATAAAGCTCCTTGAGGCGACTGTCATTGTGATTTGGCACACAAATGCCACATTAATGCATAAGAACCAGTTTGTACTTTTACTGATGCGTCCATATTGATAACCTTTTTGTTTAAGTTTTTTTTTACATTTTTTTTTGTAATTTGACATTAATAACATATGTGGAATGAACAACAAATCCCCCTAAATGCACAGCCATGCATCCATCTGCTTATCCGTTTAGGGTTGTGGGAGGCTGGAGTCTGTCCCAGCTGTCACAGGGCGAAGCAGGGTACACCCTGGATAGCACACCCAGTCTGTCACAGATTAACATGCACATATTTGATTACATTTTTTAAATATTTTAATTCATGGTGATCCTAGCACTGAATAGATCACCTTACATACATACATCATATTTCTATTTAAAGATAAACCATAACAGCACCAAATCTTTATGTTAGTTTGTGTGTTTTTTACGTGAATTAAAAGCCTGATTTGTGCATCTGCAGTGTGAGGAGGTGTGTGCAGGTACCATTACGGTGAATAACATCATATTAGGGTTTGACCCTGTGCATAAAAGGAGTATGTAATCAATCATGTCCACACAATAGGTGCACCACCCTGCTGAGCTATTTATTGATCCTCTTCCATCAGGACAGACCTCCATGGTCATTTGTAAGGAGCTGAGTTCACTATAACTTCTGTTTGCATGATTTACATGCTTTAAAACTCTGGAGCTACAGCCAGTTAACCCACATTATAGCTGAGACCCAGTGTGTCGCCTTCAGCGAATAAGCAACACTTTCTTTCGGCAGGATGACGTGATGGTCACAGAATAAAGGCATAAATGTTCCTTGATGGGTACACCCAGTCTAAAAAAAACAAAACATAAACGTATCACAATACCAACCGAGTGGAGAAAAACAGACAACCTGATCACCTGTAAGGTGACACCTGAGGCCCAGACACAACTGCTGGGCATGTAGAGACAAGAAGGGAAAACCAGGGGAAACACACAACTGATGGCACTAATGTCTCTGTGTAAAGCTGCAGGAAAAATGTGGCCCGCAAAGCAATTATAGCTGCATTTAAAGTGTGTATAATTTTCCGGTTGCAGGGAGTGTAGCTTGCGGTCTGCCGTGTTTTAGGAAAAACCTTAAAGGCTTTGTTAATGCACGCCTTCGGGGTAAAATGATATGGGGTCAGTGAACAACACAAGGAAGCCTTTGGGCGCTTTTCCATCTTCTTTCCTGTGTCTGCCGACATGAGATATCCACCAAATGCACTCTAGCTGCGGCTCATTACTGTGACTCTCACAGTTTACACACAATGGAAACAACTCAAGCAGCGCCACCTATTACAGCATCCAACCAACAGATGCTAGCTGATAATGTTAAAGCCTCTGCTTCCGGATAAATCAGACAAAGTATCGCCCAGACGTTTAATTTTTCTAATGAGATCACAGACGTCAAATCCAGTCATCCTTCACTGGACAGTAATTTACTTTACAGTTTGTTTTGAAAGGAGCACTTTGCTCTCATCCACTTTCCAGCACCTCCACTCAGCCCTGGAGACCAATGCAAGCTGATCTGGCTGTCCCTCGGGGTGCCAGAGCAGAGTGTCTGCAACTGTTGTGCCTCTAATGGACAATTTTCATTATTAAAATGACAAGTATTTAAAAGGTTCCCCCACATTCCTCTGCGCAGGGTCGGGAAATCTTCTGGAGATAAAGAATAAAGATAAAGAATCACCAATATTAGGGAAAAAATAAAGATACAAAAATTATTTTCAATTGCAATAAAATGCAGTGTGTGAAAATGGACAAGTCAAAGTGGTTGACACAGGAAAAAAACACAAACAAGAAAAGAAAAAGGAAAGGACATCCCCCCCCCCCACACACACACACACACACTGCAATTCAATTCCAGCAGCAGATTAGAATCAAGCACAACAACATTTCCACATTTTCTGCATCAACAAGTTCATAAATGCACATTCCAGTGACAATGCAATGCAGTTTACGCTTCATTCAGGGCTTTTACAAAGGTACAGATGAACATCCTGCACATATAAAACATATTCACCCAACAGAGAATCTATATCACCTTTAAAACATTCTGTAAATAAAAGAATCAGTGAAGACGTGGTGGTTGCACATGATTTGAAACGGAAACTTTCAAAGTAACCTTTTCCTGACTGTGTTGTGTGTTCAGCAGTGTTGGGTAAGTTACTTTAAAATAGTAACTTAGTTACATTACTAGTTACTTCTATCAAAAGTAACTCAGTTACTTCAAGTTACTCGTTACTTTCAAAGTAACTAGTTACTAGGGAAAGTAACTTTAGTTTTACTCAGAATTCTCTTGTTAATGTGTTGCTTCCATAACTTTGCCAGTCTTCTAGCTTGCTTACTTGCCACAAGTGCACTGTGCCACCTACCAATAGAAAGGAACAGATAATGTGCATATTTCCACGAGAGAAATCCCACACCCGGACCATCATTGACTGCTGCCATGATTCTAGCCTACGTCACAGCATCATGTGCGCCTTTTACATCCAACACAAAAACTGCAGTCGTGGTACTTTGATTGTACTCGGAACTCGGAAATTCTGCCTTCTGAATAGGAAGATGTAGGTAACACCAGACTGCAGATGAGCTGCATACAGGGCTGGACTGGGACAAAAAATCGGCTCGGGCATTTTGACTAGAGACCGGCCCGCCATTATAGGAAAAATCATAAAGCCTTTGAATGAAAACAAACACTGTTGTGACAGTGATGTACACTGTTTTGATGGTATATTTGCATCAATCTATGAATCGTTTGTTCGCAAGATTCAGATAATTATTTTTTAAAAGCTAGACATTTTAAATTAGAATAAGAAAGAAAAGTATTTCTTTGTGCCCCCCTCTCCCTGTTAATGCCCTACCTGGCCCCCCTGGCAAAACTTTGCTAGATCCGCACCTGCACAATTACCAGCTGTCAGCTACCTAAAAAAGGATCCTGGGGTTATTTGTCTCTCAGAAACAGTTCATAACTTCCCTTCAACTCATTCATGTCACCTAAAAGGTAAACCTGTTTCTCCATCACCTGCTCAGCTCTGATGATTCAGTAAGGACATCTCCTGGTTTCATCTTCATGTTTCCCTCTCACCAGATAACCAAACCGACATCATGACCAGCAGCTTTTTTGCAGCTGTGGCTCCAGCAAACATCAGCTGATACTAGAAATTAATATTATATAAATTCTAACAACAGCTGATCAAGCTTAAACGTGCTGCTGTTGTTTAGCGTGACATCCGCTGGTTTCCTCTTTCTGGCGCAAAGTGGGCGATAAACGAACAAGAGAGCCGATCAGCTGATCATTGATCAGTTTTCATGATTGAAGTAGAAACGGGAGAGGGAGGGGGAGAATGAGAGAAGAAGAGGCAGCTGTGCAGCAAAGACACAGAATAACTCCAGCTTTGTGCCCTTTTCATTGTAGCTGAATTACGGGACAAACTGTTCCTTTTCACCTCAATAAGAAACGCGTAATATTTTCTCTGAATACCAGACGGGACGGTTGGCAACTCTAATAACTTATGAACAAAATAAAGTTCAACATCATTAACTTCATAGCACCCACCCAGCTGTATAGAAACTCTGTCATGCTAGCTAGTACGCAGTACGGAAAAAGTCAGCACAACGAAAATAAACTCCACCTAAACTTGGTTTATATCTGACCCAGATAGACTGCAGGTCATAACTTCTTACCTGAAGTTCAGTTCACACTTGGACCGGCGGCCGCCTCGGGTCTCTTTTCCTTCTGCGTCCTCCACCTGCTGCCTCCACCACTTGCTAATGTTACAGAATCTGTGGAAGCTCCGCGATAGCCACCACACGAAGTAACGAGTAACGACCCTATCTAAATCCTAGTAACGACTAACGCGTTCCTGGTTTTGGCATAATAACTAGTTACCGTGCTCGTTACCACAATAGTAACGTAGTTACTGTAACGCGTTACTTAACCTCTTAAGCCCCAAGCCTACCTGATCTCCTGCTTTTTGCCCCCGTATCAGGGGGCGTTGGGGCTTAAGAGGTTAATAACGCGTTAGTCCCAACACTGGTGTTCAGCATCGGTTACCACGGTGATTTAGCCAGGTAGAAAGAGAGTCACTTCTGTGACACAGAAAACTGTCTTTAAGTTCAACCTAACCTGCTAACCCATTAATTTAGCTTCCTAGTACACCCTTCTGGTTAAATAGGCTCAGCCCTACACTGAAAACAAATCCATAGACAATACAGAACGAGGTACTATTTTAAAGTGAATTCACAATAAGTAACCTGCCTTTGTTTATTAAGCCATGGTGTTTTTCTACAGGTCCTGCATTTATAAGGAATTAATATAGAGAAAAATGCAACTGATGTTAATTTTTGGAGTAGATAGTAAATAGAAGAGTGTATTATTTACTGTATATTTTTACATGCATGTGCCATGCGGTGTTTCTTAATGCAGCTCCCCTCACCAGCTGCAGCATCTCTGTTCTCCTATCTAGCTTCCACTTTTCTTCCACAGTAGGAGGAGGGATGGGGGGAGCTGAAGTGGAATAGGCCGAGGGGGAAGGTCCCATGTGGCAGACCTACCTTACCCCCTAACCCCCTCTCACCTCACTGGTCCTCCTTTGGGGACCAGCATGCAAGCACATGAAACAGCTGGTGTGCTCCAAAAAGCAATTATAAAGCCCCCGGGCCCCCTGCCTGGCTGCCTGTAAGACCGGGGCAGGGGATAGTGTGGTCATTAGCACCCCCGGACGAGTTTTAACGAGAGGCCACCACAAGGACGGTTGGAGGGGAGACCCAGCAGGTTCACATCACTTATATCAGGTGGAAATTGGAATTTCAGATGAAGGAGAGCTGTGTGTTTGATCTTTTATTTACACTGTGTTTTTTGAGGGGCCTTGACACAAAGTAAAACAGGTGGTCCATACAGGTTTTTTTCTTCAGTTAAAGCATAAATGGCTAAAATAAACAAATAAATAAATGAATAGAAAGCCAAGTTTCTTTATGCTGTGGGGATGTTATTCAGTTGGTGAAGCTAATGAAAAGCCTGTGTATCTGAATTAGTTAGTTGTGCTCTCTGTGGATTGATTTGTCCCCTGAAGGGAACTGGAAGCTCAGGTGTTGACTGTGCTATTGATTCGCCTCCTACCAAGTGTTGTTAAAACTCTTCAGTGGGGGAGCAAAATGAAAAACCACATGAACCAGCCTCATTAGAATAAAATTTTTGACCCCTCAGGTGACTGCAGGAAAAATTGAGTGAGAATGATTTTTCAGCCTAACGCTACATGTAACATTTATATAACGACCTAGTAAGATCTAGTGGCTCAGATAACTGTGGTCTGTAGACTGTGCCTCAGACATTTACATACTGATTTGGTTCTTTGATCGAGGTTATTGACAGCAGTCGCCTATCCATTTATCAGGAAGGACACAGTCCACAGATCACTGATTATTTAAATGTCATGCTAGCTCAAAGATGATTAACAGGCTCCAGAGGTCTGGTAAACTTAGAGCAGATCTGCAGACCTTATCAATCCATTTCATCAGGCACACAGATTATAGCCACTGTGATATCACTCACTAGTTAGTGAAGTCCTGTAGTAAAGCTGTAAGCTTAGCATTTTTGCAGTTAGCCTCTTGGTGTGTTGAAATCAAACACGATGGAAAGATTGGTTTTGCTTTTTAGTGCTTTATGCATTTATATACTTACTCCTCATACCAGCACTTTTTTTCAATGCCCAAGTGCGTTTTTATCTAGCATTCACATACAGCAGATGTCTATAGGCTGTAATGTACATGTGGTTTACATGAACAAGTAAAGCATCTCTGGCACTACCTGCTCTGGTCATTCCTTATGAATAAGTAGATGAAAGTAGCTTTTTATGGGCTGTGCTTCTTTAAATTAGACTTGAAACTAATGACTGAGACATAAATCCATCATTAAAGTGTTTACTGATTTCACAGAGCAATAGAGCAGGGGGGTCATCTTCTCATATATCCCTCCAGCCAGATGTGTTGCCCCCTGCTGGCCATTACAACAAACAGAAACCTCTGCGTTTACTTCACCTCACTGTTTGCTCTGCACCAAATTACAGTGCAGTCTGCACCATAGCTGCTGAAACATTTCACCAAAAAACAAAAATGTGAACCTCAGTGGCCCTAAAAGTCACCATCTTCTTCTCCTTATTCTTCTTCCTCTTTGGGCTGCTATCTATAGGTTCACCACAGAACCTATAGATAGCAGATTAGGGTGTGTCTCTGTCACACCAACCCTCTGCATGCCCTCCTTCTCTATATCCATTAAGCTCCTCTGTAGTCTTCCTCCAAGCATGCCTTCTTCTTCTTCTTTGTGCCGGGTGCCGTGCCTGAAGCAGCCCTTCTCATTCTGGGCTTGTCAAAACATGCAAATGGAAAGTTAGACATTTTAATCCCAGAAAAAAAACATCTGATTGCATAGAATGTGATAGTTTTATTTTGGTGGAGAACTGCTCAGCCTTGAAAGCAGCGCGATTTGCTTGTTGTTTGCTCTTCTCACATGAAGTTTATCTGAAGTCCGTGTCAAGACAGCAAAAACTAATCAGAGGTTAAAATGGGACACATCAGTCGTTCACGTCACTGGGGAAGGCTCAAGTCTAGTACAACTCAGGGAGGTCAGCGGGGGTCAGAATAATCCCCCATCTCTCTCTCTCACACACACACATGCATGAATGCTTACACATAATCCCCACAGCATGCTCAGTGAAGCCCAGCCTGGACTCACAGCAAATCAACAGTTGTTGTGATGAATAAGTGATCAGCAGCACTGAATAATAAATGACATGTTTTATTATAATGTGACTTCAGTGTTTTATTTTTTATTTCCCCTGGTTTCAGGATAGAGCTCATAAGGAAGAGAGCCACTCGCCTCCAGCTGTATGTGATAACGATGTGTCACCACCCGAAGTATGTGGCTGTGAGGTGTGAGATGGCTCCACGCCGTATGATGGGCTTTTTTTTTTAATGCCTCTCTGGCAGAACCTTCAGGTGCTCCCAGGCAGGATTCACAGTTGCCTGTAATGAACATCAATATCCTTTCATGACTGAATCTCATCTCAAAACAGGGACATTTATTTATTTAGCTATTTGTTTTACTTTACATCACTGGGGTTGATTTGGTTTGTACTCAGTTTGACTAAAGTTGTTTGTTTTATTGTATTTAATATTCTGTGCTGATATGAATTAACCTCTGTAGGTGAAAAACATGTTTTCAGCTGCATAAACGCACAGAACATTCAATGAGCCATTAAAGGGCTTTTTTTCTATGCACGTGAGCCTCATTATGACGCTACTCTGAGTATTTAAACCAGTGTAAAAATGTTTTAGGACACATTAAACCATAAACGTGTTAACATAAGAGAAAAAACTGTAATTTCAACAGCACGTCTCAAGATTTCTATGTAAAGATGTGTAAAATTATAGAAAGTTTCAGAGAAAATCCTCCTAGCTCATTATGCACCCTGTCTTGTATTTATAAGACATACATGTTTTGTTGATTCACAGAATTTTTTCTTTATGTTTATCTGTTACTCAATTCCTTTTTGGTTCAGCATGAATAGCTATGTGGGAGCAATCAGCAGAAAAGGCTTAAAACTGATGAAAATACAGTTAAAAGTCCAAAAATAAAAGCCAATCACATTTCCCAGCCTTTTAGTGGACCTGATTGGAGTCTTTGCTGGGCCAACTGTAGCCCCAGAACCTAATGTTTGACACCCCTGCATTATTTATACATACATATATATATATGTATGGAAATTGCCCACTCGGCAGGTTTGCAGAGTGTAATAGGTAATAGTGTAATAAATATCCATTTAGCCTGGTAGCGTTTATGTGTGAGAAGTTCCTCACATGACATCACACTAGAAAATGTTTTCCTTCCATTTATATGCCTCTTTAATCGCCTCTTTAATCTTTAGCCCATCAGATTCATTTTAAGATAACTTGGGAATCCTGGTATTCGGTCAGGTGCCAATTTGTGGCTTCAATAGCCGGAAATGTACTCCACAAAAAATAACAATCGAGCTAGGTTTGCGCGATATTATTGTTTGGTCTATGGTATATTATAAGGCTGACACGTGTGCAGTAATGGGAGGCAGTGGATGGTTATCGGGGCCCAGCAGCCATGTTTCTCTGCCGCAGGGGTCTCCTGGGTAATTACAAACGGCCCAGTCAGTGAAAAGCATCCAGACTTTGGATGAGGCAGCTCGTGTTTATTGCCACTGAAATGTCTTGCTGATCTGTTAGAGAGGAATCACAATAAAGATCGTGTCTAATATACAGCTCAGGGTTTCCGCACAAACGGACTCCTCATCTTTTCCAGACACTAAGCGCATGCACGCAGCAGCACGACCTGGGGCACTTCAGGCGCCCCCACAGGTGCATTTTTGCGGTGATCACGTGTGTGCCCGCCCCGCTCGGCAGCCTCCAATAAAGCACGGCAAAAGTCACCGCTCCTCTCCCTTCTAGCAGCCAACACCGCAACGAGGGAGGCACAGATCGGCGGCGGTGACGTGAAACGAAACCAGCACCGAGCCGTACCCGCGGCTCCTGGAGGATTAATTGGTAAACTAAAGCTCTCGGTAACCGGACGCCGCTGGTGGTGCTGGCTCGGAGCTCAGCAGAGGACACCGGGCCGTCCGGCGCATGTCGGGGTTGTGTTTTTCAGAGAAGGCCAGGTAAGTCAGACCCTCCCCCTCCTCCTTTGCGGTGAAGCACGTCTCCGCTCTGTTTCGGTGCAGCTTCTTTTTATGCGTCAGCGTATTTCTGTTTGAACCATGAGTCTGATGACCATGTGTGCATGCGTGCGTGCTTACGTGCGCTCGTGTCAAACTCGGTTCACTTTTAGCATCCATAATTTAGAATCCGCAGTGGAGCATCAGCACCGGAGGCACACACGCGCTGTCTGAGGATTGCTGAGAACCCCCCCCCCCCCCCACCCCCACCCTTTCGGCGTGACCGTGGGACCATTAGAGCTGTAAATGCCGGCTGAATGATTGGATCAGCTGTAAAAAGCGACTGTGTGTGTGCAAAGTGCAAGCAGCGGCAGCCAGGGCTGATATGTCTGCGTTCTGCGATGTTATCAGAGAGCAGGACATGACAGACTGCGTCAGGAATGAGAAAAAGAAAAGCTATTTAGACTCTATCGTGGAAATTCATTCTACAGACTTCACGAGTGCACATTATATTTCAATGGGTAATGTAAGAGTCGCAGTTAAACCCAGCCACGCTTTTCCAAAATCGTCTTGTTTTATTTTTGTGACATATGCGATGATTCGTCACAGCTGTAATTAAAGTATTGTCCCCCTCAGCACAAGTAGCAGCAGTTTTATTTACAGACCGATCGCATCAGACGCGCACACTTTATGATTTATTAAATTAACGCCTCTGTGCACGCCCCCCTCTCCGCTCTCCCTCTTCAGTTTCAATAGGCTGGAGCTCCAGTGAGGCAGGTCTGCGCGCACTGGAAGCCTGGGATTCAATTGGTGGAAGTAGAAAGTGGAGCCCCGTCCTCCTTTCTTTTTCTTTTTTTTCCTTTGCTGCAGGAGGAGCAGACTTGGAGGAAATTGAGAGAGACGCCGCTCAGCAGCAGCAGCAGCCTGCGCAGTTTAGAGAGAGAGCACGGCATGAGGGACTTCACCCCCCAAACTGCGCACCGACTCTGCAGGATGCACCCCTGCAGCTGTGTAGCTGCTTGAGGACTCACTGAGACGAGCTCGTTCCGGACGTGTGCAAGAATCTCTGAGGGACTGGGCTTGACTGGTTTCAGACCGCAGCTGCAACATTTGGTTTATCGTTCCTGCTCTCCTGAGAGCCGTGCGCTGTGGCCTTGTAGCGGACATGGGAAATGTAAACAGTAGTCGGGCTGGATTTTAAACTACGCACACGTCCCAAGTCCGCCGCCTCCTCCCGGGCCGTCCGAGACGGAGATGGAGACGGAAAGGATTGTGCATGAGCAGGAGGGAGAGGCTGAGCCGCCCATGCACCACGTCCATGGAACCAACCGGATTAGACCGTCCTCATACCGGGCCCTGCGCAGCGCCGTGTCTACCCTGGCCCGCCTGGATGACTTCAGCCGCGAGAAGATCGGCGCAGGGTTCTTCTCTGAGGTGTTCAAGGTGAGAAAACGGGGTCTAAACGGGGGACGGGACAAGTTTTCACTTAACTTCCACGAGCTGATTTTGAGTCTCGTTTGTGACAAGCTCGAAGTTTAACGTGCACATCCTGCAGTCTGAGTCGAGCCTCTAAACTTTCAGTATTTTAAGACTGCAAATAGATGTACTTCCTGACGCCCCAGAATGAATTGTTGACTTCCTGTCAAGTCTCTTGATGGTGCTGAATAACTGCTGAGGAAGCTGATGATGCATTTTTCTTTCTTTCTTTCTTTCTTTCTTTCTTTCTTTCTTTCTTTCTTTCTTTCTTTCTTTTTTTTTTGATGGATGGCATCATGGTGTTTGCACCTGTTTGCAGTGACCTATTAGTTGGTGAAAGATGGACGCAGTGTTTTGTTTTTGCCTCCCAACCCCGTGTGTAAGGGGATATGGTCAGTGCAGGTAGATCATGTACACTTGTAAGGTGACTCTACTCCTGACTCTGCTTGCACCAGTGGCCTTCATCCCCTTTTGTCACGCTGCCTTTTCAGTTGCATCGAGCCTAATTCTGAGGTACGCCTCATTAACGATGGCTCTGAGTTGCCAGGGTGTGATGGCGTGAAAGAGATCACTCCAGGAGGAGCTGGCTGAGAAGAACCTTAATGCAGCGTAGCAGGTATAGCTTTAATCTCTCGAGTCTGTTTCATCACCGTTGTCTAGCTGCACCAGGAGCTCCCTGCAAGGTGTTTTATCAGGTGTTTGTCTTTGTCTGAGGAGATTTTAATCAACATAATGGTGTCACAACTGTCCACAGCTCAGTTATGAGATGTTACAGGTGTGTAGTTGAATTTGCAGGTGGGTGTGGCGCGACCTAAGACTTTATTAGGCTTGATTCAAAGATTATGAGGATTAGGGGGTTTAATCTAGAGCATACTGGGGCTTTATGTGAGCACTTGTTGTCACTATTGATAAAGCTCATGGTTTTTAGCTGCAGATTAATGAGCTAATGGTTGCAGCTCTGTATTTATTCACTGAGCAGCAGTATAGGTGACTGCAGCAGCATTTGGTATAAATAAACAGTTCAAGCTTTGTTTTTTTTTTGTTTTTTTTATCTAATAGGATCAAAGTTGGAACAATAATTTAAGTAGGTTTCGTTGTTTAATGAAGACAAAACGGCCTAATTTCTAATCATTAAGTTTCAGGCCAGCGCTGACCACCTGCTCTCTTAATCTTTCTGATGAAAGGTGTTTGCCGTTTAGTCCGTTTCTTCTTTCATACAAACTTGGAATTAACCGAAGTACTGCTAAAACCTAAACCCCGAAATTCTCAGGCAGCGCAGTTGTCAAGTTAAACCATCCAGCTGTAGTATTTTATAATGGTGTGTGTTTTTTCACACCCTACATCACACTCGCATGTCATTCGACAGGCTTTCGCAATAAATCTGCGTCTTTAAATTGAATTTACTGTGCAAAAAAATAATTGTTAGACACTATTCACTCTATAGGTGATGAAAGCATTCCTCTGGGGTTATAGCTTCTGTATATTTTTTTTAATAAACTGTTCAAGTTTTATTTAATTTGGTTTTATGTTGGTAGAAGGAAATGAACTCTGGGTTAGTGCATTGGACTTTGTTTAACCTTTTAAGTGGTCATAAAAATGTCTGTCAGTGAGGTTGCTGGTGGAAATAATTTGGGTGCAGCTCTTATCGTGTGATCTGCTCGTATACAATCGCCACACTTCTAGCAGTGATGCTTCATAGGCTACATGTACCAGCCTGGACTAAAGCATTAGAGTATTCATAGTTACATTTAAGTTGCAGTTGTGGATTTCCTCCATATCACTCCTGTCACAAGTGTCTGTGTGTGGCTGGTCAGGCTTTCTGTGCGTATGTATAGAAATAGAAACACTTGAATGTTAACCCGCCCTTCAGTCACTGCCTGGCTGAAGAATTTCTTCATTATCAGTTGATGTGTTTGACTTCAAATATCTAAAATATTAGAAAGTGACAATGTGATTTAATTTGGTAAATAGTTTATCAAAGGATTGAGAGCTCTGCTGTTCAATACTGACATCAGTGCCTATAAAATAAACACTCCTTAAAGGTAAATCTGTCTACAGTAATGACTAGTTCTTGTGAAGAGATTATTTTGAGCTCCTTCATTTTGTCTTGCCAAACACTCAGATGAGGTAATGTGTCTGATCTTTGGATCTGTGGTAACGCACAGGTTAACAGCTGGCTGTAAACAGCTCCAGTTGTTTTCAGTGTGATCATCTTGTCTTTAAAAGCATTAGTGGGACTTTACAGGATGAATTTGGTCCTCCTGCAGATTGTTGCACAACTAAACTCGTGATATGAAATCACATGGAGTGGGTGCATAAGATGCTGAGTACAGTAATTATTTCCATCATCGATCATACTGTTGAACAGGCGTTTGTCAGAAATGGTGGCACATGCTTTGTGGCAAATCATGAAAATGAAAGGGGTAAAAAACATAAAATGATCAGTTTCATGTAAGGCAAAGAAAAGCAGCAGGGTTTGATTCTAAAAAGCGAAGGTTTTCATGTCAAAACTGCGCATTATTTCAAATATTTCTAAAAAGTTGGTCTCTACTTCTAACATTTTAAAGGTTAAAAAATTAATTGGCTGGTTTGTGGAGTCTAATGCCGTTTTCACACAGGCTCTGGAGGCCTGAACTTATCTACACGCATAACCCAGTTGGCGTGCACGAGCGATCACAAATGACTCGGGCATCAGGTGCCCTTTATCACGTCCGTTCCTTGGTACAAAGTTTGAGGAAAAGTGATGATTGTGCAGCGTCTACGCCGTCTCCTGTGCGCTCTGCTCGGGCCAGTGGATTTCCAGAAGAGAAAGTCCTGATGATCATTTGTGCATTCATTTGTGAAAAAAAAATGTTTTCACAAGAAGTTGACTCATTATACAAAACACGATTAAGTAAAAACATCTAATTCTTGCTTTTGAGTGCTTCAGTTTAAAAGAAGTCCGGCTCAGGTCGACCTTCACTAAACGAGGCTTTTTGTGTTTGGACTTCACTCTTTGTGCTGTTCTCGTTCTCAAGGGAAAAAAATGTTCTTGAGGCCACTCGGCTTCTTGAAGCCACTCCCTCAGCTTTGCCCTTTGAATGGCCAATGAGCATGCAAATGTCACTGTGCTCACTGCGGGCTTATTAAGTTGCCACTTGAGTCTGGATGAGCGTGCTCTTTGATAGTGCTATATAAATGCAAAATTGTTACCACAGCTATCAGTCATATTTATAATTGTGCTGACACGGCTGACCGAATAGTCGCTCCTGTATCCGGGTTTAGCTCGGAGGAAGAAGGCCCGACTGTTCTGCAGAAAAATCCCCCTACCTGATGTTTTGTTTATGAAACTTTACTAAACTGAAAGTGTGTATGGGCCACGCTTTGAAATGGATGCTCCTGCACTTGCTCACAAAGGCCTCCTGGCCTCCTGCCATGTGTGTACTGCTGTTGTGCTTCAGATCAATGGTGACTCGCAGCAGCACAGACGAACGGGCAGCCATTCACATCTCCAGAGTGAAATTGTGCAATCTGGGAGGGGTCAGGGGGGAATAGAGGGCAGGGCGATTTATATAAAAAAAAAAAAAAAAAAAAGGGAAGGGAGCGCACGTGTTAAGACAAATCCTCCAGGTGTCTTCTTTTTAATGTTGTTCAAAGCAAAGTTCTGGACGTGTCTGTCTGTAAGTGCCAGCTTTTGCACTTGTGCAATACTCCTAATTCATCAGCCCGATAACCCAGAGGCTCGAAAGCAATAAAGCGCCCATTCACAATTAAACTGCATCATAAGCCAAAGGTTCAGTTAACTGTAGGATGTGGTTATTTATTCTGTCCCTTTCTCAGGGCTGCAGGGAGTTGAGCAAACAAATTGGATCAATTTCTAATTGGATTATTGTTTTACTTCATAAAAAGCGTCACGCTCCGGCTGTTTCTCTCCTGATAATAGATGGCATGTTTGTGAACACAGAGAACGTTAGACGTCCAAGAACAAGCACACGTAGAAGATTTGGTTCTCATTTGGACTTTCTCCATCATTTACATGAGACATGGAAATCTCAGCGTCCACAGAAAATCCCACTCCGCAAAGGCAACTTTGGTGTAACATTTGATGTTTTGTCTGTTCAGACAGGACATGAAATTGACACAACCGAATTCACAGATCATTGACTGTATATGAACGTTTCCACACATCGAATTCATCATTCATCGAATTCTTAATGTGTGAGGGCTCTATCACATCTAGTTTGGTTTTTTTTTTTTGGTTTTTTTTCTTCAGTTATAAATGTAAAACACGAAATGATAGTTGGCTGGGCAAAGGTAACATTTTCCACCTAGATATGGGAATTAAACTGGTTCCAGATCCTTCAATTCATTGGACTTGTATTCCTCAAAGCTTATCAGAGTATCTATTATCAGTGCTGGTATCTGTGTGGGGTTTTTGTTTTGTTTTTGCTTTTTTGGTTTTTTGTGCATAGCTAAACTGTGATGTCAGTCTCATGCCATTGCACACCTCCATATGCAGTTTTATTCTCTGCCGCTCTGCTCTGTTAATCAGTTGATAGTTGATGCTGAAAACTTTTCTTTCCCACACAGAAATTCGATCACATAAAGTAGGTGGTGAATAATCGAACCTTTAAGTAGAATAGGCAGATGTGCTGCTGTCAAAGTTTTACCTGTACTCATCCATAGTTCTTCCTCCAGGTATAGCTAAAATGATTTAATCTCATTATTTTCGACCTGTCTATAAATACATGACTGCCTAATTTGTAAATTATATAAAGCAAAATTTAAGCTGCTAACAACTGCTGTGCATTTGCAAGCCTCTTTGCAACCCACCTCCCTTCTGGCTTCTCCTTTTCGTGCTGTTTCTGATTTAATCAGTGTCCTGTTACTGATGCCTGCCCTGCTGTGCGCCCTGTCTCCAGTTTTCCAAGTATGTGTATCGAGTTCTCAGAACGGAGCCACACCAGCAATTATAAAATTACTGCAGATGGAGCACTAGCAGTCTTATTTTTTTACTTACTGTGCTCCTGACTGAGCTGAGCTTAATAAGGTCAGAGCCCAGATGTTATCTTTCAGTGTAGCAGTTGTTGTAGTTTCACCAGTGCGTTCCAGTCTTTCTGCTAATTACTACAAGCAGCCTGTTATCTTAGTGTTATATTTAACCAACATGCTGTACGTGATATAATTCCCCATTTCCTGATTGCTTTATTCTTTTGGTAATTGAGCTTCAGCATCACTGCCAGTTTTTCAAACACTGTGAATTTCCATGAAACTCCTCACTGTAAGAAAGCCAGTCATCCTGGTAATTATCATACATGCTCTGATTAGCCCGACTGGAGGCTGTGTGTGCATTTGTTTTGGATTCTGCGTAAACCTGATGTAAGATAACAAGCTCATGGAGAGTAAGTGGATAAGAAGTGGGATTTAGGAGTGTTGTCCTTGTGATTGAAGAGTGTGTCGGTCAGCTGTATGTGACGAGTTGGTAAGGTGAAGGAAATGGTTTGTCAAACGCTGCTGTGCTGCTGCTGTTTGAGTGTTTATCAAGTTTATATCTGCCATCAAGACCTGTTGCTAGGCAAAAATTCACTATCATCAGCTATATTTGGCTTCTAGCGATTAGACTGTTTCCTGCTTTCTGAAATGTAGGGATTTTTTTTTTCTTAAAAAAAATTGTAATAAGGGCTTTGATATTTGAACATTTTAAATCAGGTTTAACATGGAGCTAGATTATTTTCAGCCCACCATTTACCCGCTATAGTTAACAAGCTGTCATTTATCCACTATTTGTAGTCGGACTAAGGCTACATCCACACGTACCCGGGTATTTTTGAAAATGCAGATTTTTCTATGGGTTTGCACCTTTCGTCCACACGTAAACGGCGTTTTCGGTCACTGAACACGGAGATTTTTAAAAACTCCGGCCAGGGTGGATATTTTTGAAAACTCCGTTTTTACATTTACATGTGGACAAGAAAAACGGAGAAAACGCAGCGTCAAAGGTGTGTGCCTTTTTTTTGACGTCACACTGTGCGCCACGTTATTGTTTCAGTGTATCTATCTACAATACTGTTAATTGTACTCTCTGCAGTGTTTAAATGCTTACATATACACACACAGTTACTGTCCCTCCACACAGACTCGGTTCTGCTTCTATGCCCCATCCTTGTTTACTAGTTCCCACCGAGGCTTCTAGACTTCTGATTGGCCAACATTTCTACACGGTTAGGAATATAGCGCCACCTGTTGCTTTGGCATGTTCCTAGCAGCGTTTTCCTTCATTTCTGCGTTTACGTGTGAACGGGATTATTTTTTTTAAAAACAAAAACGGAAAATCTCGGTTTTCAAAAATACCCGTGTATGTGTGGACATAGCCTAAAATGGACCTGAAATTATTTTTGTTTAGTTTTGCGGGTTATATGTATATTATATTTAGCAAATAAACTTGCTAGATAATAAAGTTTCTTCCTTAAATATTCCTTAATAGAGTATGCTTTGTAGGTAGGTTGTATTTTTATTCAATTTCAGGATTATTTTATTTAAGCCACTTAACATTGACCTGTGAATCATTTAGGTACATAAAGATGCCTAACTCGATAAATGAGCTTGTATCGTCTGCATATAACAGACAACATGGTAAACAATGAGACTGAAGTTATGTCTTTTGGCACTTTGTTACTAGCAGCCTGTCATAAGAACACAGAACTTGTTCCAATTTCATTAGTTGAATCTATAAAAGTTGTCAAAGAGCCGATAGCTTAAAACGTCATAGGGTGCAGTGTGTGTGTTTTTTAAAAATAAAAAATTGAGGAAAACTGGGCAGGTAGAGGACAAAAGACGTGTCAGGACTGGGGAAAAACATCTACAGTAGATTAACAATATCTGAACGTCCTTAAAGTGGGAAAAATCCAGTACAGGACCTGACTGATGCATCTGACCCTTCAGTCGACCCTTCAGTCGACCCATGTACTGTTCACTGAAACCTCATCAGAAATGGTTGCAAGTCTTATATAGCGTCTTTCTGTGTGTGTTTGCAAATATGTCTCACTTTCCATGTAAAATGTAAAGAAGTGACAGTTTTCCAAAGACTTTTTTTGCACAGTACTGTACTCGTTTGTGTTTGCATTTTCATAACATTTCTGCTCTGCCTCTCACTCATTCGGTTTTTATTGGATTAGCTGAGCTTAACTTTCGATGTACCTGTTACTCAATGTTGGGATTTCTGTAATGGTGGCAGGAATGTTTTCCTCTTCTTTCTAACATTTTATAGATTTGGCAGTTGTTTTATGGATTTATTACCCAGGTCGATTTATATTGGAAAACACGACTTTCTTTCAGAAAACAAAATCTTTTCTTACATGTTATTGGTTTTACACTTCCTGAAATGGCATGGGGGAAGAGGGAAATAAAACATTTTTGTAACCAGCAAATCTGGGAATCTCTCAGCAGGACGTGTCTGGATGTAATTGGTTCTTAGTAAATCCTGGTGGCTGGAACGATTTCAGCTCTGGAAATCTAAAACGACAAAAAAGGAGGAGGAAAAAAAAAACAGATCTCCTGTGTTGCATACACACAAACCATGATCCGTCATCAGCTGTCTCCTGTGTGCCTGTGATCATTTTCAGTGTTTGGGATTAGGAGGCGGGCTGGGTGTATGTGCTTGTGTTACTGTTGGATGGTGGTGTTGGTATGGGAGAGCCAGTGCAGACTTGAAAATGATTGCTTTTAGTGTGGCACTTTTCCCTCATTATTCCCTTCCTCTGTCATTCCAGTCGGGGCCTGCTTTGCTGCAGCTCACTGCACAAATATTTAGCTTTGTTTATATTCTGCACGGCCACACAAACACAAAAGTGCTGAGCGTGTGGTGTTTCACGTCTTCATTTAAACCGCTGTGTTTATTGAATACAAGTTTTCAACTTGACTGTGGATTAAAATAGGTAGTTGGGCAAGAGTTGCCCAACACTTATGTTTTCAGGTCCTTCCCTTTTTCTTTCTTTTTCACCCCCTCTCATGGTTACCAATAGATTTATATCAGGAGACACTTTGTGTGTTTACATTGGTGCACAATGAGCGTTTCCTCCCGTCCACTTGCTGGTGGGGCTGTAGTCTTAGCTAAACCTCAAGGAGAGCAACTCCCCTGTAAGAAGGTAAACAAGTGGTTCAGTATTTGTGTCGCCAGTGACGGTGGCTCAGTTCTTCACTGTTCCATTAAGGAGTCACCTCAAGAAAACAAGATGTACTCTCTCACTACTTGCAGTATTAAAGCCACACATGGTAATTTATTGGCCGTTTGTGTTTTATACATATGTTTCTCCAAAATCTGCCACTTCCAAATCCAGTCGAAATATGTCCTCACTATATTTGATAAAAACATAAATTCCCCTAAAAATCTGAAATTAATGACCAGTAATTACAAATAACACTTTCCGAAGTGTACCTGAATGAATTTCCACCTTGGACTTTGTTTCTTTTGGTCTTTTATTTTGAAATTCACTTAAAAATTAGGCCTCCGGATGGTTTCCTTGGATTTAAGAAGGTTAACACGGCAAGCACTCCCAGCACAGCTCCCAGGTAGATCCAGTCTTGGGGGGGGGGGGGGTTGTTGGATAATAATTTTTAAAAAGTTGGTGTTGTCATTTATGCACATGGATTTGATGAGGTGTTACTTATATTGTATTTAACATGGACTCTAGAAGCTATCACTACAGCTGTATAACGTCTTGTATGTCCATGTATCAGTGAAAGAAGTAATTTTTCTAGAAATAATCAGACATTCGAGGGCCATAGTTTAAAAAAAAAAAAAAAAAAAAAAAAAAAAAATCAGTCATGTCTCATGCATGCATGTGATCGTCATGCATGTATTAATCCAGTGGATCCAGATCTGGTCCCCATGTTCCTCTGTCTGCTTTAGCAGCCTCTCTGGGGTCAGCAATGATGACAGTGTATTGCTGCATGCGTGAACTTAAATGACCCCTCTTTGTTTTGGCCTGTGTGAGGAGGCGTGGCCGGCTCAGTGTTGCTGTTGTGCAACAGACAGTGATCGGTTTTGTGACGGCTCGTGGACTGCACGCCTCCCGGATCACGTTGTGTTTCTGAACCTGACCCGACCGCACAGAGTGGGACCTCCCTGCTCGTTCGCTGATGGACCCCCGCTTGGCTGAGTGCCTCGTCTCGGTCGTTTCCACGCGTGTGTTCTTATCGAAACGCAGTCTGTGAGCTTCTTCATGCTATAAGTGAGAGCAGTGCCTCAGGCGGCAGCTTAAGCCTTGAGTTGTTTTGCAGAAGTAATTTTATCCATCAAACACAAGTTTACTTCCCTCCCCCTCGGGACTTTGCTCGGTCTCTTCACACTTCAGCGTAAACCTCACATGTCAGTTTGGTTGATGTGTTGCTTCCCTTGTTAAAAATGTCTTGAAATGCTGATTGTGAGATAAATGCTGCTTTCCTTTTGTTAAAATACTGTGTAGGAAGCACATTCAGTGATGATGATTACTTTTTTGAAAGGGATGTTTTGCTTTCATATGCATCTACAAGCCAGTACTGTGAGGAGATTTGTCACATTTGTTTTGCTGTATAGTACAAGAAACTAATTTTAGTCCAGTCTCCCTGTATTTCCACTTTCTGATGTGGTTTGAAGGCTGATTTACTTTTCATTAAAGTAGCCAGAGACGGGCTACTGCTGGTGGGAAGCTGAAGTAACCATGAAATCCTCAAGGCCTTTGGAGGTGTGTTCTGTGTTCTGTGTAATCTGTTCAGCACAGATTTTCTAGTCGCCACTACAAGGTGAAAGCACACAAAACACAGCATTACATGAAATGAACATCAGCTTAAATGTTAGTGAAGCTTCTTTGATATTCAGGAAAAATTGTGTTTGCATATCATAATGTAATCTGCATTTTACACTTTACCAAAACTATTTATATATTTGTTTCATTTATGTTTATTGTCCAAAATCCTTAAGGTTCACTTGTTTGTGGTGAAACAGATTTGTTAAATAGGTGGTAGTGATGGTAGCAGTGACTGCATTTTTCAGTGTATTATATTCTTCGTGACAACATAAACAAACTTCCAAAAACAAAATTTTTTTTTTTTTTGGTTAATTTTCCCTCTTATCCACTTTGCCTCAAAGTCAGTTAGCAGCTCTAGCTAACATTAGAAATGGATTCATTAATATTAAAATATATTAATCGCAAATGCCAAAACAACTGGCATTGAGACTTCATTGAGACTCCTTACAGCAGTTCGCGGGCTGAGGGTACCTTGCGCTTGGATTAAACCCTGGCTGCAGCTTGCAACATTAACCGTAAGAAGCCTGGCAATACCGCAGCACTGCAGAAACGACCACCTGTCAGGTTAAACTACAGGTCTGTTCTCTCTGAAGCTGCAACAAATGTGTGTAGTTTTTCTCATAGTACGGTTTACATATGCTCTTTTCAAACAAGTCTTTCCTTCCAGTGCGTCGTCCATCTGCATCTCTGGCACGTCCTCCCCTCCCTCGCTGTGCATCAGTCTGCCTCATCGGGCTGCTGGCTAATGACAGATGCTGCTGCACATGTTGGCTCTACTGAGCGAGACGGCAAAAGATGCCAGTGACCTTTCCTCTGCTGACAGCAGCACTTTGCAAGGCTCGGTGTGTTTGAAGGCGAGCGTTAGGGTGTGGCTGGGCACATGCATGTGAGCAGAAGTCTTCTTTTTGTGTGTAATTGGTTCATATCATGGGATAATTTCTATGTAGCCATGGACATTCCAGTGGCGAGTCCTTGGAGATGACCATCAAAGTGCTTGGAATGAAAAACACCACGCATACGCTGTTGGCCTTACAGAGTTCAGCTTTTCAGATGGCCAAAAAAACCAAACTGCACACGTAAGAAAGGCTTGCACTTGAGCTCCATGCTGAGTCAGGCTGACTCTGTGATGATGATGAGTGAGAGGTTGTTTGTTTGGGAGCTTAAACTGTCAGGACAAAATTTGACAGGTCGAACAGGGCTGCAGTTCCAACCACTGCTGTCTCAGCAGTTGGTGCATGTTTGCAATGTAACCTGCCTGTGCGAGTCAGTGTGAGTCTGTGTGTGACTGCCCATTAATCACAGGATTACACAGCAGAGTGTCAAAAAAAAAAAAGATTTCGTCTAAGTGTGAAGGCAGAGAAACCTAGACAAGTGTGATGTGAATCCACAGCCATGCAGGCTGCTTTCCAAGAGAAATTGGTGCTAATGTGTGCACAAAAAGGCTTTTCAAGTATAAAGTAACCTTTAATCAGCTTCAAGGCTCCATCTTCCAGCCCACATGAGTCTGCATCAGCCTCTAAGTGCAGCAGATGTATAAAGAGAAGTGGAGATTAGTTCTGCACCTCTCCCCTCCACACTTGTGCTGCTCAGCCTTCCTTTTTATTCTGCAACAGGAAGTAAGCGACTGTTCACAAGTGCAGTTGTGTCCGTGTGCGAGTCTTACATGTGTGCACCCATGCATGCGTGCAGCGCTTGCAGTCTGGAGTCCTCGAGCGACCTTGTTAAGAAGAGACACAGCAGCCAGTCAATGAGAGTCGGCCTCACTGTGTTTGTCTGCGTGTGCGTTAATGGCATTACTCACTGCACTCTAGTCTGTACTCTAATAGGCTTTGTGGTTCTTCTATCATCAGTCAGATCCAGAGCTCAGCTAAGATCCAGGCCAGTGTCACTCTGACTTTAGTTCACGACTGCAGACTTTGACCCTCTCTCACGCTCTCTCGCTCCTTCGCGTCACATTTATATCACAAATGAAGATAAAAGGTTGCCGGTTTAGCTTTTATTGTTAGCTAAAAGGATATTTGATGTATAGCCAAGCTTTAAGGTCACTGTTTTAGACTGTGCAGGTAAATACACACTGAATTGCATCCTGCTAACCCTAACAAACAGACTGAGCGGGTTTAAAGGGGGTTTAGAGACCGCTTTAGAAACATTTAACACTGATTCAGAGTCTGTTTGGCATGTATATGTAAATTATACTTCCCAAAACCACGTCATAGTGCTGTCGGCGTTAATCTCCTTAAAATGATGTTAACGCCATAACTGCATTAACGCAGCAAATCTCTGTTAATGAGTTACCGCGGATCGCCCCGTGCGTGGGGCTGGACGGTGTTAGCACGGTTAGCTCGTTAACGCGTTGATGGACCAATGCTTTCCAGAAAGTAAAAATGCTGTTGAATTTCTACCACTGAAAGGTGTTCATGTGTGATCACTTTAACCTTTCTTGGTGTTGTCAGCTATTGAAGGCACGACTGATGGGATTTGACCGATAGAAAAGAGCAGATTTAAAGTTAGCGGCTAAAAACTTGAGCAAAAGAATGATGCATGTATGTCTGCATGCGCCATGTAAACGCTTGTACCCTTATACTTAAATTTGTCTGGTTTTCTGACCCGTGTTGTCCAGAGTTATGTCAAAAAAAGTTGTAAAAAGATATCAAATTAAGTCTTCTATTCTGTATTAAGACTTTTTATTAATATAGTGTTTCATAGGACTGGAGGGAGTGGATATTCTAGCAAATCCACCCCAAGTTCAGACAGACGTCTCAAATTCTGCAAGCTTCAGATCACATGTTAAAATTCATGATGGTGCAGTTATTAAAAAGACAAAGTATGGCCTGTTTGGAAGGAATTCTAGAAGAAGCCTCTTTTCTCCATGGCAGCATGGTTTCAGTTTTCGAAGATGCATTTGAACAAAGCCGAAGACTTCTAGAGCAATGTGCTTTAGACAGACCAAAGTGGAGATGTTTGGCCGTAATGCACAGCTCCATGTTTGGCATGTTTGCTGAAAACCAAATGTCAGCATGGTAGTGGAGGGATGATGATTTGGGCTTGTACAGCCACAGGACCTGGGGACCTTGCAGTCACTGAGTCGACCATGAATCCCTCTGAATACCAAAATGTTCTAGAGTCAAGTATGAGGTCAGCTGTCTGAAAGTTAAAGCATGGCAGAAACTGGGTCATGCACCAGCACAATGACTTGCAGACATGGCAGGAAATCTAGAACAGAATGACTGAAAAAGAAAAGAATTAAAGGGTTGTAACGGACCAAAGTCTAGACCTCAACCTGGCTGAAATACTGTGGAAATTTTTTTTGAGAGCTGCACATGGTAAACGGTAAATGGCCTGTATTTGTATAGCGCTTTACTAGTCCCTAAGGACCCCAAAGCGCTTTACACATCCAGTCATCCACACATTCACACACACATTCACACACTGGTGATGGCAGCTACATTGTAGCCACAGCCACCTGGGGCGCACTGACAGAGGCACATGAATGAATGCCTGCAAACCTTAGTGAACTGAAGAGTGGCCCAAAATTTCTCCACTATAATAAAGGTGGTTCAACAAGCTGCTGAATCATGGGGTGTACTTTTCAATGTCCTTTTCTCTACTTATTTTTCAGTAACTGGTAATTGTACTGATACCCTGTTACAATTGTTCGTGGTGAGATGTTACAACAACACTGTTGCACGTCATAGCAAGGCTCAGCATTTACTGGAGCAGTGCAGCATGTTGTGTTTTTTGGTGTTGGCTCCTTCATGCAAGAGTGTGTTCTCACAGAGCTGCTAGACATACTTTTAGACATTTTGGACAGGACCCAAAGTAAACAAGTTGAATACACGTAGCACTACTAGAGGACAAATGAGTTATTTTAATTCCAGCTTAATTGGCTGTAACAATAATGCTTTGGACCAGTTGAATACTCTGACATCATCGAGCTATATTTGTTTGCACGCCAAAGTATTTGTGATTGTTTTAATGTTAAAACAATTAACTTTTATAGACTTGTTAAATTACAAAAAATCTCTAAAGGCAGCAGATGAAGCGTGAGGGGTCAGAATGCATAAAATGATAGAAAACGAAGTCAGAATTTAGCAGCAGTCCTCTCTAATTGATTCACAATGCCAGCATTTTCCTTTCACACTTACTCGTACATGTAAAACACTTAAAGTGCTGGCCTTTCTCACCACACGCACACGCACATACACACGCACAGCAAACATTCCCAGAGTGTTTTGCTTTCATCTGCTGCTCGTACACATTTCTGTGGAAGTCAAACTACTTGCCAAGCAAATATGCACAAACATGCACCCGCCAGGAAGCATGTCGCATCGCCATAGTTACCATACCAGACGGCCTCATTGTCATGGCAGCAGGTTTGGTCAGACAAGCAGCCAAGAGGAGTGTAGAAGAAACTCGACCGACCCTCTAAATGTTTCGTGGCCGGTTTCCAGATATCGTTCAGTCAGCACTTAGATTTTTATTGCTTCAGAGGGTGTTGATGGTGTGACTGATGCATGTGTGATAGTTCTGTCATCACCAGCGCTGCGCCGCACGCCTACTCTCCTCAGCCATACATCTGTTAACTGTGAGGCGTCTTAAATATTTCTTTCATCCAAATGTGGAGCAGTCATGGATTCTTCCGGGGTGTGAGGCAGATTTTAAGTGTTTTTGCTTGTGATGACAAATTGTCTTTTCGGCTTTTCAGCTCTCGTTGCTTCAGTTGATCTAAATAAAGCGTTTGTGCTCCTTTCCCTTTCATCATCCAGGTGCAACACCGTGTGTCTGGTCAGGTGATGGCTCTGAAGATGAACATCCTGGCCAGTAACAGGGCCAACATGCTCAGGGAGGTCCAGCTCATGAATCGACTATCGCACCCTAACATACTCAGGTAACTGAAATGTTGGCTTTCCATCTCACTGTTAACATGAACTCAGTTTTTACCTCTTTCATTAAAAAACAACATTTCTTTCCAGTGTTTGATTTTCATTGTGATGGCATGTCTCATCGTACACTGTTTAGAATACTCGGCCTTCAAACACTGGTGATGGATGTGGTTTGTGTGGTCCACAAGAAGAGCCCACGGACTAGATTTTCAGTGGGTTCATTGTCAGTGATTGCACTGCTGTGTCTGTATCGTTCAGTTCTGTCTGGTGTTGAACTGTTTTGGTTTTGTTTGTTGTTGGGTTTTTTTTTTTTGGTTAGGTTTTGGGTTTTTTTTTTTTTTTTTTTTTGCACAATTGCACTTTGTGCAGTCCTGCGTTTGTTTGTCATGTGTAGCACCACATGGAGGAACGTTGTCTCTGTTCACTGTGTACTGTACCACTGCACATGCTTGAAATGACAATAAAGCCACTTGACTTGAAAATAACTTTTTAATGACCTTTTAACAAGAGTCTTTGGCACTTTTTGCCGTAGCCATGTAGCCTGAAGTGTACATGGATGTAAAAGTGAGTGGGCTATAAAAGGTCCATAGACCACATTGGTGTGCCACACCTGATAAAAACATTTAAAACAAACAAAACAAACGGCAAAACAACTTAGTGCAATTAGCTGCACAGCAGACATGTTATTGAACGATTGCAATAAAGTGCTCCAAAAGGCACCAGAAGCCACAAACTGTCTCGAGTTCCAGCTCAGTGATTCAGATTAGCAGACGCGACACTTGCCCGGCAGCTTCCTCTGTCGGGACATGCCTCTCAAAGCAGCCGTGCATTTGATAAAACCATTTTTTAACTGTTGACACTGTTTAAATGGTTGTGTAATATATACCCTGTGATAGAACCTGTCCCGGGTGTGTCCACCATACTAAAAAAAATCCTTGAAATGTTTAAAAAGTTTAGACTTGACATTAATATATGTTCCTGTACTTTACCCACAGGTTTATAGGCGTGTGTGTCCATGAGGGGCAGCTCCATGCTCTCACAGAGGTAAGACTCATTAATGTGCTACAGCACAGATGGCGATCTGGTTTTGATCTCCTCATTTTGCCCTTTGTAGTGGTAACAGGCGGCTGTGTGCATCTCCATGAAAGCACTGATGTGACCAGAAACTGATATTTATCTGCCTTTGTCCTCACTATAAACATTGTAGCAAACAAGATTCCCTTGTAGCAAGAAAAAAAAGTCAAACTCATCAAATGGTGGGAAAATATCTGCAGCCTCAATCTGTGGTTTTTAATTCAGTCTGTATGAGAAAGCCAGCCTAAATTAATGTTATACATTGGTTTTTGAGCTCGCTTTACACTGAACGTGGCATTTATTGTGCACTTTATATCTTTTACATTATTTATCTAAATGCTTTGAGGCATTTATGAAAAGATTTTGGCTCTTTGATTTTGAAATCAAATTTAAATCGCACTCAGATCTCACCGTCTGAGTTTTAAATCTGGCCGTAAAGAGATGGTTTCTTCAGATCCTGTACTTTAAACTAGTATGAGTCGAGTTATTGGTCCCGGGGGGAGGAGAAAAAGAATCAGGCCTGCTGTAAGTCATTGGCTGGCTTTTTCATTTGCTAAATACGCAGGCGTAGTGTCAACCTCATTAATTTAGTCAGTTAATTTGAAAATTGATCTTAAAGCACAAATATAATTATTCAATTAACTGAGCCCAGCCTTCAGTTTAACAAAAGTGTTGAGGCAGGTTGGATGAATGTGTGTATGGATTCTCAGCATTTTTCTTCTGGAATTGGTGATTTCATTTTCATTTCTCCACATAAACCCAGAACAGGCGGTACAAGCGTCTGTAAATGCGGTACACTTAATCCTGGCCAGACTGAGGTCACACAGTTCATAACAGGTCACCTGTTTCTTAGATGTTGCCATAGTAACTGAGCAGCTGGTCAGTAAAAGGATAAAGGTCAGGAGAGAAGAGGCGTACCTGCTCTAACGTCAGGTAGTGTCTTTAGTGGGTCGTGTTAGTCAGAGAGGTTTTAGAACTTTTTGTTTTTCTTAATTTTTTCTTTTATTTAAATGATTGATTGACCAAGAGGTTTTATCATCATTCACATTTTTAGAAAAGGGGAAATTCTTGTCACCTTGTGGTTAAATTGTTTATCATGCAACCTCAGTGGCTTCCAGTGCAAACGAGAGCTTTTGTTGCATATCAATTTACAGAATATCCTGTTTTTTTTTTTTGTTTTTTTTGTTTTTTTTTGGGGGGGGGGGGGTTAGTTTAATCTTCTCTTTTCAAAGCTTCTCTTTTTTTTTTTTTTTTTTTTTTTTTTTTTTTTTTCCTTCAAAATTTGGCTGTCAGCTCAACTTCTCATAAATGAAAGTGACATTTTCAACCATTGAAATAACAATGCATGCAAACAGATTTCCAGTCTTCATCCAGCAGATGACTTGATGAATATGAAAAGTCGTGACCGAAATAAGCTACTTTAATCTTCAGTGAGGTTTGCCTGGCACAGTTCAACGCAGGAAGATTAAGTGCTTGAAAACTTGAGATTTAATTCTGATCTGCTCTTAACTATAACAAAAATGCACTAAACAAGGATCTATAGTTGTTGTTGCAGTAGACTTGATGTTTGAGTGCGTATGACAACATTTTAGTTCAGTTATATTGTATTAATATAGCACAACAGCAATGCTGGAGACTGTTTGGCCACATGAACACATGCACCCTCACATACTTTGGACATGCAGTAAAATTCAAGTATTTTAGGACCATCTGTGTCTACCTCTAGAGAAGAAGGATGCTAGGCTATGAAATTCCTGTAGATGCCATGGCACTGTATTTTGAAGTAAACTGAGATGTTTAAACAAACATGAAGAAAAGGAAAGAGGACGCTGCCTTCTTGTAACTTGGATGGTTGTGGACACTTGACAGTGTGCTCTAAGATTGCAGCGATGTTTGCAGTATCCAGACTGCTCTGTTGTCCTTATAAATAAAGTTGTTTTTGAAAATAAACTCATTCGACTGAAAGCAGTTTCAGATTAAAGATTAAAACCTACAGTAGAAGAAACCCAGATGATAAGCATTAGCAAGCATTTGGTGTCTGTGGGGAGGAAGTGCTTCGTTTTTCCTTTTTTCCTTTTCTTTTTTTTAAATAGGAAAACACCTCTGGCAGCATTTTCCCTAAACAACATTGGAAGCAGCTTTTATCTCAACATTTTTAAGCAGAATGAGATGCATACATAATCAGTATAATTAATATAGCTAATTGTGTTTTTGTTTGGTCTCCTGATAATTCAGTACATCAATGGTGGAAACCTGGAGCAGCTGTTGGGCAGCGACGTGTACCTGTCGTGGAGTGTGCGACTCAGCCTTGCTCTGGATATCGCCCGGGGACTGAAGTACCTGCACAGCAAGGGCATCTTCCACAGAGACCTGACCTCCAAGGTGATTACACACACGGTGCTCATGTACTGCTCACACACATCACTGAGAATCAGCACTCACTGAACCCACTCGCTCAGAAGGTTGTGACACACATAGGCGTATGAATGCTCCACAATAGCACGAGTGCGACAGGTGAGCGCGCACACGCGCACAAGGAGGCGCAGGAGTGTAAATACTTCGTGATTAGTAAACAGAAGGAAGGTAAAAAAGATCTGAGTACAGATTTAAAGGCGCTGCAGGTGCGTTACAAATCGTAAAATTACATATGATGCTATCACAAAGGTCCAGTGTTGGACCTGGATCTGTGCCAAACAGCAGCCAAAACATCTGTGGGAGTTCTGGCAGGCGAACTTTACACACTTAGAGCCCCTACTCACGTCTGGGTTTTTTTCTCACATTTTTTTATAGGTTGTTTTTGAGTATCCTACAGGAGCCTATGTGTTTTATTGTATTTAAAATGCACATTAATAAACATTGTGTAAAAATGTACCAGATTTGGTGATTGCAGGCTTATCATCTGTGCTCCCGGCAGGTCGTTGACTTTTGTAAACTATTGCCGCTGCATTCAACACTAGTGAGTGGGCATCACGTGTCCTGCGTCCAGAGTATTTCTAGGAGTGTAAAGGAAATAATTTGGGAGGGACGCTGCGATCTGATGCTCTCTGAATGTCTGAATTTTCTTAAATTTAAGTTTTCTTCTTCTTGCAAAAAACCAAAAACATCTTTGCAGGCATGCAGAAAGCCCCGCTCTCACATACTGTGGATGCAGCAATAAAGTGATTCATGTGACCTTTGCCCCTCTGTTCAGAACTGCCTGGTGCGCTGGGAAGGTGCCGTGTGCTCGGCTGTGGTGGGAGACTTTGGCCTGGCAGAGAAAATACCAGATTACAGGTCAGTCCGTCGACACCTATCAGCGGTGTGATTAGATAAGTCGGGCTCAATAAATTCCACTCCTGCACTCGTCTCTGCTCTGTTTATATTCCATGCCATATCTCTTTCTCCGTGCACTCGAAATATTTCTCTCAACTTCTGCTTTTCTCCTGGAGACGTTCGGATGAGACACAGTCACACACAGAGACTGTTGCTCACTCCCGATCAGTCAGGTTTTTCCAAAGTACACAGGCACACGCTGCCTCCGCTCTGTTTCATAGGTCCAGGGGAAGGCAGACGGGACGGCATTTTGGCTCGCAGTGATCTTTTCAGTGTTTTTGTTTTTTTGTTTTTTTTTTTAGTGTGAGCTTTTATGACACACCACTAACTCCCAGCTCTGTTGCTGGTGTCGCGTTATGACTCTTCCCCTTCGTTTTTGCAGCTGCATTTCTAGTGACATTTATGTGGTTTCTACAATTCATCACTGGCCTGTACAGGCTATAAATGACCAGCAATCCTCAGATGGGTCTTTATTTTAATTTCTGCAGCTATTTTTCCACTGACATCATGTCTGTTAAGTGGCAGATGATCAGATTCTTGGCATAAAAGGGCCCCGCTCTAAAGATTGAGGGGAAAAGACGTTAAAATGTTTACAGAAGAAAAAGTGGTTCAACAAAGTGTTAGTAGAGGAGACAAAACACACAAATTCTTAGGTTCTCTTTTAAATTGTAGACTTGTTATGCAAACTGTTTTTTTTTTTTGTTTTTTTTTTTTTTAATAAATCTGACAGTGATCACATGTAAGTATATTCTCTCTGAATCTGTAAAATGACCAGCATGAGGGTTGTTGCAAGATAGTTGGAGAATAGAGAAATTATTTAAGAAGCAGTGCAGCATCTTAATATTTTCTCTTGCAACGAAAGAAGTGGTGTGACGGAGACGGTCCTGATGTCTGTGCCTGAAGTAAGGAGGTCCTGAAAACTTTGAAATGAAATTGTCCCACGGTTCATTAATTAAAATGCAGTTTTTACATAAATGGAAATGAATTTCCACTAGTTGTTACTTGGCTCTAGCTTCACTCGGTTTTTATTTGAAGAAAAACGGGCAGTCATGTAAAAGCCATTTGTCTGGAAATGGTTGCTTTGGAGGAAACTGAGGGAAAATCTGCCTTATTGTGGTGGAGAGGTTTGTATTCTTGGGAATGTCACTGTGTGGGCAAAAGTACTGGGCCACACATCTTTGACTTCAGGTGCTATCACTGCCACAGATGTATAGCATCAAGAACACAGACATGCAGTCTGCTTTTAGACACTTGTGAAAGGATGGGTCGTTCTGAAGAGCTCAATCAGTTGAGTGTGGTGCTGTAACAGGATGCCACCTTTGCAGCAAGCCAGTTTGTGAAATGTCCTTCCTTGTAGATATTCCACCATCAACTGTAAGTGGTGCTGTTAAAAAGTCGCTTCTAGGGCTCCAAACTTAGAGACTTGGACTTAGAGACTTGGACTTAGAGACTTGGACTTAGAGACTTGGACTTAGAGACTTGGAGCTTTTTATTGTCATTGTGCAGTTTCTTGCACAGCGAAATTGGGTAGCTGGACCACAAAGGTGCAAAAGTAAGAAGAGAGACCAATATACAACAAAAGGGGGGAATAAATAAATTAAATAAAATAAAAAGCAGTGTATATGTATACATATATGTGAGTGAGACTATATACATGGTGTATGTGTAAGAAACATTGAAACAGACTGGGACCAGAATTTTGCACATGAGCCAAAAACATTGCACAGAACATGGAAAGACTGAGATATTGCACATAGATGATCAACAGCAGTGTCAGGGTGGATGTGTTGGGGAAATCTTTACACACTTAGTTTGCATTAAGAGTTCTGACAGCCCACGGGAAGAGGCTGTTCTTTAGTCTGTTGGTTTTGCACCTGATGGATCTGAGCCTTTTTCCAGAGGGCAGGATGTTGAAGAGGTGGTGGTTAGGATGGAGGTGGTCCTTTATAATTGCCCTGGCTCTGGAGAGACATCTTGAGCTGGCAATTAAGTCCAGGGAGGGGAGTGGACAGCTGATCACCTTCTCTGCAGTTCTGATGACCCTCTGTAGTCTCTTCTTGTCAGCTGTTGTGCAACCAGTGTACCACACAGGGATGGCGTGCACCAGCACACTCTCGATAGTGGCATGGTGGAAGGACACTAGGAGTTCAGTCTGCAGCCTGTTACATCTCAAAACCCTCAAGAAATGGAGGCGCTGCTGGGCTTTCTTTACTAGGGCTGATGTGTTTGTGGACCAAGATAGGTCCTCAGATATTTGGGTGCCGAGGAACTTAAAGGAGGACACCCTCTCCACATAGTCACCTTTTATGGATAGGGGAGGGGATCAGTTCTTGTTTTGCGGAAGTCCATGACCACTTCCTTTGTTTTCTTGGCGTTTAGGGTGAGGTTATTGTAGTTACACCATTCTGACAGTCGCTGGACCTCATCCCTGTAGGCGGTGTCATCATCGTTGGTGATGAGCCCCATCAGAGTGGTGTCGTCTGCAAATCTGATGATGATGTTGCAGGGGTGCAGTCACTGGTCTAGATGGTGTATAAGAGTGGACTCGGCACACATCCCTGTGGTGAGTCAGTGCTGTGAGACAGGGTGGATGATCTCTGGTTGCCAACCTTGACTGATTGTGAATGGTCTGTGAGGAAGTTTTTGATCCATGCACATGTGGAGGGGGGGGGGGGTCCAAGTTTACCAGCTTCTCTATAAGAATGTCTGGGATGATGGTATGATGCTGAAATCAAACTTGCCCTGGCATCAACATCAGCACAGAAACTGTGCTTCAGGAACTGTATTGCATGGGTTTCAAGGGCCAAGCAGCTCCTGTATCTTTAATGAGTAGGTTGACCACATGGAATACATAGTTTTCGACCTGGAGCAGGACCTTGGGGAGGTGTTTAAGAATGCCTTAACCCAGGCCTTGCTAGACTCCACCAGTTCCTATGTGTCCATCCTCCTTTGAGCCCCCTTCCAGTCTGGAGGTTGAGCCTGCAACCCCCAGACTGGAAGGGGGTTGCAGGTGTAGGCAACCCCCTTCCAGTCTGATATCTCGCAGCTTAAAGCAAACAAACAAAACATAATCCTGTGGTTGCATGTGGTGTTCTTTCATGTGTCTGAAAATGAAAGCCCTTTCAATGTAAGCAAGCCTTTGTCCATTATAGTGTTGGGCTTTCCTTTTAGAAAGAATTGCATGAGGAGCTGCTCTTGTATTGGTGGCCTGAGGGTGCATGCAGCATGGCTTATGGGCAGGTGTTAAAATGCACGCTATGTTGTAATGAGTTCTCTCTTGCTGTGCATGAATTTTGGTGGCTGATGATGATTAATGCTGTTAGATAAGAAAAGCAGTGACACCACGAGTGCAGCAGGTTGCTGCGTGTTGTTGAAACAAATAGCTGAACTAAATTTATCTGCACAACTATCTGATAAAGAGTGAGTCTCTGCACAGAACTAACAGGTTAATGTAGTATCCACGAGTATAACACATACTTGCTACAAATGACAGCACTTTACTTTCTGCATCAGAGTTTAGAAAGGAAATGCAGTACTTGACATCCATCAGTGTTATAAATTTTTTCACTTTTGGAAAATGCCAAAAAAGGAGTTTTAAGGAGACTAAATGTGTCAGACTAAAGAATTTGTGGTCTTTATGTACAGCATTTTTGCAGAAAGGTTTTGGCCATTGGTTGAACAATATGAGTCTGACTGCTGTTTTAAAAGGGCTGTCGAGGCTGACCTCAAAGCAGTGCCATAGCCAGTGTGTCTCTGCCCACACATGCAGACAAACTTGACAAACACTCTTGTCTCTTTAGTCCTCATCCTCCTCTGTCTCCAGCTATTACGTTAAAAACACGACTCCTTCTGGTGTGTGTGTGTGTGTGTGTGTGTGTGTGTGTGTGTGTGTGTCTGTCTGTCTGTCCCCAGCCACTTGTCTGTCTGTCTGTCCCCAGCCACTTGTCTGTCTGTCTGTCTGTCCCCAGCCACTTGTCTGTCTGTCTGTCTGTCCCCAGCCACTTGTCTGTCTGTCTGTCTGTCCCCAGCCACTTGTCTGTCTGTCTGTCTGTCCCCAGCCACTTGTCTGTCTGTCCCCAGCCACTTGTCTGTCTGTCCCCAGCCACTTGTCTGTCTGTCCCCAGCCACTTGTCTGTCTGTCTGTCTGTCCCCAGCCACTTGTCTGTCTGTCTGTCTGTCCCCAGCCACTTGTCTGTCTGTCTGTCTGTCCCCAGCCACTTGTCTGTCTGTCTGTCTGTCCCCAGCCACTTGTCTGTCTGTCTGTCTGTCCCCAGCCACTTGTCTGTCTGTCTGTCTGTCCCCAGCCACTTGTTTGTCTGTCTGTCTGTCCCCAGCCACTTGTCTGTCTGTCTGTCTGTCCCCAGCCACTTGTCTGTCTGTCTGTCTGTCCCCAGCCACTTGTCTGTCTGTCTGTCTGTCCCCAGCCACTTGTCTGTCTGTCTGTCTGTCCCCAGCCACTTGTCTGTCTGTCTGTCTGTCCCCAGCCACTTGTCTGTCTGTCTGTCTGTCCCCAGCCACTTGTCTGTCTGTCTGTCTGTCCCCAGCCACTTGTCTGTCTGTCTGTCTGTCCCCAGCCACTTGTCTGTCTGTCTGTCTGTCCCCAGCCACTTGTCTGTCTGTCTGTCTGTCCCCAGCCACTTGTCTGTGTGTCTGCAAAATGTGTCACATGAGCTGAAAAATAAGGCTGACATTTTTACAGATGAGTCTTCCATGTAACTGTCACTGTGGACTTTTGCATACTTCCACCTATCCAACATGACAGCTCTGTTTGTTCTAGACTTTGTTTCAATAGCAGCTGGTCAATTGTGGTTTGTTTATTTTTTTTTCGTTTTTTTTTTCCAAGGCTGTTTGCTCTTGATTTTAGTCAAACACTGTTGCATCCTGCAGCAGGCCGCTAGCAGAAAATGGATGGTGTGTGTTTTTTGAGTGTGTTTTTGACTGAAACTGCTGTGCTTGTGGCATGGGGAGGGGAAAAAAGGAAAGGAAAGATGATGACAGGGGTTTAGCGCTCCAAATAAGGTCAAACTATTCCAGTCCTCCTCCTTTTGCTCTCCCGGCTTTGCTGGATCTCTGCTGTCCCTCATAACAAGTCACTCTCTCCCTTCTGCTGATATCATCTGAACTGTTTATGCTGATGACTTTTCTGTTGTGGTGTTTTCCCTGTGCTGCCTTCTGCGGTCGCTCAGTTTGTCTCATTTCTTCCGGTCCACTTCTCCAAATGGTGTTTACACTAGGAGCTGTGACCGTCTCGACTCATCCTTTCTCCCTTCTGTATGTGTTTTTTTTTTTGTTTTGTTTTTTTGTTTTTTTTGCTGTATCATAGCCCTCAGTAGCAGATGGAAATAGCACAGAGGAAGTATCTGCCAGCTCTGTGTGTGTGTGTGTGTGTGTGTGTGTGTGTGTGTGCGCGCAGGCATGTGTGCAAGCACGTTGTCCTTGCACATTCTTGTGTTCCTTCCTTTTTAATTCGGTCAAAAATTGCACAACAATATCTCCAGATAACTGAAAAACACTGTGGTTTCTTAGATACTGAGGAAGTGCACACAAACACACGTACGCTTGCACAGAGTAACGTCTCACCCCGCACGACCTCTTAATTAGCTTCTGTGTCACTGAATTGGCCTGTGAAGTCTGCTCTTGTTGCACCTTTTATCAATCTGTCATCTTCTTCGGTCTCCTGCACGTCACAGGCTTCTATATAGAAAGTCATCATCGTGTATTGTTTTGCATGAGTCACTGCTGGGTTTTTGAAAATGAACATCTGTGTCCTAAAGGCCCTAAAGGTGGCACCATGACAGCTTAAATGTGTGTATTGGAACTAGATAAATACTCGAAAGCACTGACTACAAAACACAGCTGCATAGTGTTCATGCCAAGCAGCCGATTGTTGCCTCTCCCCATTTTAAGCTGAAGAAAAGCCCTCCTAGGTCGATTTGATTTACAAAATGCTGCAAATTTAGACAAAGATCTGTTACTTCTGTTGAGAAAAACATTAAACTCTGAGAGTCTATTTAGTTATTTTTAACTAAAAACAAAAAAACAAGCCAAAGCATCACATCGGTTTGCTGTTCTGGTAATTATTTTTTCTGAAGTGGTGAAATGGCCCAAAACAACTCACGATTACAAAACCTCAGGAGCTGCCTTTGAGTTTGTTTTATCTGACGAGTTAAAAATCAGATTAAATTCAAATGTCGATTGTTTGCGTTTTTATATTAAAGCGTTGGAGGGTATTTGCATCATGAAGAAATCACTTTTAACAAAGTCGAGCATAGAGTCCACGCACATTATCCAAACACTACATTAAAGCAAATTTAACCTGATTCCATTACACTTGTGCATTTAGAGGTTTTGCTTCTCTTCTCTTTCCTGTTTTCCTGCAGTGAGGAAGAAGGCCAGGAGCCTCTGGCTGTGGTTGGCTCCCCCTACTGGATGGCTCCAGAGGTGCTCAGAGGAGAGGTGTATAATGAGAAGGTACTGACAGCTCACTTTCTTCACTTCACTTCAGCTGCATGTTGTTTCAGAAGTCCAAGGTCCGCAGTGGGCGTGATCAGAGCTGCTCAAATAAACAGAGGAAACGGGCAGTGATGTACAGCAATCAATATTTAATAAAGCGGTTATGTGGTTATGTAATTGGTGCACTCGTTGGCCTGGGTTATGACTGTTTTGTGTGTAGAGACTTATTAGAAGCTCCAGTTTGGTATAAACTATATGCAGAATATGGTGCGTATGTACAAAAATAATAAATTGGCTATAAACCACATACTGTTGAAAGCTGAGAGAAATTACGGCAGACTTGTTTTGTCAAGCAAGCTTAACAATGAAAAAGTGACAGACTTTTATCTTGCTGTTTATCCGATCTGAATTTAAAGTACACAGATAATATTAGAAGCCATACGTAGTCCGCATGCGTGTCTTTCCACTTATTTGGTCTTATCTTCAGCTGCTGTGTTATCTCTGGCTGATAGACTGTTCGTCCTCTCTCTGCAGGTGGACGTGTTTGCATACGGTATCATCTTGTGTGAGATCATTGCAAGGATACAGGCTGATCCTGACATCCTGCCACGCACTGAGGTACTGATGACGATGTTTTCATCGCCTATCCTGTTTCCTGACACGCTCGTCATCTCACTCACACCTCAGTCACAATCTGACCTCTTTATTAAGGAAGTGTGGGGAGGAGTTTCTAATAAAGCCATTATTGATTTAATGTTTGTCTCCGCTCAAGGACAGACCCTCAAGCCTGTTGCCATCTGAAGTGCTCCTCCAGAGCGCAATGGTTGTGCAAGCAGCACTGTTAAAATGGCTCCTAAGATTGAGCAACAGGCGAGAGAGATAATTAAAAAATATTTGAAATGATAGCTGCTGTAGATCATTTTAAAATCCTCTGAATGTCATTGCGGGCAAACAGAAAGCTGACTGACCTATTGCTTGAAAAATCGAATGTTTAAAGGGCTCAAAAGAAGCGACGTGCAGCGCTGCGCTACCTGGTGTTTAAGTCACCCAACCTCTCATTTTATACCTATTTATTTGTTGTTCTTTATTTATTTTAACTGATTTTAAGTTGTGTTGTCAAACTGGAACATCAGTAAAACTACTCAGAACAGTCAGTGTAGATGGTAAAAACCAAAAAAATGGAGTATGTGAAAAACATTTAAAGATTTTTGCCTCTTTTTTTTTTTTTTTTTTTTTTTTTTCTGTTTTTGCTTTGATTTTGTAGTTTTACAGCAGCCTTTATTAACAGCATGATAACATGGCATTTATTTAGGACACAGCCTTAATATTAAATCGTAGTATTGTGTGATGCAGACGGGGTCCCATTTGGTCCACTGGATGGTTTTGTGGAAGATCAAACTACTCCAGATTTTGGGAAATCTTTAAGGAAGTGAGATAAAGGGTCTTGTTTATTCAGACTACTCAGCTTCTCCAAAAAGCTGTTGGCTCTGGCCAATATTCCAGTTCATTAAATGGGCTTTCTGGTGGAACCTGCTTGAGATCAGAGTGGGCTGCATGTGGCCTATGAGCTAAAATGAGTTTGACATGCAACAGACTATTAATCTACTTTAAGACCTTTTGAAGCTATTACAAGAGCACTGCTCCTCCTTGTGGCCATTTAGCAGTACAGCAATTGAAGATTCTGGTTGCAGTCGCTTGTCTCTGTGATAGAAAGATGGAGTAAGGAGACTGTTTAAACAAAGTGCTCACATGTACTGAAACAGAACTTATTCGGTTTTGTGTTCTTTCAGGATTTTGGTCTGGATGTGGAGGCCTTTCGACATATGGTGGCAGACTGCCCATCTCACTTCTTGAATTTGGCTATCGCCTGCTGTAATGTAAGAAATGCATTTTGTCTCATGTCATATGTGCTGTTAGCTCACTGCTGCTCACTTTGTCATCTTCTTGACTTGTGCATGATGTAACCTCAAGTGCAGTGCACTGACCAAAGGTTTGAGCTTCAGTACGAGAGATCAAATTGTTTGGATGTTTGAAGGAAAAGTGTCCATTGGCATTTTGTTACAGTTGCCAAGAACTTGTACACTTGATCCTGTCATCTTTAGATTTAACAGTAGTTATTGACTCTTGTAACTTCAGCTTAAATGCCAAAAATCCCGAGGACATGTTTCAGATGGTTCTACATTTGAGTTTTTTTTTATTTATAACTGCTGCCTGTTTTATGACCTGTTTTAACTTTCCATCCTTTTCCTCTAATTTGACAGATGAACGCAAAGCTCCGTCCATCTTTCTCCCAAATCGTAGCAGAGCTGGAGAAGAAACAAGCTGAGAGAAAACAGAAGGCCGAACCAGCTGTCAAAGGTGAGCCATTCTGTAGATGCCTCACTGAAAAGAACTCGGTCTCACTTCTGTAAACTAACACGAATGTTCTGCTTTTAGAAGCAACTTCTCCGCCTGTCAGCCCTGTGCGAAGGCGATCCCTCGGCCTGCTGTTAGACCAGCGTCTCTCCCGCAGCAAATCCGACATGCTCCATCCTTCAGAGACGCCGCCTTCTACTACCTTGGCTCCTCCTGCTCGGTTTAACCCCTTCTCCCAGAGGGAGGACCTCAAAGGCGGGAAGATCAAGCTGTTTGACACGCCCAGCAAGTCAGTCATCTCCCTGACCTTCACGCTGCCTCCTCCACCAGACTGCGATGACACCACTGCATCTGATGCGGATGCTGTTGACATGCCCAGGAGGCACAGGCGCTGCCACTCGCTGCCTTGCACGCCTCCTCCACACCTCACGTCGGCACCGAACATCATTCTCTCTGAGGAGTCTCCGTCTGAGACGGAAGTAAACGAGGCAACTGAAGAGGACGGTCTTCTAGAAGAGAAGGATGCTTACAGGGCGAGTGATTCAGGTCTCCCTCTGTCTCTCGAGGCGCTGTCGGTAAACATGTTCGACCATGAGAAGGAGGCGAAGCTGCAGCAGCAGGAGGAGGAAGGGAGGGAGGAGGAGCCAATGGACTGCACTAGTTCCCCAGACATGCAAGACAGCACTTCGTCTCCTTACTCCAAACTTTCCTCTCCTCCTTCCCATTTCTCATCTCCCTTACAACCATCCAGTCCTCCTTTGTCAAACGGCTGGGGGTCGGCCATCTCTAACGGGCCTCCGTGCCTGCCGCCGCTCTCCAGTTTGGTCAACAACAATGTGGTTGTGAGTCGACCACTGGGCTGGAGCACCGCCACCAACAGCACTCCCACAACCAACAACAACGGCTACCACTCCCCAACAGGAGACCCCGCGGGCTCTTCTCCCTTTGGCTCTGGCAGCGGACACTCTCTGGACCAGGAGGAGGTCATCTCCTCATGTCCTGGCTGCTGCCTGGCTGGCCTCCGGTTCCCCTCAGTGTGTCTGAGAGCTCCTCCACGGCGTAACCCTTACAAGAACTTGAACGGAGACCACGCGGCCTCTCACGGGCTGCTTTGTTCAGGACCCAAGGGCCTGCCGCCCTCCCCCACACCCACAACCACGACCACCAGCCTGGAGCCGGGGCTCGCCTTGCCTGGGGTGCAAACATAAACCCTGATTCTTCAACACCAAATGCACACAGAGCAGACGTGCAAACTGCACCAAAAGGTCACATTCTGGGGAATTAAGCAGGTCCTCTTTAAAATTTGCACAGATTTTAACGCAGCAATACTCTGCTTATTTTCCAGACACACTTTTTGGTGCACAGGTGACTCTTAAGTGTTTGGGTCGCTTTACAGAGAGACTCCAAAACCGGCTGATTTTCTCCAACAAAGCCGTGGGACGTAAAACTTTTCAGGCGACGCCCTCTGCTGGACTGAGGGCGGCACAGCCTGTGACGTCAGCCGTGCCTGTATAGATCTGATCGGCAGCGTCCAGAACTGATCAGCATGTAAACACTCCAGTCTGGGATCCACATCAGTTGGATGTTGAATATTTGCAGATGTATAGATTGATATGTCAGAGGATCCTGGAATGAGGAATGTTCAGCTTAGTATTATTGTTGTTGCAATGATGTTTGGTGCTGAATGAACAGACAGTTTTGCTTTGTCTTTAATTATCAGGTGTATGATGCTCTGCTGAGGTGTGTTTGTGAATTGAATGCAGGTGTGTGTCTGGATTCAGTGTGTGTGTGTGTGTGTGTGTGTGATGTACACCATTCTTAAGACTATTTTTGTTGCTGTATGATCTCTGTTGGTCCTTCTGATTGCCTGGTTAAGCACTTCAGCTGTATTATTGTTAATAAGGAAACTGTTTATCATTATATTTGGGAATGAAGGTCTTTGACCTGCTTAAGAGATGTACAGATTCTTATTATTTAAACATGGCATTGAATAAAAAGACAGAATGCACTCATGTCTTTGATCTGCTGTGTCTACTTTGTTTTGGCTGCTTTAGATTCCTGGGGTGTTTCTTATAGTCTTTCATCTCTATTTCAGGATATATTGTCAGCAGTTATGACCAAAATCTCCAACCCCCATCTGCTTCAAATGTATTTATTTACATTGGAGCAATCCTAAACAGTCGTGAAACCCATCATCTGATGAGCAAAGACAAATCTGTATTTCCAAAAATTCAGTCCTCCTTTTATTCCCCACATTATGGAAGCTTGTTTTGAGGGTGGGGGGGGGTTTCAATATTTTGGGGGGTTTGAGTTTGTGCTCCCCCCCCCCACACACACACACACACACACCCCCCCACCCTTTCTTTTTTCTTTTTCTTTTTTTTCCCCTCAGAAAGTGGACTACATACTGAAACCAGAAAGCTTCTGGTCTCGAAGCTTTATTGCAAAGACATTCTGCAAATTCATAAGCAGATATTTTTATAGTGATTAACCCTGTGGAGCCTCCATCCTCATAGATTAGTACTACTGGAAGTATCTTCCTGTTAAAGGGAAGTTCTTCCTTCCCACGGTCACCAAGTGCTTGCTTGTAGGGGTGTTGTCTAATTGTTGGGTTTTTCTCTCCAACATTGTAGGGTGTTTATAAAGTGCACTGCAGCACCTGTTGTTTTTAATTAAGTAATAAACTGAATGAAAATGTGCAGTTTGGTTGACGTTGATCACAAAGAGGAAATCCTGCATTTGAATAAACATTTAGGTTATCCTTGTTGTTTCAGTATAAACGCTGCAAACTGGAAAGTTTTGCCGTGTGTTGTGGCAGTTTGGCAAAGAACCTTTAATAACGGTAGAAAGGAAATTATTTTTTAAAATATACTCCTTTTTGTGACTTAAAGGTGTTTGTGGTTTGGTAGCCAAGTATAAAATTGGCAACTGAAATGGGGTTAATGAGTACAGGAGCACCAAACGATCAGTAAAATGAACACTTCTTTCTTCACGTAATTTCCTCTGGGATTAATAAAGTATTCTGAATCTCATTACCATCCCAGTCTTGATTTTTATGGCCCTCCTCTTTAAGGAGATTAAAGCCTTTCCTCTCCCTTACAAAATCACCAGCCTTCAATTAGATCCTTCTCTCTCTCCACCCCTTCCACCGTCCTGCTGTCCTCAGGCCCTCATTCTTGCCTGCAGCTTACTCAGTCTCAGTGCTTCTTTACAGGTGCATTTGTCTTGCTTTAAAGGGAGTCAGTCACCTCCAGGACTTTACACGCTCTATAAGCCCTTTCTTGATCCAGAGGTCAACAGGTTGTCATGGAAATGCATAGTATAACCTGGTTGATGGTGCTGCTGGGGTTGTACATCCTGTTCATCACAGGTAGGAATTGAAGTCAGCGTTGCTGTTAAAGCCCCCTGTTCAAACTGTGCTAAAAACCAGTTTGCATCAGGTCGTCTTCTCCCTCTGTGTGCACTCGTGCTTTAAAGTGTTAACAAAATTGGCACAATCGGACTCTGCTGACCAATGAGAACCTCTGTGTGTGTTATGTGTGTCTATTTTTGGTGTACGGGTTTCGTGCGAACTTCCCAGGGTCGAGCGAGTTAGTCTGTTACACTGCAGTGGAATCACTGGACTTAGGTTGCCTCCTGCAGTGGGATTGTCCCCATGCCAGTCCTAATACCACCTACACTGTGCAGACAAAGACGCAGGGGTAAGTCTGTCTGAGTGTGTGTGTGTGTGTGTGTCAGAGAGAGAGACATATTCCTGTAACCTCACACACTCTGATTTTACTTTGCAGTTCATTGTGTCACGTTAAATTTTTTCTTTTTTTGAGCTCACTTTTATCTCAGCACACTTTATAGCCTTATTTCTGCTGGTGTCTACAGCATTGGGTACGTTAAATTAGATGATCATGATTTTACTGTCTTCAGACACTTTTGGATTTGGCATTGGATCAGCTGTTAATATATAACTGCACAGTTACATTGTGCATGCTGATTACAATAAGAATACTGAATTATGTGTATAACAAGAAACACAAATAATTTAGATTCTTGTGGAAAGGCAAACAAGAGTATATATAATACAGAGGAGTTCATTAGTACCAAAAAATGAGGCCTTTAAAATGATTACAGTAACAACAAAACGGAACATCATGAGCGTCACAAATGTAAAATTCAGAATGCAGAACTGTTGGGAGGTATTATTGTCAACTGGTGTCTCTAATAAACTCCCAAGTAAATGTCCACTGGACGTAATGAAAATAACTAAGAAGATTGAAATGCAACAAATGCCCAATGTATCTATTAACCGGCCTCATACTAACATCTAAGGTACTGTGAAACTTCTTGAGCCAGCCCTCATTTCTTCATATTTTGCTAGGAGAATGGGAAATGATAAATTATTGAAACATGAGCAAACATGCATGAAAATGGAGAATATGAGGCAAAAATTGAGATTGTACAATTCTAAGAGTCAGTATTTGGTATGACCACCTGGGATCACTGTGGTGCTGAAAAATGAAGCTGCTGCCAGTGTGAGATGATATTACATTGTGGATAAAAATTGTACTTTTCTGTGTTCATAATTTCATCAATGTTGACAAAATTTCCAACAGCACTGACTAAAATAGAGGTACAGAAACCATGAACGAGCCTCCACTGTGTTTTATACTATGTGTTTTGTGACACAAAACTTGGTTGTAGATAAAACCCCCCGAGTACAAGGACTGGACTGAAAATGGATGAAAAAGCATCCAAGATCCAAAGAAAAAACTTAAGAGACCTACAGGAAGCCTGCAGAACTATTGTTCAAGAGCACTTTAAAAATGACAGGATAGTCTGAGCCAAAGAAAAAAGGGTTGGCTTAAGACTTTTGCAGAGTCTGCTTTGCATGACATTACATATTTAAATGGTATGCATATATGGTTGAATTATATCATATGTAACTTTAAAGTTAATTCTAAATGCAATACTTACTTGTTCTTTAATTTTGGTGTTACTATTGCAGGGACCCGTGGCAGGATGTGCCATGGTGCATCTGGATCTCATCCCAAAGCTGTGACATTTCTCAGGTCTTCTCAAACTTTGAGCTCTACAACATGATTCGCCTTGGTGTTCACCTCAGTCCCAGCTCCACTGTGTGGCTCAAACCATGCAAGTTTGACTACAGTGACTTCAGTAAGTAACAGTCCTTAATGTTTCTGTAATGAAGCGGAGTGAAAATATGCCACAGACTGAGGAGACTCTGCAGGTTTACTTTTCAAATATCATGGGTGGTTTGAATTTGAAGCCTCTGTCTCTCCTCTGCAGACTTCAGTCCTCCTTCTGTTTCCGTCTCTTTGAAAGACGACCAGATGGTGGTGCAGGTGCACTTCCCCTGTGCTGCCAACAGGAGGTGCTCTCTGGAGAGGTGCTGTCCCATCTCTAAGTTGATTGATCCCTGGACCACAGTGACTGTGTATACTGAGCCGAGTGGTGCAGAATACCAGGTGTGGCTATGCTTTGTCTCCAGTTCTACTGATATTTTAGAACAAGGAAGTATTGTGTTCAAAATGAACTTTAAAGCTAAATACACTTTAAATATGTAGTGTTAGTTTTAGGTTTTTCTTTGGCTGCTTTGTCACTGATTTTCAGCTCAGTCCTTGTACCTGACCATTTTCAAGGGAATGTTTGTTTGTTAAGCTACTTAAGATTGACCTGAATCATTCAAGCAGCAATACCAGTAGTGGTAGTAGTACCAGCTACACATTATACATGCTTGTTTCTTGCAGAGCCGCACAGTCTGGACTCAGGAGGTCGTGTCGTATGTGGAGTTCTCCGGTTTGCCTCTGGGTCAGAAATATTGCGCTGAGGCCAACTTCTCCTTCCCAACTTTTGCCATGGCGGCTTCACCGAAATCAGCCCCTCAGTGCGTTGAAACAGTCGCCAGTTCAGGTGAGGAGATGAGATACAGTTTACTTTAAAAACTAAAGGTTGCCCAATTAACAGCTACCCGAACCATCTTCACGTTTGATAGCTTAAGAAATCACTGCTGCTTCTATAGTTTTGACACTGAGAACAGAAAACAGACCTGTCCATGGATCATTCACAACACATCCTACTTTCATTAGTTGTGAGGTCCAAAATACTGCTTAGGTGCTATTAGGATACTAAGAACCTCCCATGAAACTGCAAGACAGCCTCATAAAGACAGCTGTGCTTGGATCCTTAAACGATGTGAACCACACTTCATAAGTCCAAGAGGTCAGCTAGATCTCCTGCAGAAGCTTGCTTGCCTCTTCCCGCAGCTTTTCTGGTGATGCAACTTGTAAATCTTGGGTCTGAAATGATTTAGTGTAGTTCTATGCTTTTTTGAGCAGAGACATGTTCAACCTGCATGCATTTCTTCCCTACAGGGCTGCTGCCGGCGCTGTGTATGGGAATCGGCCTGACTTCCCTTCTTCTTTTCCCAATTCTCATCATGTATCTACGAAAATCAAGACAAGCTACACCAGCCACTGAGAATCAGCCCAAGGCTCCGGTATGATTTATTGTGTTTCACTTTATTTCACCCTCTGTTTTTCTAAAATACTTAAACACATGCAGTTTTCCAGAATAAAACATTTCTTCTTTCATTCCTTAAGTCGTCTGTTCAAGATCCGATCCCTTTGGTTCCTCTGTCCCCGGGTACAGTCGACCCTTGTGAGATCCACTTGGAGTTTATTCCTGACCATGTTTCCACCGAGCCCTTCTCTGGTATTGTGTCCAATCAGAATCTAAATCACAAACAGGGAAACATGCAATCCAGCAATCGTCTCAATTATGACACCAAATTGGATGAAGTGTACTGGGACAGCGGAGGGATGGAGCTAGATCGCGGCCTGGACTCTGGCATCAGCATCCCACCTGTTTCTCGCTCTTCTGAAGAGACATGTGGGCCCCATGGAGACTGATACTGAAAAGTTGAGAGCTTTCTCTTCGTGAATGTTGCTCTGTAAGGCTGGAGTTTGCCTCTTTCTCCCTCAGGGATGAAATAGGAGACTAAACTGCTCAAAGTATGGACTGGTCCATTTAAAATGTTTGGATGTGTTTCATCTATTATGGTCAAACACATTATGATTATCTGGAAGTTGACAACAAGTTGTCTTCATAGATTTTGGAAGCTAAACCTTTAAGCAAACATTGACGAGAAGGCCCTAAACACAGGATAAATTGAAGCCTTAAAAACTAGTTTCAGAAAACCTTTTCTGCTGATGAAAACCAAGTGAGAGGACTGAAACCTACAGACTGACTGTTAAATAGATACCCAGGTTCAAAAATGAACTGTAACAGGAAATTGTCTTTTCCCCAGTTTGTAAGTACACATACACAAAATCTTTAGCTGAAGTCAAGAGCACCTGGTTAGATTTTTTGTCTACAAAAAATAAATAAATCTGCAGAACTGAGTTAACTACAATCACACTAAAAAGAACATTTACACAAGACTGGATAGAGTCTTAAAAAATAAGTACACCCCATGATTTGGGTATCCAGACGAGTACCCAAATCATGGGGTGGTACTCATGATTTGGGAGTACCCCAAATCATGGCCCCAAATCAGGCCCTGTGCCTGTAAAACAAGTCTAAATCATCACCCGTGCACCACCGTGTGTCACAGTGGCTATGACGTGTTTGGTTTTCTCCAAATGTGGTGCTGTACTTCATGGCCACACATCTCCACTTAGGTCTCATCTGTCCAAAGAACATTGTTCCAGAACTTGTGGTTTGTTCAGAAGCAACTTTGTAACCTCAGCCGAGCTGCCTTTTTTGTTTGTAGAGAGAAAAGAGACTTTCTTCTGACAACCTCTCCAAACACATCAAACAATGCTCAGTTTTTTTTCCAATTGTACTGATATGAACCATTTAAGTGGCTAACTGAGCCCTGTAGTGTCTGAGAAACAGCAAAAAACCCGTAAGCTATGTCTACCTTGAGGTGAATTTGCTGGGATGGAAACTCCTGGGAAGATTTAGCAATGCGTTAAAACACAAATCAGATAACTGCCAAAACGTCTGCTTGCATATGCTGTCAGACTTGCTGATGAACAGGTAATCAAGTGCATTTGATTATCACCACCCTCTTAATTTCTGTCGAAGCAGTAAAAGATGTCGTTTTTCATAGGATTACACCGAACCTGCGATTGCTTACTTTTTCACATGACTGGCTCAGCACTGCAAATATAAAGACAACAGTTTGAACCATTAAGGTCTGTTAGCTTAATATTTTAACCTTTATTCAACTACTTCTAGTACAAAATAGCAGTGATACGTTGTGTTCACCAGTGACCATTTCCCCCCAGTTATCCATTATCAGCAAATAATTTCAGTTGTGCTATTAGCTATTTCGATTGTTATCCGTGCTGTTAGCTTGCAGCTGAAATGCTAGCCATTGCAGTATTGTGTTTCAATTGTCTATCCATGATAATCAGTGGTATCATTAGCTTCTCAGATATGTCTAACTGTTAGCCATATTGCTTTTTAATGATCAATTTCTATCATTTGTTCACATTTTGGATGTGTATAGTTAAAAGTTATTACATGGGCTGACCTCCTGGGAAGATTGTAGCAACACATTAACGCACAGTTGTGCTATTAGCTATTTCAGCTGTTATCCTTTTTATCTTACAATTCACATGCAAGCCACTGTACTACTGTATTTTAACTGTTTATCCATTATATTCGATGCATTACCTTTTGAAATATGATAGCCAGACTGCTTTTAATTACCCTTTCCTATTATTTTGACCAATATTTTTTAAAATAATTTATGCATATTGCCGTTACTTAGTTTTTTAAATTCTGCTTCTTATTTTTTTTGAGGGGGGCGCTGTCATGCTTGTTCAAGTCCACCCAGTTCTGTAAACCCCCAGCTGCTGTAGAAACAGGTTATGTCCTAATTGGGAGTTACTGTGAGGCTTATAATGGGTCCTCAGCACCCAATATTTGTCTTCTATTTTGGTTCTAATTAACAGACTGGTTGCTGTGTTGGTTGGTCAGGGGGCACCAGGGTTGTCCAATGAGTTTTCATGAGCTCACCCCCGCCAAGGAGCGTCTTTGACGTGGATAATGGCTCCCTTAGGTTTGTTTGGGTGCCGTCTGTGCTTAACCTCTGAACTTTCCTTCCAGATTAGGCATCACATTGCAGAGAGAGCGATAAACAGAGGCCACCAGTTTACTGCTCACACTATGATTGTGTTTTGTTGTCAGCTATGAAGTAATAGAAATGTGGCTCCTAATCTGAAACCTACAAGCAGATTCCTGTCAGATATGAGTCAGTGTTTCAGGAAGAGGTTTAGAGAACTAGATGGTGAGTGAAAATTATCAGTCAAGCAAAAATAGTTTATCTGGGAGGTCCAAAAGAAGCCGTTTTGTGTGCGTGTGTAAACGTCAACTTACTCGGAGAGTGGTTCTTGTCCCCCCTGCTTTTTGTGCTGAATTCCACTCCAAACCATAACTTCATAAACAAGAGCTAGGAAAACTTTAGACCCCCCACATACTGCCGGCAGCTCTGCCGATAACATAGTGTGTTATTTTTCTGTCATTCATTGCTGTAAAATGTTTCTGACTCACAGTTGCCCCATCAGAGCTTTGCTGCCTCTAACCCGTGACTCGCACCTCATCCTGCATGAAAACAAGAAACATCTTGACATCTCACTTTTTTGCCTTCTGTTTTGCTGGTGTTGCATTCTTTCCGCAACATTGGGAAGTCCTGCGGGTTTGGCCATCCAATATTGTTTGTTTCCCCATCTGACTTTTCCAGAGTCCACAGAGACCTGGGGGGTTACCAAAGCTCCACATACAAGCCTTTGGTTTGGCTTTGTTAATAACTACAGCGAATTATCTGCCATTTGTATTATTCAAGAAGTTTTCTTGAACAGGGTATTTTTTTTTATCAGCCTCCAGTCTGTGACAGCTCTCTGCTTCTTGATAATGACATGGAGTTTACCTATAACACTTGTTTACAAACTGATAAATTATCCTTGTAGCAAAAACTTTCGTAATCTTAAAGTCACGTTTTCCTCTTAAGGCTTAGTTAATTGTGTTGAAAGTGATGGCTTTTTAATCTCATGCCTAATACCTAATCTACATGTAGTTTAACACAACTTTACACAATAATGTTTAGAGCACCTCTTGACCATTTTGCAGCAGTGAGGTTTTTATGTTTTTCTGGTTTGGATGTGTGCTGGCCCAGACTCCTAATTTAAAAAGTCATTGCTTCATTGTATAAAGCAACAAGCAATATGAAGAAAAAAAAAATATATTTGTGATTTCTGATCCTTGAATGCAGCTCAGCTACAAAAGAGTTTGATAAAAATAGAACAGGTACTAAAACACTGCTTACAGTGTAGCGAATCTTTTCATGAGCGAAATGAAGAGTAACTCCTACCTGGTATTGTGTGAAAAACAAATTGCCTCCTAAACCTAATAACTGGTTTTGCTGTCCTTCCCACTAAGAACGGCAATCAGGCATTTGTGATTACTGGCAGTGAGTCTGTCACATCACTATGGAGATACTTTAGCCACTCCTCTTTGCACAACAGTAGTCACTTTCCCAGCATGAGTGACCTTTTGAAGGTCCTTTTAAAGGTCATACCAAAATATTTTAATTGGATTTACGTCTGGACTTTGACTAGGCCACTCCAAAACCTTCATTTTGTTTGTTTAGCCATCTTGAATTGGAGTCCCTGTTGTGTTTCTGACCATTGTCCTCCTCTATAACCTGAGTGCTCTTGAGCTACAGGGCATGAAGTGATGGTCCAATACTCTCCTTCAAGGTTGTTTGGTAGAGAGCAGAACCCATAGTTCCAACAATTACAGCAAAGCAGCCACAGACCATCACACTACCATCACCATGTTTGACTGCTGGTATGAAATGCTGTATTAGTTTACGTCTGCTCGGACTCCAACCCTTCAAAAAGTTAGGTCAGTAGTAGTTTTTTCCTTGAACTCTCCCATGGATGTCAATTTTGCCCAGTCTCTCTCATATTGTTGAATCATGAACTCAGAAATCAGTAAAGGGGGCAAATACGTTTTCTCTTTAATATAATAAAGATGCTGTTGGATGATTAACCATTGTGAAGTAACCCCTGTGGGTTAAAAGTTCAGCTAATACTGAACTAGATGAGGTTTGTTTTCAGTGAAGATTTGAATCATACTGGAGGGACAGAGGACCTGACCTTAGTTGAGGCGAGGTAGGTCCAGAATTTCCAGGAAGGCCTCTTTATTTATTCTCTGTCATCTGATCAGGATATTTGGTTTTGATAGATTTGTTTTATGCCAAAGGGCATCTTCTTGAGCCAATGTGTAAATCTTCCAGGTCAAAAGAACGATTCTGTTTGTGGTCACCGTTCCTGGGTACAGAGCAATCGCATGGCGAATGAAAACAGGTTTGTGGTTGAACCTGATGTATTTGGACTGTTTTTGAGAGCCATTCAACAGCTGCAGTCCAAAAGTTGCATAATGTCAGGAAAAACCAAAACAAACCAAAAAAACCCAGATGTGCTTACAGACTCAGAAAACATTGGTTCAGTTTAGTTTAAGTATTAAAGTGTACACATCACCTTGCTGATAAATGACATTAATATTCACCTTTAATTCTCATATTAACATTTAAGAGACCGAATTAGGTGTGCACACAGGTGTTCACTGTTTGTAGACTTAAATCACACCTTTCTTGGCTGCTACTTCAAAGCACATTGTGCGCTGTCTGTCCTGCGTGCTGCACAACAACATTCAATATTTAGTATTTACTGCTGTTTACACTTAGCTAGATTAATGCGATGGTGTTGTGTATAGTATGTTGCTTTGTTTTGTTTTGTTTTTTTGCTTGTTTTCTATTCTTTTTCTCTCAACAGGTGATCCCGGAGATATTTTTTTCCCCCCTTTCTCACTGTCCCTCTCCCCTTTTGTTTTTCTTTTCCTTCCTCTTTCTTTCTCCCTTTCCTATCCCTCACTCATGTCTGTCCCGTCTGTAACAACTGAAAATAAAATAAAATAAATAATAAAAACAAAGGTCGATCAAATGGACCAATACGGCAATGCCATGATGATCCATTTGGCAAAATAAATCCATTGGGTATCCTTGTTGGTCTTCAGACAACAATTCTGACGGCTAAAGAACCAAATGGGACAGGCAAAAAAATAAAAAATAAAAAAAAAAATAAAAAAAAATAAAAAAATAAAAAAATAAGAGATCGAATTAATATTTACAGATTTTAATAAAAGCTACCATAAAAGTTTGAGACTGTTCATTTCTTTGTAAATGAGTAAACTTACAAATCGAGCAGGTGATCAAATAATTATTTCATTTAGAGTAAGGCTGAACTTGATAACTAACAGAACAAACACTCTGGGTCATTTAACATATTTTAACTTGTTGTTACACACTTGTAACACAGATAACCAACTTATCAGAAATGGATACTAATAAATGTATATCTTCTGCTTCAATCACACACACTGGCTTATGTTTCATGTCTCTGTGCCTGGCAGGAAATACTTAGTCACTCGTTGAGTGACTCATCGACCCTCTTGGGGTTCGACTTGTTTCCACCCCCAGCGTCGACAGTATGGCCGTCTGCAGATGGGCAGCAATGCTCAATTAAGAAACATGCTGCATGTCAAAAACACTGCATGTCAGCACCCTTTTTGGACTCAAATGCTAAAAAAAAAATACACAGAACATCCAAATAGTCGTTTAGTTTAACAACAGTCTTTTATTTGGCCATACATTAGATTTCAATCATTCGTTCAGGATTTAATATACACGATATATACATAAGCAGATAAAAGACGTCAGCGTCCTCGTCTTGCAGTAAAGGTTGGCAGTGCAATCTTGGCCTTTTTAACAGTGTCACTGGGTTCCTTTCATCTTCTCCCACTCACACGTGCACCCACGCAGACGGCGTCTGTCGGCTCGGAGCCGTTTGATCCTGCTGCTCAAGTTCGGTCCAGTTCAGCCTCTCTCCTCTGTTCATCTGCGCCAATACTGAAAAGGGAAAGAACAAAGTGAGCTTAAAGTCAGCAGTTTGAACGCTGAACAACAGAAAAGTTTGGTCTCATCTTGGTGGAGGTATGGGAAGAAAGGTAAACTTATGCTATCAGCTATTTAGCTTCTGCGTTTTGAATTATTTACACCTACCTGTGCAAATTTGTGTATCTGCTCGACGACAGCAGCGAACAAAGCTCCGACGCTCTCATCAATCAGACTCTGCATGTAGTGAACCGCCTCCTCGTCCGACAGGTCCAGTCTGAACTTATCCTGCACCTGGAGCCACATAAATATCCACGCATTAACCCTTTATTCATCATTGTATTATTTTAGGGTCTTTACATTACAATGTAAAGCACCTTGAGGGAACTGTTGTGGTGATTTGGTGTTATAGAAATAAAACTGAATTGAATTACCACAGGACCATTTTACAAGTGCGCTTTAAAAGACCTTAACTCCGTTTGTAGTAGAGACAAAATTCAAATGCAGAGAACAGAAGACTAGCTTTACGGGCATATTCATATTATATCACTGTAGCACAAAGCATTCACCTCCACCTGGATTTTACTAGGTGCTCTTCACATTACTTTAACTCCCCAACCATTTTGAGCTAGAGGGAAAATTCAAATGGTTCCTGAACGAAGATGGTTATTTTATCATTTTAACCTCCTAGGACCTGGCGTCCACATATGTGGACATCACATTTTGGGTTATTTAGACCAAAATACTTAATTTTGCTCTACAAAGGCCTGATATCCACTTACGAGGACATTATACTGCTACTGTTCTATCGAAATTTTAAACGAATATCCTCATATGTGGCTCTTATTTTTCTTAGAAACAAAAATTAGGCAAAAAAAAAAAAAAAATCTTTGTTTTACATTCATCAGGTTCCAATCAGCCCAAATATCAAAGAGAAATTAAAAATGCATGATGTGGAGGAGTTCAGGTCTTAGGAGGTTAAAACCAAAATTACAAAATGACTCAGTGCATCCTGTGTGATATTTGGGTCCCAAAGGTTTAAGTAATGTGAACTTTAAGGGTTAACCAGACATTTCTTGGTTACAGATAATGGGATGCTCCACAGGATCACGCTGTAATCTTAATCAGAGATTCATGGCAGTGCATTAACAGCTCTTTGACTCAGTTTGTCTCAAATTTACTTAAACTTTACTGAACAATATTCATAATAAATAAAGCATGATTTGTTTCATGACAGCTAGTGTCTTCTTAATCCCTCTCAGGAAAACAGAGGGGGATTAGCCTCCTACAGACTTTCTGTAGGAGGCTACAAAGACAACCCGAGTACCCTTAATGACCTGAGCCCTGAAAAGAGCTTTAAGGGTGACTCCAAGCAGACTGTCAAAGGGTAAAGAGCTAAAGCTACCAACCACCTTACCTTCTTAACAGTTTTGTCAGGCTCAAGAGCGATGTCAGGAATATTGGCATCCACCATGAGAGAGAACAGGTTCAGGATCAGGTTGGAGTACCTGAGGAAGTGGAAGACGAGGAGCATATTGCACATTAGCTACAGTGGTGTCCATTAAAAACTAACAATGCTTTCCTTGTATTACATGTTTGCAGTTTTACTTGAAAGTAGCTTTTCAAGCTTTAAGGTTGCAAGTAAAAGTAAAATATAACTCCCAAGGATGATTAATCAAAGACAATATTTGATAAACTTCACATCAAAGTGTTTTTTTCAATCACAGCAATGATCATCGTCATTAAACGTCTTTCTCAGACAAATTTAAAGACTTTTCAAGCTGCAATACAGTTTAGATTTTTTGCTTTTTAAAAGTTAAAACCAGTCTGATGATGGATTAGTCCTGTTTAATATCCCTTTAATCCACTGATTAAATAAACTCACTTAAAACCATGTTGGTATGTTTGTGTTGTTACTGTCCATATTCAGAGTTTGCTTGGCTCAGAATCATCGTTTTGCTTTTATGTGTTTGCATGTACCTCCTAAGATGAAGAAAGGCGGTGTAGCACTGCTTCCTGAACTCCTGGTACTGTTCGCTCTGCATGCCTCCCATACCCTCCACCATCTCTTTGCTCAGCTTCATGGGTGGAGGCAGCGGTTTGGGGTCTCGGCCAAGGATGTAGCCGAAGTCAATGTGGAAGAGCTTCCCTGGATGGAGAAAGGTGAGAATTAAAAACAAACTTAGAAAGTAGGAGGTTTTGATTTCTGAGATCATGAAATCCTCCAGCGTGGAACTACGGAAGCTTCTTAACTCAAATTTATGAGAAAATAATGTGAATTTTCAAGTCAGAAATTTGAGATATTAACTTCCAATGTCAACTTCGGTCTACCAATCCAGAATAAAATGTTTTTTCCCAATTGACAGAAACGAGCTTTCCTTCGCCTCTGATTTCTAAGAAAAACAGATACATCTACTGGGGGCTCGCAAGGTTGTCCTTTAAGTCCAGTTGTTTTAAGCTTTGATACAGTGCCACTGGATAATAATCTAACAAGTAAGCCCTGTAAACATATGGAAGTCACACAGCTACCTAAAGCTACATTAGAGATGACACACAGGCTTGATGTTAGTAAGTTAGTGTGTCTGAATACGAGTGTGTTTGCCTCACCGGTCTTTGTCAGCAGCAGGTTGTCCAGGTGTCTGTCTCCCACTCCCAGGATGTACGTGATGACACAGTAACCAGCTGGGAAATAACGAGAGGCACATTGATCAGATATTCAATCGGCTCCTCCAGCAACTAAATGAGCACAGATCTGTTACAAGCGTCTCACCGCAGCTCTTGACGTAGGTATCCATCACCTCTGAGCTGATGCCGTACGGCCCTTTTTCACTTGGCGCGTGCTTCCTAAAGAAGCTCTGTCAACACAGGATTAAAATGAGCACTTAAATCGAAGCAGCGCCCTGACGCACCGTGCCTCTGACAAACTCTGCTCACCTGGATGTTGCCTTCAGTAGCCAGAACTTCAGCGACAGGAACCGACTGGACAAACTGCATAAAACCTAAGCACGCAACACGTTTTCTGCATTAGGCTGAACATCTTTAATACTTTGAAATCATAACAGCTTAAAACGCTGCTGCTGAGTTACTTCGTTCTTCTTACCGTGCTTGGTGCTTGTGGCCAGAACTTTATAGGGTGTCAGCTTCAGGTCCAAATTCTCTTTTCTTAACAGCTTTAAGACAGAAAAAAATGATGATACACACTGACACAGACTCCTGACTCATGAAGATAATCTTGGACTTTGTCTCTCATCAGTGATGAGCTAAAATATTTTTTTTAAGCAAAAAACATCATCTTCAACTTCCTGGGGGCATTCCCGTCTGTTAACAAGCACTTCTTACTTTGTCCATGAGTGAGATGATCTGCAGGATGAGCTGATCTTGTCTCAGGTCGTCTCCGTGTTTGAAGATGACTGGATATGTGGCTCCATCCTCAGCCTTGAAGATCAGTTTGGCGGGCATCAGAGCACTCTGACACACAAACGCGCAGAGAAAAGCCTTTTATTTTTGCATAGCTACTGCTCGTAATCAGGACAATCTGCACCAGAGCAAACTGCACTGAAATCAAAGGCGGACATTCAAGCCTCTGCCTTTCTAACAGCACCACTGATGACTGAAGGGATATAACACAGTGGTCAGGGGATCACATCAAGTACAAGTAAATTAGTACCTGATAGTGAAATTAAACATGAAAGCACCCCTGTTTTTCTAATGTGCATCAAACACACTGCTAGTAAGAGAAAAGACAGTCTATTTCCTCTTAAGTGCCTGCAGAGGCTCTGTGTGTGAGATCTGATGCTATGGAGCAAATGAACGATGAAGTGAGCAAATTTGCACTTTTGATGAGTAATGACCACACCCGCGGTTACATTTACAAACTGTCTGAAGGCTGTAGCTGAGCTGCTGTTTAGCTACTCCACCTGCCTGATCATTGAATTTACAGTGCCACAAATCACCATTTATTCTCTCATGTTATCAGTTTATTTAAATGGTAAATGGACTGATTCTTATATAGAGCTTTTCTACTTTAACTGAGCACTCAAACAACATATCACATTCGCCCGTTCACACACATTCATACAAGCACTGTTTTCTTTCTATCTAACACTCACACTCTGATGAACACAGAGATCAACTTGGGGTTAGCATCTGGCCCAAGGATACTTCAACATGCAGACTGGAGCAGCCAGGGTTCAAACAACTAGCCTTCAGATTAGTAGATGACCTCCTGAGCTACACCCGCAGTCTCACAACGGAGAGACTGGGGAGCACTTTGTTGAGCTGAGCTACTTTAATCTGATAAATGTGTTTGTTTTAACTACATTTAGTAAGAAATTTCTTTTAAAATAACCATTCAAAGTAATGAAAAGCGCATGAGAGAGGTGAAAATGAGACAGTAGCAAGAGTTAACGAGGTTAACTGGGTGGTGGTGAGACCTGCTGTGATGTATGGTTTGGAGATGGTGGCGCTGACAGAAAGACAGGACAGCTCAGGCTGAGTAGTTTGGAGACAAAGTTAGAGAGGCAAGACAAGGACATGGAAAGAGTTGATGTGATGGATGCTAGAGATACAGCGGATTTGCCACTGTGGACACCCCTAAAGGGAGCAGCTAAAAGAAGAAGAAGAAAGTCATTTCTATTTTTTGACTTTGAACTATTAAATTTGAGAAATCCTACTTTACACTTATATTTGATTTTCTGTATCAAAATAAGGCTTCCAGCCACATACACAGATAGTGTAAAGTTAAGGCGAAACAAGAGTGTCCCATGCCACGACAAAAAAAATGCCTTTTTGGTCGTGACAGCGAAAGGATGAGGTAAAGGCTTCTGTACCTTGAAGAGTGTGGCTGTCTCTGGGATGATGCCTTTGATCCTGATTTGAGGCTCCAGAGGAAGCGGAATCGCCTCGATCTCTGACAGGTTCACCTTCTCGTTGTCAGCCAGCAGGGCCTGAAGTCGCTCTGTCTGCAGACACACATGAAGGTTTGCTGACATTTACACAAGTAAGCAGGATCAGTGTCACCAGGCCCACACACCGAAGTCAATTAAGTGTTTGCATGTGTGATTAAGGAGTGCTTTTATTAAAAGGACAGCGTACTACTGCGTATTAAAACAGGAAATAAATACAAACACTTCTCATAAATAAACCATGTTCTGGAAATATTTGTTGATTTACTCAGATATAAAAAACATGGGAGCCTACACAGGTGGGTTTTTTAAAAGCACATTTAACACCGAAGCTGTTTTGAATATTTTTGGTACCTTCTTCTTGCGGTTTCCGCTCTCCCGTTGGACGGCCTTCATCAGCTGCACCAGTCTGTCTACAAATGTCTGCTGGGCAGCCAAGAGCGACCGCATCACCCTCACGGTCTTATCACCCTGGAGAAAAGCAAAAGTGTGAGCACACAGCAGTGGAGACACACACACACACAGTCCGTTATAAAGCTTTGCTACATATTACATCAGTCAGCCGCTTTTATTGTACAGGCTTATCAGACCGGGGCAAATTTGGAACAATCCAGAATTTTAAAAATGACCCATTTACACTCAACTCCAAACTCTTTTTCTTGACAATATCCTTAAATCTCATCTAATAATATAAGTCCAACAAAGGAAAATACACTGAGACTTATTTTTATAACATTATGATCCAACTACGACACAGCTGGCAGCGTTATTTTGGGTATGCTCTTTGATAAATGAAGGCAGAAAGTGATTAAAATAAGACACCTTATTGGTAAAAGCATTGGGATGCAAATAGATTTTTACAGAGTAGCAGGGTGACATGATATATAACACTAACTCACACTCGATGAGACATCAGCTAACTTTGCCAAAGTAAGTTAAAAATCTGACCTTAAGCAAAGCCTGACTGAACCTCCTCATGACGTTCAGGTACATCTCGTGGGTCTTTGGATCTCTCTGCTGTGTGTCCTGATCTTCACACTCCACAATCACATACCTGAGGAAGAAACGTGGATTTATATACACATTTTTATGACTAACTTCTTTTTGTCCAGGCAGAAAACAAAAAGCACTGTAAAGAGGACTCACCAGTACAAATAGTTGGCAAGCGTAGAGTTCTTGCAAGCACGAGAGATCAGGAACGTGCAAAGGTCTTGCTGCAAAGACGCGAGGACACAATGCTGTGTTACGAACAACTGATAGGACAACATGACAGAGCAACGCACTGTCCACAGGTCCTTTATGGGGATTTTTATTTGCTCACCTCTAGATTCTCACTGTCAGCTCCCTCCTTTCCCTTCTGTGGCGTAGTGGATGATCCAGATGAACCAGAAAGAATTTGGGAACTGCAAAGCATGTGACAGTTTTACACATCAACTTAAAAGGATCGTGTATATGTTACTGACAGTTGAAGATATTCTTTTTAAAATGTGTGCATTGTTCATTCTTATTTCATTCTACGTGTAAGTCAGCACTGTGGCAGATCTGCAGCTGTCTGGATCCAGCTGCAGATCTGCCAGTAAAATCATAACATTCAATGAGTTCATTGCGGTTTCTGAAAGAGAAATAATCAGATCCTGCAGATCGGCTGATGCTCTCTCAGCTGGGGAACATTTGGGGGTAAATTTAGACCCAGAAAGTGAACAAAAAACCCCAACACATACTTGAGTCATCTCAAAGCCACTTTTAGACATTTTCAGTTTCAGAGCCAGAAGAGAAGCTAATGCGACCAGCGGTGTTGACTCATTTATTAACCAGAGTGGCTTTAAAGTACTGACCTGTCCAATGCAGCGTCATCTGAAAGTCCCTGGCTATCTCTCTTGCTGCCTGGATCTAAACCACCCTGAATATCACTGAAGTTCTCATACTTGAGCGCCTGCACCAGCTGAAGCAGGTACATCAGCAGGTCCTAGAGAGGAGAGACAGGAATTATCATTATGATTTCAATGTAATTGATTTAATGCTCCTGGTTAAGCTTGATTTAGAGCCTATGGTGTAGTGATAGGGATTGCTGGTGGCTTTTATACTTCTGGTTGCATTGCTCTGCCATTACAGAGGAAGTGGAGCTGATCGTGTTGGAAAGTTTAAATATGGAAAAACATATTTGTATTCAAGTCTTTTAAAGGTTTTCCCACCCACACACGACCTGTCCTCCTACCTCATCATCAGCCTGCTGCAGCCGAGCCACCGCATAGCGTCTCACTGTGGGGTTGGTGAAATGGGATGACAGCAGCTCCAGAGAGTCCTCCACATCCATGGGCTTCCACTTTCCCAGCAACTCCAGAGCCTGCTTGGCCTCCTGGGGCAGATCCCAGTTCACACACTTGAGGAACTTTGTCAGGGCCTGCAGTCAGAGGAGGAGGAATCATTGAACATGTATACAGACGTAGCAGCAGCAGTCGCCGGGGGAGGAATAGTTGGAAGTTACACATAGTAATGTACACTTGGTTGTAACGGGGAAGACACCAGCAGCACACCTTTTCCTGTGTGGTGAGGTAGTATCTGAACTTCCACACCAGGTCCTGCTCTTCAGAGCTCAGCTGCTTGGTTGGAGGGTAGCTAACGATGATCTGTTCATGCAAACAAACAATTTTAGATTAAAGCACGCAAAGTTATTATAGAAACATAATTGTTCTAACGATTCTTTCATTTTTTTTCACTGATCTTTTGTGATGTCTACACTCAAAAGCATCCGTCTTCTTTTAGCAACAGTCTATAAACATAACACAGAACAGTTTCCAGTTCAGTACATTTTAAATGGGTTTCTGGATCGTGTTCACATATGGATTCTTTTTCTCATGATAGAGCTTTATCCTGCATTTGTGGATGCTGACAGAGAACTGTGTTCACAGACAGTGATTTATGGAAGTGTTCATGAGCCCATGCATTGATTTCCATGACAGAATCGTGTTTTTTCCTTGAAGGCTATAAGATCACAGTCATACAATACTGATTTTTGTCCCTTGCACACAGAGATTTCTCCATATACTCTGAATCTTTTGATATCATGTGCTGTAAATGATAAGATTTAATGCTTTCTTTGTTCTATAGTAAATAAACTCTAGGTTTGTGCGATTTACCAATCATTGCATCTTATTTTCATTTATGTTTTACACAGCGTCATAGCTTTTTTGTAGTTCTAAAACTTGAGTAGCTGCTAGCTACTCACATTGAGCTGGTCACGTGTGGCAGCATTAGGCTTCAGGTCATGATCTGAGGGCCCACTGCGAAGGCTACGAGCCAGTTTGTGATGCTTGCTCTCTACCAGGTTTTCCTGTGAAGAAGGAAAAGAAAAGCCAAAGTTACAGCATGTGAATGAAATACAAGATGTGTGAGCAAACTAGCACACAACATTTATATTTCTTCAACATCATGAAATCATTTTCTCACCATCCCCATCTGTGGGTCGGGAACTTTGACAATGTCGCAGCTGGTAAGAACTGGTGATGCATCGTCTCCATCCTTAATGGCGACAAAGGAGAACAGACCAATCAGCCGACACCGTTCCAACACGTGGTATCTACCTGCTGTGTGCTGCCACTAATAATCAGGAAATTACCTTTTCATAATAGACGATGCTGTACTCCTTGTCATTTGATTTGACACGAGGAAACTCCACCATGAGGTACATAAAGTTGGAGCTGCGCTTCTCACTCTGCAGAAAGACAATTTCACATTTTTCAATTTGAAAAATGTAAATAAGCGTAAATTGAACCGCAAATACAGTTGATGATTCAATTCCTCCTAAATAAGCCTTCATATCCTTCTGAGACTAATCTTCACATAGTACATCTTATTGATGCTTTCTCGACTCGACTGCAGAGTCGGCCTGTGCAACCAGAATCGAGCTTAACAAACTCACTTCATTGATCATCTCAATCTCTCTGAAGGTCAGCCGGTCCAGCCAGTCCACCTTCACCATGTGGCCCTGCCGATGAGCCTTTGTCAGCTGGATGGAGAGATGGGAGGGTTTGCAGAGAAATGAGCGCATAATTTTAGCAAAATCAAAAGAGAAAAATACAGAAACGGCCGTTCTGTTGAACTGATCACAGCATGGCGGCTGGTGTGCAAACAGCCCGACCGATCATGCACAGTGCCAGCGGCCAATCCAGCATCTCCGCACACTCAGCAGCCAGTCCACTCATCAGTTAGTGAGTGTGGGTGTTGGGAATGTAAGCACACACTTGGCCACGAACAGGAAGCTGCGTAGAATAAATACTCACTCTTTAAAACAACATATGAACTGGTAGCAGCCTGAACACAACCTCTAATATACTTAAGCCAGCTGCATTTATGATGAATAATAATAATAAAAAGAACATGGGGAATCAGTGTGGTTGTTTTAGGAAACAAAATTTAAAAATAAAATGAAATAAAGTGTAATCCCTGATAACCTCTTCTAAGTATCCCATAAAGCTACAACGAGTCAATGAACATAATTGTGTGTCCACATAAATATGAAATCCATGCACACACGAAAACGCACCAACATGTGAAATATGGAGGACTGAAAGTGCCAAAATCAAAAATAGAGTAAAATAAAAAACTGATAAACAAATCAATATGTACTCTATTTCCTATTTCTTACCTTTGTAACAATTCACTTGTTTATTTACTTTCACATCATTTTCTAATTTATTTTTAAAAAAAGTACTGTATTATATTATTTAGGTATTATATGTCCTTAATGTGTTTCCCATACATATTTCTTTTATTTTGGCATTTCTTTATACTTCATTATGCACATAAATAGGCTTTATTATTGTCATTTTAAGTGTGTAGTTGGCTCATGATAGAAAGGTTAGCCTCCAGTCCGGTATGGTGACTCTGCAATACAGTTATGTCAAAAAGACGGTTTTCACAAAATACTGACATACTTGACTATTATATTATTTTATATATTTATTATTTTGCCTAAGCATTTCTTTAAATATTTAGTAAACAACATTCATATTTGAACGATATTTGAATTAAGTGTTTATTAATGTATCTCAAGTCATTCATTTCTTAATTTTGGCAGTTTTAATCCTCCATAACAAGCAGAAAACTGATGTGTGTAATGCTTTAAAAAAAAAAAAAAAAAAAAAAAAACACACAGCCATACATCTTCACAGACAAAAAAAAAGTTTTCACACCAAAACCTGGATCAAAATGTATTTGTAAACACACTGAACAGATTTATGCTGTTTACAGGTTTCCCACATAGAACAGTGCAAAGTGAACAGAGGTCTGACACGAGGAGGAAGTGAGTACTTAATGTCCCTGCCACAGTTTGGATTGTCCTGATGTGGTAACCATCATTTTCATACTGTGTTATACAAATGGAAATCTATTTGCAGATACATTTTGGCCATGGCCTTGTTCATACATATACAGTACACACACATAATCTGCATTGCCAACACTAACTCCTGCAGTGGTACTCACATCACTGAGTACCTCCAGGTCAGGGCCCTGGAACAGATGATGGTTTAGACAGTGCTTTGCATTGGATGGTTTCTTTTTATCCAACGTTTCCTGTTCACCTTTGACTCTACTTCATTGCCCAATCCTTTCCTTTCAGTCCTTTAGTCACTCATCCTCATCATCACCCTCCTCTTTCCTATCCACACACATGTATACAATACTATACCTTGGCGAGCCTGCCCATCTGGTCCTCTGCCAGGCTGCTGCTGGTGCGTCCCGGTGTGGTTGTGGGCTCTCCTCCATCCCCTTCCACGCCTGGCCAAACCTTCAGGTCATGCATCCCTTGCCGGAACATGCTAGAGCAGGATGGGAGGAGGGGATTTAAACTCACGCACACTACTACATACTCAGACCTTTAAACACTGATTTCAGTACGGCAGCTTTTGGAGAACATAGCAGACCAAAGGACAAGGCAAAATGTCAAGGTTCAGCTGTATTCAGCGTCGGCTCTCTTAAACGTTTTCTGGTAAAGTGTAATCTGACCTCCTTGCGTAACCAGTGGTTTGCACCTCGTTCTAAACTCTATATTTAGATTCATGGAGGAGTCTCTTGATTGTAGACTTTGACAGTGGCTGACGACCGCCTGTGCTACCCCTCAGCCTCCTAGTAGACACACCTATGGTATACATTTAAAATTCTGATTTTCATAAAAGTTGACCTCTGACTTTGACGTGCACATATGGTATCAGATTAAAACTCCTCCTTGAAGTATCGCATTCACGAGACTTTCAGAAAACTTGACATTCAAAGTCATTCGAGATTTTTGGTAGATGCACCTCAGTTATCAACTTCAAAATCCTACATGGCCTCGTTCTCAAGTTATCACATTCATAAACTTGAGTGTCCATGCTGTTTCTTGAAATAAAAGCTGAAAGTCTGCACTTCAATCACTTCTTACCGTGTTTGATTTAAAATTCCCTGCAGGGGAGTACATTAGTAAAATTACATAAAACATGTGGACCTATCTGTGTGTTGTAATAATAGGGAAATGTCATTAAAAAATTGCAAGGCAAACCTAGACTTTTCTCTCACCAGCGTGCCTTGACACATCACCTGGAAACCACTGCCAAAAGTAACAGAGCAAGGACACACTTACCCATATTTGCCAAACAGAGTCACAGTGGTTCCACCGACTGGAACGGCTCTGCCGGGCCCATAAATGTCCCACACTGTGAGAGCAACCTGGGCACTTTGGGGAAGGTCGGGGTACTTGACTGGCAACCGCAGCCACTCGTTCCAGCTGCACCGGAAAACAGGATAAACAGAGAAAATAAAATGCACGTGTAGAAGTGAGTAGCTGATGGCCATTTTGCTACAGAACATTGAAAAAAAATTCCTTTGCTTGACTTTTACAACCTCATAATCAGTGCATTACATCATATTATAATAACACTAAAAACCAGCATGGTTCTTACTTCCAGCGTGTGCTGAATGCTTTGTACGAGGTGCGAACAGGAAGGGCCAGAGGCTTTCCTTCAGCAAACACCTGACAGGTTACATAGAGGTCCGAGCAGTTCTCCTGGTAGAGCCCAGAGAAGCGCAGCATCGGGTCTTCGAGCAGCGCTTTGTAGCTCTTCTGCTCTCGCTTTCCTTCTAAACTGCCTCTGAAAGAGGGGAGAAGAAAAGGTCAGAGTGTGGAGCTGCAGTCTGATTGTTTGCTGATGTTATCAAGAGTGCTCCAACTTGTCTAGCTTCTCTTCTCACAAGTAAGTCAATATTTCTTTTGTGTTTCCTACAAAACAGATTTTCAAAGCCTGCCAAGTCAAAATATCTCCCCAACAATGCTGCAAACCTTTATTTAATTGACCTTTTTTGCTCTTCGTGTAAAGAAAACCCTGCAAGTATACTGTATTTAGTCAAGATACCATGAAAAAAAAAAAAGATATTTGCTGTTACTGAGAATTTCAATACTGCAGCACTAGCTCCCCCACCAGCAAAGAGGTTTCTGGCCTTCAATAAAAGGGAATATACCCCGGCCATGATTTATAACATGTTCAAAGTACATTTGTGTTTAAACAAATGGCCAGAAATGACAGGAAGATACACAGACTGCTGTTAAATAGGGTAACACACTCCTACCATTCTATAAAACTCTACAATAACTCTTACCTGTCAGGTATAAGAGTCCACACACATATTTCTGCATTATAGCTTATTGCAGCTGTTTCTTAGACTCACGAGGGGCATATTATTTATGAATGCATTGCAATAATCTTCCATTATCTCAGTCATACTAGTAGTACAGTGGACTGTACTATTTTTATTCATTATCCTGCTGCTGCTGCTACACAATAAATCCCTTTGTAGGGGATAAACAATAAATGATCTGTTTATCTTGCAGGTGTAGTCAACCCATTTGGAGGCAGAAAACTCCAGTGAAAATCTGACCATTATTAATTTTAATTATTAATAATAATACGATCATAATGCAATAATAAAACTCAGGAGCTGCACACAGGATTTAAATATAGGACACACTGAGCTCAGATAATAAGAGTTTAGCTCAGGGGGGCATATGCTACCTGAGTCATGATGATAACATTAAGCAACCGACTGGCCTGACAGTGCTTCTGTCTCTCCTCCCACCCCAAAAAGGACAATAAACACAATACAACACTGTAATTCATCAGAACGACGTAAAGCAGTACCAGTGTTTCTAATACATGTGGACTGAGTCTTAAAGAAAAGAAGAAGGCTTGTCTTTTCCTTTTCTGTAGGTACAAATGTAATGTAATTACGCTTTCATATAACCTAAAATTACTGCAAATGCATGATAATCTTACATTTGCACATAAAGTAAGAGAAGAACAGCAAATCGTTTCAGTTTGCTGTGATGAACGCGATCACATAACTCTGGGGCTTGTGATGGCAGTCTGCTGTCTCCTGTTTGGTTTATGTGTGAGCGACAAACAATGTGTTGGACAAACTTCAAAGTCAGAAAAACGTGTTAACGAGACACAACGCGCGCGCACACACACAAAGGAAAGCATCGCGTGCGGTCACAAGATACAGGAGTTTACGCCGCTTTGACCCAAAGAGACTCAGTGAAAAACTCACATCTTAAGTTGAACATTGATGTCCATATCACAGCTGTAAACATAGTTGAATTTATCAGTGTCCATCTTCCGACGGGGAAACTCTGAATTCCAACCAGAGACCGGATGACTTCAACATGAAATCCCGGACGGTTATAGGAGACTTTGCGAGCGGTTGTGTTTGCGACCAGGCCTCGGATCAGCACCCCGCAGAGCTCAGCTAAAAGTCCCGCCACACGGCTGGAGACGCAGTAGGTCCGGACACGAGTTTAAAAAGATGTTAACTGCCTACATTCACGATAAAGACATAATTCTAACGGCTGTCTCGCCGGGCATGATTTGGTGTTTTTGTTAGCTACCTACACAACACAGCAGCAACCGAAACCTACAGTCAGGCGAGAGCAGTCGAATTGCGATATGGTGACTGAGACGACTGAACGTGGGATCGTCATATCGTGGGGTTGATTAACCGAGTCTGATGCGGAAAAGAAGGAAGTAAAAAAAAGAGGCGGAACGTTTATATTAAAGGAGCAGTGCACATTAACTACATTAATAGAACTACACAAATACACTGGGGAAAATATTCACTCACTCATCCAGTTCACTGAATACAGGTGTTATAACCAATTCCATGGCCACAGGTGTAGAAAATGAAGCTACTAGGCATGCAGACTGCTTTTACAGAAATTTGTGAAAGAATGGGTCGCTCAAAGGGATGCTGAATTCCAGCATGGTACCGTGACAGGATGCCACCTATACAACAAGTACAATCGGGATATTGCCTCACTGTTAAATATTCCACAGTCAACTGTTAGTGGTATTATAACAAAGTGAAAACGGTTGGGAAAAACAGCAACTCAGGCACGAACTGGTAGGCCACGTAAAATCACAGAGCATGGTCAGTGGACACATGGTGCACAGAGGTTTCCAACTTTCTGCAGAGTCAGTCTTACAGACCTCCAAACTTCATGTGGCCTTCAGATTAGCTCAGGAACAACCATAGAGAGCTTCATGGAATGAGTTTCCATGGCCGAGCAGCTGCATCAAAGCTTTACATCGCCAAGCGCAATGCAAAGTGGTGTAAAGCACGCCATCACTGGACTCTAGAGCAGTGGAAATGTGCTCTCTGGAGTAACTAATCACGCTTTGCCGGATGGCAATCTAATAGACGAGTCTGGGTTTGGCCGTTGAAATTTTGGACAATTTCACGCTCCCAACTTTGTGTGAATAGTTTGGGGATGTTCCCTCACGTTCCAATATGACTGCACACCACTGCACAAAGCAAGGTCCATAAAGACATGGATGAGCGAGTTTGGTCTGGATGAACTTGACTGGCCTGCACAGAGTCCTTACCTCAACCAAGCAGAACACCTTTGGGATGAATTAGAGCAGAGACTGTGAGCCAGGCCTTCTTGTCCAACATCAATGTCTGACCTCACAAATGTGCTTCTGGAAGAATGATCAAAAATTCCAATAAACACTCCCAAACCTTGTGGAAAGCCTTCCCAGAAGACTTGAAGGTGATATAGCTACAAAGATTTGACTGACACTATATTAAACCCAGTGGATTACAAAACGGATGCTACTCAAGTTCATATGCGTCTGAAGGTAGACACACAAACGCTTTTGGCAAAATATATACAGAAATGTTGCATATGGCACAGAAACAGCAGAAATATAATTCCAAAGTATTTAAAATAAAAGCAGAACTTTAAAGAAAAACAAAATACAGTTTTAAAAAATCAACAGTGAAGCTGCAAATCAATTTAAACATAACATACAAGATGAGCTGGTTTTAAAGCTTTTTTTAACAAGTCGCGCTAAGGGGTCAAATGCACTCTAACTTAAGAGCACACCACCAAATATAAAAATGCTGCACACAAAACATATCATAAGCACAAGTGGAAGTGTTCAGGAAACCACAGCAACTGAGCCATGAAGTGTTTGACCACTACAGAGCAGGTGACTGAGTGCTGAGGTGCATAGTGGGTAAAAGTCTTCAACTTTGCTGACTCAATAACTGCAGAGCTCCAAAACTCCTTCGTCTTCTGTGCCTGAGCAGCTCCTGTAGGTGTAATGTGAAGGCGACCCAGCACCTTTATGTTTACCTGATTGATTACAGTTTTCATCTGAAAATCGTTGAGGAAGGGCTACTACTTTATTCCCATCTATTGTGGCCATTTTTGTCTGCTGCTACTTTTGTCTATTTCTAATCTGATATTCACTAAAATTTTAAGTATTTAGTGTAAATTTTAGCTCAAAAATGAGAAAAAAGAGACTGATGCACCTTTGATTTTTTTTTTTTTTTTTTTAAGCTTTTTTCTATTTAATCAATACAAACAATCCACTTGTGAAACACTGAAGATGCTAAAGACAAGGATTTCATGTTCTGTGAACTTTTCCCAACCCAATTAAAAAACACTTGTACCCAATTAAGTGCATATCCATGAAGGACGAGAGGTGTGTGAGAGGAAAATCTTTTGTTTTCAGAGGTCCTCCCTTTTCATCAGCACTGACGACAACATATTTGTCAGATCAGGGTGTGAACTCTTTGTCAGCATATGGGACCCCATAGGCTCTGAGGAGGTCTCCGCCACCCAGGCTGAACTATGGAAAAACATCTGCATCTAAATACTGACCTCAATCAGGCCTTTACGTAGCCTGACTGACACCTTAACGTGCCGTTAGTCTTCTGCGCTGCCTGACAGAGGCAACTGTGAGTCGGACTGAGTGAAAGAAGAAGCACCCTTGGTCGATCAGGGAGACCTATCAACACTCTTGAACTATAGAGAGAAGGCATGTAAAGCACCATGTTACAGGGCCCCGGGGGCTCCTGTGAGAGGCATGAGAGGATTTTTCCTATGATCTCGAGCTCAGCCTGCAGATAGTAAACAAGTGGAAGAAGATGAGCTAATGTTTTGTTGGCGTGTGGATTGATACCACACTGCAACATACGCTCAGATGACATATTTAACTTTTGACTTAACGCCATTTTCCTTGGATGAACAATCCATGAAAAATTGCAAAAGAACCGGGCAACAAAGAAATACACCTGTCTGCATTACAGACATTATGAATATGAAGACACATGTTTCCAGTGACCAACTGTGATAAGAGGAGCAGTTCAAACTTTATCTTTGATTGTTGTTTAGATGATTTGGCATGGACCTTTTTTTCAGTCAAATCTTTTTCTTAAATGTTAGGTTAGTTACAGTGGGGAAATAATTATTTGATCCCCTGCTGAACAGTTTCATATTTTTATGGTAGGTTCATTTTACTGGAGAGAGACGGAATATCAACAAAAATTCCAGAAGAGACACACTCCATAAAAGTTATAAACTGATTTACATGCCATGTATATAAAAGAATTTGAAACAAACTTGATGTTAGCGTCAGCTTGGTCAGTGGTAGATTGAGGTTTGTGCAAAAGAGCAGGAGGCTGAAATGAAATAAAATCCATCATCATCATTACCCGTTTCCCCTTGGGGGGGAGGGGGTTCTTAATCAAGGTGACTGAGCTCTGTTCCCTATGATGCTCCACATCCTGCTAAGGAAGCAATCAGGAAAAAGTGAAAACAGCCAACATCTACATTAACACACACTCTTTTAATAAACTCTGCAACACAGAATTTAGGTTTAAATGACAAATAATTAAAAATTGTAAGCAGCTGTAACTAAGGTTTTCATTATGATACAGTTAGGATGGCCAGTCTCATACTGTCCCTCCACTTTCCACAAACTGTTACTTAATTAATTCTCCCAAAATATCAACTAAACCCAATAAAAAAATCCCTCCAAAAGAAATGTATACGTCTTTCTCATTTAGCTTTCAGTATCCATCATTTATTGATACTGAAGCTGGAATTATGCCTTAGGCTCATTAAACTCCTGGTCTCTCGGAGTCTTTTGATTTTCAAACACTCCCCAAACATACTTCTTTCATAGAGCTGGAAATATGTTATCATCCAAAATCCCATGTAAGTGTTTAGATCAGGTTAAAAGAAATCTAAATCTACAAAAGCCCTTGATCTACATTCACATATGTTGTTCCCACATCTGCCAATTCCTTCCTTCCCTTTTAATTTAATTACATTTAGACTCCTTTCAGTAGTATTGAATTTCATTTGTATGGTAGCAGTTCACAAAACAGTCACCTGAAAGTGCTTTTTAGATTGGAGTGTAAACACCTCACCACATGAGAGAGAAAACCCCAAGAATCAAAGAATTCCCGAGAAGCAAGCAGTTTGGTGAAAGTGGGAAGGAAAAACTGCCTTATAACAGGAAGAACCATTCAAAAGCAGAACAACCATGGAGAGAGAAGACCGCATTTAACGACACACAGTTGTGGCATATGGACACTATGGACATATGTAGCTGCCAGAGCTGAAAGCACCTCGCAGAATCATGATTATATATTTTAAATTTATATTCGACACATTTTCTGAGGCTGTGCAGTGATCCTCACAAAAACCAAGAGGGAGGCTGAGTGATGATGAATCATGTTTTACATTTCCATTGCCCTCTCTCTCCACCTCCTCTCCTTGGACGTAACCTCTCTTTCTCTCTCTCTGCCCTCCATTTCACCTCTCTGCTACCCTTCCCTCTCTTAGTCACCACGTGGATGTGTCATTGTTTCTAACACTTCGGAGGTTCATGCCTGCTGAAGCGCATCGAGGAGATCTCCAGAGTGCCAAAAGCGTGCCAAGATACAACTTTACCCTCCCCTCTACACAACACCTCCACCTCCTCATTCCCAACGGATGGCACCGCTGACACTCTCCACAGCCAAGTCTGTGGGCCACATGACGGTGCAAGCCACACCTCCACGCCATGGTCATGAACCCTCAAAGCATATAAATGAGGGAAGAAAAGGAGAAGAGGAATCACAAGCTGACCAGACATGATAAAGATGGAGCTCTCCAGGGTTCACTTGTTGCTTGGAGCCGTAGGGTTTCTTCTGTGGACCAGCGGTGGCTCTGCTGCACCCATGGAGTGCCACTTCAGCTCCAGAGGTGAGATCCAATTCTTTGTAACCCTTTTTAAAAAAAAACCTAAACATTTACCTTTAAAAAAAACCCATCAGTTTATAAAAAATGTATTATTTTGAGCTCTTCCCCCGACCATGTGTTCGTCTAGCTCTGTGTGTGTATGAGGGGAGGCACTACTCACTGGGTGAAACCTGGATGGACAACGCTTGCATGCAATGCACCTGTCTGCACCCTGTTGGGGTCGGTTGCTGTGAGACGTGAGTACACAAACAGACGGTGTGATTTGGTGTCCAGATGCCAACAGTTTCTAAACTGCATGGTTTAAAGAGACTGAGTGACTTTGTTTTCATGGTGGAACAGTAGTTTCACCAGCTGTTTTGCTTAAGAATAAAGAAAGTGACCACAAATGTTGTTAGTCTGCAGGAATCTTGTCTGTGAGGTTTTTTTTTACTGATATTATTCTAGTGTTACTCTTGTAAATCACAGGTGGCTGCGCCTTACTTTGCAGATACTTTTAAATATTTAAGGTAATGCTTTAGAAGCCAAATATGGTAATATTTAGTGTTTCTAATTACATTTTTTATAAGCTTCTCTCGGGTTTTTTTTTTTTCAATAAAAAAAATTACATGTTTTCAATTGGGCACATAAAAATATTCAGATTTGACAAAGTGTTTCGAGTTTTTTGTGGGTACCCAAAAAATATCCCAGGGCTGTAGTAAGAATGTCACTAACCTGTGCAATCTCTGACTCAAACACACATATGTATGTACATACATATGATATGGATGATATAGATATGTACATATCTATGTTTTTAGATTCTATTTTTACTCTATACTTTGTTAGAAACTCTTTATTTTTGTATTTTATGAGTACTTAGATTGCTTTCTTTGTACTGAATGGGACCGCATATAATATCGTTGTGCTTTTGGCAAAAATAACAATAAAAATGAGATTCTGATTCTGAAAAAGTTTACATTTTAAAGCGTGAAGTGAGAAGTGCAAGGAAAAGAAGGTTTGACACGCTTTACCTTCCTCTTAATTACTGCCCAGAGTGCATCGGCCGGTGGATTTCCCTGCATGGTGTGAAGTGCAGGTGGAGCCAGTGACCTGCAAAGTGTTTCTAGTCCAGTCAGCTGACCCCCGCCTGCCCTGCTCCCCGGGTGAAGCGAACAAGGACCCGAGCCATGGATCGCTTCAGCTGCAGCAGCATCTCGAAGGCTAGAACGCAACTAGCACTGAGTAACTCTGCCGCCACTCTGCCTGCCCATGGAGCCGATACTCATTACAGTTAGATATCCATAACCAATACTCATCTTCAGTATATGAATTATTCATGTAGGGAATATGATGCTTAGCAATTTTTAAGCAAATGGGCAGCAATTTACACAAAATAATTTGAAGTCTTAACAGATGTAGAAAATATAGGTCCCTGCCTGCTTTAGAAGCATTTCAATTTCTGTTTACACTTATATCAGTTAGCAACTTGTCTAATCCCAGCTGAGCTTCTTATGAAACTCCTTTTAAGTTTACAGGATTTTAAAATGCTAAATAACATCAAATCGTTAAGTGTTTCTTTGTTCAGAGATCCTGATATTAATCCAACTGCTATCTTTAATTAACCCACTGATGACATTCTGTAAATATATAAATGTACTTTAATATAAATGTCTGTTCAGTTTGACCTGTTTGCTGCTGTAACTCATTTAACCTCCAAATAAAAGTGTTGTTTACATGAAGAAATGACAGCGATTTAAGTCACGCTTTTAATTTTCTCTTACATCTTGGTTGAGCGTTTTGCTCCAGATGAAAGAAAAAGCTCTGATTAACCATCGGAGGAGAGTCTTTGTTCTTGAAATGTGCATCTACATCTCACACACACACACACACACACACACACACACACACACACACACACACACACACACACACACACACGTTAAATGGTAATGGTGTTGGTCCCTGTAAACTGGGACACGTAGGAAGCCAAAGCCGGGTTGGTGGGCAGGACTTTGATTGGTAGATTCCAGCTGAAGGTGTCCACATCCACATGCTCCGCCCCAGCCCACACTGTGACCTCTGATTGGTTCTGCAGGACAGTGGGCGGTTCCATAGGCTCCCGGGCAGTAACAAATTCAAAGTGCAGGCGCCACCTCAGGGTCACTAAATAAACAAAAGAGCCGGAGTAAGTAATTTTCTTTTCATATACATTTTCATATACATTCTATGAAAAGTACCTAGGTTTATGTGTAGATGTTACCGGTCATGTCCTTTTTTACACTTTTGCCAGCACATTCCTACATTTCTTAGTGTGCAGCCACAAGGAAAAATAAGGAATGAAACTTTCCATATTAATAGGTGTGAATCATTTTTATTAAAATTTAGTCACTGCCTTAAGGCACTGTAAACCCACACTGGTTTTTGTGTCCTTCTCTTCTGTGGTTAGCCCATTGAGTTTACGTGTAATTGATATTGTCATTATCCAGGTTCAGACTACACAGCATCAGCCCGATTATGACCCAGCCCAGCTTACACAGGGTGTTGTTTTGGTTCAGAAACAAAATGTGCATCGTGCATAACAGCTGATCATTTTATCCTGCATTCCATCAAATAATGGATGAAAACTCACACTTCATCTGGGAAGCCTGGCCGGTACTTTAATAAAAACGTTAAAATACTGCCTTGGAACATCTGCTACAAATTATGAGTGAGAAGTAAGAAGCATTGGGTGAAGTTTAGCCCCTTTATCTTAAAAACATTTAATTTTACAAGTATTAGAATGTATTATAATCTTTGGCTGTCATACATAAATATGAATATTTTGAAAACTACATACGAAAATGATGGAGAACATCTATTTGATATGGCTAACACAAACTCACGCTTTCTGAAAGAGGTTAATATGGGTTTAGGATGTGGTGTCATACCAGGGGAATATTGTATTCGATTTAGATGAAACTTTCTTATTCAAACTTTAATATTCATGAAATCCTTTACTTATTTTGAACCATATTTTGTACCTTGTATATAAGTCCTCTACCTGCAAAACTGTGTTTCTACAGGCCTGTACTGTAGAATCTGCTGTCAGCAATAGAACATCCATTCTATCTGAACTTCATCCACACTACTGAGAGTCTATATGGAGCCATAGTACAGACACTCAAGATTATGTCATTTTTAGATGCCTTCTGAAAATGTATGCAAGGAAAACATCTAAAAACATCCTGACATTCATCGCTTGAAATTCTTTTCAGAAAACTAGTGATAGTAGGAACCTGGAATTGTGCTTAGCTCATATAGGCAATTGATGAACTATGCCTACCTTAGTTTCTATGACACTGATCTAATTGTTGAGATATGATTGAGCCGTGAGTCAGACATAATTCAGCTTGAATGACTTACCAATGTCTCTGCTGAAACCCGGCGTGACATTCAGGGGTATGGGAAGAGAGAAGTGGCTGAAGGCCGTGTGGAGGCAAGACTCCAGATGCCGCCCGTGTCCAGTCACACTGGGAGTTTGTCCTGGTCTACGCTGGTACTGCTGCTGGATCTCCTCCTCACTCTGAAGGCTCACTGAATACTGAAACACACACACGCACGCACGCACACACACACACACACACACACACCTTTAGAGAAAATTCAAAGGGTGACTGAATTGGAAAGTGCATCGTATGAAAATTGTAGAGCAAACACACCTGCAGGCAGGGAATGTCTCCCTCTGAGAAATTAAACGTGCCGATGATGTCCTCCCCGAGTCTGTAAACAGTTTTAAAGATGCAGAACTTTGCTACTTTCCCACGCATGTTGGTGATATTAAACATATCTGGAAAAAACAAAGACACACACATCAGATGTGGAGACACAAAAAGAATCTGCTGCTTTTATTTTTGCCTTTCAGGTACAGAAGGAAGCCAGCATTTTATAGATGGACACGCTTATGTGAATGTAACAACTAAAATAGTGAGAAAACAGTTTAATTTGTCAAAATATCCCCAAAGAAAAAAGGGGTTATGCTGACGTTAAAAACAATTTGCATGAGAGCACAAACTAGAGTTTAAACTCCAGCAAAGAGCAGAAGGGCAGAGAATCCGACTCACGGGGGTAGCGCCTCGAGGTGGTGACCATTAACATGTCCAGTGCTCTCTCCAAAGGCCGAGAGTCCCTGCGGCTCACTTCCTCTTCCTCCAGGAAAGGGTTGGAGGGGCAAACCTCTTCATCCTGGGGAAATGAAGGCTCTGGCATGCCTATGTGGGTACATGCAAAAAACACCAACATCAGATAAAAGATTCTCATTTTTTAAAGTCAATTTTCTTGGCAACCTATTAAGTACTTTCTATAAAGCAAAGAGCTCTGGTAACTGTGACATAATCAGACTCTTTTTGCTGTCCAGAGAAAAATGAAAATCTACATGCCTGGTTAAGAGACCACAACAAAAGTTTATATCCACAGTATTTTTTTGCCAATACTTCTCTGGTTTTGCTGTCGTTCTAATATTATACTACAGCTGAAGCAAAGATCTTTCAACCACTGTTTCTCTGTGGCTACAACTGTAAAATGAAAGCCAGAGTCGGTCAAAAGTCCATTCACCTTGCAGAACCAACACTCTAAAGGGAACACGAAGTAGCTTGATGGGCGAGTTGACCCTTTGACAGCCAATGGTCAGTTTGTAGACGTACTTCACCGCCTGACCACGGAAACTGGGAGGCCCATCAATGGGAACAACCTCACTGTATGAGTCTGTGAAAGAATGACAATGTTTGCCAGACTGTCTGAGTCTCACACACACAAATGAGATAATGCTATATATGGAAAACCATCTAGAAACCTCATCATTATTGTGTTAAGTTTTTTATTCTTTAACAGCAGTGTAGATATTTTACTTCACATTACTGTTAACTTTTTTCCACAAATGTAAAGACATGTACATGTTTTACTCTCTCCAGGGTCCAGGCGCAGGTCACAGAATAATATCTTAGGAGGAGTGTCCAGCACACACTGCCCTCGTTCTCCTGGAGAACAAAGCAGGAGATGTTAAATGTATTACACACTAAGAAAGCTATGGAAAAAAGGCTACTAATATGTTGCTACTTTTCATTGTGTGTGAAGACTCGTTGGCAGACACAGCAGCAAATTTATCCAGTATTGGGGATTTTCTTTTTTAAATTCACCTTGTGAACCTTGCATGGCTGTAAGGCAGTTGGATGTATGACCCATACATCCACTAAAGTGGTGTCATTATGCAAATGCACTGTTTATAAGATTGGGGAAACCTGCAGTCAGCTGAGACTGAAGAAGTCACTTGGATGAGTGACGAAACGTTTCTCCCACTGAAAACGCTACATCCAGATGAACAGAATCAACTTTTGGATGTTATAGTGGTGTAGTTTAACTCTTCTGTCTGTAGTCCACTGACATATAGTTTATATAACGTAAGACGTCTGTTTGTCATTGCGTTTACACTAAATGTTTTGAAGTAGTTTAGAATATAAATATTATTTATCTTGAACCTATGCTAAAAGATAAGTTTATGCTATTTCTGCTAGTCTTAGATTTCATATTTTATTTCTTACCTCTGCTTGGGATGAGCACAGTCTCGCTCTCAGCCTGGACATCCTGTTTGTTGCCCTGAGCTGGCAAGGCTACTCTGTTCTCACTTGCATGAAACTGACAGTGGATCTGGGCGCTGGCCCATGCCAGCATCTCACTGGAACAAAAAATCAGAATCAGACAACAAGGCTTACACAAGGGTACAATTATTTCAGTGTCCTCTGTGTTACAGTCTACCAACAACACCAGGTCACAAGATACCATATAAATCCTAATAACTGTGTTAATAGAAGTGAAATAAAAAAAAACCCAACTCCTTCCTGTTTTAGCTGCTCTGTTTACAGGTTACCACAGTGGATCACCCGCCGCCACCTCCCCATCTCCAGCATCCTCTGTCAACCCAACCCTCGGCATGTCCTCCTTCACTACAGCCATGAATCTCCTCTAAGGTCTTCCTCTTTTCCACCTGCCTGGGTGGATAGTTGATCCCAGGAATTTAAGCTCCTTCACTCACATGTCTCCTTAAATGTTCACTTTTCCATCTGTCTCCCTCTCATTCACACACATGCATTTTGTCTTGCTTCTACTGACTTTCATTCCTCTTCCCTCAAGTACATACCACCACCTCAGTACTCAGGGACTCTTGCCTGACCAACACCACTGCAAACAAGAAGGGCACAGAGAAGATCCCTGTTGTAATCCTACCCCTACCTTGAATCCATCTGTCTCTCCTACTGCACACCTCATCACTGTTTTGCTGTCCTCATATATTTCACCACCATCACACGCTTTTTCTAGATCCTTCTAGAAGACGTGTAAATCCTTCTAACCTTCTCTATACTTCCCAAGGAAATAAAGAAATCATTTAGATTACAAAATATTCTAACAGCAGGATATCAGAAACGTGTTATTATTAAGAATCCTTTTCTGTAAATCTTGCCAAAACAAAACCTACCCTAATTAAAAGCCGGCATATTAACATACGACAGTCAAAACAAAGAATAACACTTGGCTGATATTCCCTTATTTTTAATCTCATTGAACAAGGAGCAAACTTGTAAAATCCTACCTGCTCGCCGAGGTGGAAAGATGAGACATCGGGTTGGTGAAAGTTACAAGACACTCCATGAGCTCCCCGGCCAGAAACACTGAGCCTCGGGCCATAGAGGCCACAACCTCGATCATCTAACATTACAAACCGACAACGCTAAGTTAGAAAATGAAAAACTTAAACGATAATATCGTGAGCACATTGCAGTCCTATCTGATGTACTTTTTTGTCGTTACAGTTTGACCAACATACAGCCAGTATGAATTTCACTTGTTGGCCCTCTTTGCTAATGACTGTAGTTTTAAGGACAAGTTTATCACATACCTTCACTTCAAGCGATACTGCGGCAAAGCAAACACGCAATGTTACCCCCGAAGAAACCTAAATACACTTCTTGAATAAAAGTATACCAAATTTCTCAATTCATGCCAATCCGAGCATAGCTTACTTAGCTAGCATTCCAGCTGGCTACAGTAAACAAAAAATACGTAGACATTCTGTTTCCGGTGCTGTTTTACCAATCACGAACAACGGGGAATGGAAATAAGATTAATAACAAATAAGAATATCTATACATATATTTTTCCTTTCACACGATATTTTAAGATTACCTTTAAAATAATACGTTATTTAAAATTTGGATATATTAAAAAATATAGCAAGCGAGTGTGTGATGTTGCTATGGTAACATATACGGAAGTGATTACAAAGAATCTTTGATTTGTAGAATTTATGTTGAAAGTTTTGAATTAAGACAGACAAAAATTTTGAATATTCTGTTGAATTTCATATTCATATTATACCATGCATACAGTGTCAAGTATAACTTAAATGAATAGTTGAAGACCAGAATGACTCCACCTCCCCTTTTCCGTCTAAATGGTATGGTCTCCAACGGAGGCTTTTTTTTTTTTTTTTTTTTTTGCGCTCTCGTTCCCCTACTAGACCCAGAGTCAGCTTTGTCAGGCATCATTAACTGCTATTTATTACTCCGTGTAATCGTAACAGTTAACGCTTCCTCTGTTAGATCTAATAAAAAGTTAGTGCTCTGATTGAAGCTTGGCGCTATCGAGTTTATAAAAAGGGGCGCTATCAGAACGTGGCTTGAGAATATTGATGCCTGATAGACAACGAAAGGGGCAAAAGTTTCTCGATATCTATGACAGGCAAAAAGGTTTTGCATACTGGGCGCCGAGCTAGCAGAAGCTACAGGCACTTCACTGAGGTCCGCTCGAGTCTGGATATGGATAACGCTGTCCCTCTGGTATTTTCAAACTCATTTTTATGCGTCTCTTGCTCTTAGAAGCGGGCTAACTTGTAAAGTCGCATTCTGTTGCACGGCTTTAAAGCAAAGAGGCGTTCCGTGGTCACCGTTTAAGGTGCGATTATATTGTGTGTTTTCTGCATTGCAGCTAAACGGCTGTTACTTGATGTTGGCCCTCTGAATGTGCACAGTGTAAATGTGATTGCCGCATTTTAACCATTGCTTTTTGTTCTGTTCTTAGGTGTTTCGGCTAAAAATTTCTGCTGGTATTTCGCCGTCAGCTATCCATCCACCCATCCGTCGGTGCTGACAGCTGCATATCCACATCCGGACTCAGTGCTGAGGAGTGGGTGGGGAGGGGGTCGACCAAAACAGAAATCAAAGGGTGGGGGGTTGATTCAAGACGCCCATGAGGATATGAAAACACTGGATGAATGCTACAACTAAAGAATGGCACAGGAACTTCCAACTTAAATTTGGATTCATTCACTGAGCAAGCCTTAAGAGCTTATCAGTGGAGAACAGGTTTAACCCACTGGAATGACACCGGCGCTTTTATTACTCCTGAAACCTGTGACTGACTACCACATTAGTGGTTTTGGTCCGTGGTGAGGGCACTGTAAGCTGGCTCTGGTTACAATAGTTGTTGGCAACTCCCTGCTTGTAAGTGTTTGAAGACCTGAAGTTTCATTGTCATTGTTCAAAAGTCTGCAAAATGACTTCAGAGTGGAGTGAGAAATCCACAGCAGACCTCATGAGCAGGTATGTCTCTAAGGAAATGGGATACAATGTGCCCAAGGAAGGTTGGCGTATCTGTCTGGCGCACGAGTTCAAGGAGAAGAGAAAGCCCTTTCAAGCAAAAGACGTCTCTCTGGCCAACATCTGGGGGCATATCGGCCTTGGAGTCAGGTTAGATCTTTTTCTCAGCACACCCTGCCTGCTTCATGTTACACCTCAATGCAGCCAGCCTGTTTACTATTCACTTTACAATATTCATGTTAACATGGTGGAGAGCCATGGGAGGCATCAGACTATAGTGTCACGTTTCTCAGATCACACCTGAGCACAAGCCTGCAAGTGCAGTGTTGACCTGAAAATGTTACTGGTGCTTCTCTGAAAATTAAGCATCAAGACGGCCAGCTGCAGGAGTCCATTTTTTTTAGTTTCTTCTGCAGTGCTCCCAGCGCATCAGTTTAGTTTACTCTGGAGCAAAATCCCAAATGATGCTCACGAAAATCTTATTTACATAAGTTGAACTTTTTTGTTGCAATACATACAAGTTAAGCAGTAATGCAAAATGTTCCGAGGGTTTCCTGTGTTAATAAATATAGTAGTTAAACTTCTTTTCCTATCGTCTGTCAACTCTGGTTCCAGGTCAGTGCCAAGTTCAAAGTGCATGTCATTTACTGCTCTTTGACTTTAAAACCTCTGCAGCAATAAAGGCAGCGAGCGAGGTTAAGCATTCACCATCCCACAAACATGATCTTAATGCTTTTAATGTTGCCTCCACCTAGAGACAAATATCCAGCCTGGCCTTCGACGCCTGCAGTGACTGTTTTTTTCTGGAACCTGCTGATATCTGAGATGCAAAGTAGTACATTCTGCAGCTTTAGTGGACTGTACAGCCAGCTGTGGTACTGTTTAAATCCTGACAATGTGCCTTGACGGAGGAGTATGTGTCTATCAGAGTGACTCTGCGAGGCTCACCAGTCATTAGGACTGCTCCTTGACTTGGGAAAGAAAAGAAAAGCTAGCGTGTTTCCCTACATCTTAATTGGCACACTGTGTGACACAGTGGACTGTTTTTCAGACTCACTGTGGAAAAGATGCCCGCTTGAGCTCACACAGCTTAGGTTGAGGTTCACAGACTGGTCTGCATTCATAGATCTGCACCAGAGTCTGACCATTGTTTGCTTTTGTACAGAATAACAAAATCCTGACGATGGCCTACCCTGCTGTAGCTTCAAATAACATGGTTTAACGAATCCTTTTCACCATGACTGGAGCTGTATTGATAGACCATTGTTCTACCTCTGGTTTGAACTCTGCTCTGAAGTTATTGTTTGGAACTACACTGTCATGCACAGCAGTTCTGCTGTTGCACAGGATCTTCCTCACAGCAAGTAGAAAGCTCTCTGTGGCTGAAACCTTAACAATAATTCTGGTCTGTAGGTCTTTCCTATTTTAATGCTGCACAAGTGTTGTTTGTAATCCAATTAAAATGGATTCATATAGCTCACCTGACTGCAAACAATAACAGCAGATGGCCCCTCCCTGAGCCTGGCTCTGCCCGAGGTTTCTTCCTGATAAAAAAAAAAAAAAAAAAGAGTTTTTTCTTCCCACTGTTGCCAAATCAGTTCATATGATTTTGGGGTTTTTTTGTTTGTTATCGTAGTCTTTACCTTAAAGTATAACTCGCCTGTTCAGGCAACTGTTGCTGTGATTTAGCTTTATATAAATAAAATGGAATTGAAATGGAATGGGCTCAGCGGGGCAGTCATTTGCTGCGACCATTTGGGCTGAGGGGAGGGAGACAGAAGAAAAGACACACACTATGGAAAATGGTTGTAAATGAACAACTTCCTATATTAAAGACCACCTAAACTGACATCATAACAATGTAAAACATTAACCTTTATGACAAAGAACTGAGGTGGTCTTTTGTGCTAAAAAACTCATATTTGCAACCTGTGTGACATCCCATCATTGGGGTCTCTGCGGCTCACCACCTTGGCTAAAAAAAGGTATTCTTTGATGACTGCCACTGCAGATGCCTATATCTCAAATAACATAAAAGACTCAGCCAGGGTGCTGCTTTGCTGATTGCTGTCTTGCCCTCAGGGAGGATTCTGTGCTCAGGCATCCAAATAGAGAAGCCAATAAAATGTAACAAATTGCAGTGTGTACAGAGTTGATCGCAGAGTCACTGGTCTTGTTCAGCAACCTGTCAGCTTGCTGCAGATTTATCATGGTCATTTTCCCAAAGCTCTTCAAAGACCCTTCAAGAACACTCGAGGCTCAAAAGTCTTGACTTTTAAAATAAAAGCATAAAAACCCACTGCGCATTAAGAAAATGAGCTAAAAGCCAGAGACCGTAAATAAAGATGTCTTAGCTGTAAATGTAACGAAGGCTTGTGCTAAACAAACAGCCTTGTGCTATAGATCTTAGATCAGAGTGCAAACAGATTAATGACTCAACTCTCAGGCTCTGAAAGCAGTTTGAATCCTTTTGTAACGTGGCCTAATTATTTTACAATGTATTCTTGCTTGAAAGGAAGTGCAGGGCCCACCCACACATTTACACATGCTAGAATCCAACTGTTAACGTGACCAAGATCAAAGCAGACCTGTCACGTCGACTACTTTTGCAGGCACTTCCGTTAAGCAGTTGCACAACTCCCTTTTTTCTCACAGCCTGCTGGTGTGTGCAAATTGTTTGATTCAGCTTTGGCTGAAAAGGTGCTTTTAACACAAAAACAAACGAGCAAGGAGAAAAGGCGTGCTCGTGTGACTGGCCTGGTAATTTTCTAAATCTCTGATTGTTAAAGCATTCCCAATCAATGCTCTTCAACAAAACCAGATCAGTGTCTCAGTATTTCTAGATATTCCTGTTGCTTGTGTTCATCCAGGTATCTAAAGTTTTGGTACAAGAAGACGCAGGTGGAAAAGAAGGCTCCGTTCATTGATATGTTTGGTGCCCAACCCTTACGCCAAATCTACGGTGAGTGTTTTTACAGACTGATGCTCAATTTTTTTGCAACTTTTTTTATGATAAATCTTAACATAAAACACAGTTCTGTTTACTTTAAATGTAATCATGATCAATAGTGTGCAAACAAATTGGGATCATTGAGAACCTGTTAAAGTCTCACAGTAGGAAATACTTTGCAACCTCATGAAGAGCGACCAGTGTGTTTGTAGACTTTCCTGTCATGCTGCTTAGGATCATCCAGTTTTTGCAATGTTGACTCTGTTCTCTGATTCACAGGTGCTCCACTTGGCGGCATTGGAGGAGGTACCATCACAAGAGGTTGGAGGGGGGAGTTCTGCAGATGGCAACTTAATCCTGGGATGTACCACTACAAAACAGTCATACCCAATCAGGTGATTACAGTGGCTGACATGACAGAATGCATTCTGTAATGAACTGAAAAAACAAAAAAAATTGGATTACAATGCATTTTGTTTCTTTGGAAGTCAGAAAATAATGTCCTCCTATCGCTGGCAGAGTCTCACTTTACAAATAAGTACCTGCTTATCAGCTGGTGTAGATATCATAAAAACATGAAAAGCTGTATTGCCCACTCATGATAAAAAAAAAAATCATGTGTGGGCACAAATGATCAAAAAAAAGTTTTTATTATTTTAGGTGTTCGATTCTATAGTTATTGGGCCTCTGTGGTGAGATGAGTGTTATTTCCAGTGTATTCTGTTCGGCACGTTTTCGTTTCATACCAGAACCTTTTCTCATGCAGTAACTACATTGAGCTAGAATGTTTTGAGAGAGGGTGTGACTCCATGGTACTGGAACAACCCGCCCACGTATTTTTTATTGTCACGAGTACTATTGTTGTCTTCATCTCAGTGTGCAAATGGCAGCTGGGAGCACTTTCGCCTTGAGAAATATCACAATGTAGAATGACAAGGCAGTCAAAGTAAGCACTTCCTTGCTTAGATGACTTGAGAAAAATATTAGAGCTGTAACTTCAGTGGTCACTGGGAAACAGAAACTGCACTCGTAGAATCAGTCAAACCTGATTTTAAAAATGCTTAAAAGGTTTGGTGTATTTGCTCCAGGTTTTAAAAGCTTCTCATCAAGACTTTATGGCTTTACTAATAGCTCACATTTGGGCATCTCTGGCTAATGCCTACAACACTGAACAAATTGAGGTTTCTTTGTAATGACTGTGCAAATGTTTTGTCTCCAAAGACATACCATAAAACGATTATCTGTCAACATGTCCCTTTTCTCATTTTTCTGTGTTCACAGTTTACTGTGTGTTTGCGTCGTGAAGGAAAAACTGTTTACCAGCAGGTGTTATCTGTAGAGCGTCCACCTACATTACAAGGCTGGAACTGGGGCTACTGCGGGGAGTACGCCTTCTATCACGCCTTGTATCCTCGCGCCTGGACGGTTTACGACCTGCCAGGACAGAACGTCACCCTGACCTGCAGACAGATTTCCCCAGTCATCCCTCATGATTATCAGGTAACCTACAGTTGAACTCCCTCCTTTATTGTACTCAATTAGTAATTTTTACTAGGTAAAAAGCTGGTAAACTGCAGTTAAAGTGCTAAAAAAAGGTCCACTATTACCCAACAAATCAAGTACACTAGCGGTCCCCAACCCCGGAGTTGTTTGGTACTGGGCTGCGAGACTTGAGGCTCGGGTGGGGAATTTATGGTTTTCAGAGTTTTTACCGTTAACTCTGTTTCCCTCAGTCTTTCCCATGATGTAGTTGTGTGTCTTATTTTGAAATAAATATTTACACAATACCATAGCGACCAGAGAGCATTAAGGCTCAGAGAAGAGGATGTTACTCTCAATGTTGTTGGCGTGCTTCAGGAAGACGCTGCTAATAAAGTTACACAATTACACAGTGAATTTGTGCTTATTATTATATTTACAAAATACAGTTTTTATCTTGGTCGTATCATTTTATTTTGTTGTATTTATCCGCGACACCTTAAAGGCCCTCTGTGAAAATATTGTCTGACATTAAACCGGTCCGTGGCGCAAAAAAGCTTGGGGACTGCTGAACTACATCATACCACACCACGGTATTTATAAAGCACTTGAGAAAGAAAAAAAAAACAGGGATGATCACAGGTGCTGCACAGTGAAACCACACATAAAAAGACGGATGAACAGGATGTTCATTAGCAGATTATATGGTCTAATAAGGAATAATACTGATGTGTTTCCCAAGAACTTCTTAGTAGTAGATTTTCTGTAGTTTCTGTACTTTATCTTATTCGTTTTTAGCTCCTGTAATTACAAATGTTTACCCTATCATTCATTTTAGAGGACATGTGTTTACATGTTAGTTTTATAAAGGTTAACTCATCATCTACATCTACATCCTCTCAGGACTCAAGTCTCCCAGTTGCAGTATTGGTGTGGGACATAGAGAACAAGAATGAGTACGATCTTGAGGTCTTGATTATGTTTACCATGGTCAACGGATCAGGACAAAAGGACGACAAGTGTGGCGGACACTGGAATGAACCATTTCACCTGGAGAAGGAGGGGCAGGAAGTGTCTGGGGTCCTACTTCATCACTGTACTGCAGTGAACCCTTACACTCTGTGCATCGCAGCCCGAGAGCAGGTATGATTTTTAGCAGCTGTAAGAAGGTTTGTGTGTTAACTAGGCGTACAAGTATTTCCCTGGGAATGAACTCTGGACTTTTAACAATAGTCTCTGTTGTTTTGAAATGGATTCGTAAATGTAATCTGTTGGTATTAATGAGTATTATTCTTTAGATTTGCCAACAAGAGTGTGTTTGTGTGCACGTTGCCAGTCTGACAGGGAGATCAGCCACCAGACAGCGTTCAGTCCAAAGGGACCCTGCTTCAGTCTGTGGAATGACCTCATCGATGATGGACGACTGGACTCTCCTACAGGTCAACACTTAGAAAAATATACTGTGCAGAGAGAAGACAGATGTCTAAAAAGTAGAATGAAACAAGATTAATGCTAAATAAATCCCCACTGTGGCATTCAAATTAGTAGAAGAGAACACAAAATGTTTTCTAGATTTTAGTGTAACCATATTTAAAGTAGCTTAAAAAGATGTGGAATGAAAGAAAACAAGACGTAGTGTGTGAATCAAATTTTATTTCATTAAAGTTATTTATTAAATTGTGAGTCATCGTTGCAGGCATACTTGCCAACCTTGAGACCTCAGAATTAGGGAGACATTCAAAAAAAAAGAGGGGGAGGGGCATACATATACATATGCATACACATATACAAAAAATTAAGTTAAAATTACTTAATTATTAAAATTAAGTAAGTTAAATGTCACCATTATTAGCCTACTGTCCCCCAGCTGGGGCTGTCCAAATTCAGAGGCAGCATCCACCTGAGGACCCGGCCTTTGTGGTCTAAGTGGGCCGGGTCCTCCAAAAGCCGGGTAGGCCAGTAGTGAGCGACTGTGACGGTCTCGCCTTTAGAATTACGTCATGAGCTCTCTCAGTGGAGTGAAACTCTGCTGACTGCTCCTTGCTATCTAAATATAATCGGACGCTGGCGTAAATTCTCGACCGTCTCACACTTCTGTTTAATCAGTTTTCTGTTTGACGTTTATTCAGCTGTGTGAAAACCCCCGGAGGAACCCTCCTGAGGGATTAATAAAGATTTATTTAATCCAGGGGTTCTTAACCTTGTTGGAGGTACCGAACCCCACCAGTTTCATATGTGCAGTCACTGAACTCCTCTTTAGTGAAAAATAAAATATGATTTTTTTCAAATTCAATACATTCATATGTTTTTTACTGGTGCACAAAATGAGCCGTGCATGTCATGGCGGAAACTCTGCCGAACCCCTGAGACCGACTCACCGAACCCCTAGGGTTCAATCGAACCCAGGTTAAAAACCACTGATTTAATCTAATCTAATAACTTTAATCTCAGCCAAACCGATTTACTCAGGAACAAATAAGAGTAATATTAAAACTAAGTAGCTTCCGCCATTGTTGGAAACTGGAATTGGCTGGGCCGCGCTATGAATTCTGGGATATGGTTTTTCATTTTTGTTGTCTGGGTGGAAAATCAGGAGACATTTGGGAGAACGGTGGCTCCGGGAGATTTTCGGGAGGGGTACTAAAATTCGTGATTCTCCCGGAAAAATCAGGAGGGTTGGCATGTATGGTTGCAGGACAAATGGTCTTCTAAAGCCACATCCCAGTCCTCCAAGTACAACCCTGGATTAGTTGCATATCTTTTGCTGTCACTTGCTGTCATTTCTTTACTTTTCTCTCTTTAAAAAAGCACAAAATGCCACAAAAATATTTGAAAATGACACTTACTGTAAGACACTGAAAACAAATTATATTATTTTCATTGTCTCTAAAGTCATCTCTGAAATATTAGAGTTTACAACAAGTTAGTAACCTCTTGTCTGTCTTCCCTCTGCAGGATCCAGCCCACCAACAGTCAAAGGAGAAAAGGTAGCTGCAGCAGTAGCTGTGGGCTGCTCGGTGCCGGCTCAGGGCCATAACTCATTGGAGTTCTGCTTGGCCTGGGACATGCCCAAAATTACCTTTGGGTCTCGGGAGAAGGAGCACATGAGGTAGCTCAAACACAAAAAGGAAATACACAGACAGTATGTTGCTTTTATAAAAGACAAAAAAGTCACCAAAATGTGCTGGAAGGCTTAATACTGCATTTTTCAACTATGGGCTACTTTGTAAAGAAGCACTTTATCTTATTAGCATGTTTCCTGTGTTGTGAGTCTTTGCTGTTGCTAAATGTAAAACAGCTTGTTTGAATTTTGCTTACTTATTATAACTACAGCAAAAAAGCATTTCTGAAGGTGATGGGCAACAAAATATACATTCATATATATTAGAGCAGGGCGATATGACCAAAAATATTTATATAACTGACGATATAATTGACACTAGACAAGATACTTTACAACTCCACAACTTTTATTTATGCAAAAAAAAAAAAAAATCAACGTATTTTCACTTAAACTAGCAGCTGTTTGTATGTATGTATGTATGTATGTATGTATGTATGTGTGTATATATATATATATATATATATATATATACACATACATACATACATACATACATACAGTGGGGCAAAAACGTATTTAGTCAGCCACCGATTGTGCAAGTTCCCCCACTTAAAATGATGACAGAGGTCAGTAATTTGCACCAGAGGTACACTTCAACTGTGAGAGACAGAATGTGAAAAAAAAAAAATCCATGAATTCACATGGTAGGATTTGTAAAGAATTTATTCGTAAATCAGGGTGGAAAATAAGTATTTGGTCAATAACAAAAATACAACTCAATACTTTGTAACATAACCTTTGTTGGCAATAACAGAGGTCAAACGTTTACTATAGGTCTTTACCAGGTTTGCACACACAGTAGCTGGTATTTTGGCCCATTCCTCCATGCAGATCTTCTCAAGAGCAGTGATGTTTTGGGGCTGTCGCCGAGCAACACGGACTTTCAACTCCCGCCACAGATTTTCTATGGGGTTGAGGTCTGGAGACTGGCTAGGCCACTCCAGGACTTTCAAATGCTTCTTACGGAGCCACTCCTTTGTTGCCCGGGCGGTGTGTTTTGGATCATTGTCATGTTGGAAGACCCAGCCTCGTTTCATCTTCAAAGTTCTCACTGATGGAAGGAGGTTTTGGCTCAAAATCTCACGATACTTGGCCCCATTCATTCTGTCCTTAACACGGATCAGTCGTCCTGTCCCCTTGGCAGAAAAACAGCCCCATAGCATGATGTTTCCACCCCCATGCTTCACAGTAGGTATGGTGTTCTTGGGATGCAACTCAGTATTCTTCTTCCTCCAAACACGACGAGTTGAGTTTATACCAAAAAGTTCTACTTTGGTTTCATCTGACCACATAACATTCTCCCAATCCTCTGCTGTATCATCCATGTGCTCTCTGGCAAACTTCAGACGGGCCTGGACATGCACTGGCTTCAGCAGCGGAACACGTCTGGCACTGCGGGATTTGATTCCCTGCCGTTGTAGTGTGTTACTGATGGTGACCTTTGTTACTTTGGTCCCAGCTCTCTGCAGGTCATTCACCAGGTCCCCCCGTGTGGTTCTGGGATCTTTGCTCACCGTTCTCATGATCATTTTGACCCCACAGGATGAGATCTTGCGTGGAGCCCCAGATCGAGGGAGATTATCAGTGGTCTTGTATGTCTTCCATTTTCTGATGATTGCTCCCACAGTTGAATTTTTCACACCAAGCTGCTTGCCTATTGTAGATTCACTCTTCCCAGTCTGGTGCAGGTCTACAATTCTTTTCCTGGTGTCCTTCGAAAGCTCTTTGGTCTTGGCCATGGCGGAGTTTGGAGTCTGACTGGTTGAGGCTGTGGACAGGTGTCTTTTATACAGATGATGAGGTCAAACAGGTGCCATTCATACAGGTAACGAGTGGGGGACAGAAAAGCTTCTTACAGAAGACGTTACAGGTCTGTGAGAGCCAGGGATTTTCCTTGTTTGAGGTGACCAAATACTTATTTTCCACCCTGATTTACGAATAAATTCTTTACAAATCCTACCATGTGAATTCATGGATTTTTTTTTCACATTCTGTCTCTCACAGTTGAAGTGTACCTCTGGTGCAAATTACTGACCTCTGTCATCATTTTAAGTGGGGGAACTTGCACAATCGGTGGCTGACTAAATACTTTTTTGCCCCACTGTGTGTGTGTGTGTGTGTGTGTGTGTGTGTGTGTATATATATATATATATATATATATATATATATATATATATATATATATATATATACACCTTTTTTATATACATACAATTGTGTTGATGAGTGTGTCGGATTTTTAAACTTGGGTTGTTGTTTTTTTTATTGTTTGCAGGAGATACACTCGTTACTTTGGGACCAAAGGGGATGCATCCCCCTCACTCAGCCATTATGCCCTAACACACTACAAGCAGTGGGAGAAAAGCATTGAGGAGTGGCAGAGACCCATACTGCGGGACAGGTGCTTTATTGCCTGTTATTGCACTGTGGACAGATACAGTTTAATGGCAGAGTTTGCTTCTTGTAGTATATTCAGAAAGCCATTTGTGGTGTTTTAATTTGCTTCATTGAATTTATTCAGTACAATTTATAGAGCCACTTTACTATATTAAACAGAGCTTTATACAGAGCATTTTATTGCATTGTATGTTGCATTGTAAATGTTTATAAATTTCGTCCTTATTGGGCTCTTTGTTTTGTCATACTGTATTTTATTTTGTTGAGCTCTATATTTAACTATCTATAATTAGTTTTTATAGCACTGAAAGCTTTGCAGGTCACAAACATCTACAGCTGATATTAAAAAATGTGGTATATTAGTTCGTAACCCCAGTAGCTAAGCACTTTTTTACTTTCTATTTCTCTCATGCGCTGCAGTTCTCTACCTTCCTGGTATAAGTCAGCACTGTTTAACGAGTTATACTTTGTGGCGGATGGTGGGACCGTGTGGACGGAGATAATGGAGGATGTTGACATCAGTGGCGGCATACGTAGCGAGGACGGAGGTCTGCCAGCTCAACCCACTGTCATCAAGGAGTATGGACGTTTCGCTTACCTAGAAGGTAGGCAAGAAAAGGGGTGTAGGGAAGTTATGAAAAATGAAACTCATATCCTTCAACTGTGACATGTAGATGGTAACAATTAATTAGGTGCATACTAACATAAAAGTGTTACAGTTTAGCATTTGTTATTTTGTTAAACAAAACATTTCCAGTTTTATGTTGCTCTCACAGTCTGGGCTAGTGTGTGCGTGTGTGCGTGTGTGTGTGTGTGTGTAAGCTTGTGCTTTGACCACACATTACCTGTTTTCCAGGTCAGGAGTACAGAATGTACAACACATATGATGTGCACTTCTACGCCTCTTTTGCACTTATCATGCTGTGGCCCAAACTTGCCTTGAGTTTGCAGTACGACATTGGTGAGTGTAGTGTGCATTTTTATCTGTGGTCTTAAGCTTGTGTGTTTCATAAAGAGCCATCCTAAGACCTAGTTTTACAGCATTACCCTCTTCTCAGCTGGCAGTGTGGTTCAGCAAGACCTCACGGAGAGACTCCACCTAATGAGCGGACAGTATTCTCCCGTCAAAACCAAAAATGTGGTGCCTCATGACATCGGAGACCCAGGTATGACAAAGGCAAAAACCTTACTTACATTTTATTTCCAACAAAGGCCTGTTGGAAGCAGCGTGTCTATGAAATGGAATGTAGAGAGCTGTGCAACACACTTTATTTTTTAAATATGACACCCGACGATGTCACAATCATGTCGTAACCGGATGATGTTGTTGTATTGTATTAAAATCATCTTAAATACCAGAGTTTTAGTATACCCCTTCCTTGCCCTTTGCGGGGAGTTGCAGTCTTTGAGCGCTCTTGTTACAAAAATAAATAAAAGATTGATGGCTGGAGTACCTTTTAGGCAGTTATTTTTCAGTTCAGCCCTTAGCAGAATTAAAATCATCTTCCTGACACTTTCTATTATCGTTTCTTGAAACTTTTTTTTCTTTAGATGACGAGCCCTGGGTGAGGGTGAATGCCTACCTCATTCATGACACCGCACACTGGAAGGACCTGAACCTGAAGTTTGTCCTGCAGGTATACAGGGACTTTCATCTTACCCAGGACAGGCAATACCTCCAGGACATGTGGCCCATCTGCCAGGTATAACTGATGACACATTCTTAATTACACTGACTGCGAAGGATAAATCATTTTAGACATCACATACAAAGGTGGATGTATATTAAAAAATTTTGTTTATCTATTAGGCAGTGATGGAGTCCGAGTTGAAATTTGACCTGGACGGAGATGGCCTAATAGAGAACTCTGGATATGCTGACCAGACCTATGATGGCTGGGTAGTGACTGGACCAAGGTGAGAGTTAGACAATTAAAGTCATGTCAATTCAGTTTTATTTTTATTACATAATGCCAAATCACAAAAACAGGCACCTCAAAATGTTGAATATTTTAAGGTAAAGACCATGCAGTAATAGAGAGAAACCACCAATGAGCAGATGACCCACTTTGAGCAACCACTTGGTGACAAATGAAAAGGGGAGGCAAAAAAATCTTTTAACAGGAAGAAATCTCCATTAGAACCAGGCTCAGGGAGGGCAGCCATTTGCTGTAAGCAGTTAGCAATAAGAGGAGGGAGACGAGACAAAAGACACACTGTGGAAGACAGTCAAAGATTAATAATAACTAATGATTAAATGCTGAGTGATGTATAAACAGACAGAATGTCTTTATACACAGGTAAGAACACAGCAGCCCAGGCCTATTGCTGCATAATAACATTATTGCACATGTGTATCACATCAATGATGTGTCTTTGTACTTGAAAACTGGGGGTCAGGGATGACCGGCGATGCAGAAGCTTCTCACAGATCTGAACTGACTTCATTTGAGCTGGAGAATAAGGTTGTTTTTATTTTTCACTTGCTAATTTTGTGCTTCAAGATGACACTGAAAGAAAGTAGGCAAAGTACTAAACACACATCAGATGTACTAGTCCATTTTTTTTAATCTTGAAAGTTGTTGATTTTTGTTTTGTTTTGCAAGATGAGTTCAGGAGTAGTAATTTTGAAATTTATACAGGCACCACCAGCAACCTGAACTGTTGATACAAGGCAGGATGGAGCTATCCTTCCATGCTGGGTTTTTTTTTTTTGTGTTTGTTTGTTTGTTTGTTTCAACATTTTTATTTTAAACTTTAGATGTAAATAAAACAAGAAAATCGACATTTATCAAACTTGTATTTCATTCTGCACCTCAAGTTCCAGAAAGCCAGCTGGTGAAAGGAGACCAAATACAGTTATACTGATAAAGTTTGTCTAACAGACCATGAGTCACTTTTTCGTAGGATGTTTAACCAACGTCATTAACCATTCTTCAAAGGAAGGGGGCACTTTTCCTACCGGTGTCTTAGCAAGACCCGTTTAGCCTTGGTAAGAGGCAGGATGATGCTTTTTTTTATATGGGGGGAGAAGTCGCAGTCAGAATGTTCTATGGTTATACTAACCATGGAAAGTTTTGGTGAGACGCGAAATGTTCTTTTCAGAACACTGAAAATGACCTCCAGGATATTTTCCCACCAGTCCCAAAGTGCTGGATAGCTCCATAGAATATGTAGAATCAAGGCACTCTGGCTATCACATCTCCAGCAATTGTCCATAGGAATCAAGGCTCATTTGTGCAACTGTTGCAGTGTTCAATACCACCTGTGGATTATCTTTAACTGGATGAATCTGCTGCCTATCTCCTTATGCATGGTAATAATATTATGAAGACATGACTCCCATTCAGCTGGAGAAATGTCCACTGCCAGATCTTGGGCCCAGCAACCTTTAACTTTGGAAAGAGGGTCAGCTATCTGATCTTGCAGTAAATGGTAGATCTTAGGGGTAATGCCTTTACCAAAGGGTGATCTCGAAAGCAGTGCTTCCACAGGGCTGCCCGCAGGGCAACTCCTGGGACTTCCCAGCTATTTCAATAAAGAACTGCGCATTTGGACATATCTCCAGAATCAATTGTGCTCCAAATGATATAGCTCAACAATCTGATTGAAGCCCAGGAAATGGTTTGTTCTGCAATAAAATAAATGTGATACATAGAGGATGCCTGCCTTCCATGCTTTTTACACCAAATTCAGAGCCTGCCATCTGAATGTTGCAACAGAAATTGAGACTCCTCAAACCAGGTTTCTCTTGTATACCATCAGTAATTTAAGCATATTCGTAATAATTTGCCTTTTAATCAAATATAGTGAGAATAAAATTTAGAGACACATATTTTGGCTTTACATGCAAAGGTTTTGGGTAAATCTAAGTACTGAATCAGACTTGATAACCAGATTTTTCTTTCATGTGGTCCAAAGTAGTTTGCATCTAACAAAGAAGTAATATTAGTAAAAAAAATATTGACTCTAGTATAATTTTTTTAAATTTGTATTTTTAGTGCCTACTGTGGTGGTATGTGGGTGGCATCGCTCTGTGTGATGTGTAAAATGGCCAGACTGTTGGACAGCGAGGAGTTGTACCGTCACTACAAAGACCTGTTGGACAGAGGCAGTGCTGCTTTTGAGAAACTACTGTGGAACGGTGAGTCCAAACAATGTAGTCCTGACTTAAAACGTAATTCTTATGTTTTGGTCAGTGATGATGATAAAATGCACAAACAAATGCTTATTCTTAGGCTGGTAATAAAAAGTAATGTGTGGCTGGTATTCAAAGATGTCACATCTGTCTTTAGCTATTTTTAAATAATGTTTGACAGTGGACTGCTTGAAGACCTAAAGTGACTTCCCTTTTTGTTTCTCATCCCATCAAACACAGGCAAATACTACAACTATGACAGCAGTGGGAGAGATCTTTCTAACAGTGTCATGTCGGACCAGTGTGCTGGCCACTGGTTCCTGAGAGCATCTGGGCTCGGAGACGGAGAATTTCAGGCAAGTCTTTTATTGAGCTAGCATTAGTGTTCAGTTCAAGAGCGGTGCTTGTAAAAATGTGTTTATTATTTTATTGTTGTTTTGTGCTCTAGACTTTTGCAAGCTTAATGTGGGAGGAGCTAAATTGAAACATGTACACCAGAGTGGAGGAAATGTTTCCTAATCCTTCTGGAAAAATCACACCTCGCTGGAAACTGTTGTTAAAGTAAAGCTCATTCAAAGTTTAAAAATGTTCAAACTTCATTTCCAAGCCACTTTATACTGGAGAAACCCCCAACAATCAAACGAATCTCTGTGGTAACAGTGGGAAGCAAAAACTCCCATTTAACAGGACGAAACCTCCAACAGAACCAGGCTCAGGGTGAAATATTTCATCACTCATCCTAGTGATTTCTCCCACTAAAAACGCTACATTTAGATGAATAGAATCAACTTTCAGTTTTCTATTCAAGATTTTTTTTTAATCTGAATATTTTAAATTCCATTCTGAATTTAACAGGATGCCATGAAGAGAAGCTATTATGGGAGGAATGTCTTTTTATGTCCGGAAGATTGAAGGGAACGCTTGGTTTTTGACATTAAATGACTAGACCTAAGTTTGACACATTTTGTAGCTGAAAAGCCACGACAGCTCTGACTTTACATTATTGATTTAAACTATCAAAAGATTTTTTTTTAATGGTTTCTTTTTTTAATTGTAATGCGTGCACTGTACTAACTCCCTAAAAAAGAATTAAAAATAAGTACAATTGCAAATAAATAAAACATAATATCATGTCTTTTCCGTCTGCGGGACTCCAGAATACATGTATGTTACTCGAGGAATGTTTCTGAAGGAAGTTATATGGGTTAATCATTGCTTCTTCTCTTCTTTTAGGCCTTTCCAAAAGAAAAGATCCAAAGTGCACTAAAATCTGTGTTTGACTTGAATGTAATGAGCTTTGCTGGAGGCCAGATGGGGGCAGTCAATGGCATGCGCCCTGAAGGAGTCCCTGATCGCTCCAGTGTCCAGTCTGATGAAGTGTGGATTGGAGTTGTATACGGGCTGGCAGCCACAATGATCCATGAGGTATGATCGATCTATCAATCGTCATCTTTTCTCTTTTTCTTATATCATTTTTTAAAAGCAGCATTTTCAAAATGTCACTCTGGGTCATGGATACACTGGACAGTTGTTCAGTCAGCAGGGATCATATGTACCTACACGTTTGATTTGTTGGATTTTTATGCTGGATGCCCTTCCTGATGCAACCCCCAAAGGGATTTGTCTCCTCCTGGGATCAAACCAAGGATCTTTTGCTTGTTAGGTGAATGTGTATACCAGCTCAAAATAACTAATAAAATAAAAATAATCATATAGTGAAGATCACAAAATACATAAATTCTTTTTTTTGTTTCTTTTTTCTTTTTTTTTTTCCCAACAAAACACGTGAAGTGCTTTTTTCTTGCTTTTATAAGAAGCTAAGGAGTTACTGGAATTGATAAACGGGTTTCTGTTAAAGCAGAAACCTGTTTATGTTATGGAATACTTTTTGATTCATGTGATTGTTTCCTGATTTCTAATGCAGTCTTTTTACTTAAATCTCAGCAAAGAGGCAATTAAGCGTCTTCTATGAAAATGTCTCAGTTACACAGGCCTAAAGACTGGTCGGCAACCCCCTGGCAACCACTAGTCACTAGAGCAATCGCTGGAGGGACCGTGGAAGTGTTGTTGTTGTTGTTGTTTTTTGTAGCCATTTTTTAAAAATGTGGTTTTGATTTTTGTGGCATGGAGTCTGACAACATCACATTTTTCTACCTGCTCGGATTGCTTGGAATCCCGTCTGAGCAGGTACTATTTTAGTACCTGGTACCAGGTACTGTCACCTAATGGAAAACCCTTAAAACTGTGGCAAACCGTGCCAAGTCGATCCAAGTAAGTACCAATGAAAAAGGGGCTTTAGTTTCACTCCTGCTCAGTGTGTGTTTTCAGATATGTTGGTGCCTTTCTCAGGCAACCGTGAAAATCTGCTAGAGGCCAGAGCAATCATTAGGCTTTTGGTGCAGAGACCTTTTTGTGACCATACCCAGCAACCAATAGCCATCCACTCAGGAGATGGTGACTTACATAGTGACAAGAAGTTGCCCATCAGTTTCTAGCCATGTGTGACTGGGGTACAAGCTGCACAATTAACATTTACTACCCTAAAAGTGACTTGATAATACTTGACAGTGTGGGTGTTTCTAAAGTTGTGGAGATATTGTGATCCTGAATTAAACACTACCTCAAGCCTGCAACTATCTGCCTTTTCCTCAGGGAATGCAGGAGGAAGGTATGCGTACAGCGGAGGGCTGCTACCGGACGGTGTGGGAGAAGCTGGGCATGGCCTTTCAGACTCCAGAAGCCTACTGTGAGAAGAATATCTATCGTTCTCTAGCCTACATGAGGCCTCTGAGCATTTGGGCCATGCAGCTCGCCCTGAACACTTCACAGAAGGATCAGACCACAACAGCTTAGACTGGAGTCACATACTGAACTAAGACCCGAGTCATTACAGGAGGGAACAGGAGTTCCTAGAAACGCCGCTGTAGCCACCACTTTGATCTGGACTGACACTTTGAGGTGCTGTTTAACTGTTTACAGACCCAGAATTAAATTTTCCCAAGTTTGTTTCGCTGTAAATGTTTGAGGCTATGGTACAGGATTGTACATTTTCCTCTACAAAGACAGTAGGTGTGAAATAGTGGTCATATTTTTAGGCAAGCACGTTTGATTTTCTTTCTGTGTATGAAGTGTTAGCCAGGTAATAGCAAAAAATAAATAAATAAATCATAACCTGTGTCTATTAAACAAATTTGTTACAGAACATCAAAATACTGTTTGCATACACATAAACAAGCAAACACTACACTTCGCTGTTCACAGTCATGGCTATAATACCTGCAACATGTTTAATATATGATTTTCTTCATCCCCTCTTTAAATTTGATTGCTGTAAGTGGTGTAATTTTTGATAAGTGGTTTTGGAGATTAAGCCTGTAGTGGAAAAAAAAAAAAGATATATCTTTTTTTAAATAGAATTTGGTGCATTCTTGTATGTTGATAAACTATATCTACAGTATATAAATGTGGCAGCAAAATTTTCCGTTTTGTAAAAATAGAATATTCATGACAATCATGCTGAATAAATGACTGAATAACATACAAGGAGATATTTGTTTTCCTTTTAATGAAGTATAGTTGGGTATATCTTTAAAACAGATTTTTTTTAACATTTTATTTACATGTTTACTGAAACATCTTTTAATTAAAGCCTCTCACCTTTCGCTTCAAAGTATGCACATTCAAATTGGATGAAGGGTTTAGGTTGTTCAGCTCATTAACATTTGGATGTTGTGGCGCAATTGGTTAGCGCGTTCGCCGGTTAACCGAAAGTTTGGTGGTTCAATCCCACCCAGAGACGATGTCACTCTTATTGCCAGGTAATGCAGAACTCTGCACAAACGTGCAGTGCAACTGCTTCCTCAGAAAGCACTGGTTTTGTTTCACAATAGCGTCCATGCTAGACTCGGTCGTTTGATGAACGCAGTCAACCGTTTTATCAAAGGTGATATGCTTCTTTGGGGTGGTGTTGTCCATCCGTAACTGCATACTGACTGCCATCCAAGGGCCATATAGCTATTACTGCCAGGTAATGCAGAATGCTGCACAAGCGTGCAGAGCAACTGCTGCCTCAGAAAGCAATTGTGTTGTTTCACAATAGTGTTCATGCTATACTTGGTCGTTTGATCAAGCCAGTCAACCGTTTTATCAAGGGTGATATACTTCTTTGGGGTGGTGTTGTCCGTCCGCAACTGCATACTGGCTGCCATCCAAGGACCATATAACTGTTACTGCCAGGTAATGCAGAACGCTGAACAAACGTGCAGTGCAACTGCTGCCTCAGAATGCGATGGTTTCACAATAGTCTCAATTCTACATTTGGTCATTTGACAAACCCAGTCAACCGTTTTATCAAACGGTTGGGCTTTGCTCTGTCTGCTGGGCTTTGCTCTGTCTCTGTGGCACAATCGTTGACCACACAACCAAAAACACCCTCCCGCAGCCGCCTTCCTGTCTCGACACATGTGGGTTGCATGTTGTCAGTCTCTGTGGCGCAATCGTTTAGCGCGTTCGGCTGTTAACCGAAAGGTTGGTGGTTCAAGCCCACCCAGGGACGATATCGCTAGTAATGCAGAATGCTGCACAAGGGTGCAGAGCAACTGCTGCCTCAGAAAGCAATTGTGTTGTTTCACAATAGTGTTCATGCTATTGTGATGTTCATTGGTCGTTTGATGAAGCCAGTCAACCGTTTTATCAAGGGTGATATACTTCTTTGAGGTGGTGTTGTCTGTCCGCAACTGCATACTGGCTGCCATCCAAGGGCCATATAGCTATTACTGCCAGGTAATGCAGAATGCTGCACAAGCGTGCAGAGCAACTGCTGCCTCAGAAAGCAATTGTGTTGTTTCACAATAGTGTTCATGCTATACTTGGTCGTTTGATGAAGCCAATCAACTGTTTTATCAAGGGTGATATACTTCTTTGGGGTGGTGTTCTCCGTCCGCAACTGCATACTGGCTGCCATCCAAGGATCATATAACTGTTACTGCCAGGTAATGCAGAACCCTGAACAAACGTGCAGTGCAACTGCTGCCTCAGAATGCGATGGTTTCACAATAGTCTCAGTTCTACATTTGGTCATTTGACAAACCCAGTCAACCGTTTTATCAAGGGTAATATGCTTCTTTGGGGTGCTGGTTGTTCCTCCGCAACTTAATACTGATTCAAGTTCATTACCTACCAGTCACATATTTTAAACAATAAGGGCTACCGTATGGAGAGGAAGTACCAGAGCACCTCCAGACAGCCACCTGGTCCTCTCTCGACCCCCCTGCTGGGCTTTGCTCTGTCTCTGTGGCACAATCGTTGACCACACAACCAAAAACACCCTCCCGCAGCCGCCGTCCTGTCTCGACACATGTGGGTTGCACGTTGTCAGTCTCTGTGGCGCAAGCGGTTAGCGCGTTCGGCTGTTAACTGAAAGGTTGGTGGTTCAAGCCCACCCAGGGACGATATCGCTGTTATTGCCAGGTAATGCAGAATGCTGCACAAGCGTGCCGAGCGACTGCTGCCTCAGAAAGCAATTGTGTTGTTTCACAATAGTGTTCATGCTATACTTGGTCGTTTGATCAAGCCAGTCAACCATTTTATCAAGGGTGATATACTTCTTTGGGGTGGTGTTGTCCGTCCGCAACTGTATACTGGCTGCCATCCAAGGACCATATAACTGTTACTGCCAGGTAATGCAGAACGCTGAACAAACGTGCAGTGACTTCAGCAACTGCATACTTACTGCCAAGTTCATTACCCACCAGTCACATATTTTAAACAATCAAGGCGGTATGCAGAGGAAGTACCAGAGCACCTCCATCCAGCTACCCGGTCCTCTCTCGATGTCCCTGCTTGGCTTTACTCAGTCTCTGTTGCACAATTGTTGACCACACAACCAAAAACACCCTCCTGCAGCCGCCTTCCTGTCTCGACACATGTGGGTTGCACGTTGTCAGTCTCTGTGGCGCAATCGGTTAGCGCGTTCGGCTGTTAACCGAAAGGTTGGTGGTTTAAGCACACCCAGGGACGATATTGCTGTTATTGCCAGGTAATGCAGAATGCTGCACAAGCGTGCAGAGCAACTGCTGCCTCAGAAAGCAATTGTGTTGTTTCACAATAGTGTTCATGCTATACTTGGTCGTTTGATCAAGCCAGTCAACCGTTTTATCAAGGGTGATATACTTCTTTGGAGTGGTGTTGTCCGTCCGCAACTGCATACTGGCTGCCATCCAAGGACCATATAACTGTTACTGCCAGGTAATGCAGAACACTGAACAAACGTGCAGTGCAACTGCTGCCTCAGAATGCGATGGTTTCACAATAGTCTCAATTCTACATTTGGTCATTTGACAAACCCAGTCAACCGTTTTATCAAGGGTAATATGCTTCTTTGGGGTGCTGGTTGTTCCTCCGCAACTTAATACTGATTTCCAAGTTCATTACCTACCAGTCACATATTTTAAACAATAAGGGCTACCGTATGGAGAAGAAGTACCAGAGCACCTCCAGACAGCCACCTGGTCCTCTCTCGACCCCCCTGCTGGGCTTTGCTCTGTCTCTGTGGCACAATCGTTGACCACACAACCAAAAACACCCTCCGGCAGCCGCCGTCCTGTCTCGACGCATGTGGGTTGCAGGTTGCCAGTCTCTGTGGCGCAATCGGTTAGCGCGTTCGGCTGTTAACCGAAAGCTTGGTGATTCAAGCCCACCCAGGAACGATATCGCTGGTAATGCAGAATGCTGCACAAGCGTGCAGAGCAACTGCTGCCTCAGAAAGCAATTGTGTTGTTTCACAATAGTGTTCATGCTATACTTGGTCGTTTGATGAAGCCAGTCAACCGTTTTATCAAGGGTGATATACTTCTTTGGGGTGGTGCTGTCCGTCCGCAACTGCATACTGGCTGCCATCCAAGGACCATATAACTGTTACTGCCAGGTAATGCAGAACGCTGAACAAACGTGCAGTGCAACTGCTGCCTCAGAATGCAATGGTTACACAATAGTCTCAATTCTACATTTGGTCATTTGACAAACCCAGTCAACCGTTTTATCAAGGTTAATATGCTTCTTTGGGGTGCTGGTTGTTCCTCCGCAAGTTAATACTGATTTCCAAGTTCATTACCTACCAGTCACATATTTTAAACAATAAGGGCTACCGTATGGAGAAGAAGTACCAGAGCACCTCCAGACAGCCACCTGGTCCTCTCTCGACCCCCCTGCTGGGCTTTGCTCTGTCTCTGTGGCACAATCGTTGACCACACAACCAAAAACACCCTCCCGCAGCCGCCGTCCTGTCTCGACACATGTGGGTTGCACGTTGTCAGTCTCTGTGGCGCAAGCGGTTAGCGCGTTCGGCTGTTAACTGAAAGGTTGGTGGTTCAAGCCCACCCAGGGACGATATCGCTGTTATTGCCAGGTAATGCAGAATGCTGCACAAGCGTGCAGAGCGACTGCTGCCTCAGAAAGCAATTGTGTTGTTTCACAATATTGTTCATGCTATACTTGGTCGTTTGATCAAGCCAGTCAACCATTTTATCAAGGGTGATATACTTCTTTGGGGTGGTGTTGTCCGTCCGCAACTGCATACTGGCTGCCATCCAAGGACCATATAACTGTTACTGCCAGGTAACCACGACGATATCACTGTTATTGCCAGGTAATGCAGAATGCTGCACAAGCGTGCAGTGCAACTGTTATAACAGTTATGTTGCTTATACCATGTTATAACCAAGAATGTTATAACCATGGCATAACCAAATATGTTATAACCAGGACGGTTGTTTGATGAACGCAGTCAACCGTTTTATCAAGGGTGATATGCATCTTTGGGGTGGTGTTGTTCTTCAGCAACTGCATACTTACAATCGTTTACCCCACAACCAAAAAGATCGGAACACCCTCCCCCAGTCCCCCGTCCAGTCTCGACACGTGTGGTGACATACTTCTTTGGGGTGGTGTTGTCCGGCCGCAACTGCATACTGGCTGCCATCCAAGGACCATATAACTGTTACTGCCAGGTAATGCAGAACCCTGAACAAACGTGCAGTGCAACTGCTGCCTCAGAATGCGATGGTTTCACAATAGTCTCAGTTCTACATTTGGTCATTTGACAAACCCAGTCAACCGTTTTGTCAAGGGTAATATGCTTCTTTGGGGTGCTGGTTGTTCCTCCGCAACTTAATACTGATTTCCAAGTTCATTACCTACCAGTCACATATTTTAAACAATAAGGGCTACCGTATGGAGAGGCAGTACCAGAGCACCTCCAGACAGCCACCTGGTCCTCTCTCGACCCCCCTGCTGGGCTTTGCTCTGTCTCTGTGGCACAATCGTTGACCACACAACCAAAAACACCCTCCCGCAGCCGCCGTCCTGTCTCGACACATGTGGGTTGCACGTTGTCAGTCTCTGTGGCGCAATCGGTTAGCGCGTTCGGCTGTTAACCGAAAGGTTGGTGGTTCAAACCCACGCAGGGACGATATCGCTGTTATTGCCAGGTAATGCAGAATGCTACACAAGCGTGCAGAGCGACTGCTGCCTCAGAAAGCAATTGTGTTGTTTCACAATAGTGTTCATGCTATGCTTGGTCGTTTGATCAAGCCAGTCAACCTTTTTATCAAGGGTGATATACTTCTTTGGGGTGGTGTTGTCCGTCCGCAACTGCATACTGGCTGCCATCCAAGGACCATATAACTGTTACTGCCAGGTAATGCAGAACGCTGAACAAACGTGCAGTGCAACTGCTGCCTCAGAATGCGATGGTTTCACAATAGTCTCAGTTCTACATTTGGTCATTTGACAAACCCAGTCAACCGTTTTATCAAGGGTAATATGCTTCTTTGGGGTGCTGGTTGTTCCTCCGCAACTTAATACTGATTTCCAAGTTCATTACCTACCAGTCACATATTTTAAACAATAAGGGCTACCGTATGGAGAGGAAGTACCAGAGCACCTCCAGACAGCCACCTGGTCCTCTCTCGACCCCCCTGCTGGGCTTTGCTCTGTCTCTGTGGCACAATCGTTGACCACACAACCAAAAACACCCTCCCGCAGCCGCCGTCCTGTCTCGACACATGTGGGTTGCACGTTGTCAGTCTCTGTGGCGCAATCGGTTAGCGCGTTCGGCTGTTAACCGAAAGGTTGGTGGCTCAAGCCCACCCAGGGACGATATCACTGTTATTGCCAGGTAATGCAGAATGCTGCACAAACGTGCAGTGCAACTGTTATTACAGTTATGTTGCTTATACCATGTTATAACCAAGCATGTTATAACCATGGCATAACCAAATATGTTATAACCAGTACGGTTGTTTGATGAACGCAGTCAACCGTTTTATCAAGGGTCATATTCATCTTTGGGGTGGTGTTGTTCTTCAGCAACTGCATACTTACTGCCAAGTTCATTACCCACCACTCACATATTTTAAACAATCAAGGCGGTATGCAGAGGAAGTACCAGAGCACCTCCATGCAGCTACCCGGTCCTCTCTCGACGTCCCTGCTTGGCTTTACTCAGTCTCTGTTGCACAATCGTTTACCCCACAACCAAAAAGATCGGAACACCCTCCCCCAGTCCCCCGTCCAGTCTCGACACGTGTGGTGACATACTTCTTTGGGGTGGTGTTGTTCGGCCGCAACTGCATACTGGCTGCCATCCAAGGACCATATAACTGTTACTGCCAGGTAATGCAGAACGCTGAACAAACGTGCAGTGCAACTGCTGCCTCAGAATGCGATGGTTTCACAATAGTCTCAGTTCTACATTTGGTCATTTGACAAACCCAGTCAACCGTTTTATCAAGGGTAATATGCTTCTTTGGGGTGCTGGTTGTTCCTCCGCAACTTAATACTGATTTCCAAGTTCATTACCTACCAGTCACATATTTTAAACAATAAGGGCTACCGTATGGAGAGGAAGTACCAGAGCACCTCCAGACAGCCACCTGGTCCTCTCTCTACCCCCCTGCTGGGCTTTGCTCTGTCTCTGTGGCACAATCGTTGACCACACAACCAAAAACACCCTCCCGCAGCCGCCGTCCTGTCTCGACACATGTGGGTTGCACGTTGTCAGTCTCTGTGGCGCAATCGGTTAGCGCGTTCGGCTGTTAACCGAAAGGTTGGTGGTTCAAACCCACGCAGGGACGATATCGCTGTTATTGCCAGGTAATGCAGAATGCTACACAAGCGTGCAGAGCGACTGCTGCCTCAGAAAGCAATTGTGTTGTTTCACAATAGTGTTCATGCTATGCTTGGTCGTTTGATCAAGCCAGTCAACCTTTTTATCAAGGGTGATATACTTCTTTGGGGTGGTGTTGTCCGTCCGCAACTGCATACTGGCTGCCATCCAAGGACCATATAACTGTTACTGCCAGGTAATGCAGAACGCTGAACAAACGTGCAGTGCAACTACTGCCTCAGAATGCGATGGTTTCACAATAGTCTCAGTTCTACTTTTGCTCATTTGACAAACCCAGTCAACCATTTTATCAAGGGTAATATGCTTGTTTGGGGTGCTGGTTGTTCCTCCGCAACTTAATACTGATTTCCAAGTTCATTACCTACCAGTCACATATTTTAAACAATAAGGGCTACCGTATGGAGAGGAAGTCCCAGAGCACCTCCAGACAGCCACCTGGTCATCTCTCGACCCCCCTGCTGGGCTTTGCTCTGTCTCTGTGGCACAATCGTTGACCACACAACCAAAAACACCCTCCCGCAGCCGCCTTCCTTTCTCGACACATGTGGGTTGCACGTTGTCAGTCTCTGTTGCGCAATCGGTTAGCGCGTTCGCCTGTTAACCGAAAGGTTGGTGGTTCAAGCCCACCCAGGGACGATATCGCTGTTATTGCCAGGTAATGCAGAATGCTGCACAAGCGTGCAGAGCAACTGCTGCCTCAGAAAGCAATTGTGTTGTTTCACAATAGTGTTCATGCTGTACTTGGTCGTTTGATGAAGCCAGTCAACTGTTTTATCAAGGGTGATATACTTCTTTGGGGTGGTGTTGTCCGGCCGCAACTGCATACTGGCTGCCATCCAAGGATCATATAACTGTTACTGCCAGGTAATGCAGAACGCTGAACAAGCGTGCAGTGCAACTGTTATAACAGTTATGTTGCTTATACCATGTTATAACCAAGCATGTTATAACCATGGCATAACCAAATATGTTATAACCAGGACGGTTGTTTGATGAACGCAGTCAACCGTTTTATCAAGGGTGATATGCATCTTTAGGGTGGTGTTGTTCTTCAGCAACTGCATACTTACTGCCAAGTTCATTACCCACCAGTCACATATTTTAAACAATCAAGGCGGTATGCAGAGGAAGTACCAGAGCACCTCCATCCAGCTACCCGGTCCTCTCTTGACGTCCCTGCTTGGCTTTACTCAGTCTCTGTTGCACAATCGTTTACCCCACAACCAAAAAGATCGGAACACCCTCCCCCAGTCCCCCGTCCAGTCTCGACACGTGTGGTGACATACTTCTTTGGGGTGGTGTTGTTCGGCCGCAACTGCATACTGGCTGCCATCCAAGGACCATATAACTGTTACTGCCAGGTAATGCAGAACGCTGAACAAACGTGCAGTGCAACTGCTGCCTCAGAATGCGATGGTTTCACAATAGTCTCAGTTCTACATTTGGTCATTTGACAAACCCAGTCAACCGTTTTATCAAGGGTAATATGCTTCTTTGGGGTGCTGGTTGTTCCTCCGCAACTTAATACTGATTTCCAAGTTCATTACCTACCAGTCACATACTTTAAACAATAAGGGCTACCGTATGGAGAGGAAGTACCAGAGCACCTCCAGACAGCCACCTGGTCCTCTCTCGACCCCCCTGCTGGGCTTTGCTCTGTCTCTGTGGCACAATCGTTGACCACACAACCAAAAACACCCTCCCGCAGCCGCCGTCCTGTCTCGACACATGTGGGTTGCACGTTGTCAGTCTCTGTGGCGCAATCGGTTAGCGCGTTCGGCTGTTAACCGAAAGGTTGGTGGTTCAAGCCCACCCAGGGACGATATCACTGTTATTGCCAGGTAATGCAGAATGCTGCACAAGTGTGCAGAGCAGCTGCTTCCCCAGAAAGCAACCACGACGATATCACTGTTATTGCCAGGTAATGCAGAATGCTGCACAAGCGTGCAGTGCAACTGTTATAACAGTTATGTTGCTTATACCATGTTATAACCAAGAATGTTATAACCATGGCATAACCAAATATGTTATAACCAGGACGGTTGTTTGATGAACGCAGTCAACCGTTTTATCAAGGGTGATATGCATCTTTGGGGTGGTGTTGTTCTTCAGCAACTGCATACTTACAATCGTTTACCCCACAACCAAAAAGATCGGAACACCCTCCCCCAGTCCCCCGTCCAGTCTCGACACGTGTGGTGACATACTTCTTTGGGGTGGTGTTGTCCGGCCGCAACTGCATACTGGCTGCCATCCAAGGACCATATAACTGTTACTGCCAGGTAATGCAGAACGCTGAACAAACGTGCAGTGCAACTGCTGCCTCAGAATGCGATGGTTTCACAATAGTCTCAGTTCTACATTTGGTCATTTGACAAACCCAGTCAACCGTTTTATCAAGGGTAATATGCTTCTTTGGGGTAATGGTTGTTCCTCCGCAACTTAATACTGATTTCCAAGTTCATTACCTACCAGTCACATATTTTAAACAATAAGGGCTACAGTATGGAGAGGAAGTACCAGAGCACCTCCAGACAGCCACCTGGTCCTCTCTCGACCCCCCTGCTGGGCTTTGCTCTGTCTCTGTGGCACAATCGTTGACCACACAACCAAAAACACCCTCCCGCAGCCGCCTTCCTGTCTCGACACATGTGGGTTGCACGTTGTCAGTCTCTGTGGCGCAATCGGTTAGCGCATTTGGCTGTTAACCGAAAGGTTGGTGGTTCAAGCCCACCCAGGGACGATATCGCTGGTAATGCAGAATGCTGCACAAGCGTGCAGAGCAACTGCTGCCTCAGAAAGCAATTGTGTTGTTTCACAATAGTGTTCATGCTATACTTGGTTGTTTGATGAAGCCAGTCAACCGTTTTATCAAGGGTGATATACTTCTTTGGAGTGGTGTTGTCCGTCCGCAACTGCATACTGGCTGCCATCCAAGGACCATATAACTGTTACTGCCAGGTAATGCAGAACGCTGAACAAACGTGCAGTGCAACTGCTGCCTCAGAATGCGATGGTTTCACAAGCATGTTATAACCATGGCATAACCAAATATGTTATAACCAGGACGGTTGTTTGATGAACGCAGTCAACCGTTTTATCAAGGGTGATATTCATCTTTGGGGTGGTGTTGTTCTTCAGCAACTGCATACTTACTGCCAAGTTCATTACAAACCAGTCACATATTTTAAACAATCAAGGCGGTATGCAGAGGAAGTACCAGAGCACCTCCATGCAGCTACCTGGTCCTCTCTCGACGTCCCTGCTTGGCTTTACTCAGTCTCTGTTGCACAATCGTTTACCCCACAACCAAAAAGATCGGAACACCCTCCCCCAGTCCCCCGTCCAGTCTCGACACGTGTGGTGACATACTTCTTTGGGGTGGTGTTGTTCGGCCGCAACTGCATACTGGCTGCCATCCAAGGACCATATAACTGTTACTGCCAGGTAATGCAGAACGCTGAACAAACGTGCAGTGCAACTGCTGCCTCAGAATGCGATGGTTTCACAATAGTCTCAGTTCTACATTTGGCTCATTTGACAAACCCAGTCAACCGTTTTATCAAGGGTAATATGCTTCTTTGGGGTGCTGGTTGTTCCTCCGCAACTTAATACTGATTTCCAAGTTCATTACCTACCAGTCACATACTTTAAACAATAAGGGCTACCGTATGGAGAGGAAGTACCAGAGCACCTCCAGACAGCCACCTGGTCCTCTCTCGACCCCCCTGCTGGGCTTTGCTCTGTCTCTGTGGCACAATCGTTGACCACACAACCAAAAACACCCTCCCGCAGCCGCCTTCCTTTCTCGACACATGTGGGTTGCACGTTGTCAGTCTCTGTGGCGCAATCGGTTAGCGCGTTCGGCTGTTAACCGAAAGGTTGGTGATTCAAGCCCACCCAGGGACGATATCGCTGTTATTGCCAGGTAATGCAGAATGCTGCACAAGCGTGCAGAGCAACTGCTGCCTCAGAAAGCAATTGTGTTGTTTCACAATAGTGTTCATGCTATACTTGGTCGTTTGATGAAGCCAGTCAACCGTTTTATCAAGGGTGATATACTTCTTTGGGGTGGTGTTGTCCGTCCGCAACTGCATACTGGCTGCCATCCAAGGACCATATAACTGTTACTGCCAGGTAATGCAGAACGCTGAACAAACGTGCAGTGCAACTGCTGCCTCAGAATGTGATGGTTACACAATAGTCTCAATTCTACATTTGGTCATTTGACAAACCCAGTCAACCGTTTTATCAAGGTTAATATGCTTCTTTGGGGTGCTGGTTGTTCCTCCGCAACTTAATACTGATTTCCAAGTTCATTACCTACCAGTCACATATTTTAAACATTAAGGGCTACCGTATGGAGAAGAAGTACCAGAGCACCTCCAGACAGCCACCTGGTCCTCTCTTGACCCCCCTGCTGGGCTTTGCTCTGTCTCTGTGGCACAATCGTTGACCACACAACCAAAAACACCCTCCCGCAGCCGCCTTCCTGTCTCGACACATGTGGGTTGCACGTTGTCAGTCTCTGTGGCGCAATCGGTTAGCGCGTTCGGCTGTTAACCGAAAGGTTGGTGGTTCAAGCCCACCCAGGGACGATATCGCTGGTAATGCAGAATGCTGCACAAGCGTGCAGAGCAACTGCTGCCTCAGAAAGCAATTGTGTTGTTTCACAATAGTGTTCATGCTATACTTGGTTGTTTGATGAAGCCAGTCAACCGTTTTATCAAGGGTGATATACTTCTTTGGAGTGGTGTTGTCCGTCCGCAACTGCATACTGGCTGCCATCCAAGGACCATATAACCGTTACTGCCAGGTAATGCAGAACGCTGAACAAACGTGCAGTGCAACTGCTGCCTCAGAATGCGATGGTTTCACAAGCATGTTATAACCATGGCATAACCAAATATGTTATAACCAGGACGGTTGTTTGATGAACGCAGTCAACCGTTTTATCAAGGGTGATATTCATCTTTGGGGTGGTGTTGTTCTTCAGCAACTGCATACTTACTGCCAAGTTCATTACAAACCAGTCACATATTTTAAACAATCAAGGCGGTATGCAGAGGAAGTACCAGAGCACCTCCATCCAGCTACCCGGTCCTCTCTCGACGTCCCTGCTTGGCTTTACTCAGTCTCTGTTGCACATTCGTTTACCCCACAACCAAAAAGATTGGAACACCCTCCCCCAGTCCCCCGTCCAGTCTCGACACGTGTGGTGACATACTTCTTTGGGGTGGTGTTGTTCCGTCCGCAACTGCATACTGGCTGCCATCCAAGGACCATATAACTGTTACTGCCAGGTAATGCAGAACGCTGAACAAACGTGCAGTGCAACTGCTGCCTCAGAATTGCGATGGTTTCACAATAGTCTCAGTTCTACATTTTGCTCATTTGACAAACCCAGTCAACCGTTTTATCAAGGGTAATATGCTTGTTTGGGGTGCTGGTTGTTCCTCCGCAACTTAATACTGATTTCCAAGTTCATTACCTACCAGTCACATATTTTAAACAATAAGGGCTACCGTATGGAGAGGAAGTACCAGAGCACCTCCAGACAGCCACCTGGTCATCTCTCGACCCCCCTGCTGGGCTTTGCTCTGTCTCTGTGGCACAATCGTTGACCACACAACCAAAAACACCCTCCCGCAGCCGCCTTCCTTTCTCGACACATGTGGGTTGCACGTTGTCAGTCTCTGTGGCGCAATCGGTTAGCGCGTTCGCCTGTTAACCGAAAGGTTGGTGGTTCAAGCCCACCCAGGGACGATATCGCTGTTATTGCCAGGTAATGCAGAATGCTGCACAAGCGTGCAGAGCAACTGCTGCCTCAGAAAGCAATTGTGTTGTTTCACAATAGTGTTCATGCTGTACTTGGTCGTTTGATGAAGCCAGTCAACTGTTTTATCAAGGGTGATATACTTCTTTGGGGTGGTGTTGTCCGGCCGCAACTGCATACTGGCTGCCATCCAAGGATCATATAACTGTTACTGCCAGGTAATGCAGAACGCTGAACAAGCGTGCAGTGCAACTGTTATAACAGTTATGTTGCTTATACCATGTTATAACCAAGCATGTTATAACCATGGCATAACCAAATATGTTATAACCAGGACGGTTGTTTGATGAACGCAGTCAACCGTTTTATCAAGGGTGATATGCATCTTTGGGGTGGTGTTGTTCTTCAGCAACTGCATACTTACTGCCAAGTTCATTACCCACCAGTCACATATTTTAAACAATCAAGGCGGTATGCAGAGGAAGTACCAGAGCACCTCCATCCAGCTACCCGGTCCTCTCTCGACGTCCCTGCTTGGCTTTACTCAGTCTCTGTTGCACATTCGTTTACCCCACAACCAAAAAGATTGGAACACCCTCCCCCAGTCCCCCGTCCAGTCTCGACACGTGTGGTGACATACTTCTTTGGGGTGGTGTTGTCCGTCCGCAACTGCATACTGGCTGCCATCCAAGGACCATATAACTGTTACTGCCAGGTAATGCAGAACGCTGAACAAACGTGCAGTGCAACTGCTGCCTCAGAATGCGATGGTTACACAATAGTCTCAATTGTACATTTGGTCATTTGACAAACCCAGTCAACCGTTTTATCAAGGGTAATATGCTTCTTTGGGGTGCTGGTTGTTCCTCCACAACTTAATACTGATTTCCAAGTTCATTACCTACCAGTCACATATTTTAAACAATAAGGGCTACCGTATGGAGAGGAAGTACCAGAGCACCTCCAGACAGCCACCTGGTCCTCTCTCGACCCCCCTGCTGGGCTTTGCTCTGTCTCTGTGGCACAATCGTTGACCACACAACCAAAAACACCCTCCCGCAGCCGCCGTCCTGTCTCGACACATGTGGGTTGCACGTTGTCAGTCTCTGTGGCGCAATCGGTTAGCGCGTTCGGCTGTTAACCGAAAGGTTGGTGGTTCAAGCCCACCCAGGGACGATATCACTGTTATTGCCAGGTAATGCAGAATGCTGCACAATCTTGCAGTGCAACAGTTATGTTGCTTATACCATGTTATAACCAAGCATGTTATAACCATGGCATAACCAAATATGTTATAACCAGGACGGTTGTTTGATGAACGCAGTCAACCGTTTTATCAAGGGTGATATGCATCTTTGGGGTGCTGGTTGTTCCTCCGCAACTTAATACTGATTTCCAAGTTCATTACCTACCAGTCACATATTTTAATAATAAGGGCTACCGTATGGAGAGGAAGTACCAGAGCACCTCCAGACAGCCACCTGGTCCTCTCTCGATCCCCCTGCTGGGCTTTGCTCTGTCTCTGTGGCACAATCGTTGACCACACAACCAAAAACACCCTCCGGCAGCCGCCGTCCTGTCTCGACACATGTGGGTTGCAGGTTGTCAGTCTCTGTGGCGCAATCGGTTAGCACGTTCGGCTGTTAACCGAAAGGTTGGTGATTCAAGCCCACCCAGGGACGATATCGGTGGTAATGCAGAATGCTGCACAAGCGTGCAGAGCAACTGCTTCCTCAGAAAGCAATTGTGTTGTTTCACAATAGTGTTCATGCTATACTTGGTTGTTTGATGAAGCCAGTCAACCGTTTTATCAAGGGTGATATACTTCTTTGGGGTGGTGTTGTCCGTCCGCAACTGCATACTGGCTGCCATCCAAGGACCATATAACTGTTACTGCCAGGTAATGCAGAACGCTGAACAAACGTGCAGTGCAACTGCTGCCTCAGAATGTGATGGTTACACAATAGTCTCAATTCTACATTTGGTCATTTGACAAACCCAGTCAACCGTTTTATCAAGGTTAATATGCTTCTTTGGGGTGCTGGTTGTTCCTCCGCAACTTAATACTGATTTCCAAGTTCATTACCTACCAGTCACATATTTTAAACATTAAGGGCTACCGTATGGAGAAGAAGTACCAGAGCACCTCCAGACAGCCACCTGGTCCTCTCTTGACCCCCCTGCTGGGCTTTGCTCTGTCTCTGTGGCACAATCGTTGACCACACAACCAAAAACACCCTCCCGCAGCCGCCTTCCTGTCTCGACACATGTGGGTTGCACGTTGTCAGTCTCTGTGGCGCAATCGGTTAGCGCGTTCGGCTGTTAACCGAAAGGTTGGTGGTTCAAGCCCACCCAGGGACGATATCGCTGGTAATGCAGAATGCTGCACAAGCGTGCAGAGCAACTGCTGCCTCAGAAAGCAATTGTGTTGTTTCACAATAGTGTTCATGCTATACTTGGTTGTTTGATGAAGCCAGTCAACCGTTTTATCAAGGGTGATATACTTCTTTGGAGTGGTGTTGTCCGTCCGCAACTGCATACTGGCTGCCATCCAAGGACCATATAACCGTTACTGCCAGGTAATGCAGAACGCTGAACAAACGTGCAGTGCAACTGCTGCCTCAGAATGCGATGGTTTCACAAGCATGTTATAACCATGGCATAACCAAATATGTTATAACCAGGACGGTTGTTTGATGAACGCAGTCAACCGTTTTATCAAGGGTGATATTCATCTTTGGGGTGGTGTTGTTCTTCAGCAACTGCATACTTACTGCCAAGTTCATTACAAACCAGTCACATATTTTAAACAATCAAGGCGGTATGCAGAGGAAGTACCAGAGCACCTCCATCCAGCTACCCGGTCCTCTCTCGACGTCCCTGCTTGGCTTTACTCAGTCTCTGTTGCACATTCGTTTACCCCACAACCAAAAAGATTGGAACACCCTCCCCCAGTCCCCCGTCCAGTCTCGACACGTGTGGTGACATACTTCTTTGGGGTGGTGTTGTCCGTCCGCAACTGCATACTGGCTGCCATCCAAGGACCATATAACTGTTACTGCCAGGTAATGCAGAACGCTGAACAAACGTGCAGTGCAACTGCTGCCTCAGAATGCGATGGTTTCACAATAGTCTCAGTTCTACTTTTGCTCATTTGACAAACCCAGTCAACCGTTTTATCAAGGGTAATATGCTTGTTTGGGGTGCTGGTTGTTCCTCCGCAACTTAATACTGATTTCCAAGTTCATTACCTACCAGTCACATATTTTAAACAATAAGGGCTACCGTATGGAGAGGAAGTACCAGAGCACCTCCAGACAGCCACCTGGTCATCTCTCGACCCCCCTGCTGGGCTTTGCTCTGTCTCTGTGGCACAATCGTTGACCACACAACCAAAAACACCCTCCCGCAGCCGCCTTCCTTTCTCGACACATGTGGGTTGCACGTTGTCAGTCTCTGTGGCTCAATCGGTTAGCGCGTTCGGCTGTTAACCGAAAGGTTGGTGGTTCAAGCCCACCCAGGGACGATATCGCTGTTATTGCCAGGTAATGCAGAATGCTGCGCAAGCGTGCAGAGCAACTGCTGCCTCAGAAAGCAATTGTGTTGTTTCACAATAGTGTTCATGCTATACTTGGTCGTTTGATGAAGCCAGTCAACCGTTTTATCAAGGGTGATATACTTCTTTGGGGTGGTGTTGTCCGTCCGCAACTGCATACTGGCTGCCATCCAAGGACCATATAACTGTTACTGCCAGGTAATGCAGAACGCTGAACAAACATGCAGTGCAACTGCTGCCTCAGAATGCGATGGTTACACAATAGTCTCAATTGTACATTTGGTCATTTGACAAACCCAGTCAACCGTTTTATCAAGGGTAATATGCTTCTTTGGGGTGCTGGTTGTTCCTCCACAACTTAATACTGATTTCCAAGTTCATTACCTACCAGTCACATATTTTAAACAATAAGGGCTACCGTATGGAGAGGAAGTACCAGAGCACCTCCAGACAGCCACCTGGTCCTCTCTCGACCCCCCTGCTGGGCTTTGCTCTGTCTCTGTGGCACAATCGTTGACAACACAACCAAAAACACCCTCCCGCAGCCGCCGTCCTGTCTCGACACATGTGGGTTGCACGTTGTCAGTCTCTGTGGCGCAATCGGTTAGCGCGTTCGGCTGTTAACCGAAAGGTTGGTGGTTCAAGCCCACCCAGGGACGATATCACTGTTATTGCCAGGTAATGCAGAATGCTGCACAAGCGTGCAGTGCAACTGTTATAACAGTTATGTTGCTTATACCATGTTATAACCAAGCATGTTATAACCATGGCATAACCAAATATGTTATAACCAGGACGGTTGTTTGATGAACGCAGTCAACCGTTTTATCAAGGGTGATATGCATCTTTGGGGTGCTGGTTGTTCCTCCGCAACTTAATACTGATTTCCAAGTTCATTACCTACCAGTCACATATTTTAATAATAAGGGTTACCGTATGGAGAGGAAGTACCAGAGCACCTCCAGACAGCCATCTGGTCCTCTCTCGATCCCCCTGCTGGGCTTTGCTCTGTCTCTGTGGCACAATCGTTGACCACACAACCAAAAACACCCTCCGGCAGCCGCCGTCCTGTCTCGACACATGTGGGTTGCAGGTTGTCAGTCTCTGTGGCGCAATCGGTTAGCGCGTTCGGCTGTTAACCGAAAGGTTGGTGATTCAAGCCCACCCAGGGACGATATCACTGGTAATGCAGAATGCTGCACAAGCGTGCAGAGCAACTGCTTCCTCAGAAAGCAATTGTGTTGTTTCACAATAGTGTTCATGCTATACTTGGTTGTTTGATGAAGCCAGTCAACCGTTTTATCAAGGGTGATATACTTCTTTGGGGTGGTGTTGTCCGTCCGCAACTGCATACTGGCTGCCATCCAAGGACCATATAACTGTTACTGCCAGGTAATGCAGAACGCTGAACAAACGTGCAGTGCAACTGCTGCCTCAGAATGCGATGGTTACACAATAGTCTCAATTGTACATTTGGTCATTTGACAAACCCAGTCAACCGTTTTATCAAGGTTAATATGCTTCTTTGGGGTGCTGGTTGTTCCTCCGCAACTTAATACTGATTTCCAAGTTCATTACCTACCAGTCACATATTTTAAACATTAAGGGCTACCGTATGGAGAAGAAGTACCAGAGCACCTCCAGACAGCCACCTGGTCCTCTCTCGACCCCCCTGCTGGGCTTTGCTCTGTCTCTGTGGCACAATCGTTGACCACACAACCAAAAACACCCTCCCGCAGCCGCCTTCCTGTCTCGACACATGTGGGTTGCACGTTGTCAGTCTCTGTGGCGCAATCGGTTAGCGCGTTCGGCTGTTAACCGAAAGGTTGGTGGTTCAAACCCACCCAGGGACGATATCGCTGTTATTGCCAGGTAATGCAGAATGCTACACAAGCGTGCAGAGCAACTGCTGCCTCAGAAAGCAATTGTGTTGTTTCACAATAGTGTTCATGCTATGCTTGGTCGTTTGATCAAGCCAGTCAACCTTTTTATCAAGGGTGATATACTTCTTTGGGGTGGTGTTGTCCGTCCGCAACTGCATACTGGCTGCCATCCAAGGACCATATAACTGTTACTGCCAGGTAATGCAGAACGCTGAACAAACATGCAGTGCAACTGCTGCCTCAGAATGCGATGGTTACACAATAGTCTCAATTGTACATTTGGTCATTTGACAAACCCAGTCAACCGTTTTATCAAGGGTAATATGCTTCTTTGGGGTGCTGGTTGTTCCTCCACAACTTAATACTGATTTCCAAGTTCATTACCTACCAGTCACATATTTTAAACAATAAGGGCTACCGTATGGAGAGGAAGTACCAGAGCACCTCCAGACAGCCACCTGGTCCTCTCTCGACCCCCCTGCTGGGCTTTGCTCTGTCTCTGTGGCACAATCGTTGACAACACAACCAAAAACACCCTCCCGCAGCCGCCGTCCTGTCTCGACACATGTGGGTTGCACGTTGTCAGTCTCTGTGGCGCAATCGGTTAGCGCGTTCGGCTGTTAACCGAAAGGTTGGTGGTTCAAGCCCACCCAGGGACGATATCACTGTTATTGCCAGGTAATGCAGAATGCTGCACAATCTTGCAGTGCAACTGTTATAACAGTTATGTTGCTTATACCATGTTATAACCAAGCATGTTATAACCATGGCATAACCAAATATGTTATAACCAGGACGGTTGTTTGATGAACGCAGTCAACCGTTTTATCAAGGGTGATATGCATCTTTGGGGTGCTGGTTGTTCCTCCGCAACTTAATACTGATTTCCAAGTTCATTACCTACCAGTCACATATTTTAATAATAAGGGCTACCGTATGGAGAGGAAGTACCAGAGCACCTCCAGACAGCCATCTGGTCCTCTCTCGATCCCCCTGCTGGGCTTTGCTCTGTCTCTGTGGCACAATCGTTGACCACACAACCAAAAACACCCTCCGGCAGCCGCCGTCCTGTCTCGACACATGTGGGTTGCAGGTTGTCAGTCTCTGTGGCGCAATCGGTTAGCGCGTTCGGCTGTTAACCGAAAGGTTGGTGATTCAAGCCCACCCAGGGACGATATCACTGGTAATGCAGAATGCTGCACAAGCGTGCAGAGCAACTGCTTCCTCAGAAAGCAATTGTGTTGTTTCACAATAGTGTTCATGCTATACTTGGTTGTTTGATGAAGCCAGTCAACCGTTTTATCAAGGGTGATATACTTCTTTGGGGTGGTGTTGTCCGTCCGCAACTGCATACTGGCTGCCATCCAAGGACCATATAACTGTTACTGCCAGGTAATGCAGAACGCTGAACAAACGTGCAGTGCAACTGCTGCCTCAGAATGCGATGGTTACACAATAGTCTCAATTGTACATTTGGTCATTTGACAAACCCAGTCAACCGTTTTATCAAGGTTAATATGCTTCTTTGGGGTGCTGGTTGTTCCTCCGCAACTTAATACTGATTTCCAAGTTCATTACCTACCAGTCACATATTTTAAACATTAAGGGCTACCGTATGGAGAAGAAGTACCAGAGCACCTCCAGACAGCCACCTGGTCCTCTCTCGACCCCCCTGCTGGGCTTTGCTCTGTCTCTGTGGCACAATCGTTGACCACACAACCAAAAACACCCTCCCGCAGCCGCCTTCCTGTCTCGACACATGTGGGTTGCACGTTGTCAGTCTCTGTGGCGCAATCGGTTAGCGCGTTCGGCTGTTAACCGAAAGGTTGGTGGTTCAAACCCACCCAGGGACGATATCGCTGTTATTGCCAGGTAATGCAGAATGCTACACAAGCGTGCAGAGCAACTGCTGCCTCAGAAAGCAATTGTGTTGTTTCACAATAGTGTTCATGCTATGCTTGGTCGTTTGATCAAGCCAGTCAACCTTTTTATCAAGGGTGATATACTTCTTTGGGGTGGTGTTGTCCGTCCGCAACTGCATACTGGCTGCCATCCAAGGACCATATAACTGTTACTGCCAGGTAATGCAGAACGCTGAACAAACGTGCAGTGCAACTGCTGCCTCAGAATGCGATGGTTTCACAATAGTCTCAGTTCTACTTTTGCTCATTTGACAAACCCAGTCAACCGTTTTATCAAGGGTAATATGCTTGTTTGGGGTGCTGGTTGTTCCTCCGCAACTTAATACTGATTTCCAAGTTCATTACCTACCAGTCACATATTTTAAACAATAAGGGCTACCGTATGGAGAGGAAGTACCAGAGCACCTCCAGACAGCCACCTGGTCATCTCTCGACCCCCCTGCTGGGCTTTGCTCTGTCTCTGTGGCACAATCGTTGACCACACAACCAAAAACACCCTCCTGCAGCCGCCTTCCTTTCTCGACACATGTGGGTTGCACGTTGTCAGTCTCTGTGGCGCAATCGGTTAGCGCGTTCGCCTGTTAACCGAAAGGTTGGTGGTTCAAGCCCACCCAGGGACGATATCGCTGTTATTGCCAGGTAATGCAGAATGCTGCACAAGCGTGCAGAGCAACTGCTGCCTCAGAAAGCAATTGTGTTGTTTCACAATAGTGTTCATGCTGTACTTGGTCGTTTGATGAAGCCAGTCAACTGTTTTATCAAGGGTGATATACTTCTTTGGGGTGGTGTTGTCCGGCCGCAACTGCATACTGGCTGCCATCCAAGGATCATATAACTGTTACTGCCAGGTAATGCAGAACGCTGAACAAGCGTGCAGTGCAACTGTTATAACAGTTATGTTGCTTATACCATGTTATAACCAAGCATGTTATAACCATGGCATAACCAAATATGTTATAACCAGGACGGTTGTTTGATGAACGCAGTCAACCGTTTTATCAAGGGTGATATGCATCTTTGGGGTGGTGTTGTTCTTCAATAACTGCATACTTACTGCCAAGTTCATTACCCACCAGTCACATATTTTAAACAATCAAGGCGGTATGCAGAGGACGTACCAGAGCACCTCCATCCAGCTACCCGGTCCTCTCTCGACGTCCCTGCTTGGCTTTACTCAGTCTCTGTTGCACATTCGTTTACCCCACAACCAAAAAGATTGGAACACCCTCCCCCAGTCCCCCGTCCAGTCTCGACACGTGTGGTGACATACTTCTTTGGGGTGGTGTTGTCCGTCCGCAACTGCATACTGGCTGCCATCCAAGGACCATATAACTGTTACTGCCAGGTAATGCAGAACGCTGAACAAACGTGCAGTGCAACTGCTGCCTCAGAATGCGATGGTTACACAATAGTCTCAATTGTACATTTGGTCATTTGACAAACCCAGTCAACCGTTTTATCAAGGGTAATATGCTTCTTTGGGGTGCTGGTTGTTCCTCCACAACTTAATACTGATTTCCAAGTTCATTACCTACCAGTCACATATTTTAAACATTAAGGGCTACCGTATGGAGAAGAAGTACCAGAGCACCTCCAGACAGCCACCTGGTCCTCTCTTGACCCCCCTGCTGGGCTTTGCTCTGTCTCTGTGGCACAATCGTTGACCACACAACCAAAAACACCCTCCCGCAGCCGCCTTCCTGTCTCGACACATGTGGGTTGCACGTTGTCAGTCTCTGTGGCGCAATCGGTTAGCGCGTTCGGCTGTTAACCGAAAGGTTGGTGGTTCAAGCCCACCCAGGGACGATATCGCTGGTAATGCAGAATGCTGCACAAGCGTGCAGAGCAACTGCTGCCTCAGAAAGCAATTGTGTTGTTTCACAATAGTGTTCATGCTATACTTGGTTGTTTGATGAAGCCAGTCAACCGTTTTATCAAGGGTGATATACTTCTTTGGAGTGGTGTTGTCCGTCCGCAACTGCATACTGGCTGCCATCCAAGGACCATATAACCGTTACTGCCAGGTAATGCAGAACGCTGAACAAACGTGCAGTGCAACTGCTACCTCAGAATGCGATGGTTTCACAAGCATGTTATAACCATGGCATAACCAAATATGTTATAACCAGGACGGTTGTTTGATGAACGCAGTCAACCGTTTTATCAAGGGTGATATTCATCTTTGGGGTGGTGTTGTTCTTCAGCAACTGCATACTTACTGCCAAGTTCATTACAAACCAGTCACATATTTTAAACAATCAAGGCGGTATGCAGAGGAAGTACCAGAGCACCTCCATCCAGCTACCCGGTCCTCTCTCGACGTCCCTGCTTGGCTTTACTCAGTCTCTGTTGCACATTCGTTTACCCCACAACCAAAAAGATTGGAACACCCTCCCCCAGTCCCCCGTCCAGTCTCGACACGTGTGGTGACATACTTCTTTGGGGTGGTGTTGTCCGTCCGCAACTGCATACTGGCTGCCATCCAAGGACCATATAACTGTTACTGCCAGGTAATGCAGAACGCTGAACAAACGTGCAGTGCAACTGCTGCCTCAGAATGCGATGGTTTCACAATAGTCTCAGTTCTACTTTTGCTCATTTGACAAACCCAGTCAACCGTTTTATCAAGGGTAATATGCTTGTTTGGGGTGCTGGTTGTTCCTCCGCAACTTAATACTGATTTCCAAGTTCATTACCTACCAGTCACATATTTTAAACAATAAGGGCTACCGTATGGAGAGGAAGTACCAGAGCACCTCCAGACAGCCACCTGGTCATCTCTCGACCCCCCTGCTGGGCTTTGCTCTGTCTCTGTGGCACAATCGTTGACCACACAACCAAAAACACCCTCCCGCAGCCGCCTTCCTTTCTCGACACATGTGGGTTGCACGTTGTCAGTCTCTGTGGCGCAATCGGTTAGCGCGTTCGGCTGTTAACCGAAAGGTTGGTGGTTCAAGCCCACCCAGGGACGATATCGCTGTTATTGCCAGGTAATGCAGAATGCTGCACAAGCGTGCAGAGCAACTGCTGCCTCAGAAAGCAATTGTGTTGTTTCACAATAGTGTTCATGCTATACTTGGTCGTTTGATGAAGCCAGTCAACCGTTTTATCAAGGGTGATATACTTCTTTGGGGTGGTGTTGTCCGTCCGCAACTGCATACTGGCTGCCATCCAAGGACCATATAACTGTTACTGCCAGGTAATGCAGAACGCTGAACAAACGTGCAGTGCAACTGCTGCCTCAGAATGCGATGGTTACACAATAGTCTCAATTGTACATTTGGTCATTTGACAAACCCAGTCAACCGTTTTATCAAGGGTAATATGCTTCTTTGGGGTGCTGGTTGTTCCTCCGCAACTTAATACTGATTTCCAAGTTCATTACCTACCAGTCACATACTTTAAACAATAAGGGCTACCGTATGGAGAGGAAGTACCAGAGCACCTCCAGACAGCCACCTGGTCCTCTCTCGACCCCCCTGCTGGGCTTTGCTCTGTCTCTGTGGCACAATCGTTGACAACACAACCAAAAACACCCTCCCGCAGCCGCCGTCCTGTCTCGACACATGTGGGTTGCACGTTGTCAGTCTCTGTGGCGCAATCGGTTAGCGCGTTCGGCTGTTAACCGAAAGGTTGGTGGTTCAAGCCCACCCAGGGACGATATCACTGTTATTGCCAGGTAATGCAGAATGCTGCACAATCTTGCAGTGCAACTGTTATAACAGTTATGTTGCTTATACCATGTTATAATCAAGCATGTTATAACCATGGCATAACCAAATATGTTATAACCAGGACGGTTGTTTGATGAACGCAGTCAACCGTTTTATCAAGGGTGATATGCATCTTTGGGGTGCTGGTTGTTCCTCCGCAACTTAATACTGATTTCCAAGTTCATTACCTACCAGTCACATATTTTAATAATAAGGGCTACCGTATGGAGAGGAAGTACCAGAGCACCTCCAGACAGCCACCTGGTCCTCTCTCGATCCCCCTGCTGGGCTTTGCTCTGTCTCTGTGGCACAATCGTTGACCACACAACCAAAAACACCCTCCGGCAGCCGCCGTCCTGTCTCGACACATGTGGGTTGCAGGTTGTCAGTCTCTGTGGCGCAATCGGTTAGCGCGTTCGGCTGTTAACCGAAAGGTTGGTGATTCAAGCCCACCCAGGGACGATATCACTGGTAATGCAGAATGCTGCACAAGCGTGCAGAGCAACTGCTTCCTCAGAAAGCAATTGTGTTGTTTCACAATAGTGTTCATGCTATACTTGGTTGTTTGATGAAGCCAGTCAACCGTTTTATCAAGGGTGATATACTTCTTTGGGGTGGTGTTGTCCGTCCGCAACTGCATACTGGCTGCCATCCAAGGACCATATAACTGTTACTGCCAGGTAATGCAGAACGCTGAACAAACGTGCAGTGCAACTGCTGCCTCAGAATGTGATGGTTACACAATAGTCTCAATTCTACATTTGGTCATTTGACAAACCCAGTCAACCGTTTTATCAAGGGTAATATGCTTCTTTGGGGTGCTGGTTGTTCCTCCACAACTTAATACTGATTTCCAAGTTCATTACCTACCAGTCACATATTTTAAACAATAAGGGCTACCGTATGGAGAGGAAGTACCAGAGCACCTCCAGACAGCCACCTGGTCCTCTCTCGACCCCCCTGCTGGGCTTTGCTCTGTCTCTGTGGCACAATCGTTGACAACACAACCAAAAACACCCTCCCGCAGCCGCCGTCCTGTCTCGACACATGTGGGTTGCACGTTGTCAGTCTCTGTGGCGCAATCGGTTAGCGCGTTCGGCTGTTAACCGAAAGGTTGGTGGTTCAAGCCCACCCAGGGACGATATCACTGTTATTGCCAGGTAATGCAGAATGCTGCACAAGCGTGCAGTGCAACTGTTATAACAGTTATGTTGCTTATACCATGTTATAACCAAGCATGTTATAACCATGGCATAACCAAATATGTTATAACCAGGACGGTTGTTTGATGAACGCAGTCAACCGTTTTATCAAGGGTGATATGCATCTTTGGGGTGCTGGTTGTTCCTCCGCAACTTAATACTGATTTCCAAGTTCATTACCTACCAGTCACATATTTTAATAATAAGGGCTACCGTATGGAGAGGAAGTACCAGAGCACCTCCAGACAGCCACCTGGTCCTCTCTCGATCCCCCTGCTGGGCTTTGCTCTGTCTCTGTGGCACAATCGTTGACCACACAACCAAAAACACCCTCCGGCAGCCGCCGTCCTGTCTCGACACATGTGGGTTGCAGGTTGTCAGTCTCTGTGGCGCAATCGGTTAGCGCGTTCGGCTGTTAACCGAAAGGTTGGTGATTCAAGCCCACCCAGGGACGATATCACTGGTAATGCAGAATGCTGCACAAGCGTGCAGAGCAACTGCTTCCTCAGAAAGCAATTGTGTTGTTTCACAATAGTGTTCATGCTATACTTGGTTGTTTGATGAAGCCAGTCAACCGTTTTATCAAGGGTGATATACTTCTTTGGGGTGGTGTTGTCCGTCCGCAACTGCATACTGGCTGCCATCCAAGGACCATATAACTGTTACTGCCAGGTAATGCAGAACGCTGAACAAACGTGCAGTGCAACTGCTGCCTCAGAATGTGATGGTTACACAATAGTCTCAATTCTACATTTGGTCATTTGACAAACCCAGTCAACCGTTTTATCAAGTTTAATATGCTTCTTTGGGGTGCTGGTTGTTCCTCCGCAACTTAATACTGATTTCCAAGTTCATTACCTACCAGTCACATATTTTAAACATTAAGGGCTACCGTATGGAGAAGAAGTACCAGAGCACCTCCAGACAGCCACCTGGTCCTCTCTCGACCCCCCTGCTGGGCTTTGCTCTGTCTCTGTGGCACAATCGTTGACCACACAACCAAAAACACCCTCCCGCAGCCGCCTTCCTGTCTCGACACATGTGGGTTGCACGTTGTCAGTCTCTGTGGCGCAATCGGTTAGCGCGTTCGGCTGTTAACCGAAAGGTTGGTGGTTCAAACCCACCCAGGGACGATATCGCTGTTATTGCCAGGTAATGCAGAATGCTACACAAGCGTGCAGAGCAACTGCTGCCTCAGAAAGCAATTGTGTTGTTTCACAATAGTGTTCATGCTATGCTTGGTCGTTTGATCAAGCCAGTCAACCTTTTTATCAAGGGTGATATACTTCTTTGGGGTGGTGTTGTCCGTCCGCAACTGCATACTGGCTGCCATCCAAGGACCATATAACTGTTACTGCCAGGTAATGCAGAACGCTGAACAAACGTGCAGTGCAACTGCTGCCTCAGAATGCGATGGTTTCACAATAGTCTCAGTTCTACTTTTGCTCATTTGACAAACCCAGTCAACTGTTTTATCAAGGGTAATATGCTTGTTTGGGGTGCTGGTTGTTCCTCCGCAACTTAATACTGATTTCCAAGTTCATTACCTACCAGTCACATATTTTAAACAATAAGGGCTACCGTATGGAGAGGAAGTCCCAGAGCACCTCCAGACAGCCACCTGGTCCTCTCTCGACCCCCCTGCTGGGCTTTGCTCTGTCTCTGTGGCACAATCGTTGACCACACAACCAAAAACACCCTCCCGCAGCCGCCTTCCTTTCTCGACACATGTGGGTTGCACGTTGTCAGTCTCTGTGGCGCAATCGGTTAGCGCGTTCGCCTGTTAACCGAAAGGTTGGTGGTTCAAGCCCACCCAGGGACGATATCGCTGTTATTGCAAGGTAATGCAGAATGCTGCACAAGCGTGCAGAGCAACTGCTGCCTCAGAAAGCAATTGTGTTGTTTCACAATAGTGTTCATGCTGTACTTGGTCGTTTGATGAAGCCAGTCAACTGTTTTATCAAGGGTGATATACTTCTTTGGGGTGGTGTTGTCCGGCCGCAACTGCATACTGGCTGCCATCCAAGGATCATATAACTGTTACTGCCAGGTAATGCAGAACGCTGAACAAGCGTGCAGTGCAACTGTTATAACAGTTATGTTGCTTATACCATGTTATAACCAAGCATGTTATAACCATGGCATAACCAAATATGTTATAACCAGGACGGTTGTTTGATGAACGCAGTCAACCGTTTTATCAAGGGTGATATGCATCTTTGGGGTGGTGTTGTTCTTCAGCAACTGCATACTTACTGCCAAGTTCATTACCCACCAGTCACATATTTTAAACAATCAAGGCGGTATGCAGAGGAAGTACCAGAGCACCTCCATCCAGCTACCCGGTCCTCTCTTGACGTCCCTGCTTGGCTTTACTCAGTCTCTGTTGCACAATCGTTTACCCCACAACCAAAAAGATCGGAACACCCTCCCCCAGTCCCCCGTCCAGTCTCGACACGTGTGGTGACATACTTCTTTGGGGTGGTGTTGTCCGGCCGCAACTGCATACTGGCTGCCATCCAAGGACCATATAACTGTTACTGCCAGGTAATGCAGAACGCTGAACAAACGTGCAGTGCAACTGCTGCCTCAGAATGCGATGGTTTCACAATAGTCTCAGTTCTACATTTGGTCATTTGACAAACCCAGTCAACCGTTTTATCAAGGGTAATATGCTTCTTTGGGGTGCTGGTTGTTCCTCCGCAACTTAATACTGATTTCCAAGTTCATTACCTACCAGTCACATATTTTAAACAATAAGGGCTACCGTATGGAGAGGAAGTACCAGAGCACCTCCAGACAGCCACCTGGTCCTCTCTCTACCCCCCTGCTGGGCTTTGCTCTGTCTCTGTGGCACAATCGTTGACCACACAACCAAAAACACCCTCCCGCAGCCGCCTTCCTGTCTCGACACATGTGGGTTGCACGTCGTCAGTCTCTGTGGCGCAATCGGTTAGCGCGTTCGGCTGTTAACCGAAAGGTTGGTGGTTCAAGCCCACCCAGGGACGATATCGCTGTTATTGCCAGGTAATGCAGAATGCTGCACAAGTGTGCAGAGCAGCTGCTTCCCCAGAAAGCAACCACGACGATATCACTGTTATTGCCAGGTAATGCAGAATGCTGCACAAGCGTGCAGTGCAACTGTTATAACAGTTATGTTGCTTATACCATGTTATAACCAAGAATGTTATAACCATGGCATAACCAAATATGTTATAACCAGGACGGTTGTTTGATGAACGCAGTCAACCGTTTTATCAAGGGTGATATGCATCTTTGGGGTGGTGTTGTTCTTCAGCAACTGCATACTTACAATCGTTTACCCCACAACCAAAAAGATCGGAACACCCTCCCCCAGTCCCCCGTCCAGTCTCGACACGTGTGGTGACATACTTCTTTGGGGTGGTGTTGTCCGGCCGCAACTGCATACTGGCTGCCATCCAAGGACCATATAACTGTTACTGCCAGGTAATGCAGAACGCTGAACAAACGTGCAGTGCAACTGCTGCCTCAGAATGCGATGGTTTCACAATAGTCTCAGTTCTACATTTGGTCATTTGACAAACCCAGTCAACCGTTTTATCAAGGGTAATATGCTTCTTTGGGGTAATGGTTGTTCCTCCGCAACTTAATACTGATTTCCAAGTTCATTACCTACCAGTCACATATTTTAAACAATAAGGGCTACAGTATGGAGAGGAAGTACCAGAGCACCTCCAGACAGCCACCTGGTCCTCTCTCGACCCCCCTGCTGGGCTTTGCTCTGTCTCTGTGGCACAATCGTTGACCACACAACCAAAAACACCCTCCCGCAGCCGCCTTCCTGTCTCGACACATGTGGGTTGCACGTTGTCAGTCTCTGTGGCGCAATCGGTTAGCGCGTTTGGCTGTTAGCCGAAAGGTTGGTGGTTCAAGCCCACCCAGGGACGATATCGCTGGTAATGCAGAATGCTGCACAAGCGTGCAGAGCAACTGCTGCCTCAGAAAGCAATTGTGTTGTTTCACAATAGTGTTCATGCTATACTTGGTTGTTTGATGAAGCCAGTCAACTGTTTTATCAAGGGTGATATACTTCTTTGGAGTGGTGTTGTCCGTCCGCAACTGCATACTGGCTGCCATCCAAGGACCATATAACTGTTACTGCCAGGTAATGCAGAACGCTGAACAAACGTGCAGTGCAACTGCTGCCTCAGAATGCGATGGTTTCACAAGCATGTTATAACCATGGCATAACCAAATATGTTATAACCAGGACGGTTGTTTGATGAACGCAGTCAACCGTTTTATCAAGGGTGATATTCATCTTTGGGGTGGTGTTGTTCTTCAGCAACTGCATACTTACTGCCAAGTTCATTACAAACCAGTCACATATTTTAAACAATCAAGGCGGTATGCAGAGGAAGTACCAGAGCACCTCCATCCAGCTACCCGGTCCTCTCTCGACGTCCCTGCTTGGCTTTACTCAGTCTCTGTTGCACATTCGTTTACCCCACAACCAAAAAGATTGGAACACCCTCCCCCAGTCCCCCGTCCAGTCTCGACACGAGTGGTGACATACTTCTTTGGGGTGGTGTTGTCCGTCCGCAACTGCATACTGGCTGCCATCCAAGGACCATATAACTGTTACTGCCATGTAATGCAGAACGCTGAACAAACGTGCAGTGCAACTGCTGCCTCAGAATGCGATGGTTTCACAATAGTCTCAGTTCTACTTTTGCTCATTTGACAAACCCAGTCAACCGTTTTATCAAGGGTAATATGCTTGTTTGGGGTGCTGGTTGTTCCTCCGCAACTTAATACTGATTTCCAAGTTCATTACCTACCAGTCACATATTTTAAACAATAAGGGCTACCGTATGGAGAGGAAGTACCAGAGCACCTCCAGACAGCCACCTGGTCATCTCTCGACCCCCCTGCTGGGCTTTGCTCTGTCTCTGTGGCACAATCGTTGACCACACAACCAAAAACACCCTCCCGCAGCCGCCTTCCTTTCTCGACACATGTGGGTTGCACGTTGTCAGTCTCTGTGGCGCAAGCGGTTAGCGCGTTCGGCTGTTAACCGAAAGGTTGGTGGTTCAAGCCCACCCAGGGACGATATCGCTGTTATTGCCAGGTAATGCAGAATGCTGCACAAGCGTGCAGAGCAACTGCTGCCTCAGAAAGCAATTGTGTTGTTTCACAATAGTGTTCATGCTATACTTGGTCGTTTGATGAAGCCAGTCAACCGTTTTATCAAGGGTGATATACTTCTTTGGGGTGGTGTTGTCCGTCCGCAACTGCATACTGGCTGCCATCCAAGGACCATATAACTGTTACTGCCAGGTAATGCAGAACGCTGAACAAACGTGCAGTGCAACTGCTGCCTCAGAATGCGATGGTTACACAATAGTCTCAATTGTACATTTGGTCATTTGACAAACCCAGTCAACCGTTTTATCAAGGGTAATATGCTTCTTTGGGGTGCTGGTTGTTCCTCCGCAACTTAATACTGATTTCCAAGTTCATTACCTACCAGTCACATACTTTAAACAATAAGGGCTACCGTATGGAGAGGAAGTACCAGAGCACCTCCAGACAGCCACCTGGTCCTCTCTCGACCCCCCTGCTGGGCTTTGCTCTGTCTCTGTGGCACAATCGTTGACAACACAACCAAAAACACCCTCCCGCAGCCGCCGTCCTGTCTCGACACATGTGGGTTGCACGTTGTCAGTCTCTGTGGCGCAATCGGTTAGCGCGTTCGGCTGTTAACCGAAAGGTTGGTGGTTCAAGCCCACCCAGGGACGATATCACTGTTATTGCCAGGTAATGCAGAATGCTGCACAATCTTGCAGTGCAACTGTTATAACAGTTATGTTGCTTATACCATGTTATAACCAAGCATGTTATAACCATGGCATAACCAAATATGTTATAACCAGGACGGTTGTTTGATGAACGCAGTCAACCGTTTTATCAAGGGTGATATGCATCTTTGGGGTGCTGGTTGTTCCTCCGCAACTTAATACTGATTTCCAAGTTCATTACCTACCAGTCACATATTTTAATAATAAGGGCTACCGTATGGAGAGGAAGTACCAGAGCACCTCCAGACAGCCACCTGGTCCTCTCTCGATCCCCCTGCTGGGCTTTGCTCTGTCTCTGTGGCACAATCGTTGACCACACAACCAAAAACACCCTCCGGCAGCCGCCGTCCTGTCTCGACACATGTGGGTTGCAGGTTGTCAGTCTCTGTGGCGCAATCGGTTAGCGCGTTCGGCTGTTAACCAAAAGGTTGGTGATTCAAGCCCACCCAGGGACGATATCGCTGGTAATGCAGAATGCTGCACAAGCGTGCAGAGCAACTGCTTCCTCAGAAAGCAATTGTGTTGTTTCACAATAGTGTTCATGCTATACTTGGTTGTTTGATGAAGCCAGTCAACCGTTTTATCAAGGGTGATATACTTCTTTGGGGTGGTGTTGTCCGTCCGCAACTGCATACTGGCTGCCATCCAAGGACCATATAACTGTTACTGCCAGGTAATGCAGAACGCTGAACAAACGTGCAGTGCAACTGCTGCCTCAGAATGTGATGGTTACACAATAGTCTCAATTCTACATTTGGTCATTTGACAAACCCAGTCAACCGTTTTATCAAGGTTAATATGCTTCTTTGGGGTGCTGGTTGTTCCTCCGCAACTTAATACTGATTTCCAAGTTCATTACCTACCAGTCACATATTTTAAACATTAAGGGCTACCGTATGGAGAAGAAGTACCAGAGCACCTCCAGACAGCCACCTGGTCCTCTCTTGACCCCCCTGCTGGGCTTTGCTCTGTCTCTGTGGCACAATCGTTGACCACACAACCAAAAACACCCTCCCGCAGCCGCCTTCCTGTCTCGACACATGTGGGTTGCACGTTGTCAGTCTCTGTGGCGCAATCGGTTAGCGCGTTCGGCTGTTAACCGAAAGGTTGGTGGTTCAAGCCCACCCAGGGACGATATCGCTGGTAATGCAGAATGCTGCACAAGCGTGCAGAGCAACTGCTGCCTCAGAAAGCAATTGTGTTGTTTCACAATAGTGTTCATGCTATACTTGGTTGTTTGATGAAGCCAGTCAACCGTTTTATCAAGGGTGATATACTTCTTTGGAGTGGTGTTGTCCGTCCGCAACTGCATACTGGCTGCCATCCAAGGACCATATAACCGTTACTGCCAGGTAATGCAGAACGCTGAACAAACGTGCAGTGCAACTGCTGCCTCAGAATGCGATGGTTTCACAAGCATGTTATAACCATGGCATAACCAAATATGTTATAACCAGGACGGTTGTTTGATGAACGCAGTCAACCGTTTTATCAAGGGTGATATTCATCTTTGGGGTGGTGTTGTTCTTCAGCAACTGCATACTTACTGCCAAGTTCATTACAAACCAGTCACATATTTTAAACAATCAAGGCGGTATGCAGAGGAAGTACCAGAGCACCTCCATCCAGCTACCCGGTCCTCTCTCGACGTCCCTGCTTGGCTTTACTCAGTCTCTGTTGCACATTCGTTTACCCCACAACCAAAAAGATTGGAACACCCTCCCCCAGTCCCCCGTCCAGTCTCGACACGTGTGGTGACATACTTCTTTGGGGTGGTGTTGTCCGTCCGCAACTGCATACTGGCTGCCATCCAAGGACCATATAACTGTTACTGCCAGGTAATGCAGAACGCTGAACAAACGTGCAGTGCAACTGCTGCCTCAGAATGCGATGGTTTCACAATAGTCTCAGTTCTACTTTTGCTCATTTGACAAACCCAGTCAACCGTTTTATCAAGGGTAATATGCTTGTTTGGGGTGCTGGTTGTTCCTCCGCAACTTAATACTGATTTCCAAGTTCATTACCTACCAGTCACATATTTTAAACAATAAGGGCTACCGTATGGAGAGGAAGTACCAGAGCACCTCCAGACAGCCACCTGGTCATCTCTCGACCCCCCTGCTGGGCTTTGCTCTGTCTCTGTGGCACAATCGTTGACCACACAACCAAAAACACCCTCCCGCAGCCGCCTTCCTTTCTCGACACATGTGGGTTGCACGTTGTCAGTCTCTGTGGCGCAATCGGTTAGCGCGTTCGGCTGTTAACCGAAAGGTTGGTGGTTCAAGCCCACCCAGGGACGATATCGCTGTTATTGCCAGGTAATGCAGAATGCTGCACAAGCGTGCAGAGCAACTGCTGCCTCAGAAAGCAATTGTGTTGTTTCACAATAGTGTTCATGCTATACTTGGTCGTTTGATGAAGCCAGTCAACCGTTTTATCAAGGGTGATATACTTCTTTGGGGTGGTGTTGTCCGTCCGCAACTGCATACTGGCTGCCATCCAAGGACCATATAACTGTTACTGCCAGGTAATGCAGAACGCTGAACAAACGTGCAGTGCAACTGCTGCCTCAGAATGCGATGGTTACACAATAGTCTCAATTGTACATTTGGTCATTTGACAAACCCAGTCAACCGTTTTATCAAGGGTAATATGCTTCTTTGGGGTGCTGGTTGTTCCTCCACAACTTAATACTGATTTCCAAGTTCATTACCTACCAGTCACATATTTTAAACAATAAGGGCTACCGTATGGAGAGGAAGTACCAGAGCACCTCCAGACAGCCACCTGGTCCTCTCTCGACCCCCCTGCTGGGCTTTGCTCTGTCTCTGTGGCACAATCGTTGACAACACAACCAAAAACACCCTCCCGCAGCCGCCGTCGTGTCTCGACACATGTGGGTTGCACGTTGTCAGTCTCTGTGGCGCAATCGGTTAGCGCGTTCGGCTGTTAACCGAAAGGTTGGTGGTTCAAGCCCACCCAGGGACGATATCACTGTTATTGCCAGGTAATGCAGAATGCTGCACAAGCGTGCAGTGCAACTGTTATAACAGTTATGTTGCTTATACCATGTTATAACCAAGCATGTTATAACCATGGCATAACCAAATATGTTATAACCAGGACGGTTGTTTGATGAACGCAGTCAACCGTTTTATCAAGGGTGATATGCATCTTTGGGGTGCTGGTTGTTCCTCCGCAACTTAATACTGATTTCCAAGTTCATTACCTACCAGTCACATATTTTAATAATAAGGGCTACCGTATGGAGAGGAAGTACCAGAGCACCTCCAGACAGCCACCTGGTCCTCTCTCGATCCCCCTGCTGGGCTTTGCTCTGTCTCTGTGGCACAATCGTTGACCACACAACCAAAAACACCCTCCCGCAGCCGCCTTCCTGTCTCGACACATGTGGGTTGCACGTTGTCAGTCTCTGTGGCGCAATCGGTTAGCGCGTTCGGCTGTTAACCGAAAGGTTGGTGGTTCAAGCCCACCCAGGGACGATATCGCTGGTAATGCAGAATGCTGCACAAGCGTGCAGAGCAACTGCTGCCTCAGAAAGCAATTGTGTTGTTTCACAATAGTGTTCATGCTATACTTGGTTGTTTGATGAAGCCAGTCAACCGTTTTATCAAGGGTGATATACTTCTTTGGAGTGGTGTTGTCCGTCCGCAACTGCATACTGGCTGCCATCCAAGGATCATATAACTGTTACTGCCAGGTAATGCAGAACGCTGAACAAGCGTGCAGTGCAACTGTTATAACAGTTATGTTGCTTATACCATGTTATAACCAAGCATGTTATAACCATGGCATAACCAAATATGTTATAACCAGGACGGTTGTTTGATGAACGCAGTCAACCGTTTTATCAAGGGTGATATGCATCTTTGGGGTGGTGTTGTTCTTCAGCAACTGCATACTTACTGCCAAGTTCATTACCCACCAGTCACATATTTTAAACAATCAAGGCGGTATGCAGAGGAAGTACCAGAGCACCTCCATCCAGCTACCCGGTCCTCTCTTGACGTCCCTGCTTGGCTTTACTCAGTCTCTGTTGCACAATCGTTTACCCCACAACCAAAAAGATCGGAACACCCTCCCCCAGTCCCCCGTCCAGTCTCGACACGTGTGGTGACATACTTCTTTGGGGTGGTGTTGTCCGTCCGCAACTGCATACTGGCTGCCATCCAAGGACCATATAACTGTTACTGCCAGGTAATGCAGAACGCTGAACAAACGTGCAGTGCAACTGCTGCCTCAGAATGCGATGGTTTCACAATAGTCTCAGTTCTACATTTGGTCATTTGACAAACCCAGTCAACCGTTTTATCAAGGGTAATATGCTTCTTTGGGGTGCTGGTTGTTCCTCCGCAACTTAATACTGATTTCCAAGTTCATTACCTACCAGTCACATATTTTAAACAATAAGGGCTACCGTATGGAGAGGAAGTACCAGAGCACCTCCAGACAGCCACCTGGTCCTCTCTCTACCCCCCTGCTGGGCTTTGCTCTGTCTCTGTGGCACAATCGTTGACCACACAACCAAAAACACCCTCCCGCAGCCGCCTTCCTGTCTCGACACATGTGGGTTGCACGTTGTCAGTCTCTGTGGCGCAATCGGTTAGCGCGTTCGGCTGTTAACCGAAAGGTTGGTGGTTCAAGCCCACCCAGGGACGATATCGCTGTTATTGCCAGGTAATGCAGAATGCTGCACAAGTGTGCAGAGCAGCTGCTTCCCCAGAAAGCAACCACGACGATATCACTGTTATTGCCAGGTAATGCAGAATGCTGCACAAGCGTGCAGTGCAACTGTTATAACAGTTATGTTGCTTATACCATGTTATAACCAAGAATGTTATAACCATGGCATAACCAAATATGTTATAACCAGGACGGTTGTTTGATGAACGCAGTCAACCGTTTTATCAAGGGTGATATGCATCTTTGGGGTGGTGTTGTTCTTCAGCAACTGCATACTTACAATCGTTTACCCCACAACCAAAAAGATCGGAACACCCTCCCCCAGTCCCCCGTCCAGTCTCGACACGTGTGGTGACATACTTCTTTGGGGTGGTGTTGTCCGGCCGCAACTGCATACTGGCTGCCATCCAAGGACCATATAACTGTTACTGCCAGGTAATGCAGAACGCTGAACAAACGTGCAGTGCAACTGCTGCCTCAGAATGCGATGGTTTCACAATAGTCTCAGTTCTACATTTGGTCATTTGACAAACCCAGTCAACCGTTTTATCAAGGGTAATATGCTTCTTTGGGGTAATGGTTGTTCCTCCGCAACTTAATACTGATTTCCAAGTTCATTACCTACCAGTCACATATTTTAAACAATAAGGGCTACAGTATGGAGAGGAAGTACCAGAGCACCTCCAGACAGCCACCTGGTCCTCTCTCGACCCCCCTGCTGGGCTTTGCTCTGTCTCTGTGGCACAATCGTTGACCACACAACCAAAAACACCCTCCCGCAGCCGCCTTCCTGTCTCGACACATGTGGGTTGCACGTTGTCAGTCTCTGTGGCGCAATCGGTTAGCGCGTTTGGCTGTTAACCGAAAGGTTGGTGGTTCAAGCCCACCCAGGGACGATATCGCTGGTAATGCAGAATGCTGCACAAGCGTGCAGAGCAACTGCTGCCTCAGAAAGCAATTGTGTTGTTTCACAATAGTGTTCATGCTATACTTGGTTGTTTGATGAAGCCAGTCAACTGTTTTATCAAGGGTGATATACTTCTTTGGAGTGGTGTTGTCCGTCCGCAACTGCATACTGGCTGCCATCCAAGGACCATATAACTGTTACTGCCAGGTAATGCAGAACGCTGAACAAACGTGCAGTGCAACTGCTGCCTCAGAATGCGATGGTTTCACAAGCATGTTATAACCATGGCATAACCAAATATGTTATAACCAGGACGGTTGTTTGATGAACGCAGTCAACCGTTTTATCAAGGGTGATATTCATCTTTGGGGTGGTGTTGTTCTTCAGCAACTGCATACTTACTGCCAAGTTCATTACAAACCAGTCACATATTTTAAACAATCAAGGCGGTATGCAGAGGAAGTACCAGAGCACCTCCATCCAGCTACCCGGTCCTCTCTCGACGTCCCTGCTTGGCTTTACTCAGTCTCTGTTGCACATTCGTTTACCCCACAACCAAAAAGATTGGAACACCCTCCCCCAGTCCCCCGTCCAGTCTCGACACGTGTGGTGACATACTTCTTTGGGGTGGTGTTGTCCGTCCGCAACTGCATACTGGCTGCCATCCAAGGACCATATAACTGTTACTGCCAGGTAATGCAGAACGCTGAACAAACGTGCAGTGCAACTGCTGCCTCAGAATGCGATGGTTTCACAATAGTCTCAGTTCTACTTTTGCTCATTTGACAAACCCAGTCAACCGTTTTATCAAGGGTAATATGCTTGTTTGGGGTGCTGGTTGTTCCTCCGCAACTTAATACTGATTTCCAAGTTCATTACCTACCAGTCACATATTTTAAACAATAAGGGCTACCGTATGGAGAGGAAGTACCAGAGCACCTCCAGACAGCCACCTGGTCATCTCTCGACCCCCCTGCTGGGCTTTGCTCTGTCTCTGTGGCACAATCGTTGACCACACAACCAAAAACACCCTCCCGCAGCCGCCTTCCTTTCTCGACACATGTGGGTTGCACGTTGTCAGTCTCTGTGGCGCAATCGGTTAGCGCGTTCGGCTGTTAACCGAAAGGTTGGTGGTTCAAGCCCACCCAGGGACGATATCGCTGTTATTGCCAGGTAATGCAGAATGCTGCACAAGCGTGCAGAGCAACTGCTGCCTCAGAAAGCAATTGTGTTGTTTCACAATAGTGTTCATGCTATACTTGGTCGTTTGATGAAGCCAGTCAACCGTTTTATCAAGGGTGATATACTTCTTTGGGGTGGTGTTGTCCGTCCGCAACTGCATACTGGCTGCCATCCAAGGACCATATAACTGTTACTGCCAGGTAATGCAGAACGCTGAACAAACGTGCAGTGCAACTGCTGCCTCAGAATGCGATGGTTACACAATAGTCTCAATTGTACATTTGGTCATTTGACAAACCCAGTCAACCGTTTTATCAAGGGTAATATGCTTCTTTGGGGTGCTGGTTGTTCCTCCGCAACTTAATACTGATTTCCAAGTTCATTACCTACCAGTCACATACTTTAAACAATAAGGGCTACCGTATGGAGAGGAAGTACCAGAGCACCTCCAGACAGCCACCTGGTCCTCTCTCGACCCCCCTGCTGGGCTTTGCTCTGTCTCTGTGGCACAATCGTTGACAACACAACCAAAAACACCCTCCCGCAGCCGCCGTCCTGTCTCGACACATGTGGGTTGCACGTTGTCAGTCTCTGTGGCGCAATCGGTTAGCGCGTTCGGCTGTTAACCGAAAGGTTGGTGGTTCAAGCCCACCCAGGGACGATATCACTGTTATTGCCAGGTAATGCAGAATGCTGCACAAGCGTGCAGTGCAACTGTTATAACAGTTATGTTGCTTATACCATGTTATAACCAAGCATGTTATAACCATGGCATAACCAAATATGTTATAACCAGGACGGTTGTTTGATGAACGCAGTCAACCGTTTTATCAAGGTGATATGCATCTTTGGGGTGCTGGTTGTTCCTCCGCAACTTAATACTGATTTCCAAGTTCATTACCTACCAGTCACATATTTTAATAATAAGGGCTACCGTATGGAGAGGAAGTACCAGAGCACCTCCAGACAGCCACCTGGTCCTCTCTCGATCCCCCTGCTGGGCTTTGCTCTGTCTCTGTGGCACAATCGTTGACCACACAACCAAAAACACCCTCCGGCAGCCGCCGTCCTGTCTCGACACATGTGGGTTGCAGGTTGTCAGTCTCTGTGGCGCAATCGGTTAGCACGTTCGGCTGTTAACCGAAAGGTTGGTGATTCAAGCCCACCCAGGGACGATATCGCTGGTAATGCAGAATGCTGCACAAGCGTGCAGAGCAACTGCTTCCTCAGAAAGCAATTGTGTTGTTTCACAATAGTGTTCATGCTATACTTGGTTGTTTGATGAAGCCAGTCAACCGTTTTATCAAGGGTGATATACTTCTTTGGGGTGGTGTTGTCCGTCCGCAACTGCATACTGGCTGCCATCCAAGGACCATATAACTGTTACTGCCAGGTAATGCAGAACGCTGAACAAACGTGCAGTGCAACTGCTGCCTCAGAATGTGATGGTTACACAATAGTCTCAATTCTACATTTGGTCATTTGACAAACCCAGTCAACCGTTTTATCAAGGTTAATATGCTTCTTTGGGGTGCTGGTTGTTCCTCCGCAACTTAATACTGATTTCCAAGTTCATTACCTACCAGTCACATATTTTAAACATTAAGGGCTACCGTATGGAGAAGAAGTACCAGAGCACCTCCAGACAGCCACCTGGTCCTCTCTTGACCCCCCTGCTGGGCTTTGCTCTGTCTCTGTGGCACAATCGTTGACCACACAACCAAAAACACCCTCCCGCAGCCGCCTTCCTGTCTCGACACATGTGGGTTGCACGTTGTCAGTCTCTGTGGCGCAATCGGTTAGCGCGTTCGGCTGTTAACCGAAAGGTTGGTGGTTCAAGCCCACCCAGGGACGATATCGCTGGTAATGCAGAATGCTGCACAAGCGTGCAGAGCAACTGCTGCCTCAGAAAGCAATTGTGTTGTTTCACAATAGTGTTCATGCTATACTTGGTTGTTTGATGAAGCCAGTCAACCGTTTTATCAAGGGTGATATACTTCTTTGGAGTGGTGTTGTCCGTCCGCAACTGCATACTGGCTGCCATCCAAGGACCATATAACTGTTACTGCCAGGTAATGCAGAACGCTGAACAAACGTGCAGTGCAACTGCTACCTCAGAATGTGATGGTTACACAATAGTCTCAATTCTACATTTGGTCATTTGACAAACCCAGTCAACCGTTTTATCAAGGTTAATATGCTTCTTTGGGGTGCTGGTTGTTCCTCCGCAACTTAATACTGATTTCCAAGTTCATTACCTACCAGTCACATATTTTAAACATTAAGGGCTACCGTATGGAGAAGAAGTACCAGAGCACCTCCAGACAGCCACCTGGTCATCTCTCGACCCCCCTGCTGGGCTTTGCTCTGTCTCTGTGGCACAATCGTTGACCACACAACCAAAAACACCCTCCCGCAGCCGCCGTCCTGTCTCGACACATGTGGGTTGCACGTTGTCAGTCTCTGTGGCGCAATCGGTTAGCGCGTTCGGCTGTTAACCGAAAGGTTGGTGGTTCAAGCCCACCCAGGGACGATATCACTGTTATTGCCAGGTAATGCAGAATGCTGCACAATCTTGCAGTGCAACAGTTATGTTGCTTATACCATGTTATAACCAAGCATGTTATAACCATGGCATAACCAAATATGTTATAACCAGGACGGTTGTTTGATGAACGCAGTCAACCGTTTTATCAAGGGTGATATGCATCTTTGGGGTGGTGTTGTTCTTCAGCAACTGCATACTTACTGCCAAGTTCATTACCCACCAGTCACATATTTTAAACAATCAAGGCGGTATGCAGAGGAAGTACCAGAGCACCTCCATGCAGCTACCCGGTCCTCTCTCGACGTCCCTGCTTGGCTTTACTCAGTCTCTGTTGCACAATCGTTTACCCCACAACCAAAAAGATCGGAACACCCTCCCCCAGTCCCCCGTCCAGTCTCGACACGTGTGGTGACATACTTCTTTGGGGTGGTGTTGTTCGGCCGCAACTGCATACTGGCTGCCATCCAAGGACCATATAACTGTTACTGCCAGGTAATGCAGAACGCTGAACAAACGTGCAGTGCAACTGCTGCCTCAGAATGCGATGGTTTCACAATAGTCTCAGTTCTACATTTGGTCATTTGACAAACCCAGTCAACCGTTTTATCAAGGGTAATATGCTTCTTTGGGGTGCTGGTTGTTCCTCCGCAACTTAATACTGATTTCCAAGTTCATTACCTACCAGTCACATACTTTTAAACAATAAGGGCTACCGTATGGAGAGGAAGTACCAGAGCACCTCCAGACAGCCACCTGGTCATCTCTCGACCCCCCTGCTGGGCTTTGCTCTGTCTCTGTGGCACAATCGTTGACCACACAACCAAAAACACCCTCCCGCAGCCGCCTTCCTGTCTCGACACATGTGGGTTGCACGTTGTCAGTCTCTGTGGCGCAATCGGTTAGCGCGTTCGGCTGTTAACCGAAAGGTTGGTGGTTCAAGCCCACCCAGGGACGATATCGCTGGTAATGCAGAATGCTGCACAAGCGTGCAGAGCAACTGCTGCCTCAGAAAGCAATTGTGTTGTTTCACAATAGTGTTCATGCTATACTTGGTTGTTTGATGAAGCCAGTCAACCGTTTTATCAAGGGTGATATACTTCTTTGGAGTGGTGTTGTCCGTCCGCAACTGCATACTGGCTGCCATCCAAGGACCATATAACTGTTACTGCCAGGTAATGCAGAACGCTGAACAAACGTGCAGTGCAACTGCTGCCTCAGAATGCGATGGTTTCACAAGCATGTTATAACCATGGCATAACCAAATATGTTATAACCAGGACGGTTGTTTGATGAACACAGTCAACCGTTTTATCAAGGGTGATATTCATGTTTGGGGTGGTGTTGTTCTTCAGCAACTGCATACTTACTGCCAAGTTCATTACAAACCAGTCACATATTTTAAACAATCAAGGCGGTATGCAGAGGAAGTACCAGAGCACCTCCATCCAGCTACCCGGTCCTCTCTCGACGTCCCTGCTTGGCTTTACTCAGTCTCTGTTGCACATTCGTTTACCCCACAACCAAAAAGATTGGAACACCCTCCCCCAGTCCCCCGTCCAGTCTCGACACGTGTGGTGACATACTTCTTTGGGGTGGTGTTGTCCGGCCGCAACTGCATACTGGCTGCCATCCAAGGACCATATAACTGTTACTGCCAGGTAATGCAGAACCCTGAACAAACGTGCAGTGCAACTGCTGCCTCAGAATGCGATGGTTTCACAATAGTCTCAGTTCTACATTTGGTCATTTGACAAACCTAGTCAACCGTTTTGTCAAGGGTAATATGCTTCTTTGGGGTGCTGGTTGTTCCTCCGCAACTTAATACTGATTTCCAAGTTCATTACCTACCAGTCACATATTTTAAACAATGAGGGCTACCGTATGGAGAGGAAGTACCAGAGCACCTCCAGACAGCCACCTGGTCCTCTCTCGACCCCCCTGCTGGGCTTTGCTCTGTCTCTGTGGCACAATCGTTGACCACACAACCAAAAACACCCTCCCGCAGCCGCCGTCCTGTCTCGACTCATGTGGGTTGCACGTTGTCAGTCTCTGTGGCGCAATCGGTTAGCGCGTTCGGCTGTTAACCGAAAGGTTGGTGGTTCAAACCCACCCAGGTACGATATCGCTGTTATTGCCAGGTAATGCAGAATGCTACACAAGCGTGCAGAGCGACTGCTGCCTCAGAAAGCAATTTTGTTGTTTCACAATAGTGTTCATGCTATACTTGGTCGTTTGATGAAGCCAGTCAACCTTTTTATCAAGGGTGATATACTTCTTTGGGGTGGTGTTGTCCGTCCGCAACTGCATACTGGCTGCCATCCAAGGACCATATAACTGTTACTGCCAGGTAATGCAGAACGCTGAACAAACGTGCAGTGCAACTGCTGCCTCAGAATGCGATGGTTTCACAATAGTCTCAGTTCTACTTTTGCTCATTTGACAAACCCAGTCAACCGTTTTATCAAGGGTAATATGCTTGTTTGGGGTGCTGGTTGTTCCTCCGCAACTTAATACTGATTTCCAAGTTCATTACCTACCAGTCACATATTTTAAACAATAAGGGCTACCGTATGGAGAGGAAGTCCCAGAGCACCTCCAGACAGCCACCTGGTCATCTCTCGACCCCCCTGCTGGGCTTTGCCCTGTCTCTGTGGCACAATCGTTGACCACACAACCAAAAACACCCTCCCGCAGCCGCCTTCCTTTCTCGACACATGTGGGTTGCACGTTGTCAGTCTCTGTGGCGCAATCGGTTAGCGCGTTCGGCTGTTAACCGAAAGGTTGGTGGTTCAAGCCCACCCAGGGACGATATCGCTGTTATTGCCAGGTAATGCAGAATGCTGCACAAGCGTGCAGAGCAACTGCTGCCTCAGAAAGCAATTGTGTTGTTTCACAATAGTGTTCATGCTATACTTGGTCGTTTGATGAAGCCAGTCAACTGTTTTATCAAGGGTGATATACTTCTTTGGGGTGGTGTTGTCCGTCCGCAACTGCATACTGGCTGCCATCCAAGGACCATATAACTGTTACTGCCAGGTAATGCAGAACGCTGAACAAACGTGCAGTGCAACTGCTGCCTCAGAATGCGATGGTTACACAATAGTCTCAATTGTACATTTGGTCATTTGACAAACCCAGTCAACCGTTTTATCAAGGGTAATATGTTTCTTTGGGGTGCTGGTTGTTCCTCCACAACTTAATACTGATTTCCAAGTTCATTACCTACCAGTCACATATTTTAAACAATAAGGGCTACCGTATGGAGAGGAAGTACCAGAGCACCTCCAGACAGCCACCTGGTCCTCTCTCGACCCCCCTGCTGGGCTTTGCTCTGTCTCTGTGGCACAATCGTTGACAACACAACCAAAAACACCCTCCCGCAGCCGCCGTCCTGTCTCGACACATGTGGGTTGCACGTTGTCAGTCTCTGTGGCGCAATCGGTTAGCGCGTTCGGCTGTTAACCGAAAGGTTGGTGGTTCAAGCCCACCCAGGGACGATATCACTGTTATTGCCAGGTAATGCAGAATGCTGCACAAGCGTGCAGTGCAACTGTTATAACAGTTATGTTGCTTATACCATGTTATAACCAAGCATGTTATAACCATGGCATAACCAAATATGTTATAACCAGGACGGTTGTTTGATGAACGCAGTCAACCGTTTTATCAAGGGTGATATGCATCTTTGGGGTGGTGTTGTTCTTCAGCAACTGCATACTTACTGCCAAGTTCATTACCCACCAGTCACATATTTTAAACAATCAAGGCGGTATGCAGAGGAAGTACCAGAGCACCTCCATCCAGCTACCCGGTCCTCTCTCGACGTCCCTGCTTGGCTTTACTCAGTCTCTGTTGCACAATCGTTTACCCCACAACCAAAAAGATCGGAACACCCTCCCCCAGTCCCCCGTCCAGTCTCGACACGTGTGGTGACATACTTCTTTGGGGTGGTGTTGTCCGGCCGCAACTGCATACTGGCTGCCATCCAAGGACCATATAACTGTTACTGCCAGGTAATGCAGAACGCTGAACAAACGTGCAGTGCAACTGCTGCCTCAGAATGCGATGGTTTCACAATAGTCTCAGTTCTACTTTTGCTCATTTGACAAACCCAGTCAACCGTTTTATCAAGGGTAATATGCTTCTTTGGGGTAATGGTTGTTCCTCCGCAACTTAATACTGATTTCCAAGTTCATTACCTACCAGTCACATATTTTAAACAATAAGGGCTACCGTATGGAGAGGAAGTACCAGAGCACGTCCAGACAGCCACCTGGTCCTCTCTCGACCCCCCTGCTGGGCTTTGCTCTGTCTCTGTGGCACAATCGTTGACCACACAACCAAAAACACCCTCCCGCCGCTGCCGTCCTGTCTCGACACATGTGGGTTGCACATCGTCAGTCTCTGTGGCGCAATCGGTTAGCGCCACAGAGACGCTAACCGATTGCGTCTTTCGGCTAACGCGTTCGGCTGTTAACCGAAAGGTTGGTGGTTCAAGCCCACCCAGGGACGATATCACTGTTATTGCCAGGTAATGCAGAATGCTTCACAATCTTGCAGTGCAACTGTTATAACAGTTATGTTGCTTATACCATGTTATAACCAAGCATGTTATAACCATGGCATAACCAAATATGTTATAACGTTGTTATAACTGAAAGGTTGGTGGTTCAAGCCCACCCAGGGACGATATCAATAGTCTCTGCTTGATGTCAGGGTATGGGAATTCTTCGGAGAATGTTACTCAGGAATCAAACCCTTCATCTGATCCAAGCCCCAACTGTTGGGCTAGTAGCCCGGCTAGCTCAGTCGGTAGAGCATGAGACTCTTAATCTCAGGGTCGTGGGTTCGAGCCCCACGTTGGGCGCTTTGAAATTTTCTTTTTTCTTTTCCTACCATATTCGGAGAAGTAGTTCATAAGTGTTACCTTATTTAAAAGAAATAAATCCATTAATTTGAATTTATTAAAACAGAAACTTTTCAATATGTGTTTGTGAAATACCAAACCGTGTAGTGGTAAATTTTTACTGTCTTTAGGCTGTGCTTCACACGTGGTTTAGATATGGATCCCAAAGGTTGATTCTTTTCATCTGTTTCTCCCAGTGAAAATGCTACATGCAGATGAACAACATCAACCTTTTGTGATTTATTTACCTGAATGATTGAGTATGCATCAAGATGTTTGAATTCAAAATACATCTAAAGCAGTTACATGCAGGATACCTTTCCTTGTCTCAGTGTTTCTGATTCCAGCTCTTCCCCGTTGCATTACAAACATCTATAATCTTTTATTTTAAGTAAGACTGGAATAAAAAAACACGTCCCTGGGTGGGCTCGAACCACCAACCTTTCGGTTAACAGCCGAACGCGCTAACCGATTGCGCCACAGAGACGACATGGCACATCCCTGATTGTTTCCCTTCCCTTGTTGTTGAGCGCAAACACAGCAATACTATGGCAAAGCCAGTGCAGGGGCACATATTGTCTCTGTGGCGCAATCGGTTTGCGCGTTAGGCTGCTAACGAAAGGTTGGTTGTTCGAGCCCACTCAGGGACGATGATTGCTCCTTTTTTTTATGTTTTTGTGACAAGACAAGCAAACACGGGAAAATAAAAATGGAGGAACGCCACAAGCGCTCAAGTTAGGGGGATGGGCAGCAGCAGAAAGGGAAGGCACGAGACTGCAGTTTCTCTGTACTACCCGAAATACAGTATTTCTGTAATTGTAGAGTAATTATCTATGTTGTGAATAATGTTTTACAAGTGGGGTGGGGATCCAGAAATTACTACAAAGCTTTGTAAAGTTGCATTAACCCAAAGACATGAAGAAAAAGAAAGAAAAAACAAAATCAAATTGTCGTCCCTGGGTGGGCTCGAACCACCAACCTTTCGGTTAACAGCCGAACGCGCTAACCGATTGCGCCACAGAGACCAGATGGTAAAAATCACAGAGGGACTAATTTTGAAAGTTACAAGGGGTAGTATACAGCTTTTTTAGCGTTTTTTTTTCTAAACATGGAAGGCAGATCATGCGGTCACTGAAGAAAAAAAAAATTCAGGTAATGACACCTGGGAATAAAAACATTTCGCCCAACGTGGGGCTCGAACTCACGACCCTGAGATTAAGAGTCTCATGCTCTACCGACTGAGCTAGCCGGGCTGATGATTAGTGACATAGTAATAAGTAGATCAAGTATTATGAATTAACACATGGAAAGTGTGTTTAAAAGAAAAGCCTCCCCGATATCTTTACATTTTAAAATAGTGAGCTCTGTTAAATTAAGACGCTGCCATTCCTTCCAATCACGCCCATTCAAGTTTCACTGTAGTTGCCCATGTGAACATTGAAGTCTTCCAGTAGAACAACAGTCACCAGATGAGGTGCTCTCCAGCACCCCACCCAGTTACTCCAAGAAGGCTGGGTACTCTGAACTGTTATTCTGACGTACCTGCTATTAATCTCTGTCTCTCTTCCACAGCGTGTCTTTATCCTGTTTGCCTTCTGTCATCTGCAGCGACCGGCTGCCCCTCCCTGAGCCTGCTTCTGCCGGAGGTTTCTTCCCGTTAAAAGGGAGTTTTTACTGTCGCCAAAGTGCCTGCTCATAGGGGGTGAAATTATTGCTGTGTTTTTCTCTATATCTATTATTGTAGGATCTACTGTACAACATAAAGCGCCTTGAGTTGACTGTTGTTGTGATTTAACGCTATATAAATAAAATTTAATTGAATTGACATGTTTTCAAATCATATTTATCATTGTTGTTATCAGTGTTTTTCTTCTTCCTTGTCTGTTTTGATATAACGTGTAATGTTATGTAAGATGCAAGGTGCCTTAAGCCATGATTGTTTATTAAAGAATATGATAAATGCTTTCAAATGCCTTTGTTATTAGCTTTTGACGTTTTCCACTAATCTGTTCCCAAATTTAAAATTTACACGTGTGAAAGGTCAAATTTTAGTGTATCACGCCAATTTAACGTGACTGTAAAAGCTAGCTAAAACTGCAAGTTTACGGTGTCGCATCTACGTGGCAGCCTTCAGTCACCAGTTATTAACCTGACATTAACATTAGCATTGTTTTCCAATAAACTCTAAACAGTTCAACTGAAACACGTCACTAAATTCTTCTAGGTTCAAGATAATCTTACCTTAAGGTTTGGCTTGATGTTACAAGTTAACTCCGCTAGCTGGCTGAAAACTCAAACTTGAGCTTACCGACTTTCACGCGCTCGGTGCGGGTGTTTATTTGCCATACAGGAAATAAACAACAAATACAAAAATAATAATAAAATAAAGGTAGGGGGAACAACTTCACCTTGGGTAATAATTTAACGTCGTTTAACAAGGTTTACCGACACTTAATAACAGGCTGACACCTTCTCATCAAGCACGTTTTCCTCTGTTCGCGGAGGAGCATTAATGCAAGGGTACAGTATAGTCCCAAACCACGTCTTTTGCGAAATATTGTCCGGGGACCACCACCGGCCAGAGGGCCACTTTGAATCCGCCCGGCCATGTCATAAATAAAAGCAGCATAATGTTATTGAATGGCAAAGCAAATGACTGCACGTGCGCACCAAGGTTTAACTTGTTTACCACAGAAAGCGTGCAACATGTCACGATTCTTCTGTGCATCAGCTAAACATGTTTTCTTTATGGTGTGCATTTTAATTATCTGTAATCCTGTCTGCGCCTTTTAACATCAGTCCAGTGACTAAATGGTCTTGGGAAGATGACCGTCTCTGATGCTCCACATGAAGCATACAGGACCAATACAATGCAGTGAAATGAAGTAGTAGTGCTAATAAACTGGGGTTTTAAGACAGTGGGTCAGTACTACTAACTAACATTTATTTGTTTGGTTTAAGTTTGGCCGGCAGCTGTGATGTTTGAAGACATATCTTTTAATAAAACCAAGTTAAATCAAGCGATGTAATGTGTATCTGCAATAAAAACACATTATCTTCAGAGTCAGGGACAGAACTTCATTTAGAGTTTGCCCATGCGCAGAAAGCACTGCCAGATGGCGCTATCCACTACAGTAAACCCCGAGGATGAAAGAGGAGACTGGGAGTGTTTTACAGCCAGCTTTGACTGTCACTCTTTTGCAGCACATAGAGTAGAGAGGAACATTTCTGCTTTTGCACCACCGCCTTTTTCGCTTTTGTAAAATATAGACTTGGAAGCGCAACACCCGCAGCCGCACCACGTGACCAAATGCGGAAATCATCCGATTGAGGAAAGTAGAACAGGAGGCGAGAGGTGAGGGTTTGGTGCCCGCCTGATTTTCAGAGAGGCTGTTGCTGCTGCTGCTGCTGCTGCTACGTGTTTCGGAGAAGGTTTCCACTTAACCCCACGGTTAAATGTACGATTTCCGTATGGTGTGAGTAAAGGTAAGCAACAAGGAAGCAAAACAAAAGAAAGCCCCGACCGTTTGTGAAACGCGGTAACTTTTTAAGAGGAAAGCAACAAACCACCTGGCTGGTTGGCTGGATGAGGAGGGAGTCTTTGTGTAGACAGAAGTGCAATTGTAGTAATTGTCGATGCTGCACGCTTTACTCACTGTGACGACTGTGTGATAATTCTAGTGTTACTACAAAGAAGTGCACCAGAGAAACTAACAGAGCTCTTTATTTGTGACCTCACCTCTGCACATTTAGCTCCTAGTGCCTCATGTTTCGTGTAAAAGTAATTCTTGCTTCTTCTTCCACTTGTACTTTCTTTGTTGCTCTGCAGGAAAAGCCCGGGGAAAAACCAGCATGGCTGTGGCTGAGTTTGGGTGTAAGAGTTTTAATGGTCTGCATTTAAAGCTGTATTCATAAAGCAACATAAAATTCATCAGCACAAATTTAGATGCAAGTGGTGCCTTTAAAAGCGATTAAATGAGACTTGACAGAGTCTTTGAAAGCTTCCGAGTGGTTAAAAAAGAGTAGTCCTTTGAATAACTCGTACAAACACATAAAAGCTTACGAAAATATCACTCACTGCCAGCTAAGCTGTCTCATATTTCAAATACCAATGTGGATTTGACCAAAACAAAACCAGTACCTAGATGTTCCCTAAACCAAGCGTACATTCACTTCATAATTCATGCATCAGTGTGATTTTGTGCTGTGGTGGCTTCCACGTGCAGCAAAAAGCGTGAGCGAGGTCCACAACTTCGGTCACGTAATAGTGTAGTCAGGACACGCTAACTATAAATATGTTATGGTTCCCGTTGCTGCCAGTTTGTGCCTGTTTTACAGGGAGCAAATCACCTCCTTAAAATAACAAGTACCTGTTGCTGCTCTCTGTGGCATCTGCAGTTTTAATTTATGGGCCGTGGTGCAGAGCTGTGACAGCATTGACGGTGACAAAGCCTGGCTGGGCTTAGTGGTTTAAATGAGGGGTCATGCATATAAATGAGGTTTGCCCTTTGAAGAAACAAGGCCTTGCAATTTCACAGGTTGAGTCAGTGTGGAAATACAGCAACAGGTGATGAGCCACAAAATTAAAACTGCTGAAGCAAATGACATTGATTTATGTTATTGCAAGACAGTCTTTTGCAGGGAAAGTCTGGGGTTCATATGGATGTTACTTAACACCTACTAGGGCTGTCCGATATGACCAAAATCTCATATCCCGATATTAAGACATCTATGGTCCGATAACGATATAAATCACAAAATGTAACATTTTCTGTAAATTCTGTGAATCTCGGGCAGTTCGACTTGCGGGAAATGTTTCCAGCTGCGTGTCGCGTACCTGGAATCGATTGTTTTAACTGATGCATGAAACTATACATTTTTAGACATAAGTTGTAATGGCTGCCGTTTTCTTTGTGAGTATTTATTACACGGCGTGCTGCGGGGAAAAGCCTGTTCTAACGTTTGAGTCTTAAGGTTTATTTTTTAGCACCTGACGGCGTAAACACTGCATCTTTCACATGATTCAGTTTATTTTGAAAAGTCTCAACAGGATCTTGAGCTTTATTGTGAAAGGTTTATGTGGAACAAGCGGACACGCAGTGGTTTTACCGTCGTTGTTGCTAACGACAACGCATAAAAACAAACGCTTGTCCGTCTGTAGTGTGGTTATATTAAATGTAAGAGAAGAGATAACTTTAAGAAATTAATATAGCCACTACAGTGACCATCAAAACGATGAAAAAATATTGCCGTAAATAGCTTATTTTGCGACACCACGAAACAAACGATAGCGTAAAATGAAACGATAGACGTTTTTATATCGTCATCCGATATATATCGTTATATCGAACGGCGGTAAACACCTACCTAAACATTGCTGTAGACCACCCACATGTTTACTGCTGCGAATATTGTCAGTATTTAGTAACTTTGTGTAATTAACAGTGACATTTGTTTTCTTAGCCCCACCTGCCATGAATGCGTGACATTGTATAGCATTGCATTGTCCTACTTGCCTTGCTTAGAAACACATTTATAAATAATCCAGTACCCCCCAAGTTTTAAGCGAATAACTCTTTAATAATAACTCAGTAACTCTTTAGTAGCTCTCTTTGAAATCCCAGCGTATTGCAGAAGAAAAAGATCATGTAATTTATTGCAACCTGGGATCTGTTTTTGCAGGTTTTAACAAAATGACTGTGAGCATAACAAAATTATATACTAGTCAAATTAAAACTTGTGAACTTTGTGATTGCAGAACAGTGAAGTGAAACAGTGCAAGGAATGCAGTGTTAGTCATATGGTCTGACAGGTTGTGACCAAGTCAACAGTTTAGTCACATATCTGAAACTTGTCACAGCAGGATGTCCTTAATAATTAGTCATTAGGCAGGAAAACTATGCACGGTTTGAGTACAGTAGGTCAAACTGGAGTAAAGAAGATGCTCTGAACGCTTACAGATATTAACAACAGTCTTACAGCAGGTTAAAGAATAATCTGACCATTCACATTTTTTTTCCCTGTGCTTTGTTTAAAACCTTCCCAGTTGTGTTCCACCACGACAAAAACACAAGTATAAACCTAGAATAAGCTATATGTTGTGGTATTTTACGTGACACAGATCACCCGACACATCCATGTAAACACTTTTTAACCTTGTAAAATTTTGTGTATCTATCCAATCATATATACCTAATGTGTCACCACCCTGATTCTACAGCTCAAAGTGTGCACATATGAATCCCATCAGTGGCTTTCTAATCTTAGCGACCCATTTAGGTGCTTGAAACAGGACTGGTATTTTGCCCCACTAAAAGTGGATCATTGTCTGATTTCTGCAGCACTCTCAGTGGATGTGACACTGTAAAATTTCTGTTCCAGGCTGTTACACCCTTACCTCACCATTTGCAGCAAGAAAAGTGTCGAGTCTGGCATTGGTCCTCACTTGGTCCACTTTTATTTCTCCCTTTGGCTAAAAAAGCAAGAAGTGCAAAGCAAGTGGGATTCTTGGGGTCATTCGTCTCACAGACCTCATTGACAAAAGGAATTTCTAAAGGAAATTTCTAATTTCCTTTAGAAATTATTTAAAGGGACTTAGCGACTTCTAAGAACAAGGTCGGACTTGGCAAATCTTTTATTTTGGACAGGAACCTTTACTAGGGCTGATTAAATGTCAGCAGCATTTGTTTTTTGACAATTCCAAACTGGAATACGATTTTTTTTCTGTTATAAATGGGCAAAAAAAAGCATTTAACATGCATGTGAGTCATTTTTCTGTCTGAGCTGAGATTAGTTATTATCATGACATAAAGAGTCTCAAATTAATGAGCTTAAATTTTCTTGCAGCCTGGTGGAACAAACCTGTGGACCATCTCAACTGAGCCCTGATGTCTTAGAAGTAAAACTTTTAAAAAATGAATAAAAGCTGTAGCTTCAGCAGGGCGCTTGTGATGCGAAAGGAGACACACACGTTTTTTCTTAAATCTGTAAACAAATCATGCTAAATGTCACCTGTTACTGCACTAATTCTGTTCTGGAGCTTTAAGAAGTTAACAGTGTAGCAGCACAAGATCCAGTTTTCAACCAGCTTCGGGCTCGAGTGACCCTCCAGCTCACAGAAGGTTTTCAGAGCAGATTGGCAAGTACAATTCACTGCACAATCTGATATCTTGGTGTTTCGATTATCATAATTAATCTGCTCCAGGTTCAACATTGCAAGTGACCAGTTGCATTGCTGTGATGTCATAGTTGTTGAATGTGGAAACACCATCACAGCAAAAACTAACCTTGACCCTGTTGGTGTTTGTTTTTTCCTGAGTAGACATTGGCAGGTTTCTTTCCACGTCACAATACTGTGACATCACAACAATGTGATTGATTTCTGGCCGTGTTAGCCTGGACCAACATTAATTATGATGATCCAGGAACAACACCAACACAAGTCAGTACACCCACTATCACCACCTGCAGCACAAAATTGGATATATTTTTGAGCTGTGGGGTGAGCCTTGGAACACTTTCCCGATGAGGCTTCTTGTTGAGAGACAGGAAGAGCCCGTGCTATCTGGTAAGAGGTAGTTGAACCTTCAAAATAAGAGCACAGGGCTTGTCCGATAGTTTGATTGTGTCACCTCAGACAGATGAAAGCAAATAAATAAATCACTTAATTATGAGTACTGCTGTATGTATGTACAAAAATGTGCACGTAAGTAACAAATATTAGCCGAGCTTTTTTTCCCCTTAGTGATGTGGGTCTCTACTGTGATGACATTGACACTTGAGTAAATTACACAGACCATTGGAGAAAATGGTTTCATATTGATGGTTTGTATCTGTGACTGCTTGTTTTCAATCCACTCGTGTGCTATAATATATGAATGTACTGTATCAAGCATTTAGGTTTATTATTGTCAGACTGACACAGAAAAACCAACATTTTCTACCAGAGTTTTTGTTTTTTAGATCAACGGCTCAGGCTTATTTTAAAGTAATCGGTCCTATCTACTCCAGTTTATGGATTTCAACACTTCTTTCTTTTTGGTTGTTTCAGTGTTTACTGTACCAAAGTCATTGTTGCCCTACCCTGCTCTGAACTTACTACAGTAAAAATAAAACATGTTCACTGTCACCATTTAGTGTTTCCTCAGTGAGAAAACTCATCAAGTTTTGTGCTCACAGGGGGGAAAAAACCTCTTCCACGTCCTCTCTTGAAATATAAAGAGAAAAAAGTTTCAAAATGATGTATGAAGATGTGCGTGGGTGTGAGAGAGAATATTATTGTATAATGAGAATAAAGGCTTTCAATTCAATTTATTCTGTAACGTAGGCCTAAAAAGATAAAGTGTTAAAGCAATGAGGGAACTTTTTTTAGCATTGTTATTATTTTGTTTTTAAGTGGCACTCACGTGCTTCCATACTTTTCATAAAACATCCTTTTGTACTAATAATAGCATTAGCTGCTCCAAATCTTAAGACCCGACTTAACTTAAAAATTGTGTCACCAGATCAAATAATTGGATGCACTACAAATGCCACTTCTAAAAACTTTCTATAGCAATGTCACAAGTTCTTGCACCTGTTGGTTAAAATTATTTAAAGCTGCTGCTTGTTGAAGTCTGTCAGGCCTGCTGGTTATTGTTGTATAACAGCAGTACTGCCTGAAAATAAGACTGCTATCTTTGAGTGTTATCATAGTAGTATATTAAATAGACCTGCATGCTATGTCTTTCATGTACTGGCTATGACTACCTTGTGCTGCACTGTACTTTGCATAAATATAGTTAAAGTTTCTCCGTGCTTATAAGTAGAGTAGTGATGAAGATTTTCCATCTGTGCGAAGCCCACTGGCAGCAGCAGCCTCAGCCTCTAGCTAATCCTCTTAGACTGTTTTGTTGTTTTCCTTTAATTGAAGTCTCTGTCGGGAGTCTCTGGTTCTCCTGGCTTGACTAGTACAGGACAGCTGTGCTCTCAGCTGAAATACACGCTAACAGGGGGTTGAGGATTTAGGAACAAGCACAGGGAGTCCAGCCATTATTTCACTGTTTTTACTTTTCGCTCATGTAAATTTTTGTAAATCTTCCTCCTGTTTTCTGTTGTCACCCCCTTGTGTGATTGCCTCCTAACTTAACTTTTCTTTTTTTTCCTTTTTTTTTTGCAGAGTTGTTTTGAGGTCGGACTGCTGAGATGACAAGGCTGTGACCGTGTGTGACTAAGTGTGTCTGTATTGGACTCATTCCTGTGAGATGGCTACTGCAAAGAAAAGTGAGTGTATACTGTTGTATGCATTCTTTAAAAGTACTTCTAAGTCATTCTGTAGTAATGTGCCAGATGATGGGGTGATTGCCTGCAATTTTTAGAAACAGAAAATGCCCACTCTAAACTGGTGAGACAGACAGACAGACAAACAGCAACGGCTGTAATATTCAACATATAGGCAGCCCACACTAACCCAAGATTCGAATGTTTTTGTTTTTTTAAATTCTACTGAATAACTCAGTCGTGTGGCAACAGACTGCAAAAATAATTTGCATAAAGTTATTTGGGAAGGGGGGGGGGGTACTGAAAGAGGAAACCAGTTTGCTGATACATTTGGTACAGGAAATCACGCACAGTCATGTGAAAAACTGAGTACACACAAGTTGTAAGTTGTAGATTTGCTGCTGTACGTGTTGTGTGACTCACTTTGGGCTAAGCGTTAGCTGTCACACAGACGGCTTCACATTTTGTTCTAGAATACGTTGGTATATAGAGAAGTGCATGGTCGACTCGGTGATTGCAAGGTGTCCAGGTCCTGTGACTGAAAATCAAGCCCAAATCATCATGCCTCCACCACCATGCTGACATTTGGTATGCGGTGTTTGTGCTGTGTATGTTTGGTTTTCTCCTAACGTGGTGCTGTGTATTATGGCCAAACATTTCCACTTTGTCATATCTGTCCAAAACACATTTTTCTGTAATTCCTGTTCAGATGCTACAGCTGAGTTGGCTTATTCTTTTTAGAGAGATGATGCTTTTTCTTGCTAACCCCTCCAAACAAGCCATACTTGTTAAGTCTTTGTCTAATATGATGAACTTTAACTTTTTCATGCACTTTAACATTTAACAAGCAACTGAGGCCTGTAATGTTTGAATGTCGCACTTGTTGTTTTTTATGAGCAGGTCTCTCTGAGCGTTACATGGTCTGACCATGAGGCTAATTTGCTTACATTGTGGCTTTGTGTTAAAATACACCTGAGTGCTCCAGACCAGCAGACTGCCAAAACTTCTGCTTTTATAGAGGTGTGAACAGTTGCTGATGATCAGTTAATCAAAACTTCATTAGGAGTATCTAAACTGCTACTTACCCTCTTAAGTAAGTAAGGGGTAAGTAAGGGTTTGTTTTTCACAGGAAAGGATAGGAAAGGAAATGACGAGTAGTCGTGTGAAACTTTCATTTTCACATTACTATATATAGATGCGTAAAAACAAACAAACAAACAAAAAAAACAGTTTTACTCATCTGGGACATGAGCTACAGTTTCAGATGCTTTATATTTGGCTAACTGACATAGCACTTCTTCTGCATTCATTGTTTATTAGAAGGTAGACTAAAGGAAAAAAATAGAGTAACCAATTCCCTGTTAGAATTCAGGATGACGCATAACCACAGATTAACCATTTTAGCCATGACACAGCCTGACTTAAATTATTTTTTTGATTGAAAAGCAGAAATGGTACAGTGAGGCATGCCAGGGAACAATGACTATGTGTGTATCTCTATGAAGACTTAATCTCCTTCCCAGTAGTTATGGATACTTGTTGCCTTCACAGACCACTGTGCAGACCTTTGTTAGGTTCACTGATGGCTGGTTTTACAGTGTTTGGATTGGCTCAGATATCACAGGAAGAGTGTCTCTTAGAAGTTGTTACCTTCAGTACAATAAAAGTATTTTATAATAAGCAGTAAAAATTTTACTGTGGAGATTTCAATCATTTTCTTTTGTCCTTTGAACATTGCCGTGTGCGAGTTTCTGTGGTAATCTGTAACACACAAAATGTTATTGTTGTTGTTTGTTTTTTAAAAATCTTTTCCCAGGAGGATTTTGTAAATTACTGTGCGCTTTCATCTGCTGCATATCAGCGGTATCAGTCTCCCTCAGTTGTCTTCATATGAAATTATATATATATGTATTTGTTGTAGCTTGGACCACTTTATGGGCTTGGACACGTCTGTGTTACTTAGGGCCGAGGTCAGTGGACGTAAAGGCAACAGAAAAGAAGCTAAAAGAAGACAGGAAGACATAGATGAGCGTGTGTGATCTCACTTTAACCATGCCCAGCAGTGTGCTGAAAGCAAAATTGGAAGTTTTTTTTCTCTTCTCCCCACAAAGAGTGCTACTAAATGTGGTAATATAACCAAATGTGAGAGTCTCAGGTGGGTCTTTTCAGAGTTGTTACCAAATATTGAAGCTTGCAGTTTGTTGGTGTGATGTTAACAGTAGACACTGGTAATATTTTTTATCTTTTTATTAACTGCAGTTTTTTTCATTAATAACAGCTGATTGTTGTTTTTTTTGTTTTTTGTTTTTTTCCAATTTTTGGAGGTAAGGATATTTTATGTCCAGTCTGCAAACACTGCACTTGATTCCTAAACCCACCAGGATTAGACTGATAGGCTAACTGACTACAGTAATATTCAGCAAAGCAGAAAGGGGCATGCTGACAGGCAGATTAGTGGAAGGACATAAGTAGATGTATATTAATTTGAAATAAGCCAGTTGAGCAGGGCTGCGTGTTAATTTGTGTGTACAGATTCTTTTTTTGTGCTAACTCGGGGATATGAGACCAGTCTAAACAGTGCCAGCTCTCAGTATTGTGATAATGATAGGGTTAGGGTTTGGCTCAGATCTGCGCCTTTGATGCAGTTCTTGTATGTGAAAGTACATCAAATACACACGAAATGCTTGTGTTAAAGAGGTTATCCGTAAATAGGTTTTCAGTCAAATGCAACTTAAATATATAAAATCAAAGGTTAATTTATTAAAATAATTCATCATTAAGAAAAATGTGCTTGGTCTAGTAAATTTCATTTGACCAGATTAAATTAAATGTAAGTACATTGTACTTATGTAACAAAAATTATATGGGGAATAACTTAAAGTCGGCAATCTGGGCAGATATATTTTTTTGAGTGTCTTTAACCAGGGGTTAAAGCGGAATTTGGACAGCTCTAACAGCAGCTCAGATAACAACCATATATATATATATTTGTTTGTCTTAGTGGCTTTGTTAGATTTGTTTTGTTTGTGTAGAGGCTGTGTGATCTGCTGACCTTTTTTTTGCTGCTGTGGCTCTGAGGTTTATGGATCTTTGTGGATTTAGGCAGCTGCATTGTATAATATATCAGCAGATATATTATACAATGCAGGCTGGGACACTAGCTTGAGTGATATCTCCCTAGCTGTAGTATGAAATTGGAATTTGGCAACAGATAGTGAAGAACATCAGCTTAAATTCGAACGAATGAGTGAAAACCCTGACCTAACCAAACAGTGAGCATGGTTACTCCTGCAAATAAAAAAAAAAACTTTAACAGGCTTCATGTATAATGTTTACCCCACATAGCCTGTACTTAGGTGCGCCGTCCAAGTGTACTAACAGCTAGTCAAATTTCAATGACTCATTTTTTTTCCATATGTGAGAACAGTATCATCCGTGATTGATTTGTTTGTGTAAAAACCTCTCGTTCTTTCTTTGAACTCCTAACTGGCTCACCAGCTAGTGGCAAACACTCATCTTTATCCATCCTCCTTTAACAAATAAAAAAAATAAAAAATAACCTATGACTTACAGTATTTATTACTAATTCTATTTATTGCAGCTTTCAGTTTCTTTAAGATGATTATGCTTAATTTTCTGAGCAGTCATTGCCCTTTAAAAGTCTTCTTCAATTCCCTTGTGTCCTTTGAACTCAGCCGATCTGCTCTTTCATTGAATTGTATTTCTAATTATTGTTCTTTACATTTTGCATTTGTGAGACCATGTTTCACACCCCCAAAATATTAGTAGGGATGTAAAAATATCTGTGGTAAATCTTAACTGTAGTAACAACCAGGGCTGGGCCATATCATATGGTCAGTGATAATAATAGTATAAATATAATATAAAAAAATGTCATATCATTGCTATAGCGATGCTATACAAGCACGGGCGTGTCTGAAAACACTGTGCCAGCCTCCAAACATTTAGTATCTAAAAATGAAGGTACTCTAGAAACCTCCAACAAAGCAGAGTCCTTCAAAATAGATGAGAAAACCAACCCCACCAAATGTGGAAGCAACACACTTATTTTACCACACCGCTGAGTGAAACCAGGCTATAAAAACAGCAAACACTAGCATGTTTAAAGTCTCTTTTATTCCTTATTGTGAAGCTCAATTTGAACTTCAAGTCATTATTAGTATATATGCCTAAATGCAATGAGTTGCTGCAAGATAATTGGCTGATTACATATTTACAATACTGAGCAGTTGAACAAATGTACCTTATAAAGTGGCCAGCGAGTGGATCTGTAAATACACATGTAGCGTCATGGTCATTTGTTAGTTTCTTAGCAAAACATTACAGCTGTTAGATTTACAACTCATGCCATTATTTTTTTTTCTTAAACTGCTAATTTTTCCACATGGAGTCAAAGTTCAGGTAGACTCGCTGTAAATAAAAGCACGTTTCTTAATCAGACTTTTCAAGCTATAGCATATCCTTTTGACTGTGAAAGGCTGCTTTACTGCAAAAAGTCTGCCTTTACATGAGTAATTACTCTCCCATGAAGCCCTATTTTATGAACTTCAAGGCTTCACTCAAAAAGCTTTATAGCAGGGTGAAAAACTTTAAGTGCTCTCATCACGTGATTTAGATGATTATAGTAGAGCTTAATATTTGATAGAGAGCCACGTCTTCTCAGAAAGAAAGAAAAAATGCATACATATTATTGCTGAAGTTTAATTTATGTGTGGTGATCATTATATCATTGTATCCACTCACTTTCTATTTGAATAAAAAAGGAAAAAGAGAGCCCTAGGCTCTATTTTTCAAATGTTATTGATTTTCCCACGTATATTGGTACTCTATACTCCAAAATAAGATACAAGAAATGTCTAGTAGATGTTAAAAGATTTGTTCTTGATCGGTATAAAGCATTACTCCTATAGGAGCTGATGAATTTAAGCTTATAGCTTATTCAGAAATGCATTTGTAATGGTTCTATAAAACAAACAATGATATCAGATAAAACCTCTCTGACTTCTGGGTGTCTTCAATAAAGGTAAAAAGAAAATGTGCAGATAAATTATGAACTAATTGAATTATTAAAAGGTTTTTGTAAAAAACAAACAAAAAAAAATCACGTAAGGTAAAAAAAAACATGTTTAATAATGGTGACTCACCTGAATCCAAAAACTTAAGATCCATCACTCAGAGGTTATTCAGTTTCTTGCATTTGGACCTGCTACAGCATTTTTTGGTTTATTTATTTCTTTTTTGTAGATATAGGTTTCATGTGTGTATTGTTATTGGTTATAAATGATGGGTTATCTCAATTTGATCTTCATTGTCAATTGAGACAATCCCAGTAGCTGCACACTCCCCAGTCCTATATGAACTGCTCCAAATGTAAAGATACGCCTTTTAATTGTGACGTTATAATGTGACTTTGAAGTGTTGACGTATTTAAAATGTAGTATACATCAATAATTTCTTTTATTTGAACAGGATTTAAAATTTAGGATTTTTGTCACAGATTTATTCTATTTTTTTTTCTTTGCCTAAACTAATTACCCTAAACATGAAACAAGTAGTATTCCTTTTATCATTAGTGTATTTTTATAGTAACATTGAGAACTGAATGAGCACATTTACGGTGCTGAAAAATGTTTGAAAGTCAAATACCTGATGCCAAACACTGTGCTCCTAAAATCAAATATGGAAGTATCAGGGTGAATATCGTGACTTGGGAAAGACTCATTATTAATACCGTGGTATGTGTTGAATTCATAAAAAGGCACAGATCAGATAAGAAAACTCATTTTACGGATAATATTGACATACTCTGACTCTTCTCATCCTTTATCTGGAGACTTATAAGGTGGCGTTGTCTAGGATAACAAGGCTAATAAATTCAGTTTAAAGTTAGTTTACATTTTGCTTATCTTGTTTTAGAACTTTGAGTATGGGATATTGTTAATATTAAAAGGCTTCTTGTTGTTTTCTTTGATATAAAGAGCTTTGGATATGAAACATCATTCCTCAGTTTACAGTTCTATTTCTACACAGTGATCCTGCACATATGGAACATGATGTAACTCCACGAACTCATTACTGTGACCCAGATTGCTGATAGCAAGCACTTCTAATCTCTAATATGAGTCTGAATAAAAGTTAAATGGAACTAGAGCGACAGTAATGCCTGTGCTTCGTGTAATGTAGCTGCTTGTGTGAGTTCTAAAGGTAAATGCATCAGTCTTCTGCTATGAGTTTGAATACTGGATTGCACTGGAGAGCCACTTATGGTATGCATGGTCACGTCGGGGCTTGTTTCTAAAAATATGTACTCATCGTTCTTACAGCAGACGTTTGTATCTATAAAAATAACTTATTTCTTTATTAATATTTTCAGTTATACTACTACAGCTGGGATAGACGTCAGGCCCCCCATGACCCTGACAAGGATAAGTGGAAGAGGATGGATAGATGGATGTTACAGTGATCTCTGCTGTTAGGGCCAACATAGCCAGCATTTTGCATAATGATGTCTGTGTATGTATATGTATTCCCTGTGAGACCAAGGTTTAGGCCTAAAATGTCTGAAAATGCTTGTCTGCAGACAGTTTTTTTTTCTGTTGTTGGCTTTGAATGATGTCATAGAGAGGGGGTATCCTTACATGGCTATGTCAGTCGTATAGCGCTTAATATGACCACAGAAGTTCCACCCACTTTCTTAAAACCTGCTGTTTGTTAAAGACATCCAATTAGAGGAAGGTTTGCTCAAACGGAGAGGAGCTAAAAGAACTTGTGTCAGACACAAGATGAATTGAGGGGCTCCACCAAGTCCCACTAATAGATAAATGTGGATTATTTTAAACTGTAAATCATGCAAAACTACTCTAGTAGAGACTAGTTCCACATAAATCAGCTTACTTTCCCAGCAGTAAAATGTTAGGCTGACTCTACGAACACGTTATGCACCAATAATATTTATTAAAGAGAAGGCCAACACTCCCATGTTGAACACTGTGGATTTGGTCTCCTGAAACACTAGAGGGCTTCTGTTTAGAAAATGAACATAAGTCACTTTCTGAGAAAGTGCAACACTTTGGTGTAAAGATAAGTTATCAATACCAGTTTTGGTTAGCATTAGTAGAGGCCAATCAGTTGAAGAACTACTGGAAAGAGATGAAAGAACATTTTCATATCTTTTGACTTCTTTACTTGTTAAGGCAAGACGTTTTAAAATGAATTCACCGTTGCCACTGAAAGGGAAGTAGCAGCTGCCGGCAACCTTTATTGACATTAACCTCCTTGCCCCAAAGAAAAAATTGATGTTTGCTCAGTGATTGCATTGAGCTCTTTTGCTGTCTGAGGCAAATTAGTTAACAAGTTGTTGTGGCAACCAGCTGGTGTGCAACACCCTCAAACTCTGGACGATTGCGTTCAATAACAAGGTGATTGCACCAGTTGCCTGTTGGGAGCCAGGCTGCTTCCAAACAATGAAGACCTGACTTAGTGCAGTCACTCACAAACAGATCACAACACAGTGCGATTAACTGGAGTAAGTCTGTGCTGATGAGTGCGACTGGTCTGCGATGTCTTACAATAGGGGACTTGACTAAATTGGTTCTCGAGTGGTTGTATTATGGTTATATTTCTTTATGTGTTTCTTTAAGTGCTTAAACTCCTGTAGGTAATTTGCCATCCTGCAGTGACTACATCACTGTTTATAGAGGAATTTTAGTTTCAGATCTATGAGGTTTTACTGAGTATCTGAATATATCTAAAGGGTTTAATATGAATTGAATATGAATGATTTAATTGTACACAGCTACAAATTTGATATTTTCGCCCTGTTGTTAGAGTTAATTGACAGATTATTGCAAACATGAAATTACCAATTTGACCCCATACAGTCACAAACTGTAGACTGTCTCCTTGTTATTGCCATTTAATTTTGCCATCCAACCGTCCAAATTGTTGCAGTTCTAGTTCCTGTACCTTTCAAAGGCAACACGATTGCAAGTTCATTGCATGTTTTCTTTGATATTACCCAATGAATGTAGAATATATGTTTTTACTTTATTTCATTTCTTTTTACTGGCTCTGCTGCACATGCTGGCCTTTGGTTATTTTTACAGGAGCTAGCCTTAAACGAAAATTCTATTTGATTACTTTAACAAAAAAAAAGTAGGTTTAGGTTGTGCTACATAATTAAATGAGCTGGATCAGTTATACCAGCGGTCCCCAAACCCCGGGCCTCGGACCGGTACCGGTCCATGAGTTGTTTGGTACCGGGCCGCGAGAGTTGAGGCTCAGGTGTGAAATGTATGGTTTTCAGGGTTTTTATCGGTTTTCAGTGTTATTTTGTTATCGTTTTTATCGTTCATTTGGTTTTCCTGTGTCTTTTCACGTGTGTTATGAATAAATCTTTTTTTTTTCGGTACCGGTACTAGTTTTATTTTGTTGTATTTATCCGCGACACCCTAAAGGCCGGTCCGTGAAAATATTGTCGGGCATAAACCGGATCCGTGGCACAAAAAAGGTTGGAGACCGCTGAGTTATACCTTACACAAATTGAACCTGTGCATATTAATATGCTCACTTGTCAGTAAACTGGCTTTTATATAAATTTAGCTTATATTAAGCTGATATGTCTTTATTTTCAGATTACTATTGGTTTCCTGTTTCTGTGAGATAAGAGATTCATTATTTTGATTTAATCTGCTCTTCAAGATAAATGCTAGGATATTGCCTAGATTCACTGTCTTAGATTGGTAATTAATTCAGATGGTATCAGCTTCACCAACTGTTGGCTTATTATAATTTGGCAGAGGATGTTTGACAAAAACCCTGTGCTTGAATTAAAGTAACATTTCTGGTCCAGATCTGAAGGGCAGGAAAACCCTCTGCCAGTAAATGTGAGGATAGTTTAACTTCAGACTTGACTTCAGAAAAAGAAATAAATCTCCCCAACTGTCAGTTTGGCAAGAAACAAAATGTGGTTTAAATTACTCTCTTGCACACCACGAATTAGAAAATGTATTAAAAAAGACATTAATATTCTGACTGCTGTAAATGAGCCTTGATTGGAGTGAGTGTGACTTTGGTGACATTTAGCTCACTAAATTAATAATGCTGATTCCAGATAGCTTTTCAGTGTGGTGGTGCATGGGCCTGTTCCACTGTGACTCCGAACATAAACACACCTAAGCCAAAGAAGTAACCCAGCAAAGTTTGTTCCGTGGTGAAGTAATGCTTTATGAAATCCAAGTTAGTTGTGGGCCTTGTTGTCAAACAGTCTTTGTTAGAGATTAAACAGAGATAAAACACAGTTTTAAAAACAACAACAACTTCCTTGAGAATATGTTTGAATGCTGCAGCAGAAGTAGAAGAGCTTGTATGAATTTGTGAATGAGATTGTGTAGAGGGCTTTGAGTTTTCAAGTACAGCTAAAAAAGTGCTTAACAAGAACCAGTTTATTTACCATTACCATACAACTGTGCAGACAGAGGTTGGTTAAACAATAACACTATTGCAGATTGTATTACTTTGAAGTTGTATTTAATATTATGACATGTTGAATGATAAATAGAGAAAGTAAAGCTCTTTACATGCCATCTGAAGCACAGTATATCCATCTTAAGGTGTCAGAAACTGTTTAATCGAAATAAAAGTGGTTAAAAAAATGTCCTACTTCAGCTAAAGCACTGATCTCCTTCTGGGATTCTTTGGAGAAAAGCTATCGATCAAGTAGTTCAAGTTCAACTCGTCAAACTCTTCAGATTTAGTGGCCGGCTGTGAGTGCGCCTCCTTGTTATCTTTAGAAACTAACATCTTGAATATTAATACAAAGGACCGTTATCCTTGCAAAGCACTGACAGGAAGCAGCAGATAGTCTTCACCGCATATAAAGCTAGTTTGGGCTGCTTCCTTATTCACAGCAGGTAGCTCCACATGTTTGAGTTGCAGATTTTTATTTTTTCATGCCAGGTCTCCTTCCTGATTCAACCTTGAAGGGAATTGTGTCTCCTCCTGGGACCGAGCAGGGGATCTTACGCTCATTAGAGCCCAACATACATTAGGAATATTTAAATATGTAAACCGTAATTAACTATCGTTTAACTCCACAGGAGATGTCAGAGGGCGCCTCCAGTCTGCTAGCACCAAGCATAGCACTGCTGCTCCACCGCTATGATTCGTCTTAATGCTGCAGACCTCGTGTGAACGTTACAAAACATACAGACATTCTTATAATCGTATTATATCGAAAATAAACAAAAAAAAGCAAACTCCACCCTCTTTCTTTACTGCATTGTTTCGTCTGTTTATGACCACCTCAGAGTTCTCTATTAACCAAACTCGCATGGCCTTGCACAGTGTTAGAGGATCACAGTATAGCTACAAGGACACACAACAGTTAACGGTCTTCAACCTGCAAGCTCCCCAGTGATGCTGAACTGTGCCCACGTGAGATAAATACTGGTGATTATCTAGTGAATTGATGGAGTGGGTGTGATGTATGCTGACTCCCTCATACTCTATTAAGGCAGCACCCGAAACCAAACTGAGTATAAGATAAGATAAGAGATAAGATAAAACTTTATTAATCCCTCGGGTGGGTTCCTCTGGGAAATTTGTTTTCCAAAAAGCACAGCACCGACAGAAGTTACAGAGTTAAGAATATTATATATATATATACACACACATATATAAATACAAAGACATATATAGATAAAATATACAAAGGGGATAAATAGAATAAATAGGAATAAAAATAAAAATACAAGTGAACTGCACATTTCAAGTATGGAGTCTATTGCACCGCTGATTATTAACAAAAAGTATTGCACAAAAGGTAATTGCACAGTGAAGTGGAGAGGCACTACAGCTTAGTTGTTCCCCCCCTCCTTTGTCCTCCTGTTTCCCCTCCCTCTCCCCTCCAGAGAGGAGTTAAACAGTTTGATGGCGTGTGGGACAAAGGAGTTTTTAAGTCTGTTGGTTCTTGTCTTTGGGAGAAGCAACCTGTCACTGAACAGACTCTTCTGGTTGTTTATGGCCGTGTGCAGAGGATGCCCAGCATTGTCTATAATGTCCAGCAGTTTCTTTATTTCCAGCTTCTTGAGGGGACTATCTCCTGATTTTTGTCTACATGTTAAAATAGGGCATCTTAGGACAATTTCTTGACTTGATATCTCTGATATTGTGACTCACTCTCTGGAAGCTCATGTGTGATAACAACTGAGGGTTCAGACCGTCCTACTACCGTCCAGTAGCACTGACCTCAATTGTGATGAAGTGTTTTGAAAGACTGATGAGAGATCACATCACTTCTTCACTTCCTGCCACCATCGACTCACTTCAGTTTGCTTACCGGACTAATCGTTCCACAGACGATGCCATATCTCACCTGCTCCACACATCCCTGAGTCACCTGGACACTGGCAGAGGGAATTATGTTAGGATGCTGTTCGTGGACTACAGTTCAGCATTCAACACAATAATTCCCTCTAAGCTTTTCACCAAGTTGACGGATCTAGGACTCAGCTCATCACTGTGTCAGTGGATCCTCAACTTCCTCACAGACAGACCCCAATCAGTGAGGGTGGGAAAACAAGTCTCCCCCTCCATCTCACTCAGCACTGGAGTGCCTCAGGGCTGCGTTTTAAGCCCCCTGCTGTACTCACTGTACACTTATGACTGTGTAGCCACATCAGACACCACCTCCATTGTCAAGTTTGCTGATGACACTGTTGTTGTAGGCCTGATCTCCGACAACATCGAGACGGCCTACCTGGAGGAGATTAGGAACCTGGAGACCTGGTGCCAGGAGAATAACCTCCTCCTAAACATCAGCAAGACTAAGGAGCTGATCGTGGACTTCACCACAAAGCAGGCGAGGAATTACAAACCCCTCATCATCAGTGGCACACCAGTGGAGAGAGTGGACAGTTTCCGATACCTGGGTGTCCACATCACTCAGGACCTGTCATGGTCCTGCCACATCAACACCCAGGTTAAGAAAGCCCGTCAGCGTCTCTTCTTCCTCAGAAGACTTAGAGACTTCCATCTGCCACTGAAGGTGCTCAAGAACTTCTACTGCTGCACCATCGAGAGCGTCCTGACGGCAAACATCTGCACCTGGTTTGGGAACAGCACCAAGCAGGACAGACGAGATCTGCAAAGAGTGGTGCGCTCAGCCGAACGCATCATTCAATCAGAGCTCCCTGACCTGCTGTCCATCTACACCAAGCGGTGCAAGTCCAAAGCTAGGAAGATTATGATGGACCTCTCCCATCCCAACAATGGACTCTTCTCACTGTTGAGGTCTGGGAAGCGCTTCCGCTCCCTTAAGGCCAAAACAGAGAGAATGAGGAGGAGCTTCTTCCCCCAGGCTATTCGGGCCCTGAACCAGGTGTAGGACTGTACTCTCCCACACACATCACTATAAGACTGGACTCTCACACACATCACATCACCACACGCACCACCACACATTTCCTATAATTTCCTATAATTTATAATCTTTATAATCTCTCTCTGCTGTTTGCACATTTTTATTTATTTTTATTTTTATTTTTACTGTAAATTCCTAAGTTAATTTGTAAATTTTGTAGTAAATTGTAAATACTGTAAAACTTTTTTCTGTCATTTAATGGTCGGGCATTGCGCAGCTACAAGCATTTCACCCCCATGTCATACTGTGTATGGTTGTGTGTGTGTGACAAATAAAATTTGAATTTGAATTTGATTTGAAGAGTATTTCATAAATATTTAAAAAGTTGCTTAGGTATATTCTTTGTACTATTTCTCCCTGTCTTGCTGTTTAGCTGGTGTTGAAAGGCTCTGGGAAGGAGATGCTTTGAAAGGGGCTCAAATTTATGGAGGAGACCTTTGAACAAATTGTTTGTTTTTTCAGGGAATTATTATTTTTTGTGGAGGGCGGTTTATTTGGAGAAGGATTTTCCATTCTCTCACACTGGGAATGAATACCTGGGCAGAGGAAAAATAAATAAAAATGTGTCAGTGTGTCCTATGATAACACTAAAATCTAAGGCCAAATCAGAAGTTTAGATTGCAAACCTTTAACTCTTTTATTTTGACACTGAGGTAACAGTGAGATTCACTGTTACCTGTAATGTGTCTGTAATGTGTCTGTAATGTGATATCACCCTGCTTATCCTGTGGGTAAAGATAGCTTTAAGACTCTGGGTATGTGTTTGGTGTCTTTGTCTCATGCTGCAAAATGAGCGTTGGCCCAGTCAGATGGTCACTTACAAAAAAAAAAAAAGAAAAAATGTAAATATCTGAAGGGGATGAAATCTTTGTGCCTGATGTGTGTTTGTGTGTGCATTTTCAAGGCTTTAAAGCACCCAGAGGGTGCATACTAGCAAAGCATGCGCATGAGTGATTGTGAAGTGCTCTCCAGCAACTCTCCATTACATCACTTAAAGGAAACAACCGGCTGCTTCATGTGTGTTGCATGCAGTGTGAATATTTGTACATAGCAGACCTTCAGCTGCTCTTCCGTCTTTCCTCTTCCTCAGGTTGTGCTAAGGCGGGAGGCGTGCGCTTCTCAGAGGAATCCCACGCTGCATCTTCACACGTTCATTTCGATGAAAAGCTACATGACTCCGTTGTCATGGTGACTCCAGAAGATGATGGCAACTTCTTGGTCAAGGTTAGTTTAACCTTGTAATAGTTTGACACTTAATAGTTACTGAAGATTAAAGAGATGTCTTTTAATGTAGCTCAGTTTGATTTTAATTTTTTTTAACCTTTTTTTTTTTACCTTAACTGTTTTTATAACAAGTGCAGTCAAAAAGTTTCACAACTTGTTCCTTGAAAACCAAAAAAACCCAAACAAAACCCACCACAACTAAATTCCTCTTCAATGTCTTTTGCTTGTGAAGCACTGTGAGGCTTTAAGGACTTGACAGATTGTTTCCTTGACGTTTTGTTCAGACCACCAGCTGAGCACAAACGTGAACTTATTCTTCAAACCAATTTGACTTTTATACCAAGGACGATCACTAATGATGAGAGCCGAGTCTCTGTCCGACTGTGGTGCAGGTTTTAGTGGAAGAGCCTACATCAGGTCAGGAGTCAGAGAAGTATGATTATTGTTTATTTTTAAACATTCCTGGGTTGTGCACCGAAATTTCCCTCTGCAGAAGTTCAGGTTTCTGCTCTAACATCCTGACATGTCACATTTGATCCAAATGACCTGAAATATGGCCATGATCTTAGCTCATCACTGTGCCCTATTGCCAAATTTGGCTCTCTGCAACCTTCTTTTTCCTAAGATGAATTTCAAGTTGCTGATTAGACACAGAGGAGAAGATACGTGAACATGGGAATGGACTCTAGAGTATATCCAGATGTAGAAAAGAAGGTCAGAGTTGCACAAGGAGCTTTGAAGGCAATGACGGCTGAATTTAAATCAAGTAAAGTTTTTCTTTAGCGTTTTTATCGGTGCAGTTGTTGAACAGTTTTATCTCACTTCCTGTGTCCTGCTAAAGAGTCTGAAGACCACTCTCCTCTATTGTATTGTCTGTATTAGTTGCAGTCAGACCACAGTCTCGCCTTACAGGAAGTCTAATATAAGATGCTATTTCTGACTGTCAGACGGCAGTTGAGGTAATTCACTTTACTCTGAGTTTCTCATCAGTTCTATATCATTGAACCCACGAATGTGGGTAAGAAAGATAGCCTATACTCATTTATATTAATTCCTCCAAAAAAGTTAATAGTACTTCAATATATATAAAACAGTCGGTGATTAACATGCAAATGTGCAAACATGTGGATAAAATATTATTATCACTGTGCACTGAACAGTCTTATGGCAGCTGATATAAAGGACCTCCTGAGGTGATCAGACGTGCACTTTGGTGCAGTCAGTCTTTGACTGAAGGTGCTGCTGTTGATAACCTTCAGGCCACAGAGTGGGTGTGCAGGGTTGATTATAGCTGATTTCAGCTTCAAGTGCATTCTTCTCTCGACTGCCTGCTGGACTTTTTCAAGTTCAGACCCGACTGCTGGGCCGTTCCTCTATAGGTTTGTCTACTGTTCCTCTCTGCTGTGCGGACAGCTTCTCCTCAGCAGGCCCCAACAAAAAGCACTGGCCACCACCATATGGTAGACACACTGCACACCAAGTGATGGCAGATGTTCAGTGACCCTAGCCTCTGTAGAAAATAAAGTCACCTTTGTCCTTTACTGCATACTGCCTCTGTATGGCTCTGTGGTTGACCACCACTTCCACTTAATTGCTTCAGATTGTTGTTAGTGTTGAAGGAGGATTAATATGAATAAAATTCTCTAGGGATTCGTAATAAAAGTCAGTAATTATCAAAATCTTCAGGCAGGACAATTATTGACTGACCTCTGGCTGCTACATGTATTATATAAATGGAAGAAAAAATGTCTTACGTTGTCTCACCTTCAATGTAAGTGCCATGCTGTTGTTGTTTGGTGCTATAGATGACAGTTCTGAGCGCTAAAATAATGAATAAAACCCCTTCTGTTCATCTGGACGTTGAGAGGGAGAAACATTTCATCACTCATCTAAGTGACTTCTTCAGTCTTCGGGACGATTGAGACTGTTTTCAGTTTTACCACGACACATTAGATCGATCAATCTATCTTATCAGTCTACGAAATAAAAAGCAGTGTGATTAGTGTAGACACAAAACAATGTCTAAGTTGTGTGAATATTTTAGTTAGAGGATGTTACTAGAAGTGGATATGGAGAGCTAATAAGAGGAAGTGTTAGATTAGGTGGCATTAAAAAATAAATAAAATAAAGCTTTTGTAACAAGTAGAGTCAAAAATTACATCAACATGCTATGAAAAGTCAGTACCTATTTTATTTTGTAGTTTTTTTCCTGATGTAATTCTCAAATTTTTGTATTTGTAAACGTTTAAGTAATAGGGGTAGGCTAGAGTCTCAAAAAGATATCGCCATATTTCAACAGAAATTTGTGATCATGATAATTTGATGATATACAAACAAAATACTGAACCAAGTTTCATTAGCGATTGCAGCTCACAGGCAGTTTCTTTTTGATCATATTTTTCCATTTTGCTCCTAGGTTTTCATTTTCCCTTTTAAGAGTACTGATGGTTTGAGGGACACTAAAAGCACACGTGTTACTTCTTTTATACTGTGCAATTATTTAACAAGGGGAAATTATCAAGAGCACAAAAGATGTTAAACGTCCGTCTGTAAAGGATAGCATAATCACCAGACTATTTTTAGTCTGGTGATTATGTGTGTCTTGTTTATATGTCTGTCTGTTATGAATTAATGTAGTCATGAGGTGCTTCGCTGATGAGGCGTTGGAAATGTTCGGAGGCACTTACTTAAAATGATCACCCTAAGCTCAGCTGTCTGGCAGCATCACACGCTCTGGATAAGAAACACTCACACCAGTTTGCTTCCAGCCTGTTATTCAGTTTGCGTCATGCGTGTCACGTACACCAGAGAACCAAATTCAATTCCAGTTTTATTGTCATGGGGTGCAGGTGTAGTTTCAGAGTGGATGTCAACAAAGGCTGTAAAAAGGTTGATTAAAGGTTTGCCAACACAAGATCTTACTTCTCTGGCACATGTCTTTCTAACAAGAAGCCTCCAACCGGCTACATTTGTAAAAGTAGTGATTAAAAATATTTTTAAGTTTTGTTTTCTTTTGCAAAAAACAAATCTACTTTTCACAGAAAAGTGGCATATCAGCTTAAAAATTCAGAAATAGTACATAAGGGCTTACTTTCCTTGGATGGCATGTTTTCAAGTGGCAGATATAACAGAGAGAGGTAAGTCTTTGATCTGGTGTACCCGTCCCCTCGCTTTCTGTCAGAATTGATAGGTTGTATCTGTGAAACATCGAGTCCAAGATTAAAGTCTTTTCATTCCTGGTAATCTTCTCTGTCAGCTTTAAAGTTTAGAGAACAATGATATCGGACGGCACATCTTTCTGCTCTCGGCTCTTAAACCCTGGAGGAACCAACAACAAAGGAAGGTGCCTAAGGCCCAACATTATTGTAATATTAATGATAAATCACCCTGTGACTTAACTTGTCATACACACTTGATCTTTAGATGATAGTAATGATAATGAACCATGTTGCTAACTGCACAATTTATTTATTTTTTACTTTCTTTTTACAGTTCTTTACAGCTGCTTTGTTATAGAGGTGGTTTTTCATCAACTTTTATTCATTTCATTGTTTTTTTCTTTATGTTTCTTTTCAACGTTATTATCTGTGAATGTAATGTGTGGGATATCTGTCAGTAGAGATGCATTGCTAGATTCAAATTCATAATGTTGTTACAATGTTCAGTTGTTTCGACATATTGCACCGTTTTAGACCCAAACTGAAGTGTCTCAACAACTTATTTTCGAATAGCAGTAACATTTTTTAAAAATACTTTGCAGAAATTTTTTTGCTTTTCCTCTGCCAACGTCATGTGTTTGAGGAATGTGTTTATAACTGTCTGATGGATTGCCATGAATGGATGCTCTTCATCGACTACAGCTCGGCATTTAACACCATCATCCCCTCGAAACTTCCCACGAAGCTCGTCGACCTTGGGCTGGGAGCACCGATCTGCAGATGGATTCTAAACTTCCTCACAAACAGGCCCCAGGTGGTGAGAGTTGGTAAGCACACCTCCTCATCACTCATCTTAAACACAGGTACGCAACAGGGTTGTGTGCTTAGCCCCCTCCTATATTCCCTGTTCACACACGACTGTGTTGCTAAACAAGAGTCCAGCATCATCATCAAGTTTGTGGATGACACAACCATCATAGGCCTCATCACAGGCAATGATGAGACGGCCTATAGAGAGGAGGTGATGGCACTGTACGAGTGGTGCCTGGAAAATAACCTGACTCTCAACATCAGCAAAACTAGAGAGATGATAGTGGACTACCGGAAACGACCAGTCAGGGAACACCAGCCCATCCACATCAACGGTGTCAAGGTCGAAAGGGTCAGCAGCTTCAAGTTCCTTGGAGTCAACATCACTGAGGACTTCTCCTGGACCCTTCACACAGACACTGCTGTCAGGAAAGCTCGCCAGCGGCTTTACTTCCTGAGGAGGCTGAGGAAGTTTAGCATGAACGCCAACATCACCTCAAATTTCTACAGGTGTGCAATCGAGAGCTTGCTGACGAGCTGCATCACAGTTTGGTACGGAAGCTGCTCTGCCAGCAGCAGCAAATGACTACAGAGGGTGGTGAAGGCAGCAGAGCACATCACTGGCACGAGGCTTCCTGCCATTCAGGACATTTACCTCCAGCGATGCCTCCGTAAAGCACACAGCATCATCAAGGACCACAGCCACCCAGCACATCAGCTGTTCTCCTTGTTACCATCTGGCAGACGTTACAGGAGTCTGTCTGCTCGGACTACAAGACTTAAAAACAGTTTCTATCACCAAACCATACGACACCTCAACCACAACACTTAAACACACACAACACAGCACTCAGAAGCTACCCTGCAGCTTCACAAGTACTCTGTTTAATCTGCACTGGTCACTTCACTTTATTGTCATTGATATTTATATTTAAAAGTGCAATACTGTAATTTTCTGCTGCTCATTCCTGTGCAATATCCCATCTGCCCTCCCGTCATATTTCTTTTCAAGATTTTCTTATTTAATCACTAGTGTACATATATTTATATTTATAGATACATATATATTTAGTTATCTTTTCTCTTTTACCATGTCTCTCTAATATTTTGCTCCTTACTATTTTTCTATTTTATTATATTTTATTATATTTTCTCCTACTGTATCATGCTGCTGAGTGACTGCTGCTCGTCAAACACATTTCATTGCAATGTTGACCCTGTGCTAACTTGCATATGACAAATAAAACTGAAACTGAATCTTTGAAGATCTTCCCACAGCTTTTTACTGCTCAGCTGTAAAAAGTCGAGTGGGGTGTTATCGTCGTGAACAGTATAACTTGAGAACGATGGGAGACAGGATATTCAAATTGATCTACTAAAAATATTGGAGAGCTTTCAATGGCAATCCATCCGATGTTCATTCATCGTAAACATCAAGTTCATCATGCCACTAAAGCAAAATTGATCACTGAAGTTGGCTCCAGAAACTCGTGTTTGAGTCAAGCGTTGTTTCATTTACATAAATGTGCTCATGGTTAACTGGTGAAGGCTGAAATATGAGCTGCAGTGATACTTTTTTTACTAGAACAGATTTTCTCTTCAATAAACCTTGCTGGTAACCTCTGTGTGTTGTAGTTCTATTATTGTGGTAAGTGAGTAATTCATTCTCTGTCACCAGCATGTTGCTGCAGTCACTCTGTTGATGGGGGAATGTGGGTTTAGGTTACTATAATAAGCCAGAAAGCCCAAGTTTCAGTGTAACAAGCACCTCAAACTTGTGGACGAGTATTTAAAGATCACCTTTGACCTAAGGTCAGGGGTGATCTTTAAATTCAAAGTGACTTATAAGGCGTACTATGTATGTACGCCTTATTTATTTAGTCACATAAATGAAACGCGATTAGGCAGAAGAGTGATATCCATCTGGGACACTGTAATCAAGATTGTAGGGCAATTTGGCGGCTTCCACAAACAAGTGCCCTCCCCAATGTAATTTTAATGGATTCATTTTTAAGTCTATGAGAATGCCTCAGTTTGTTGGGCGATGTAATTGCACACTAATCAATGTGTCTTTGTTATTACAACATTATTTTTTCTTTAGTAAATAAGTTTAAAATAACATAAACAGCTACTTGAAATAACATCTCACTTTGAAGTAGTGTCACAGATTTGTTGTTGTTTATCTTTTTTTCTCATGTTGTTGTTGTTTTTTTGTTTTTGTTTTTTTAACGGTGCCTTTAAAGTCTTCAGAGTGTAACTTTCCAGATTCATAACTGCAAACTTCAGTATGAAGATTCTTGTTTTGGGCTAAGTGTCTGTGGTCAACTCTGAAACAAAGAGGTGGATGCAGTGAGAAAGCGTTGCATAAATTTGATTCTTATTTTCTTGGTGTTAGGGCAGGTTCATAAAATATGTCCCAAAATAATCAAACCCCAAAGTCACAAAGTCAACAAAGTCATATTATAATGTTGAATGAAAACTGTTGTGTGTTATAAAACATGATAAAGTGGTCGGCTTTCTCAATTCAGTGTAATTGGCAAGCAAAGATGGACTTTTTTTTTTATCTCCACACCCTTATCCATGTGTGAAGCTGACCATCCGCTGTATCTTCTCAAAGGCACAGCAGGAACTTCAAGCTCAACCAACAGCAAGCACATACAGGATGAAAACAGGAGGAGTAAAAAAACAGCATGTATGCTACTGTTGTGTGCCTACCACTCATGACTCAAATAATTAAATTAAAGTCTTCTTTCCTGCTCTCGTTGTGTTAGCTTAACTGTAAGCCACCTGGTAACAACCTACTAGCCAGCAGCTATTATCTTAATGTATATATAAAATATTGAATATGTAATAAGGAGTACATTGGGTTATATTGAACAGGCAAGTTTGTCCTTGCCTTTTACACTTAAACTTGGGCTTATTTAGACACTTTCTGGCTTCTTATAGTAACCTAACCACCCCTGTCAACATACAGCGGCTGCAGCAACATAATGGTGACAACAGAGAAATAATTACTTAGTTCCCACAACATTAGAGCTATAAAACACAGAAGTTACCAACAAGGTTTATTAAAGGGAAAAACTTATCTGGGAAAAAGAGCCTGCATCTCAGGTTTCAGCTTTCACTAGTTAACCATGAGCAGTTCATGTAGATGAAATTTAAAGCCATCATGTCTCCCTTACAGATGAATTGTAATAATTTTGGTAATTCTCTTAATTACTATCTGAAACTTTGCACTTTTTTGTGGTTTTACGTGTTACCCCTCAGCCGTAAAAGTCAGATGGGGTTGTAACCCTGATGGATGGGCCAGCAGGTGGGCAACACCAACAACCAAGTTGTGAAATCGGTAACTCGAGATCAAAGCAACGTAGGAATTTCAATTGATACCACATGTGCATCTACGAAAAATCTTAGACAACTAAGAATCTGACCTCAGGGGCCAGAGGTCAAGTTTTCTGAAAAACTTGTGACTTTAAGAAAGCAAAGTCACCTAGGATTTCTGAATTGATACCATAGATGGTAAATGGAATGGTTCTTATATAGCTCTTTTCTACTCCATCTTAGCACTCAAAGCTTCTCTGTATGTGCTTTCTATCTAACATTCACATGCATTCTTGCTCTGATGTATCAGTAAGCAACTTGGGGTTAGTATCTTGAAGTAGTGTGCAGACTGGAGTAGATGGGAATCGAAGCACCAACGTTCCGATTAATAGATGACCTCTACCACCTGAGGTACAGCCACCTCATAGATGCAGCTGTTGGTAGGCTGGGAGTAGCACTGTTTTGTCTGCCTTATTCAGCATTCTTCTTTTGACTGTTGTTTACTTTAGCTGCAGTGCATTTGACCTCTCAGGGCCACCGTACAAGTGTAACTGGTGTATAAAACCCATCAGCTAGCTATGCAGTCTGCCTTTACAAACATTTGTGAAAGAATGGGCCATTCTAAAGCCCATGGTACTGTAATAGGATGTGACCATTGCAACAAGTCAGTTTATGAGATTTCCTTCCTGGTATTATTGCAAAGTTGAAGTGTTTAAAAACCACAACTGGGGCACAAAGTGGAAGACCATTTACAGAGCGAGGTTGCTGATTCCTGGTGTGTAAAAGTCACTAATGCTTTGATGAGTCAGTTCCTGCAGGACTCCAACTCTCCTCTTGTATTAACATCAGCACAAAAACTGTGTGATGGGAGTTTTATGGCATGGGTTCGCTTGGCTCTAGGTGTGTTTTTAAAAAAATAAAAAATAAATAAAAAAAGTTATTAATTTATTGAGATGGAAAAATTAATGTATTTGGCTATTAGACAGGATCCCCGTAGTCTAGACACTGATTGTGGTAAGGATGGAGGCTTGGGTTGAGAATGACAGAGCGGAAAGTGGAGGCTGATTGGCTAAAAGAAGGCTGGTAAGAAGATGATTGGACTAGAGTAATGATGTCAGCATTGAGTTTGACAATGTGGGAAAGAGGAAGCAATGTAAAGGAAAGGAAAGCAGGCAGATGAGTGATTACAGATCTCTTTTTTTTAACTTGCGCATACGTTTAATTTTGCAGTAACAAAAGTGTGTTTGTTAATGTGCGTGTGACTATGCTAAGCTTTCCTCAGATGATAACTGCCCTACCAGAAACCAAGTTGAAATGTCTTTCTTAAAGTTCAGTTTATGGTACTAAGCCTCTTGAAGTGTTAACTCTCACTCACAGCCAGATCATTGTGATTAAAAGTTGTGTGTGAGCGCGTGGATGGACTGCAGACACTTAGTTCTCAGTCACAGATCGGCCCGTTTGTGCACTCGTGTTTCTAAAAGCTCTGTAAGTGCAGGCCCAGAATTGTGAGCTCGGTTTCGTGGCTCTTCGTGGAGGGGGCATCGCTAATGAACTGGTTAGGGGGTGAGAAGAAAGGTGCCAATCCCTGCAGACAGACCACTGAAGAAGTGGGCGCGCGTGGGATGGAAGCGCTATGCATCTAACAGCTGTATGAATGTAGCCCTGATGAAGGTAATTTACATTTCACAAATTGTGTATGTCCATGTGTCAGGTGCGGGTCGGGCAGATTTTCTATTCAGTGTTTCTGCACAGAAATTTTAGCCGCGGTAATGCAAATGAGCAGCTGTCAGTGCTGCAAAGACCGGCTGAAGAAGCCACACGTTTTTAAATTTAAAGTGTTTATGAAGTTTAGTTTCTGTAGTGCATAAGGTGAGATGTTGTTCTGCATAACGTTAGTGGTTCTACATGCAGATTACCAGTAATCGCATTACTAAGTTACCAGATTAAAGGCTAATTAGTGAAGCGTGTGTGGTTGTCTGCTGGAAAGATTAACACAAAATAAGATGAAAATAGGAAAAGCTGTTTTTAGCTTCAAGTGGAACTAATACATTTAGTATATTAAAAAGTGATTTGTTGTTAGAGGTTGTTCTTGTAGTAACACATCTGCAAACAAAAGCTGACTCTTGATGCTTAAAGATTTCTTCTTCAAGATAAACACTGCATAAGTGGCAGTTGTTTAGTACACAGGGGGAATTTACCTACAAAAGAGCCATTTATTCCACTCAGGAGCTGATGGAGACCAAAATAGAGTTAAAAGAGATGGGCCTTCCAGTAATTAGGTGAACACAAGGATTTTGCCTACATACAGACTTTTTGTGTAAGGAAAATGAAACAATGAATGAACAATGAAAGCGGTAGTGTTGGCTCCTCTCTTAAGCCTTGTTTATACTTTCAGCTTTAACGAAACGTCATTTTCCCCATCAGATGGTGAGTGGGAGAGAACGTGCGCCTTCCTGTTTTGTGTGACCGCACGGACTCGTTAGAATTTACATTACAATGCACCAACTGTGCAAGTGCCCCAGGTGGCAAACTTCAAAGAAATCTAACAGGAAAGATCACTCAGCGGTTGGGTCTGCAGTTGTCTGTGTCCACAGCAGAGTATAATGAAGGCTTCATTTTCCACAGCAGCTTTATCTGCCCTTTCTGCACCGGATGACCTTCCTCCCATTTATTTAGACTAACTTGTGACCCTTGAGTTTGTCTCTCCTTGTCTCCATCTGGGGATCTTTTGCACAGTTTTAATCACCACCACCAAACCACACAGCTGACCACATAAAGGCCCTACAATATTAGGACAAGATGAGCATGAACAAGATGGGAAGGACAAACTCTTTTTCAACTTTTTGACCATTAGAGAGGGAACACCATTGACTCTGATGTGTTGGAGGATGAAAAGAAGAGGATGAGGTAGGGAATAAAGAGGGAAGAACACAAATTATGGAAGAGACAAGAAAAAAGTTAATTATGTGTAGTACTGGAGTGTAAATGGACATTTTTTAACCAGTTTTGGTGCAATTGACATATTTATTCTTTGTACACTGTAATGGTACATTCCCAGCATGGAAAATAGTATTTTGATTAGTCCAACCAGAATCAACCAATAATGATGTAGTTGCTGCAGGATGGTGATTTAACTGCAAATTGAAATCGGTGCTCAACAACCAACTCGAGTTCCCTAATGTAAATAAGTGTCACAGAGGAAATTGGCTCATTGGCGCAGACTGATTCAGATTGATTGCAGCCCTTTGCCAAACTGAATGATTGCACCAATCGGAGTTGCACTAGGCGACCTGTGCAAACACCTTGTAATCAGAAGTGTGCTACACCCTCAACTTCTAAGCGACAACGTTTGTAATGTAGATTGCAAAGGTTCAAAACGATTATAGTACCTAACAGCATTTTTCTGCAACATAAAATGAGCTGATCTTTGATATTGGACTAAATCACAAGAGGTGGTTTAAAACGGGACCTAAAAAATACCCCTTTCCTACAGTAAGTTACATTAATGTATATGTAGATACAACCTGAAGTGATTGCAAATGTTGCTCTAGTAGTTTTGGACATGTAAATGAGCAATTCTTGCTTACAACCAGAACCCCTGTGCATCCAAGTGCAAACAAATCCACAGAAACGTAGGAGATTTGTGTATATAACACTTTTACTTCCAGTTATATTAAGCTCTATATAGTCAGAGCACTGACTGAAATGGTTACATAGCAGTGTAAATTTATATGTTGTTCAGTAACCTTGGTTACTCTGGTAACTGATTGAGTTATTGAGTGCTCCTAGTATAATCTGCTTAAGCTGCATGTCGGCACTCTGAATAAATGAAGCTGACTCTATGGAGTTGCCCTTTGAAGTCCAGCAAAAATTAATTTCTTATGTGTTATGTAAGTATTGCCAGCAGCTATAAAGCAAATGTAACCAGACAAATAGCTTACAGCTCAATCTTTGTAAGTCAGTGGCTCGCTCGGTCTACGGAGAATTTTTTTTTCTTCTCATAAGCGATGTCTTCCAAGTAAGCGTTTCCTGCTTCTACGTGTAGTCAGCAGTCAGTGTTGTGTGTTCATAAGTACTGACTGAACTGTCTTGGTGAAGTGGGGTGACGAGTTCTTGAAATGTGTGGTATTTGTCAGCCAGCTGAATCGCACCATTGTTTTTGGGTGAACGCTCCCAGTGTTACACATGATATATTGTAATACCAAAAACAGGAATGCTTTCTTTCTTTTTCTTATGAACTGAAATGGTTCACGCTGAGTTTTTCACTTCCAACTGTTTGGTTGGGCTTTTTCCTGCCTAAACTCTTTATTTTGTTGTTTTAATGTGGAGCCTGAAATTTGAAATTCACAGTGTGTGGACGTGCGTGGGACTACGCTCACAGAACGATTGTTCTTCTCTGCAGCGCTCCTTCAGCATTCCCTCTTGTCTCTGTAGCGCTGTTTGGAGCCTCTGCTCTGCCCGTTGCTTTAACCAGGGGTCGCGTGGGGCTGAAAATGGCGTTTGCAGCTTTAGCTGGAGGGTCTTTACGCTTATCTCTCCTTGCCTGCATGGCCCTGCTGTCTCATTCTCTCTCTCTCTCTCTCACTCTCGATGTATCTCTGTATATCTCGTCTCCTCTGCACAGCTTTCTTCACCACTTGCTGTGATGACTCCCCCTCATGAATTTTTCTCTTTGCTTAATATGAGGCTGCTACTTCTATATCTCTACTACTATATCATCCCACACTAACTTTTTGCAGCTTTGTCTTGCACTTACTATACCAACTATAATACTCTTTATCTCAGGTTTGAGCATAAAATGCAGGATAATTGACTGACTCTACACTGTCATATGCACAGATCTTTTACCAAGTTTTATGTTTCCAGTTGGTCGCTATGGACCAGATTTGTGGGCAGCATCAGTGCAAAATGTTCTTTTGGTGTTGAAGATCTGCTGCTCAGATTTTATAAAGAGGCACAATGAATATTTTTCAAACTAAACTGGGCGGAGGTTTCCCTTTCAGTGCACAACAATTTTGGGAGGAGGGTATTCAAATGATTCACACAAACACGAGGAGAGGGGTAGGCTAGTTATTGCAAATAACACTGAATTTATCACTGAAAAAATGCATGTGTTATTTTCCAGCTTTTGTGGTTGTGATAGTTGTAACTGGGTGTTAATTTATTGCAGAGGGTTATCAGAATGGCAGACTGAACTGAACCTAATGTGGAGTGTGGTGGGAGGAAGAGAGTCCCAATATAGCAGAAATCAAACGTGTATAACCGAAAAGACTACTCCACCGTCGGGTCTCCAGCTCACTGTATTGATATCCTGCAAAGTATAATCTAGGCCTAAGGTGTAAAACCTGTGCTTACCCTGTAACAATTTGGCGAGTACAGTACTCACTCCCACATTGGTTCCACTTGTTTTTGACCTGCTGATTTGTGCTGCTCTTTGTAGAAATCTGGTCACAGTGGTTAGTAGATTTTTTGCAGAACTTCCCACTCCCATCAGTGCATTTGATGATGGTGATTGTGGCCTCATGCTAAGTGCACAAACTGTCAGAGAATGAAAACGTTTGACAAATTTTCAAATTTCTTGAACTTCCTAAACTATCTGAGCAGCTTCTTGATGCATGCTCAATCATCCAGTTAAATAAATCCCCAAAAATGGAGTCTGTTGATCTGGACGTAGCGTTTAAAGTTGGCGACACATTTTGTCATCCAAGTGACTTCTTCCGTCTGAAGAAGTCACTTGGATGAGGTAATTCAGAAGGTAGTTTGGTTTTCTTTCCCCATCAGGCTACAATGAAAATCTGGCAGAGGTGATGGGATTACAATCACCAAAGCCAGAGCTAATAATTTATTCAGTAACTTCTTCAGTCTGAAAGAGGTTAAAATATTACACAACATCCTTTTTTAAGCAAGTCACTACAGTCTGAAGAGGCCACTTGGATGAGTGCCGAAACATTTTGCTCACTGAAAATGCTACGTCCAGATGAACAGAATCAACTGTTGGGTACCTGAGCAGCTGTCTAAATCATAAATACATTCGTATTTTAATATAATAAAACCTAAGAATAAATATATGAAGAAGATGGATGTAGCATCTACACTCTCTGGTTTATAGACTTAAATTATACGTAATGAGTTAGGGCTGCTCGATTATGGCAAAAATGATAATCACGATTATTTTCACTGAAATTAAGATCTTGATTATTTGACAATATTTATTTAACAATATGAATAATGACTTTAAAGATTGTCAAAAAATAATATAAAATAGTGTGCAAATACTGATAACAGTGCAAATGTTTGCAATATAAAAAATAAATGAAAAATATAAACATGTTTAGTGAACTTTGCAGTGTTGCTCTGTGGTGCAGCTACGACACTGTAGCAAAGTTTACACACTATGTCTACATGATCCACGTCTGACTCCGCGAACCCATAATGTTTCCACACCACTGAAGTTTTTTTTTTACCTCTCTTTTCAACCAACGGCAGTCACTCTCCTCTCCAAATAACTTCTGCTTAGCTTTCTGAGCTTCCCTCGGGTCCTCTTAATTGTTGTGACACGTGTTCGAAATGCAGAGAGGTGCGCTCGATTTGCCACACGGAGCAGCGCGAGAGTAAAGCACGAGGGAGGGGCTAATAATCGGCTCAGTCATTTTTAATGATCGTTGAAAGCCCAGATCGTAATCGAGATTAAAATTCGATTAATTGAGCAGCCCTATAATGAGTCACTATTGGATCTGACTTAGAAACCAAGTGATACTGTATGCTCATGCTGTAGTGACTTGCGTAAAAAAGAATGTTGTGTAATATTTTAACCTCTTTATGCTGCAGTATAAAGCACCTTGATATGACTATTGTTGTGAACTAATGCTATATGTATACTGATGGTAGGATTATTGTCTATTTTACACTGAATGGGACCTTCATTTGCAAAAATGAGTATTATACTGTTTTACCTAAGATTTGAAATTAGCTAAACTTTGAAAGAGCATAAAGTCGTCATTGAAGTGTTTTTTACTAAGATCATAAATCACTTTAGAAGAGAATAATTTTCCCATAGACTTTAGTTAGAAAAGTCTCCCCTGGCCACTGGAAGGAATGCAAGTTTCAGGCAATTACACGTTGCTGGATGCTATGTGCGTTGTTTATACTTGTTTGAACTTGTTTGTATTAGAACTTGGAAAAGCCTAAATTTCTCACATTTGAAAGCATAAAATTATTCTCTGTTTGCCTTTTTTTGTTTCAAAAGTACTGAAATCAAACAAATGTGTTAATTTTCTTTTGTTGCAATTCTTGCACTTGATCCTGGCTATGCTAAATGTCCACCAGCATTGGGTGCTAAAGTTGTTTGGGTGCTGGAGCTGATGGCCTTCATACTTGAGTAGAAGAATAAGTGCTGAAGGCTTCACACACGCGCGATTAGCATCACTAAAATGATTTTGGAGTTGAGTGAAATTCAGAGGGTAATTTGGTTTTCTTTCCCCATCAGGCTACAATGAAAATCTGGCAGAGGTGATGGGATTACAATCACTGAAGCCATAGATAATCATTTCAATTAGAGGACTCTCTCAAGGAAAACTCAGCCCGGTAGTGGAGCGCTTATATGTATCCATAAAATAAATCATTTTTATGTACCCGTAATAAGCTTACACTATGAAATGTGAGAGCACGGCTCAGCCACTTTCTCCTCTATATAGACCATCTCTGCTCAGCTAACCTTTCTTTCCCTTTGATGCGGCTGAATAAAGGAAGGAGAAAGAAAACAAAATGATTTGCCTTCATCTCTAAATCTGTGCTGGACTCTTGTTTAAAACCTCTTCTCCCTCTCTACAGGTCGGCTTCCTGAAGACACAGCACCGGTATGAAATAGTGTTCACCCTGCCTGAGATCCCAGCTCTGGGTAAAAATGTGTGTCCAGCGCCGCTACCCGGCCCACACCTCCGGATCACTGATATCACACCGGCACAAGAGGGTGAGGTCACGAGCGATGGAAAAACAAAAAATGGAAAAATGGAAAAATGAAAAACAATTTCCATTAAAATTGTGAAAAGAAGGTTGAGTTTTAATAATGTAAATTTGTAATTACGTTCAAATTATCAATGCCTGTCTGTGTTGCATCTTTTGACTGATGACTATGAGCTAAACTAGGTCACTGGTTTGGGATTTGTCCATCATGATCAGTGTTATGTAACACATTAGCTTAATGATTACTGAAAAAGTCAAAAATGGGAAAATCATGTAGTGCAGTCTTTATGTCAGATGTGTTTATTTTAGATTCGCTTTAGGTAATAAAACCAAATCAGTAGTAACAGATTAGTGAATATAGCATAAGGACTGCACAACAGGCTGGCCTAAAGTCTAATATGTTAGTACCAATGCTGTGGTTTTATACTCCTATTGCTTTTAAAACCATAATATCATCTTCTTTTTCTTTGTTTGGCTGATCCCTTTAGGAGTCGTATGACTATATTGTACTATATTACTTTGTTAAGGTCTCACCATGGTGCTGCCCTGTTAGCCTGTGCGCTGCTATACCAAGCTTTGTAGCCTCTCCAGAGTACATCGCACAAGGTTTACATTGTGTTGTCTGTTTTTGGAGGACTGCAGGCGAGTGTACCTCTGTAGCCTCTTTGAACTCCCATGATCCCTCTCTCTGAGAGCTAACAGAGACAAAAGCAGGAGCATAAATCCGGCTTTAGTCAGTGACCAGACTCTGTAATATTGTCAGACTTACCGGCGTTTAACAAGCTGATGCTAAGAAGAAAAAACCATAATAACAACACAGAGTAGCGTTACTAGAATGATCTGCATGCAGGCTGCTATTGACGTTAGTTGTACCTTTATCATTATTCTAACTACAAAATGTGTTGCACCAAAAGCAGAGGCGTGGCTACAGAAGAAATGTTTGTAGATTAGACGAGTTATCATACGTTCTGTAATTTGGGAGCAGAGCAGTTACTACAGTTACAATAATCTCAATTAAATGGAGGAAATGTCTTCCACTAACAGCTCACATGTATGTTGCCTGAGAGGTGAAATACAGGGTAAAAACTCAATTAAATGCTTATCTAAAGCTGTGAGATAAGCTGGTACATTTTGATAGTTATTTTGTTAAACTAATCAGCTGCCATCCTTCAGCCCTCACTTTCAGTGACACGAAGCCCTGTTTTTCCCAGTCAGTATATGTAAAACAAGCTGCATTTGCACAGTTTACAGTAATTAGTTTCCTGTTTAAACTGTGAGTCAGGCAGACCTTTTGTGGTATAAAGGTCATTGGTACTGTGTTTACAATACATTTGGGTCATTTTATATCAAAATCTCACTAAAAAAAAGTTCCCAACTGAACACCTCAGACTATGATCATATTAGAAAACTGCTTTGACCCAGAAGGAATCACGGCTAGAAGATGACCTGATATCAAAATGTAGGGAAAAATGAGACATTTCATATTCTGTAACACGTTTTCACTGACCAACTATCTCACCTATCTCCAGTGAATGATCACAAGACAGGTAAACCACCATGCTTCTTCTTTCTTCTTCTTCTTCTTCTTCTTCTTCTTCTGCCGATTCCTTTTAGGGAATTGGCACAGTGGATCATCTTCCTCCACCTCACCTTGTCAACACCAACCCTCTGCATGTCCTTCACTACATCCAGGAACCTCAATTGTTGTCTTCCTTTCTGCCTGCCTGCCTGCTCCATCTTCAACACCCTTTGTCCGATATATCCTCTGTCTCTGCTCTGCACATGTGCAAACCATCTCAGTCTTGTCTCTCTAACTTTGCCACCATACTGCCTGAGCCATCCCTCTGATGCACTCATTTCTAATCTTGTCCATTCTTGTCACTCCCAGTGAAATTCTACATCTGCTTTCTGCCACCTCCAGCTCGGCTAATTTTGATCTGCAAAATAATCCGCTGTGCAGTTCCAACTGGAAATCAACTGATTGGCAACAGCATTAAAAAACAGATTATAATTCATTGTAACTCAACATTATTGACGCAGTGTGTTGACAGAGAACATAATAAAAGGCAGAAACATCCAAAAAAGGGCTTTGACTGTCCTTCAAGAACCCTCAAGAACTATTCCAACTTGAAGACATTACAAGAAAACAGAGAGTTCAGACTGTGTTGAAGGATAGTGGCAGTCATATTTTTCGAAAGCATAGCTAAGCTAAAAAGTAAGTAACTCGGCAGCACAGTCACAGGCTGCAGAGTTCCAGATGGCTGAGGATCACAGCAGCAGACAGTTCAGCTCATGTCAGCACAGAGATCCTTCTTTGAAAAAAAAAAAAATCATAGGAACAGATCTGACTTTCACACGCTTTCCTGTGTTTCTCTGTGTTCCTGCCGCCCGTCATGCCGCAATAGTCAGTAAACCCTAAACATCTGCCACCCGTGTGGGCTAAAAAAAAGATAGTTTTTAACTGCTAGCATGAACGTGAGCTTCTCCTGGCCAATAAAACAGCTGAAATGGGTTAGAGGTTTCTGGGAGTCATGCCGACTGCATGCCTGTAATTGAAGCAGGTTACTGACCTTTACTTTCAGTTAATCGTCACACCCTTTATATTACTCTCAGCCTCTCTGATTATGTTAACAGGTGTGCTACTATGTTTGTCTCGTGTGTGTGTGTGGGTGTGTGTGTGTGTGTGTGTGTGTGTGTGTATGTGTGTGTGTGTGTGTGTGTGTATTCATGTGCTTATCAGTCAGCTGTGTTTGTTTTTTTTCCATCCCATTGACATTTTGTTCTGGATTGTCTGACACTCAAATTATCCTTATAAAAAACATCTCACACAGAGAAGATAAAGTGCGTGCGTTGGTAAAACGTGCCAATAAAGACGACACTTACTCTCTTTTCTGTCTTTGTTGCTATTTTTTTGTCCTGCATGTCTCTCCAGGAGGTCTGAAGATAACGTGCGAGTACATAACCCAGCACGAGGGAGTTCTGTGTGAGGAGGTGATGCTGCTGAGCGAGACCAACGACGACGTCTGCGTCAGAGTTAAAGTTCACGCCAGAGTCATGGGTAAGGTTGTGTTTAACAACATATATGTGATAATATAATCTTGTCTGCTTCTTCTGTATAAATAGTTACAAATACACCACATTGTATCCTATAAAAGACCTTTTTCTTTTTTTTATAGCTGAGGCATTGTGTAGTTGATTAATTTTTCAGACATTACCATACGACTACCTATGCCCGTGAGACTTTCTATTATAAAACCATTAATCATTTGGGAACTTATTAAACTGAAATGATTGGAAGGCTTCCATAGATTAGTTGCTAAGGCTCATAAAACATCAAAGGAAGGCCAAAGACGATTTACCTCATGAAGTGTAGAGGACAAACTGACCAGGAGCCATTTGGTTTAGTTTTATCACTTAATTTGATTAATAAAATTTCATGAACTTGTGGAAACAAATCATACATTTTCCACAGGTTTTCTAAAATCTGAAGTGGTTCTTAAAAGTGGGTTTATTTTTTGTTCCTCCATGTCTTCTTACATGAAGTAAAATACATAAATACCTGATTAACTTATTGATTAATGATTTATTTGATAATTAATATATAATTGGTAGTTCTCCCAGACTGTTAAATGACCTGTAAAGTTAAATGATCAAACTACATAATATCAGAATTTGCCCTCACTGACCGCTTCATTGGGTACACGTGTTCAAGGACGCATTAACGAAAGCGCCTACTCAGCGAGTCAAATTGTAGCAGCTCGATGCTTTTATCCATGTAGACATGACCTTTGGGACGTGATGGAACAGGAGATTCACATCATGGATGTGCGGCAGCTGTGTGACGCTGTCATGTCAACGTGGACCAAAATCTTGGAGGAATGTTTCCGGCACTTTGTTGAATCATGAAGAATTAAAGCAATGTTGAAGGTAAAAAGAGGGCCAACGTAGTTCTAGTAAGGTGTACCTAATAAAGTGTTCTGTGAGTGTATTTTCATTATATTTTACTTTTTAATTTATAAATGATCAGTCATTTCTTCTTTGGTTTTAAAGGGAGAACTAACAGATAAGCCCAAAGGTCGCTTGTTTCTGGTGTGCTGCTGCCACCTGCTGGTTACTTTGAATTTTTGGGTCTGAATAACTTATAAAAACAACAACCAAAGTAAGTCACAATGAACCACTAAAAAAGAAAGGCTAAAGTTGTTTTGTGGACAAATTTTTAAAATAATAAAAACAAAAACTTTCAGAAATACTAACCAAAAAATTATTTTAAAAAGTCCCCTTTTCTGTGGTGCAGGGATACGACAGAAACAATATGGCTCTTGTAATCCATAAATCTTTTGTTCTGCTCTGTCCTGCTGTGCGGAGGCTGTAATAATAAATTTGCATCCTCCTCTTCAATCCATGTCAGTGAGACTGAATTAGTCTGTGGCGTTTGTCTCAGCAGATGGAGAATTAGTTAAAGGGGGTGCGCAGTGTGTTTTTCCATCTGTGTCTGTGTAAATATAGCAGAACGTGGTGTGTGTGTGTGTGTGTGTGTGTGTGTGTGGTACTTGCGTAGTTGAGGATGAATGATGGCTGTGTTGTTTAGTGTTTATTGTTATCCTCATAATGTGGCCTGAACATCTGTTCAGATGTTTGTGTGTAACTGAGTCCTGGATGAAAACCAGATCAATGGATTAAACTCTACGTCAGCTGTACCGCTCACATCAGATCAGTGACGGAGTATAATACAACTCAGCTGCAGGCTGAGCCTTTAGTCTTGTATAAATACACATGGTTGTTATCTGATGTATAGTTAACTATTATATATCCAGTGAGGCTGATAGGAAGCGTCCTAATGGTAGTTTTTAGTTAGTTATTAAAATGTAGAAAGTGATTTTATCTTGTAGGAAAACTGTAACAGACATTCCCAATATTTTAATCTAACATGATGAAAGCTGCTAGTTATTTTTATGTTATCTATTATCTATTCTTAAGGTGGTCATTTGTTGGAGCCCATATAAGTTATTTCTTAATACCTTAAAAAAACGGTGTATCCAAAACAGTATGGTACAAAGAATCACCTGATGTCAAAGTGCTTTAAGTCTTTAGCCACTCACCGGTGACGATCAAAACATGTACTGTTAGAAAGCAGATTAGTGAGTTTCACATGTTGCAAGTAGGTAAGATAACAATAGCAGTGGCTGCAGAAAAGCTCGCAAACGTGTGGGAGTAGTTTGATCTGGGACTCTCCACCATTTGACCCTTTGAACTGAAGAAGCTTCTCGGATGAGAGGTGAAACGTCTTCAAGCAACTTAAAGAAGTCCAGATGCTTTTCTTTCCAAGCTCCTTAGACTACGATGACCTGGATGACTGAGAACCTTCACAGACAGAGTAGTTTAATTATTTCATGGACATATATCGTGTGTCCAGAGGGGAGTGGAATGTGTTACTTGTGAAAATTTTAAGCTTTGTAACTGTACATTCATCTGTGTATTTTAAAGTTCACGACAGACTTCTGGCAGTAATTTTGGCAGTATCAGGGCTGAAGGGAAAAAAATAAAACGAACTGCATTGGCCGGGAATCGAACCCGGGCCTCCCGCGTGGCAGGCGAGAATTCTACCACTGAACCACCAATGCGTTGCTGCATGTGTATCCTGCAGTCACGAAAAAAAGCATGCGCCTGCTGCTGCAGGGCGGGGGGAGGGACTGTGGAGAAGTAGAGTAGACGCCTCAGGGGAGAAGGAGGAGGGGGGTGAAGGAGGGGGCTGCCTCTCTTAAAGGAGCCGCTCGGTCTGTTTCTCTCACACCGTGTGAACATCGTGGGTTATATACATGAGTTTGAGACCAATGCCTGAGCTTTTTAAAGCCAAGTGCTCACAGGTCATGTTTCCACTTCTAAATGCTCTACAACAAGACTTAAAGGAAGGAAAATATGTCACTCTCTTTTTTGCCTCTGTTTGCTCAAATACTTTGATGTTGTGAAACACTGTTCATAATGTGCAAAGGTGTGGCGGGAATAGGCTGACGATGTTTTATTGTTATTGCACCAGAACATGCCATCAAAGGTTATTGTCAGATTGTAATGTAGCTCCAAATAGCTGACTCCTGTCAGACATTTCCCAGACTTTCAGTGGCTGTGTCTATCGGAAGAGTTTCAAATTGATTTAGTTCATGGACCACATTCGATTCAGTTCTGTTTTATTTAAACAGCACCAATTCACAGTGACAATCACCTCAAGGTGCTTTATATTTTTAGGTACAGACAGTACAGTATTAGAGAGGAAACCTCAGCAATCACACAGTCCTGTATGAGGGAGCACTTGGCAATAGTGGGAAGGGAGAACTCCCTTTAAACAGGAAGAGATGTCAGAAAGAAAAAGTTATAGATATCCAATGTTTCTTTAATTTGAGCGAGAAATAAAATTTGTTACTTTTAGATCATTCAGGCTTTGTGCTGGGACAGCCACTCTCATAACGCCATCCACTCTAAACTAACAGCACAAGGCTTCCTGGTACTAGAACGTCCAGAAATTAGGACCTGTTTCTCTGCAGATTTTACACTCTGCAGCCATCTAGTGGCCTGATATCAACTCTTATGCTCAATCACAAAGAGCCGCCTCCACGTCTAAAAGCCTTAAAGTTAATATTTAAAATTTGTAGTTTTTATGTGCAGACCAGTTTCATGCCTGAACACTGGGCCATATAGTACTACATGATTAAAGGTCTTTTTACTTTTTTCAAATGTAAATTTCCCACATAACTATTGACTTATCACATTTAGGTTTGTAAATAAAGCTACAAGAGTCTTGAATATGTGCAGGATCAGAATCTGTTTAGTTTCATTAAATGCCTCTTAGAGTAAATTCAGGCTAGTGAAGCAGGTCATTTCCCAGCATGCCCTTAGCAGCCTTGATTAATCTCTCATTACAGTTCATATTGTAATGTAAGAATCGCTCTGATTAGAGTAACGATTTCTTTTTGTCTCTCTGCCTCTTGTCCAGATCGTCACCATGGTACCCCCATGCTGCTGGAAGGCGTTCGCTGCATCGGTCCGGAGCTCGAGTACGACTCTGAGCAGAGTGACTGGCAGGGATTTGACTAAATGTCAGCCTTCTGTTCCCAGTTGTTTCACACATCCACAAACGCCTACAGAAGTTCACACACCTGCCATCTTCACAGATAGAAAAAGAAACAGAAACCTCCTGAGCTGCCCGTCAATACACACACACACACACGATTAGTGCCACGGGCTGTGCAGCTTTTCCACCTCTGAATAGAATAGAATTAGAATTCAACTTTATTGTCATTGCACATGCACAGGTACAGGGCAACGAAATGCAGTTTGCATCCATCCATCCTCTGGTGTGATTCACTGTTCACTGGACCTCAGAAATGGTTTTCATCTTGAGATGTGAAAAACATTCCTCAGCTCTGGCCCTCACTCTGAAGGAACATGTAATTAAGTCCTCTTGCTTTTCTGTCTTCAACTGTTGTGCTTTCCTTGTTCATCCGTTAGAGGGCAGCGTCTGCCTGTAAATCAGCACAGCCTCACAACTACTTGTGGTTCAGTTTTAGTCTTTTTCTGATGTGCAAAGCCCACCTGGATTCATAGAGTTATGAGTAAACAAGGGCTCATTTACGACTTCAAAAGCTTGACCCTAAATTAAGGCTCTAATCTGCACAATTCAGTGAGGACAAGAGCGAATTAGGAACATTGTTTAACATGCAATACCTCTGTGTGACTATCGGGGGTGCTAAAGAGCTCTGCATGCGTTACTGCTCCAATCTGAAGGCCATCTTTTACCAGTTGTGCTGCAGTGTTCTCTATTTAAAGGAAGACCTAAATATAAAATGTGTCTGCATCTTCAGTGTTCATGTTAAACCCATCTCAGCAGGTATATCTAATATTTCTGTTGTATTTGAACCAACCTGCCCCAACATTTCACTTTCCCCAGTCTGCCTTTCAAAATAAAACATAGACTTGTTTCAGTAGGTGAGGAATGAATGTACAGCTGCCACACTGGAGGGAGGGGAAAGTGATGCTTCAGTACCTGCTCTCCTGCTATCTGGCACTGATCTGCTGACATATGTCAGGATTTTCTAAGCTGGTTTTCACTCTGTGATAGGTGTGTGTACTTTAAAAGCTCCTTCTCGTTCTTTAAGAGGAGCTGACATCAAAATCTGACATTTACCTCTCGTGTTTTAAGTCTAGTCTTTTTTTCCCCCTTCTTCTTCTTTTTGTTGTTGTTGCTGAGCTACAGATGTTGTTGACTCACCAGTTTTCCCCAAATTAAAAACAAATGTGTAACCAAAACAAGATCTAATCAAATATTCGGTGTACGTGTGAATAGCCTGTTGTTGTTTTAAGGGTGTTAAACTGGGGTGAAAGAATTGGCTGATAAATTTGTTTAAATATTGTTGATATATTATTATCGAATAATCATTTTAAAAACATTTTCATTATTTTATCCCAAACTTTTCCCTGGACCAACATCTCCTGCCCATGTGTAGACCCTTAAAGCAGTGCTTTAACACACACTGACCACCATCCTTTGGTATTTAAGTCTCTGAGGGGCTTTTTCCTTTCAGCTATTCAAGCTCCAATCTCTTGCTTTAATCCATGAAGCCTTCAGAAAAGTGCCTTTCATCGCCACATCCCATTTGTCTCTTAACTCCCCGTTGTTCATCCGTTTGCATCCTGTCACCCGAGCAGTTTTCAGGTTTAGGAAGTGTTAGTCCGAGCCACCCAGGACTCAAACATCTGGGGTCATAAACCGGAAGCACCTAAACTTTGGAAGTTTGCAGGTTTCAAACCACCACTTCCACCACCTCTCTGTCCCAGTGCCGTCTTCACAGTGCAGCTGAAGATCAGAGGGAGCTCTGCTAACTTACATTTGTGCTTAAAAGATCAAGTGCCATGATCTGGCTGCACTGCCGTCTCTTTATAATCTCCTCTGAAAGAAGTCCTAACATCTCCTTCCTGCTGGTTAATGTTCATGTTTTTGCTGTTACTCGTTCTGTTGTTGGTTGCATTCAGCCTTAAATTTAGCGTGTAATTTTTTTTCTTATTATTTTTGCTTTCTTATTATTAGACCACGCGCTGTGGGTATAGTAAAGATTGGATAGATTATTTTGATGTTTGTTTCTGCACGATAGGTCAGAGATCCATCTTAGTGTAAAGCTGAAGTGCTCGATAGGTTTCAGGAATGTAGCAGTTTATTTTTTGCTCCCGGTATGTTTGATTTGTATTTTTAATGTTGAAAATGAATTAAAAAAAATGTATATGTTTGAGTCTGGCTGCTCTTTGTGTCCGCTGTCAGTGCATTTCAAGGATGCTTGGTGGCAGTCTCCACTGTCACTGCACAAACAGATATCCTGCAGAAAGTCTATTCAGTCTTTTACACAAAGTATTTCTTTATTTGACTTCAGTGGATAGAAAAAAAAAGTTTTTTACCCTCTAAAAAAATTTAGATTAATTTTGAAGTCTTCTCGTGATTTAGGGTTACTTTATGTTCTCGACATTACAGGATCTTTGTGGAGAAAAGTTTCGCATGACAAAATGTACTTGTAACCGGTTCATGGAAGCTTTACAAGAATTCAGTTCATGTTTCTGTCCAAAACAAACCTCATGACATCCTCCTCTTAGTCAGATTTACTGTAAATGTCCCAAATTGTACAGACTACACTCCTTTTCTTTTTCTTGGATCATGATCTAGAATTATAATAATACTTTTGTCTGTGTTCAATTATAATTTTAATTGAATACATGGGATTACAAAGGTTGAAGAAAACGTCTCATCCACCTCATATTTTCATATATGTCTGTCAGGACTTTATAAACAATCAGAATCAGAGAAACTTTATTAATCCTAGAACAGCATGCATCCACACAACAGACAACACAGCAATCCTATTAAATGAAGTGTAGAAGTAGAAATATAAATAGATAAATAATATATATAATAATAAATAAATAAGTATATATATATATATATATATATATATATATATATATATATATATTTTTTTTTTTTTTTTTAGAGAGAGACTTTATCTCAACATCTACAGGCAGGCTGTGCACACACAACAACAACAAAAGTTCTCATCGTGTTTAGGTTTAGTTGTTTAACAACCTGCAGGCCTGCGTCAAAATTATAACCGGGACGATGTGCCATTACTCCCGATTCTTGAGTTTACGCTCCGCTTTAAAACTTCCACACTGGAATTTCTCCTATAAATAAATCAATAAATAAAAACACCGTGAGAAAGCAATAGAGGATTTTGTGGATTCTCTCCTTTATTCCTCTCCGGCTTGTTTCCAAACATTATATAACCAATCTTAAATAACCGCCGCTCTTGCAACTGCGTAATGTCGCAGTTTCAAAGGTCGCAACCCTCCCACAAACGTCCACACAACACCAAACTGACGCATTTCTAATTTGTTTACGTTTGACCTTCAGATGTTTTCTTCTTCTCATCAGTTGATGGGTGGCTTTGGGGACAAAAACAAAGAAAAAAAAGTTCGAACAAAGTCCGCAGTGTTCAGATCACAGAGGTCTCTGCGCTCCTGGGACCCTCTGTGTCCTGAACTAAATCCGGATTCGCCAGCCCCGATGCTGCCGCATCAAACTAAAAATGATTTTAAAAGAAAAAAAAAGGACAAACAGCCTTTAGACCTAAGACTGAGATCACAGCTCGCTTTTAACTTTTTCTTTCTCTGAAAAAAAAAGTAGTCTGGGGGAAAAATGCAGAGCTGCACGGATCTGCATTTAAACTAATAACCTTGTGATTTTCTACTTTCTTGTTTTCTTTGTCATTTGAGACTCCTCCTGTTGTTAAAGTGAACTCATGTCTTTGAATAATGACGTGCACAAAAGCAGGAGTCAGTAGCTCTTTAAATACTCGGTGATGAGACAGAAGCACAACTAACATAACTTTAGTTGTTTTCATATGTGGTCACGTTTGGACCAGTGTAAGCAGCAGCGGTGTTTGGATCCCGTGGAGGCAACCAAAAGGCAACATGTAGAAACAATGAGGACACCAGACAAGCGCTCTGAATGATCACATTGATAATCTTCTGTGTGTTTCTAATAAATGCTGTAAAACTCTATAATAATAATTTAATTTCATTATTAGTTAAACTCATTTAATTTCAAGTGAAATTCTAATTTAAAACATTACCACAACGATAGTGTAGTTTGTGTAACTTTGAAGTGTGGCGTTATATTCAAAAGTTTTCCTTCCGTTTAAAAAAATATAGATTTTTTTTCTTTCTTTTCTTTTTGTTGCAGATTTTAAACGGGGGAAACTGGATCTAAAATTGAAATTTGGGTATTTCTCATGCTTATTATTATATTCAGTAGTCCACGGGCAAAAAAATAAATAAAATAAGAAGATTTTAGAGCAGTAAGCTCGCATTTCAATACCAACACTAACTCATATTTATATAAAGGTACATTTCGTTCAAACAGTTTGACCTTCGAGCCGCACAGAAGGCTACTTTGTCTACAGAGCGTCACTCCACAGGTTTTATTTGGCGGGTCTTTTCCTCCCGGGACTGAACCAGGGATTTTTTGTGTAAACCACTACACTGTGGGCCACTTGTTAAAGTTAGTTTCCTCAACTTTGTACGTATAAACTTTGTAGAGAAACCTTCGACGGGCCAGAGCTCCTCACCGTCCGTTTTAACGAGCAGCAGCGTTCACACACACTGCACGCGCATATTTACCGAACAACCAGGATCGTGGAGGCTCGTGTGTGACATCTAACGCACTTTGTTTTTTTTGTTTGTTTGTTTTAAAAGAGTTTCTAAGAGGCTCGTGCAACCTTTTATGTCCTCGTTTGAAATCCTCCAGCGGGAGACTTTTCCCCTTTAAACTGTGATAAAAGCTTCACTCGTTTTTATATTCACATAGCTGTGTTTGGCATGGCTCCACAGAGGCAACACTCAGGTTTGCTCATTAAATGAAGTTAAAGTGAAAACTCTAACAATTCTAAGAAAAATCGTTACATGGATTCTTACACGTGGACATGTTTGCGCAGAGCTTGTGTGAGATGTGTGCCCTCCCACTGACCTCCGGGATTACAGTAATCTCTGTTGATTGATCTGATTGATCAGATTCATCTCCACGAGGCCGCAATCCGCACACGGGGTGGTGGTGGGGGTGGTGGGGACGCAGATGAGGCAGTCGGTGAATGGTGCAAATAAAGCGTTTTTTTCTTTTGGCCTTTGGGCACGAGCTTTTCCAAACAGTGCGCAGGTCCGAAACACTAGTATCATGTGACGCAGAATATGCGCTTTGATTTAATGTAAGTGAGATTTCAGGAGATTAAATTTGGACCTCACTATGATGATACTAAAAAACAAAAGTGGGGGAATTTTGTTGTTGTTGTTGTTGTTGTTTTTTCAGGATAAACCTGAACTCAGATCAGCACAGCGTAAGGAAAAATTGTTATTGTTATTATGCATTAGTTTATACTTCCAATGCGATAGCGACATTTAATGAATAGTGACGAGTGCAGACTATAAAATGAAGCGCGAAAGGAAAGTTTAAGAAAGCCAGTATGTTGCAAAAAAAAAAAATCAATCTTAACTGAAATTACGAATGAGGGCACTTAGAATAAAAACATTACACAGAACCACTTCAGTATTGAACGCGTGTAAATTGATGCTGTATTAACATATAAAAAGCATCCAAATGGTTCTTAAATGTACACGAGCATTTAAGTGCTTCCCTATATCTCCACAGTAAATGTTTCTGATATGAAGCATTTAAGGTGAAACAAAACACTGTATCTCCTGTTTGTTTTGGGGCATCTTTTGAAGAGAACCGGTCTGTTTATTATCGCACAAATTCAGCCATATCTTTTAATTTCATGCAACCACAGTTTGTGCACATTCACTGTTTATTAACAACACAGGGTTGTCCCCGTCTTAATCTCTCTATCATGCATGTGTCCATCCATCTAACGTTCTCTAAAAAGTCTAAACAAGCAGGTGTGTCAGTCGGCAGCCAGGCCTGGATGGAAGTACTGGGGTACAATTAGGCATCAAATGTAGCAGCCAATAAATAAATAAATAATTTGTACTTGTTAACATATTAGAAACATGAAAATGTTTCCTAAAAACACACAAAGAAATCAAGCTATGAGGAGTCTTCAGAAAATTGAATATGGAGGGAAAAATCTGTTTTTTGGGGGGTTTTTGTGGCGCACCAGTAAAAACAGAGAGGGCAAAAACATTGGAGACAACGAGGAAGAAGAAGGTGTGTGTGTGTGTGTGTGTGTGTCGCTGTGCAGCAGCAGCAATCAGTCCCCTCTTGTCTCTCCGCTGAGTGCAGCGTCTGACTGACAGTTTCTATTCATACTCTGTGAGATTAGGCCAGCTGAAAGGAGTAACGACCCATGGCTGTGCGCAGTAATTACGGCTTCGGATAAGAAAAATAAGAAAAAACACACACGGCAAAACTATAATTATATAATCCCGTTCAAAATGCCCCCTTTTTCCGCGCTGTTTTCAGACACGTTTCACCTGTAAAGAGGAAATTCCATCCAGTGTTTCAGTTGCGCCCGCGACTGAAATTATCTCACAATCACAACAAACTACAGGCTGCACCATCAACATCAAGCTGGCAGAAGAAAATAGACCGGTGAAAAGATGGCTCCGCGCATATACAGTGGGCGCTGGCAATGAGCCGCTTTATCTCCAATGGAAAACAAATTGTAACCTCACTTTGTGCTGCTTCATCTCAGTGCTTGTGACAGATTTGTGTGTTAACAGCGTGCAGTGTGCTTACCATCCATATCATAAACAAAAGACCAGACAATTCTGTGCAGGCTAAGGGGGTGGACAAAATAACCGGAACGCCTATTCAGACAGTCGGTTTAACTCTTTGGTCATTTTCAGAGTGGAGATTGTGACACTATGGCACCGGATTAAAATTTCAAAACACGTGTTTTGCTGCTGTTGCATCCATCCTCAGGATACAGCTGCTTTTGGCTGGAAGCTAAAAATCCAATCTCTGGACTAAAGCTATGCAGATAAAATATTTTGTAGATACCACACATTTAAAAAATACATGTATTTTATTTATTTATTTAGCTATGAGGGTTTTTTTTTTTTTTTTTTTTTTTTTTACAAAATTATGGCCTCATCACAACAACATTCAGGGGCACAAAAACTTTCTCAGAAAAAAATCCAACTCAGTTTTTGAGGTTCTGCGTATTGAAGCGACTCTGTCCTTAACGCACAGCACAGTCTAGTAATATAGAAATGTATTTAATGGCCCCAAATCATGATTTCGGTTTTAAAAAACGACTAGTATCGTAATATTTTGATTTCAATAAGAAAAGGGGAACTGGAAGGTTCATGTGAATGAAGAATAGATTTAGAAACGCTCGCAGCATGCGAGCAGGGCAGGGGGCTTTCTGTTTACCCCCAATATGTGGCAAAGACCGATAAGAACATCCAGGATTTAATAAACAGGAAATTAAGCATATATTTTACTGCACAGCTCAAATATATATATATTTTTCTTCCTGGTGTTAAGAGGCTTCCATTGAGAATTTCAAGTGCCTCTGATCGAGTGAGGGAAAAATCGAGCTAAACTGAGACATATTAATTCAGGCTTTACCTTACTGGGTCAGAACTGTTCATTGTGCATCTGCACTCATTGTTTTTCTGGCAGTGAGGAGCTCAGAGTTCAGCCGTACAACAACACAAAAACACACATAAAAAGTCAGAGCTGGTGCTGATGCTGTGGGGAAACCCGTGCATTGCTTCTTCGGGCTGTTTCCAGAGAAATACTGCAGGAAAAAAATAATCGTCTCATGTCTCTGTGCCTGATCGCCGTCCACAGCGCCGCTTATCCTCTAGTGAAAACGTGCCCTGCCGGTGGACCAATGGGAGAGTGACTCTGTGCGGGCAGGAAATGACGTCTGGTTCCTGCCTCTGTAAAGTGCACCGTGTCACCACAAATGCTATCCACACAGCACCGTCTCTCCTGCTCTGGTGTAGGCAGGGTGCTCGAGCCGCCCCGCTCAGACGTGATGTTTCAGCTGTAAAGCAAATTGTCAACAAACCAACAAGCGTGCTCGAGACTCTGCGAGCAAATGTGACCCCATTACCAGACACTCCCCTCTAGAAGGGTCTCAACACAGACATTTCTTTTGTTTGTGCGCCTTTCAAAAGCAGGAGAAGGACGACCCCCATATGTGACCATCTCACCATCATCATCATCATCAACAACATGCAGTCACGGATCTGCAGAGGCAGCCGATCTGACCGGGAGTGAAGTAACAGGCTGCTGAGCTGGACAAACCAGGAGAAACTTTCCTTCCTGACTTCTGCACGGTGAACTGTGGCCGCTGTGGGGGTTTTTTCAGCGCCTCCTCTCACTTTATTTCTATGTGGGTGAGCAGTGTGTGAGTGGCACCTCCCCGCTCCTCCGTAGATCTTGTTGCCCCCTTTGCAGCCCGCACCATGCATTCCTCCTGCACCTCGTATAGTTAGAGAAAAGATCCCGAGGTCTCTTTCTCGCTCTCACCCCCCGAGGCACGGCTAACTCTTGCTTCGGTTTTGGACTCCGGACCGTGCGTCATGCAGCAAAACCTGAAGCTCACCACGGTCCCTTTGCAGGACCACATGGTTCCTTTGTAACTGGATCTACTTTATTTTGGAGGGAGAGGGGGGGCATGCTCTCCTCGTCTCTGGAGAACATTTTCAAAGAGGTGAAGAAAGTAGAAAGAGAGGACTGAGTGGCAGCGACGTAAGGAGGGAGAGATAAAGCTAATCTTATAGATTGCAACTTACTTGTAGATGTTTGACCAGGCCACGACTATGGGCGATGGGAACCACCGCTGTGGTCCCAACCCACTGTGTCCGGACAGGATGGAAACAAAGTGTCGCTCCGAGATAGGGAACCGGTCTCCGGTTCAGAGCTCCACCGACACCCCGGGAACATCAGCATCCACGCCGACTTCCTCCAGCGAAGACGGGCATGACAAACTTTTGGGAGTGGACCCTGACTACTGCCGGAGAATTTTAGTAAGAGGTGAGTGGACAAAACGAAGACATTAGTCCTGTGCTTAAAACTGCTGATCAGACAGAGATTTTACGCACGAGTATCATAAATAAATTAAGTGGATGTACAACAAAAACAGTTTAGATTATAGACTAACTTTAGATACACAGTGCAGCCAGGCAATGTATTTAAAATAAAATACACATACTTTAGACAGTGGTAGGAATTTTCCTGGAAAATTTTTAAATATCATATCAAACTATTAAATAAAAAGAAGAAAATTTGTGTTTATATGGAGTCAAAACTGTGAAAGTTTATCAAACACACACTTGAACTTCTAAACAAAGCGTATGATGTGAGCACGACACATCTGGTGAAGAGAGACCCAGAAAAAAAGAAAAAAAAAAAGAAAAAAAGAAAGTATCTATTGTAGTAACAACAGGCGGCGTGCACTTTAACTATAACAGTTTTAAACAGCAACAGTAGGGGAGTACACACACCTTCGCTTTCTAAGTCATTTTTTAGTTAAACTTAAACCTCTGAGACAAATCATCGACTAACACTGACTGCATCAATTGTGGCCGCACCTTTGTTCGTGTGAAAACATAAAAATTTAATTAGTCCAATTAATAATGAAAACAGGGACATTTTGCTTCAGTGAGATGATGCCTTATATTTTCCTAACAGCAGGGATATTTTGTCTTTAAGCGTTAGTGAGTGCAGATGCTTCAAATCACAGCTGAAAGGTGCAGGAATAAAAGAAAGGCTGGAGGTAAACTTAAAATCAGGGAGAAGTCGCGCTGTTTGTGCAAAAGAACTGATATATATTTTAAAACACACACACACACACACACACACACACACACACACACACACACACACACACACAAACAAACACAATTTGTGATATAATATATATATATATATATAATAATATAATATAAAAAATATAATAAAATAAAATACATCCGTTTCTAATCCTTAAAGTTCGTAAATGATTGCTGGTAGTTCTTTCAGAGTCATGGACAACATAAAAAGAGAACTTAAATCATGTGTTCCGATGACAGCTAAAAAAATATGAAAAAGTACATGATGTACTTTTTTAAATGTATGTAAAATACACAAACATACGTAAAACAGCAGTTAGACATATTTTAGGCCAGCTGCAAATTAAATAAAAATTATATAATTTGAGTTATGAAATAACTGTCTTAACCTCGTTTAAAATATTGATTTATACTTAGAATATTTGAAAACTGTGAGCCATTGTAAGAGTTTCCTGCATGGATTTTTTTTCCCCAGAATGCATTTCATTTATGAAAAAACAAAAACATAAACGTCAGCTTCTCTGCATTGCGAAAGGACAATAAAAAAAATAAAATAAAATCAGAGTGTTATTTCGATTGGGATCTATTTCGCAGGAGTGTGTAACCGCTGCGGGCAGACTCGGTATGTCGGCCTATCAGTTTTCAGGTTGTAGAAAGCTGAGGATGTTATGACTGCTGGCTGGTTTAGTTTTAGCTTTCATCGAGCGTTTAGTCGTGCGCTGTCATGGCTCACACTAAGCGGGGAAAAAAAAAGCATATTTAGCTTTAGAGAATATTAAAATTATTACAGTTCAGTAGGAGGGCTATGGCAGGAAGAGGGAGAGAAATGTCCATGTAAGAGGTCTAAAAACCGTCTGTGCTCCTGTAGAAATGCACCTACACGGCTTATTAATAACAGAGTCATTCTTTATTTCTGACTCTTTGTTGCAGATAATTAAACATTGTTGGGTGATTCTATTCGAGCGTTTTATCTGTATGTAAAATAGTATTTGTGATTATTTCTGGACATACTGAATCAAACGTAGTTCTGTATTAAGAGATCTGGCAGTCAGGTGTTCATTGTGAATCATCAACACTCGTCACTTCCTAGAGCTGGAACATACGGTCCTTATTGTGCTGCCTCAGTTTGATCATCTGAGAAGAAAAAGAGACCTGGAGGACAGATCTGTGAGGCCATTTAGGTGGGAATAGTGTGCGGTTAAACGTCGGTAGGATTTGTTTTTCGATCTGAGGCCGGCTTTTCCGCAGAGCCACCGAGGTCATCGAGAGGTCAGCAGGTCTGCAAACAGCCGCTGGCTTCCTCCTCTGCTTGCAAACATTTGCTCAGTTCGAGCTGCTCGAGCAAGGACATATCTAAACTGTATGTACTGTATTATTGTGTTTAAGCAGATTCAGCCTCTCCGAAGAGAAGATTTTCCCCCTTCCCCCTTCCCCCTTTCTCTTGCCTGGCTACACTTTAGGCAAATAAACTGTGTGTGCGTAAAGACGGAGAGCTCATTATGCATCAGGGACCCTTGGGTAACCAAACACTTGTGTTTGAGCTGTTGGTTGGGCTGGAATTGAAATGCGTTTTCAGTACAGCTCATGGCGTGCAGGGACCATGACTGATGAATTCACGGCGTTTCACAGACGCTTCTAATTGTCACCAAAACGCAAAAACAACCCGCCTTTTGTCTTTTACGCAATTTTTATTTACATTTTCAACTCCACGTTACAAAAAAGAGGGTGTTTGACATTTATAGGAGCCGAACAAGTTCATGTAACTGCACAGCTTAACAACAACAAAAAACAAACAAACAAGCAAACAAACAAAAAAACAAACAAAAAAAAGTTTTGTTTTTACGCACACTATGCGTTTCTCTTACCGTTAGCAATGTCCTGCCCGGAGAAAACACCATGTGCCTCCAGTTCAATCGGTTTTGTTTCATATTTAATTCAAAGCTCTTCATATTTTATTGGAGTACATATTTTATGACCTGAAAAAACCGTGGACAACGAAGGGATCATGTCTTGCCGGTGCGTCCATTCGTTGTGATAAATACGAACAAATATTCGTAGCTACAGTGAGACCACAAATACACGGGCTGGACACGTGGTTTAAAAAAACAAAACAAAACAAACATTTCTTTTTTAAGAAATACGGGCGGTTTTTATCCAGGACTTCTTAATTTTCGGCTCTCCACTAGGTCTGATTCAATGTATGAAATTATTTATTATTATTATTTTTTCGGTATTTTCATTATTCTGGGAGGGAAAAAAGTCATGGCAAACATGAAACAATAATACTTAAAAGTCAACACAAGGAAAAAGCAGGAAAGCTGCCACCCATAGAAACCGTGCGCGCTAACTAATGTTCGGGGCAGATAACGGCGCGCAGTCCTGGTGCTTGGAGTGAAAGCGATGCTCAGAGAGCGGCTCAGATCTCCAACGAGCTTCTGTGCAGCTGAGTCGCAGAGTTACAAAACACATCAGTAGCTCTGTTTAAGACCCAGGGCAGAAATTAAGTGCTACAACACTTAATACTCACAGTACCATAAATTTGACAATGCGTCACACAAATTTGGTTTTTTTAAATTTATTTATTTATCTTTTACGCACGTTAACCCAACATGGCCCTCAGCTCTACAAGCTTCCTGTATGTCCCTGCGTTTTGGGCGCAGGGCAAGTTTAAACCCAACTAATTTAGTTTTAATGATAACGTGGCACGTTGGTTCAATAAAGAAACGTCAGGGAGTGGATTAAAGGCAGTGACTCGGTTACTTGTTATGAAGAGCCAACTAACATAGCATTAAAAGTATGTGCCATCATTTACAACACCTAACACCCAGGCTCATTACTGATAACAGAGTCTGTTTGTTTTCTCCCTGAAGTCGTATATTGGCCGGTTTAGTATCTTTATAGTTCTGTTTCTGAAGTCTGCACCTGCTGGAAAGTCGATTAATCTAGTTTTTTAGCTGTTTTTCTCTGTTTCGTTTTCAGCAGCTATCTGTTGCTATGTTATAACCGCCACAGCCTCAAGTTAACACTTACTTTAACCGAATCGACGTTTCTTTTTCTGGACAGACGCCAAAGGCACCATCCGAGAGATCGTCCTGCCCAAGGGCCTCGACTTGGATCGGCCCAAACGCACGCGGACCTCCTTCACCGCCGAACAACTGTACCGGCTCGAGCTCGAGTTCCAGAGGTGCCAGTACGTAGTGGGGCGCGAGCGCACGGAGCTCGCGAGACAGCTGAATCTGTCGGAAACTCAGGTAAGGCCAAAACTGAGCTAGCTGCTCTGGACCAAAAATACTTTTAAAAAATGATACAAAACAAAACAAAACGATTTATAAATATTTAAAAATAATTAGCCGTGACGAAATTTTCTCCAACTATGCACTTAGCTACTAAGTTAAGTAGCTGGTTCCTAGCCAATACATTTATCTCATAACAAAGGCTACTTTAATAATATCACAGCCCTTTGCTACACTTGGCTAGCTAAAGCGGGGGTTCGATTAGCGACAGACAGATGTTTTCTTAATTGTGGGCACAGGTGTGCGCAGAATCTTTAATTGGCTCCTCAACCAATCGGAAACGAGGAGTCGCCAAGCACAGAATAATTTTCCACGGAAAATGGTTTATTTATGTCCATTTTCAAGATAATAAATCAAGTTTATAGCACAGGAATGTTCATTCATTCATTTGTTTAAACGTCCCGTGCATAAAATGAAGCAGAATGATCCACAAATAGACCCCATGGGTTTGACTGAACCTGATACAGGCCTGGAATGAGCCTAAAGCCCGCAGGCCTAACCAGGCCAAGTATGAACACGTGTTTTCACAGTGATGGGATCAATAAGTATCTACCACAAGTCCATTTTTGGAGCTTTTAAAATACCTCTGCCTACATTTAGGTATATATGCATTTTTTGATGAATTTCAAACCACAGCCTCACATTTAGTGAGTCAACATCTCCGTGACACATGTGGATGCACATTATCTGCTTGTGTGTTACGATCAAAGTGCACTTATGTCTTTTCAAAAGTTTTAATTGTCAGCAAACGCAGAGAAATATAATTAAAATGTAAATACATAGTTATTTATTCAGTTTATTTGGTTGTACGTTGATAAGAAACCACACAGAATCAAGGCTGAGCACACAGTGAACAAAAAACTACAGAAAATGATTGGTGGCGGTGGTGGGGGTTGGTGTTTTTGTAACACAAAAAATAGATCGTGACATTTCATGGCACTCATTCCTGAACCCACCTCCCGTCATTCATTCCTGCCCAACCACAGAGGTCATAGCTGTATGGAGTTATGCATTAGCAGCAGCGGCAGCACAGCAGGCTTTATGTTTCTTTCTTTTCTTCTAAAAATGAGCTGGTTTCAGAGAATTGTCCCTAAATGACAAATTACAACTGGCTAAACCGTTGGCTGAAGGACAAGCTGACATATGTAGAACAATAAAAAGCTTGGCGCAGATGTAAATCAGCATTAACTTGTATCCTCCGTAACTTCAATTTATGCACTTTATGTTAAAGATTAAAACAGCTGAGTTGGACTTCTGAGTTGGGCTTCGGAAAGTCCAACTCAGAAGTCCAAATGTGTGCTTTTTAATATTCATGTTTATATATGTATATATATATATATATATATATATATATATATATATATATATATATATATATATATATATATATATATATATATATATATAACTCTATGAGTTATTTTCCAGTGTTAGAAAATCAGCACTGCTCAGTGTTAGTCATTGTTAATCTTCAAAACTGACTAGGTTACTTTTAAAAATATAACACTGTCAAAAGTGTTCATTTAACACTCAACAGTGTTAACACTAAGAGGAGTGGACCCATATAGACACTCTCTAGAGTCGATGTAACACTGGAGATTTTGCTGTGTACCGAGACGCGTCGCCTGCGTGAAAGCACTAGTTGCAAGCAAAAACACGCAGCACTTTTGCGCATCTTCGTCACTGCGCGATGCAAACCAATTGTGAAGTACCTCAAAACATGCCCTCACAAATAAAGGTGGTCGGATGGACTTGTGTGAAACACAGAGCAGCCACTGTGTCCCTCATTAGCGCTGAATATAGGGGTGTTAATGGGAGGGCCTCAGCTTCCTGCTGCTGAGGATTGGCTGAATGAAAAACTGTCTGGCCTTCAAATGACGACAAAAATGACAACAAAAAAAAATCTCTTTGATGTAAAATATTAAACCCACGGAGTCGAAATTTCCTAATGCTATGGGAGCAGCTTTTAAGCGTGATCGAAAGGCTTTTAGTTGGCATTAGAGGCGTTTTCTTCCTCATTATCATCCTCTTTCTATCGGTGGCGGTTCCATGTTTTTAGGCAAATGCGCCATTCAAGGCTAATCGCGACCAATCACAAAGGAAAGATAGGAGCTCTTAGAAGTTTCAGACCCCCTTTAAGGAAGATGTTTGGAGATGTTTTTCTGGCTTTCTGGTGACTTATGGTATTTGTTGATGTTTTGAGTTCGCTTCCAAAGATTTTCCAGCAGTAATCTGATTTTCATGCTACAATTAAAGAGCGTTACGTTTAAAAGGAACTCAATTACATCTATCTATCTATCTATCTATCTATCTATCTATCTATCTATCTATCTATCTATCTATCTATCTATCTATCTATCTATCTATCTATCGTGAACAATTTCTGTTGGAAGGCAAAAACAGCAGAAGGCCTCAGGGCTTAAAGCACTTTAGAATAAAGTCCATGTTTTGGGGTAGTTTCGATTTTGTTTACTCGGTGGGAATATGATCGACTTTTAGATGATGATTAACTTCAGTAATTCCAATTAAAATATGGTGAAAATGTGCGTATTTTTATGTAAATCTTTCATAGTTAATTTTTTATGCCAAACTCTTTTGTATCAAGTGATCACTGAAATGAAAAAGACTAAATAAAAAAAAAAAACATTTATAAATACATTAAATTAAATTAAATTTAAAAATAAAATAAAAAAAATCCCTAACTCCAGGTATTGCTTGTATTCAAGCTGACCCTGAAGCAGCTCACAAACACACAAATTTCCATAATTGATTCACATAATATAAAAATATAGAAAACACATAAATAAGAAGTAAAAGTCATTTCCAGCAGTTGATCAGCATCTGATTATCAAAACTATTATTCTCACGTGTTCCAAGCTCCAAAACGTAAATGTAAACTTTGCGCTTTCTTTCAAATCTGATTCTGGTGATTTTGGTCCGAGTTTGAAAGCATAGGGCTGCGTAAATCTTCTTCTCATAAGCAATCATTTATCCATAAAAATGGGTGGAGCTCTGTTAGTATGGAAGAAGTTAATTTTAAATTAGTTTATTCGTATATATATATATATATATATATATATATATATATATATATATATATATATATATATATATATATAATTTTTCTGCATTGAGCTGAAAGAGTACAAAGAGCAGGGGGAAAGAGAACAGGTATTATTTATGAGGGTTACAGTTACAGTTATTCTGACTGAAACAATTCAGAGAAACCGAAGACTTCAGCCTCATCGAAACATTTGAGTCCACGTATGAACAAAGCAGGTGTAAAGAGGGTCACTCGTGGCCCCCACTCTGTTGTAACGCGTTACTCTGTAATCCGTTACCAGCTCAGAGCTCCCCCTTCATCCCGGCAGGTGGCTCCCTGCTACTGGACAACACAGCTGGAAGGGCGCACACACACACACACACACACACACACACACACACACACACACACACACACACACACACACACACACAGAGCCTGAACTGTACATGAAGCCTCCATTTCAGTTACCTTCATGGTCAGTTTTGGACTGACCAACGGAGGACTGATGGATGTTTATGGAGGTGTGTTCCTGCATGTGGAGTTGCTTTAGGATGGCAGTCAGAGAAATCAGTTGATTCAGTGAAAGTCTATATAACTGTGTGTATTTTAGGACACATTATGTGTGTGTGTTATCGTGTGTATTCTACCTCACACTTCCAGACTAAACACATGGCCTGTCAGCATTAGAAAAATATAAAAAAAAAATTATAAAAGCATGTACAACATTTTCAGCCAGGAAAAAACAAAAAAACAAAGAAAAACAAACTTGTGTGTTCTTTAAATCTCTCCACTAGCTCGAGTGGTGTGTTTGCCCTCCAGATGAAGTACAGGTTGCCTTTGTATCAGCCTTTTGTTGTCTGCAGCCCTTCCACAGAAAGCTGTGGATTTAATGGTTTCTGTGCTGTGGTGTAATCCTGCCTCAAATGGAAGAGAGTTCAGGGATGAGATCGTGTTTTATAGATAATTTATAGCTGACTGAACAGAGCACATTTGGGCATATGCTAGCACAAATGCACACCTTTTTTTGTCATATTTGTTTGAATGCACCGCAAATAAACAGTGATTTTAGATTTCTGTTAGACATCTTTTAACATTCGGCTGTTAGAAACGTAAAATATCTCCAAAATAAATCTCTTCCAGGATCTAGGACTGTGACTACAAACCCTTAGATTTTTTTTCTCTGTGTACAGAAAGTAAAATCTAAAGTGTCTCCTATATCTTCTCTTTATCAGCCTCCATTGCCTACTTATTTTAAAATTTGAAGAAGGGTGTATGAGAATATTTTTTGTGTAAATTAAGGTATTTCAGTGTCAAGAGAATTAAAAAAGAATATTGTGATAATATATTTTTAAAAAAGTTATGTTTTGTGCAGTGCAGTGTGCTGTCCGTTAAATTGTTTAGTATGTGGGACACAAAGTTGGCTTCATGTAAAAAGTGTTGGATCAGAGCAGGTGGAGCTCGTTCACAGAGCTTTAAAATGCAGATCGGCTCTTAACTTTCTCTTGTTTTTATCCCAAACAAATCATTCAGTCTGCTTTAGTTTGTTTTCCTCACTGAGCTCTCAGGTGAGTGTGCACATGAATGATTTGCATGTGTTTTCTGGCCCAGTCAGATTCTGTCCCTGCTGGCCTCCAAACACTCTGTAAAAGAAGCACATTTGAGTGTGTATGTGTTTTGGGTCCAACCTGCAATCCGCCTGGTTTGGGAATGCCTCTGTATTCCCCTGGAAGAGCTGGAGGCGGTAGCCAGGGACAGGATCATGTTGTCCCAGTGACCTGAAGCCCTGGATAAGTGGTAGAAGATGGGTGGATGGTTGGAAGGAAGTGTACAGCCAGTGTTAGAGTGAACCTCTCAGATGTAGCTGCAGGTGTATAAGTCACCCAAAATGAGTGTCATGCTTTGTTTGTTGCCTTGTCTGATGTCTTTTCTCTCAGATGGACTGTCTCTTGATGCCAAACAGCCCGGAGAGCAGTTTAATAGCTGTAAAAACTTCAAATGATGCTTTTTGTTGCTTTTTGTCTTGTGACCTACTGTACTGCAGAGGGGTCAGAGGTCACAGATGATCTAATGTGGATCCCAAAAAGCTGTAATTTTGGCTTTGTAACTGGTTGTGTAAGGCTTCTCTTAGCAGCTTGCAAAGTGGTTCATAAATAAAATGTATTAATGAATTAATAATTGTTATGTTGAGCACTATGTGAGGGTAAAAGGAGAGAAATGTGGCTCTCGATGAACCTTTCTGACCTCTTATGAAACTGAAGTTACCGTTTGCTTGTGCAACTGTGCACATTTTTTTTGCATAATATTATTTAACGGTCAATGTTTTAGTGGAAAATAGCAAGAGAGGTGTATTATGGACCTGATTAAGCCCTATGGTCTGAAGGGAAATCCGATTTTCCTCCTTTAGACATACAAGATTCCTTTTTTGATAACACAAGCAGAAAGTGATTTTACGTACATGCTGATGGATCCCTGAAAGACAGCTATGTTCCTCTGAGACAAGACGACGAGCCGTGCTCCTGCGGGTGTCTGCTTACAGTGAATGTGCTCGTTGTGCGCATTGTTCTCCATGACGGCCCAGACAGACGTTGTCTGGCCGATCGTCTGGAGCGTAGAGGGCCCGGCCATTACGTATAGTTTTGCAGATGTAGCAGAGAGGCGGCCGCACAGTACGGCGATTGTCCAAACACTCAGAATGGAGAAAGAGATAGGAAGGGAGGCTGTCAGACAGACAGACAGACAGAAAGACGGACACTTGCTGCCTTTGTGCTTTCAGATTAAATGTTTGGACTTGGTGCTGAAAAGAAACAAACTCTTTCCTCTTCGCTCCGCAGTGACCTAAAACTCGAGCGTCGTTTTCAAAATGGGAACTTTGTCCAACTTAGCGATGGTCAGGAAGAAACCTGTGAAGCTCTGATTATCTAATCAACTGATTAGGTAATCAGAACATAACAGCAATTAATTCTTCGCCGCCTTTGTCCCTAATCACTCTCATAGATTGATTTGACTTGCTTAATCAGTTTCTGGCAGAGTGAAGAGTGTGTGAAGCCAAGCAGAGGGTAATTTTACAAACATATGGAGCAACCTGTAATCCTTCAGCTTATGGGGAAATAGGAAATCAGCAGAACTGGATACAAGAGGTTTTCACTTCATGTGCACAAACACTCACACAAACACAGACACACACAGCTGACCCCGAGCTGCCAGACAATTAGAGGGGTCAAAGGTCTCCCATGTGGCCCTTATTTTTTGGGTAAGATTTCCAGTTTGACAATTGCAATGACTCCTGTGGTTGAAAATGGGAATGCTGGGAAGCAGTCAGATAAACGCAGCAAATGTGGAGGAGGAGCAAATTAAATAAATTAGAAGGTAATGAATCCAGTCAAATACTGATGAGTACAGGTATCTAAAATGTGACCTTAACGACAGTGTTTTAGTAGCATAGCTGGCTTTACATGCTTTCATTTTGGCTCATTTAAAACACTCTTAAGTCTTTAACAGGAAAGCCGCTGAGCAGAGGAGATGCGGGGCCCCCTGTGCTATAGGTGATGCATGCACAGACATGAAATCTAAAAATAAGGTAGAGTCGCGCTTTATTGTAGCTTGCTTTTACCAGCTGTGATTCCCCAGAAAGATGGAAAAAAAATAACAACTGTCACAGATTTGGGCATCACGAGGCTGCACGGCCAAGACGAGACCATGTGCCGAAGGCGATGGGAAATTCAAGTGACTGCGGGGTGACATGTACAAAAAGTCATGGACCACATCCAAACGCCTGCTGAGTTTTTATTTTTGCTCAATGCGTGCGGTGTATCGCTAACGTTGCAGTGTGCGCGGGGAGGAGGTAATGGCTTAAACGGAGAGCAGTCATTGGACAGAGGACAGGAAGGAGGGGCAGAGAGAGAGAGCGAGAGAGGTGGGCCTCATAACAGTCCCGAGTGCTTTTGTGCTAAGGAGGATTAGGCAGCCATGTCTACCAGCGATTCTATAAAACGAGGTTAACCTCTGAGTGAACCTGGAGCTGCTCGGAGGTTTAGAGGTCAGTGAAATGTGTTGCTGACAACAGTTTGGAGAGGAGGTGTGAATATGAGGCAGGTGAAAATGATTTCTAGTCCTAAACTGAGGTTATTTTACTTTTAATACAATATTACTACTATTTTTTTCATGCACGAACATGTTTAAATGATCAAATCTGGTACATTTAACCTCAAACGAGCAGATTCTGGGATTCTTTGCACCCACACATTTTGATACTCGACTGAAGGGATATTGAAATACCCAGAAACAATAAGGAGGTCACATCCTCTGCTGTGTGTACAGAAAAGCTTCATTTTATTATAATGACTTCATTTATAGAGCACATTTTAAAAAGACTTATTATTAAGTGCTTTGAAAAACGAGCAAAATCAGGACACGGAAGGTAAATTAAAACAGAAAGCCAAACATTAACGGGGGAAAAAAGGGGCATAAAGCAAAATGTCAATAATATTAATAAATACCATTTAAGGAATAAAAGCTATAAAAGCTACAGCAACAGTGGAGACAACAAACAAGACAGTGGAAAATAAACAACAGCACTGCGTTAATGAGTTTATCAAAATATGCTTTCAGAAGTGATTTAAGGAAGTCCTCGACGGTTTAAAGCGCCTCTCCTCAGGCAGGTTGTGCAGAGCTGAGGGGCCCTGATGGAGGAGCATTTCTGCTGTGCTTTAAAGTAAAACATGCAAGGAGCCAATGGAGAGAGGCCAGGGTCGGTGTGACGTGATGCCATCTGCTAAAACAACATGGTTACGCGGGCATTTGAGAACAAACGCTCCACGGGGCTTCACAATAAAAGCATGTAAATGATTCAAATGTCAGGGTAGTGGTTAAGAAGTGAGCAAATATAACGATGGTTATTTTGAAACAGACAGGTGAGTTTTAAGTTTAGGTGCACAGACATAAATACGACTGATCATCTTTGTGAAACAGTTTTATAGACATTAGTGTAAGTTTCCCCAAACTAAAAGGACAGTAAGTTTATAATAGATAGTTGGTCCGGCCCATTAGCTAGCCGCTACCAACCCATCGCATATAGTACAGCTGAGTCGCCAGTGGCCCATTGCGCTACATACAGTTGAGCATCCATCATTGCATTATATATGGTTCAGTGGCCCCTGGTGCGCCTGGGACAATCTCCATGGAAAAGTGTTTTCATTGTGTGTTTGTCACATGCCTGAGATCAGGGAATCTCAAGAGGGTCACAGTGGGAGCAATAAGCGGATGGAGGAGTCGTAGAAAGTGCGCCGCATTTCACTTTGCATTACGCAGCCATTATACAGCCAGAGAGTGCTGCTGGGATGTTGGAGTTAATGATTTCCATCGCGCTGGCTCAGACAGTTCAGCTTACTGTGGTGACATGGAGGGGAGGGGAGGGGGGGGGGGGGACAAGTGCATACAACAAAAGGGTCAAAGTGCCAAAAAAAACCGTACCCCAACCTGGCTGAATTTACCCCATCACTGTTTACATTGTGTTTTGTTGCTCAGCATTGGCTGGTTTCAGGGAGAAGAAGTGACATGCATGCTGGAAACTAAGCTAGAGATCCACTGGTCAAGACAGACATGCATATGTGATTTTTTTTTCAACATAGCCATATACATAAAGACATATTTCCACACAAGAACATTCACAAAAAGCCTGCCTGCACCTGTAAATATCATTTAATAGATAAACCAACTTCTTAATGTTTAATAAAAGACTGTTTTAGAGCGTACCACAGCTCCACAGAGTAATATATAGTAAATTACTGTCTCTTCAAAGCATGAAAGCATGTGTTTGTGAGGTTTTAATGCAAAGGCTTCACTGCGAGTGCTCAACCAATGTAAGAAACATTTGATCCTTTAATAGCAGCTCTTCTTCATCATTAATGGCATTTGAGGAGGAGTTATTTATGAAGCTCTTGTTATTCCATGATGTAGTGATAAGGACGTCTGAGCTGAAAACACAATGAGATTAATATTGGTTAGTAAGCTGGATTGTTTTAAATATAACCTCATGGAGGACTCAGTCCTAACCTCTTCACCCTCGCCCCGACCATGTCCCCTGTAGTGCATCAGGGCGTGGTGCAGAGGGTGAGCCTGCCTGCCTGTCTAGGGCAAATGCAGGTCACACCCAATCCAGATCTCCCTCGGTAATCTCTGCTTCCACGCTGAACCCTGGATCCCATTAAAAAAGGATTTACATCCAATAGTGTAGATGTACCAAAGGAAGCTTTGCTTTCTTCTCCTCTCATCATTTTCCCTCTGTAAAACACTGGAAAGCTTTTTCCCCACCCCTCCCTCCCCCTTATATATATATATTTTAGTTTGAAGCAGTGGATAGGAGGATACTGATGTGAGCAGGAGAGGAAGCCACGCCCACGTAAACACGTCAATGAGGGTAGAGGAAAGGGATTGGTAAGGATTTTGCTCCATAGTGAAAGCCTTTAACTGGATATTTGGCAGGCACGTGAAGATACAGAGAGAGGTCTTAGAGGGTCGTGTGTGAGCTAACGAGGACGAAATCTGGACTATAAGGATGGACACGATGCTGCACACATCATTTCTGATGCTTTTCCCACCCTCCTGTTGTCCCTCCCCTCCTCTCCCCTCTTATCTCTGTCTCTGACGTCCCCCCGCGCCTCGTTTGGGTCTTTGCAGTAAGATGTGCTTGCATCAGTATTTCTCTGTGGGAGCTGTGGGATTCTTTGGATCTTCTCTGATCTCATTATTTGTGTCACAGTCAGTAGCTGGAACTATGATCTCACTTGAACTAGTAGCTGTTACAGTGACACTGTAGTCAACACCAGCCAGACTGACTATCTGAATAAAAATGAACAGCTTTAGATTATTGCCTTACTGGATTGCTCAGATGTTTTGGAAGATAAGAGTTAGCTGATACCAGTTGAACAAAAGCGGCTCTCAGCAAGAGTCTAGAAGGACCGCAAGGTCCTTGGGAAGGATCGAAATGTGTACGTAGGAACCATCAAAGTGATAAGATAAGAAAATAAGAAATATAAGAGCCACATATGAGGATATCCGTTTTAAAGTTTTATAGAACAGTGGCAGTATAATGTCCTCGTAAGTGGATATCAGTAGAGCAAAATTGAGTATTTTGGTCTAAATAACCCAAAATGTGATGTCCACATATGTGGATGCCAGGTCCTAGGAGGTTAATTAACAAGTAAAAAATGCAGATTGATTTAAAAGGCCAACTTAATAGCTAAGTCACAGTCAGAGGATGGTTATTCAATGCTTTATAGCAAACACATTTCCTCTTTTGCTCTCCACAATGACTATTTACCTTCTTAGTACTAAAGCAACAGGCCAATACCAGTCATGTCTGCACCAGCGGCCATCGCGTGGAGTCAGTTAAATTTTTTATGTGATCTTTTTAAAAACTTCTCTGCATTTACAGTCACAGGCTTAGTCATTAATAGCTTTTCTAGCAACCACAGAAACATTGTCAGTTGCCCCAGAGGCATCAGAAGACATCCAGATCGAGTCCATCTCAGCACACAGCTGCTGTGCTTTCTTTTCTTTTCTTAATTTGTTTCTGCTCAAACACAACACAAACCCCAGGTCATGACGACTCCCTTTTTTTCTTACTTGCAGCTGGAAATCTACCAGTGGACTGCAGTGATTTTCAGCAGCAATGAAGCCAACCACTCACTGACCTGGAAACATTATGTTTAAGTCATTGTTGCCCTTACTGGGCGAAATGCAATAGAGAGCTAGGAGGCCACAACAAGGAGGCCAAACACCCCCCTCCAGGTTCAAACGTGGGAAACCCGAGTCACAAGGAAATTTAATTCAAGTAAAATTTAATGACAGTTTCCCTTTTAGTGGTTTTAAGTTGCAAATATCTGCACATTTATATTTAATAATTGTACAAAGCTATTAGAAGTGCACAAAATAAAAGTGTATAAACAATCAATGTGCTTCAATCACAAAATAAGTCATCTGTGAGCAAAATAAAGCCCATAGTCAGGATGATATTTATGTGTATGAGACATCTTTGAGCTATAAAAAACCCAAAAGCTTCTATGGCACCATCAGCATCACAGGTTTGTCATTCCTGTTAAAAATCCAAACACTTGTGCTTTAAGATCAGGCCAAACATGTCCAGTGAGCCTGATGAAATGAAGTTGAAATGGTGTTTTAAGCCTGTAGGTTCCTATGAGACAGTCTCGGTCGTTGTGTCCTTGGGCAAGACACTTCATCCGTTGCCTACTGGTGGTGGTCAGAGGGCCCGGTGGCGCCAGTGTCCGGCAGCCTCACCTCTGTCAGTGCGCCCCAGGGTGGCTGTGGCTACACTGTAGCTTGCCATCACCAGTGTGTGAATGTGTGGATGATTGTGTATAGTGTAAAGCGCTTTGGGGTCCTTAGGACCAAGTAAAGCGCTATACAAATACAGACCATGTGACCGCTTTCTGTGTGGGTCCAGTTTACACATGACTTCTCTGTGGAGGTACGCTCACGTAGCTTTACTGCGTTCCTTCGTGTGTGTCATTTGGCTGTTGTGCAATCAACAGTCATATGAAAGTATTTTTTTTCTTTTAATTTTTACCATGAGCTGCAGATCCTTCACAGGTTTATGTGTTTCTCCTGTAACAGGAATCCCCTCTTACCAGGGATTAGATTACTGGATTTCTAGGAAAGTCTGTTGTGTAATGTTGGATAAATTTACACCGTATAGATGTGAGTGGAGAAAAAGTGGGGCAATAAACGAGACATGATTAACAAATAGTGTACAAATAAGTTAGCTGAAAGAAAAACTGCTCAGATTTGCATTTGCATCTTTTTCTTCCTGATTATCATTTAGTTCAGAAATAAATCTGTATATTAATTATTCTATAAATTGCTGACGAATTGAAAACTGAAAATATGTAAATGAACATTATATGTCGATGTACGTAAAATTAAAAACAGTTGCTTCTAGTTACTGCTTTTTATAGCACAAACGGAGCATTGCGTAGCAGCTTTAGTATTTAGGCTGTTAAGCTAAATCACATCTGACACCACAGAGTTATTTTTGCTTTTAATGTATTTACTTATTTTGTTTTTGATTCAGTTTCCAGGAGGGATTTCCTAGTTTCTATTAAGTTTTAGTTAACTTTTTTAAAATTTTCTTTTGTACGTATAATGAGAGTGATATGTCTCAGGGGTGAATATCAGTCAAACAGTTTCATTAACCACATACTCCAAGTCTCTTTTATTTTATCTCAGTTGTTTTTTGCTCCAGTTCTTCTTTTTAAAATTATTTTCATACAGCTTCCTAACTTCTATTTTTAATGAACTAGAATAAATCTAATTGCTAAAAATTAAAAAAATAAAATAACAGTTTGATTATTTTTTATTTAAAGTGAAATAATCTTAATTTGAATTGTAGTTCTTAAGTAAAGATCAAACGAGAATACTTGTAAGTAACAACGTCTCGTTCCACAGAAGCTTTCCTAATTTTCCTGAACTTGTTTCAGACTCCTTTTGCTGATGATTTTTATTCATTTTTGATTAGACCAAGCCGAGCGCTTGTTGGAAATGCTGAATTATTACACTGCTCGTTTTAGCGCCACACTCTGCGATACAGTCAACCTGCAGCGAAACATGGAGTTATCTTTGGTCAGGATGTTATACATTTTTCATGGGTGACTCCTTACAGAGGTGTCTCTCTATGAGCTGTGACCCCGTGACCCCTATGTTCCCTTCAATCAGCCTCCCCGTAGCCATTCCTAAGTTTTAAGCATACTGTACATTAAAGCTGCACTTCATTAATTAAATATGGCAGACAAGGACAGACAGAGTTCACCAAGCTTTTGCTGTTTGGCTGCAGTTAACACGATGTCTTGTGAACGATGAAACTGAACGATTTCGAGAGCGTTTTTGTTCTTTAAGCTTCAAATTTTCACTTTATTTTTCCCTTTGCATTCTAGTTTCCAGTGTTTCAGTTGAGATTCTACGTTTCAAACCACAAAGTGGGCAAAATCGTGGTCAAGGCTGCAGACAGAGACAACAGATTTGATCCATTTGCTGTTGCCTTGATTTTAAACTGTCTCTGTTTGTTCTTCATGGAGTTCTGAGGCTATGACTGGTTTACTGTTGCAGCGCACTTGAGGTCACAAGTGTCCTCAGACTTTGGGAGCTGTTTAGCTTTTGGCATGAAGTGAATCAGTGTGATGATTCTGGAGACGTTTCCAGTGCTGAAATGAAGAAAAGGTGCAATAAAATCAGGGTTTTCACGACTGTGATTGAAAATTTATTTGGTCCTTTTTCTTTGAGTCTTGGCAAAATGATCTCTCAGTTCTTCTCGTATCACTTTTACCGACTCCACCGCTGACAGAGTGTGTTTGCCTTCGCAGGTGAAGGTGTGGTTCCAAAACCGCAGAACCAAACAGAAGAAGGACACCACCAAGGATTCAGACAAGCGCTCCTCCTCCACGTCTGAGTCTTTGGCCACCTGCAACATCCTGCGCCTCCTAGAGCAGGGGCGCCTCCTGTCGGGCCCTGCCCCCCCACCACCTAACTCTCTCCTGGGGCCTCCGTCTCATCCAGCAAATGGCTCCCTGCTGAGCAGCCCGGGTGGAGGCTCTTCCACCTCTCCAGGGATCAGCAGCAGCACTCCTCCCAGCTCCCTACCTGGAGGGACGTTCGGGCTTTCTCTGCCCTCGCTGGGGGGCACCCCGCCCTCCCCACGGCTGGGTGTCCCGCCACCTCACCCCCTCTGCTTCTCCATGCCGCTCCTGGGGAGCGCTCACCACGAACTGTCGTCCTCCTACGGCTGCGGCTCTTCAGCATTTGAGCCGTACATGCGGCTGGACAGGAAGGAGGCAGACCTGGGTGGGAAGAAGACAGTTTCTTAAGTGTAATGTCCCTCTTTCAGGGGACGACTGGGGGAGCAGGGCTCGTCTTTGGAAGAGTTTTTCTCCTCAGTCTCTCTCCCCGCCACCTGTTTGACTCTTGAGTGGCTGCAGTGAGGCAAAGAAAGCAGCCCGGTTCATAGAAGTGCGAAAAAAAGAAAAGAAAAGAGAGGAAGTCGCTTTCTTACAGCACCATTTTGTGCCACTGCACTGTTTGGCACACTGACACAAAATGGTGAAAAGGGACTTGATGTGGTAGGAAGTGATGATTTCACCCTCCCACATAAAAAAAAAAAACAAACTTGTGGATTTTTGAAAAAAAAAATGCCATGTTTGTATGTTGCGTGAACTCCGACAGGCAGATGTTTTTATCACCACTCTCTTTGCAGTGGTTTTAAGCGACTCTTCACTTTTTGTCCAGTGAGTGTGTGTGTGATTTTTCTCTCTATACAGGCCTTCATTTACTGTTCAGGATTAAAAAAAGAGAAACAAAACAAAAAATGAGAAGAGCAGTACTTCAAAGAGAGCTTTATGTACACATTTCTATTCCTGTACACGTGGCCATGTTTGATTTTAGTTGATGTGTTTTCACGATAATAATAAGAATAAGGAAAAAAAAAGAACTGTAGCATTTTAATATCAGTCTGTTTGGTGTCCAGCTGTAGTTTTTGTAAAAGTTTCTTTGGTTGTGTTTGTGTATGAAACATAATGTGGTAGGATCTGGACAAATGGTGCAAAAATCACATATCTAGATCTAACAGTTTAACATGAAAAGAAAGCTGAAAAGAAGGCTGGTTAGTGTCTGCCAAAGCGTTTACAGATAAAGCCTCGAGAAGTGCCTCACGTGTGTTCTCTGGTCGGTGAAGTAAGTGGAGGTCGGGCTGAGAGAGATGACCTTTGAACCTGGGCCAGCGGTCTCAGTTTGACCTTTGTAATCTCGTCTTCAAGACGCTGAGACCGAGAAAGTTTTCAGAGGCATAAAGAACAAGCACCGACTCTCAGCGCAGAGATCTCTGCGCTCAAGCTGCATCTCCATCGTTAAGTCATCACACATTAAAATGAATCAACAGTTTTGATAACTTGTTTATCATTGCTTTTCAAGCAAAAGAAAAGAAAACAAACAAACAAAAAAACAAACCTGTAACTTTTTCTGGTTTCAGCTTTTCAAACGAGATGATTTATGATGACCGCAGCGCTAACCTTTCACATACTAAGAGGAGGACTGAGAAAACATTTGTCAGATTAACTGATGATGAAAAAAGTTAGCTGCAGCTGCAGTTTGGATTAAAAAACTGATGAATATGCAGATTTTTGGTACCGGGAACTTTCTGGTTTTTGCTCGAGGTCTGCTTTGGTCGCACCGAGGTAAACGGTCCATTTAGAGGATAAAAGAAGGTCTTTGTTTGCAGAACCATTGGCTATGTAGTGATGATTCCTTAGCTTTTATTAGCTTCTTTTAATTTATCTGCTATGATGAATGGATGAAAGAGGAAGTCTTAACCCGGATATCCGCTCGAAACACCCCAAACACCTGGCCGTTGCTCTGAGAGGTTCCTACAGCTGGATTTCCTGACAGCTGTAGGATTTGCTGTTTCATAACTCATAGTGTAATTTTTCTATTTTTTCAGGTTTGTTTATTTAATTATTATTTTTGAAATGTTACAACAACATGAAAGCTACCTAAGTACTGTTTTACCGGGTCATCACATCCCTAATCTTAATCTCTTTGAACACTTTCAGGATACAGTAAGCCGCAGCGTTACATGAGAAAATCTCAGGCTGTTGATTTTTGCTTTAGCCGCCCTGTTTTGCCCTCCTGTTACTTTACCTCAGCCTGTCTGCGTTCACCCCTCATTGAAAGCACTTTATGTTTTTATGGCATTTCTACATCATCCTGTATGTCCTCCACTTTCACCCCCTCACCCTTCCTGAGAAGTTTATTTTCTTAGGAAGGTGATTTTCAGAATTAAAGCCAGGAAAAATACATCCTCAGTTATTTCCCCTCCTGAAATAATCTGCAGCTTTCTTTCAGCTGCATTCTTTAATTGATTGATTTGAAGCTAAATTGTCCTGTTAGAACTGACAGAGCATTTGTCGGATTCATTCAGGGCTGAATGAGAAGGAAGGAAGTGGCTGAATGACCTGTATTTTTTTATTTTTATCTTCCCCATGAGATGCCATTTGTCCAGGTTTCCTTGTTGTCCAAAGCAAATCAGAATCAACCGCAAGAGCCTGCTATTCGAAACAGTTTGCCCTCAATTTGTGCATGTCAGATGAGTTATTGCCCCCTTTTCACTCCCGTCTCTCGTCTGTTTTCCCATGTATCTATTCATTTCTAAATTTCACCTTACTGTGAGTTTTATTTCCTGCTCTCTTTCTCTTACACTCACTGAAGATGGCCTGACACGTGCTAAAAAAAAGAAAAAGGACACTGCCATGACATCAATTTAAAAAAAAGAAAAAAAGAAAGAGTGCTTGTAAGTAAAGGCTGGGGCTAGGTTTAAAACAGCCGGGCATGTTTCTGGCTGCACATACATTTCTTGCAGAGTGCAGGAAAGATTCTGACCTTCAGCTCACCGGGCCTTTTTGCACCCGTGTACCAGCAGCCAGTAGCTGGTGATTTGTTGTTGCTGCTGTGTTTAGAGCACCCCCCCCCCCCCCCCCCCCGTTATCTACTCGTAGGTCTCTGTAGCAGTGCACCTGTGATGTTGTTGAACACTGTATTATTTTCTATAAGAACCATCCATAATTCACATGCTCTGGCATCAAATATTGAGCAGAGAGATGGAGCTGAGAGGTCAGGAGGCTTGCTTCTCGTGTAGGGTTGATGTAGTCTTTTTGTTTATTTGTCTTTTTCTCGCAGCCAGGTTGTTTCATTCCTCTGCTCTCTCTCTCTCTCTCTCATTTCTTTTTTTTTGGCTGGACATTAAAAAAAGTGTTTCTACTGTTTTACATTAAGCTGCACAAGACAGAAGACACTGAACTTCTTAGCTCATTTCCCATCCAATGTGAGATGACAGAAAATGTTCAGTGGTTGCAAAAGAAATCTCAAACTCCATATTTTCCCTCAACTTTCAGCCACTGAATGCTTTGTGGACTTGCTGTAATGCGTCCTCAGCTCATTAGATGCAGGCTTCAGGTTGAGGGTAGACAGCCGGAGAAGTGAGACGACCCTTCTTCTCCCTGACAGAAGGAAATGGGGTAAAGCTTTGCATCAGTTCAACAAAGCCTTCGTCTTAGTTTCTTTTTCTCGTTCCAGCTGAAGCGTGGAAGCGTTGCTTTTGCTGCGTGTGTGACATCTTGCACTTGTTTAAGCGAGACCACCATTTCAGGAACATTGCGGGCCTCCTCGCGGCTCTCGTCCTTTGAGATTGTGAGAAAAATGTTCCGTTTATTTTGAAGACAACAAACTGATTCTGCTTGGTTTACTCTTTGGTTTATGCACAGCCTAGGTCCTGCAGAGGCCCTAACTTCTTTTCTTTGAGCAGTACTTTAATGTCAAGCTAATGGCACCAGCTACTTCTTATGATGAACAAACTGTATGTACATAGATATAAATTTATATATAAATATATATAAATGGGTCTTTGCACAAGTTATCTCCATGTCTGCTCCGTGTGATTTTAACAGGAAAAACAAAATGTGAAAGAAAGTTCGGAAAAAAAAGACTTTATATATGCTTTACAATTCTTTGTCTCATTAACATTTTGCACTTATTTAAAGAGGCTTACTTTCTGTTTCTGGGCTGACAGAGCAGTTTTCACGCTCTGCCAAGATATTGTACAATATGTATATGTATTTTTATTCATATGCATATAAATATATGTCTATGTAATTTGCCTCCTGTGTTCTGTTTTATTTCTCATTCTCTGGCCTGCCTCAGGGCCAAAAATGCAACAAAAAAAAATTAATAAATGCCCCCCCAAAAATAAGTTATTTCACAGTTTGTTGTTAGTGATAGTATTTGTAATCCACAGTCCTTGCAGAGGCTTATTTCGTTTGTCTTTGTCAGTCAACAAACATGACCAACATCTGCGTGCTTGAGCTTCCTCCATCCACTCCGAGCATTTTGAAAGTGCCTTAGCTTGCTTACAGCTTTATTAAAAACCTTGGCCTCTCCCTATCCGCTTGGCAAATCAAAGCCGTGGACGGCTCATTTCTTTTTTTTTTCCAGGCCTTTCTGTGGAGGTGCTGCCTTTTAAATTCCCCACACTTTAATTATGTTTTGGTTTGCATGGTGGCGCACAAAGCCTGAATTGGCACGTCCTTGGGACATTAATTGGATGAGAATATACTTCACGAAATGTGAAATGACTCATGTGATTCTGCCTGTATGAAATAATAATCTGATGTTTTTAATTGCAAAAATATTTATTATAGCAGAGAAGGTCAAATTAGAGGAAGAATTGGAAGAGCGCTGCTGACACCTTATAAACTCATCGGTCTGTTTTCCCTAAACAAACCTCGGATTTAAATGCAAAGACGAGTGCTTTAAAAGATTCTGTACAGTGAGGGTCAATTTTGGCATTATTATTATTGCTCTTGTTATTAAAGCCAGTGTAAACATGTTCTAATGGTAAGCCCTAACAACCAGCATATATTAATAAAGGAAAAGGCAAGAAATAAATAGGAAAAATATCTAATTGTAGAATAATTCAATAAATGTGTAAGGGTTATTTTATCCCCTTTTCTACCCACAAAAACTGGACTTACTTTTTCACCTCACCTGTAACCCGTTTTTATTCCCTAATGAAAAAAGAAGATCTTTCAGTCATGACAAATATCTGTGATTAGCTTTTCCAGGGACACTGAACATGTTTGGTCTTCACAGAGGGCAGTCTGAGATTCACCAAGATTGTTATGAACCCTTTGTGATGCAGCACCTACCGCTGGGTCACGCGGACGCAGACATGTCACATGAATCACATTTTTATTATTTCTTACCAAAAGTCCCCCAAATTACATGTCAGTGTGAAGAATTATGTGCAAAAAAAGAACAAGTTGTAACTCTTTCAAAGCCGTGAAGGTAAAATACCACATATATCCCCATGTAAGCCCAGACTTTGGTGAGGGGCACCTTTCCAAACAGGGACAATCGATCTGCAGGGTGCCAATTATAGTGATTGGCACCTTTATTTGAGCGAGGAAGAAGCGAGAGGGCCAGCAGAAAGAAGACCAGATGGGTGGGCTGTTTTAGAGAGGGGCTGGGAGGAGGGGAGGGCAGAGCTGGGCGGGGATGGAGAGTAACTGCAGGGGAAGAAACTTTGGTGGTAAACAGCTTTCAGGGAGGAGCAACAAGGCTGAACTTGTTGGTTTTTAATGGTTTTTAATTGGTGCAATTTTATCAACAGCTATTTAAAGGATAATTATTGCTGCATTTAACTTTATTTGCCTGAAAAAAAAAACCACATGGTTGGAAAAATAAAAATCAGTATTTTACTAAAAATAAATAGAATAAAAACTATTATCAAACTTTGACTCATAACAATTAATAAGCGGCTTATTTTAGTTTGTGCAGTGGCAGCTTAACTGAGCCAATAATGCCCATAATAGTAATCAATAATTAGTAATTAAAATGCACTAGTTCAAACGAATAATCACTGAACAGTGACAGAATTATAGTAAAAAGAATCAGTGAACAAACTTTGTAATTTTTTTCATACTTTTCTTACTTTAATTGTTTTTAAATAATACATTTAAAAATGTGAAGATTTTAAGAATTAACATTAGAAAAATATTTAAACATCAAAGGCAAAGTAGTACAAAAGCTTTGTAAGGTAGATGAGGTGTGTAAATTACACGTTTTTAAGCAGTAGTGAATTTTTACATTTTTAAAAACCAGATAATTCTTTATTTGTTTACTTTTAAACTTTATTTTCATCGTGGTGTTTGAGGAGTGCGCTTATTGTTTCACTGAATTTTCACTTCAAACACTTCATAAAGTCACTTAACATGATGAGTGTGTTTATTTTGGTTTATTTATTATGGTTTTAGTTCTGTGTTTTGTAGTTTTATTTTCATTTTTTAATAAGTTTTGATTTTATTTGTTTTGTGAGTTTTTGTTTTCAGTGCAGTTGATTTTCACTCAGTTTCCAGAGTGAGTTTGCTTGTTTCAGTTTTATTTTTGTTAGCTTACAGTTTAGTCTTTCTAATTATGATTATATGGAGAGACTTTATCAGTGGAAATATTTAGGCAAAGCAGAATGGATGCTACAATACAAACACAGCTCTTTACAAAGGCAGCTGGCTCATAGTTATGTAAACATGCTGGCCTCAGTAAAGGCTGGTTACACCGACAAATTTTTACCAAACCAATAAAGATAATTAAAACTAAGAAGATTTCATTTGTAATTTTGCTTTTTTTTTTTTTTTTTTTTTTTTTTTTTTGTAAGTTCACAAAGTTCAGTTGGTTTTCTTTTCTTTAAGAACTTTTTAAGTTTATTCTTTATTTTTTTTCTGTCAACTAAAATGTTTTTTTTCTCCACATCTTGTTTTACTTTTTAATTTAGCTGCAGTCAAACCTTGGCTGTGATACTGAAGCTCTGCTTTTCTATCTTTCAGCACAGATTGATGTTTAAAAAAGTGCTTCACAGAGTAATTTCACATTTTTCAGTTAAATGAATAACCTTAGCATCACAAACACACAAAAAAAACACAACATATCAATTCAAATCAATATTTAATGTGTTGCATTATCCAGCCTAAGTACTGTTATAGGCTTAAAGAAATATCTGTTATCAACTACACTGGTTTATCTATGTGTAGGAAATATAGTTTAGACTGCTTGTGCATGTCCAGATTATAGAATCTATTGATTCTATAATCTGGACACTCTGTCTGACTATGGCTCATTGATGACATCTGAATATATAAGACATAATGAAAGTTTTGTTGATGTTGCTGTTGTTAAAATTGTCATACATAGCTTTTATAATAAACAACTAAAAAGGTATAAAGGTTATAAATAGTTTATTTTAGCCCAACTTCATTATATATGACAAACATAAGTACTTCCAGGAGTATGAGTTGTAGCTGTGTAATAATTTTAGTTTCTCAGCTCCTGGTGATGTAGGAGGAGTTCATAGATAAACAAACACTGAGGTAAGTTTCTAATGAAAACTAGAGTTTGGAGGAGTGATGACCTTTTTTTCAAACACCAGAATGTGTGTTTACATACAGATGATACCATCGTCTCCACCAGTGACGGAGGAACAACAGTTCAGCAGACAAATGAAAACCTTCAACAACAAAAACCCTCTAAATCTAAACTGTGATCTTGATGATTTTTTTTTACTTGATTTGATTCTTAAACTCTGATAGCAGCCTGTCTTACAAAGACGTCTGAGCGAGAGATTAAATGAATAAGAAGGAAAAACGGCTACAAAGTCTGCACTCACGCTCGGCTCATGTAAGTGAGCATCAGATCAATTCCACATCACCACTCAGAAGCTGTTTGTTGTGCATCAACAAATGAACCTTCAGCTCCACATTGGCTCTGTTTTTCTTTTAATATGCACAGTGTGTGTTTGTGTTTGTGTGTGTGTGAGAATGAGGGTGTACGTTTGGTCCACAGATCTTCAGGAATGCTTCACTGTCCTGCCACCCCCGCCTTTTTGCCCCCGCTCGCCTTTCTCCATCCCTCCATCCTTTCTCCCTCTTCCTTCCTCTTCTGATAAAGCAGCTCAGCAGCCCATCAGGGGGCCTCTCCACTAATTAGGGTCACTAATTGGGGGTCGGCCAGGCCAGGGACCCCTCCACACCTGCATGGTCATGTGACTTTCAAAGAGGTGCGCAGGGTCAGGGGTCGTGCAGTTGGGGTTGTGGTTGGATTAATTTGACTGAGCAGATGAAGAGCGGGGTGATAGCAACACATAGATAGAAAACAGCCTCGCAGAAGGACTTTATGTGTCAATCTCCTCAGCTAGCTCCAACTGGTGAAGACCCGTGGTAATCCACCCTCAAAACAAAAATATCGCCTTCCAAACAGATGTGTCTCACTTGGTTATGAGAGCCTCTCAGAACAGTCGCCAAAGCTGTAACAGCAAAATGACCAAAATTAAACTGATCCGTGCATTAAATTAATGCAGAGAAAAACAGGTTAAGAAATAAGTGTTGGGACATCATTGTCTGGTCAGAGGTTAATTGGTAGGTAATCTTCAGGGCAGAGACCTCAGTGGAGGCCCCAAGCCCACCTGGCCCTCAAAGCTCTCATGGACTAAGTGATGTCTCCTTGTTTTGACAAGATTCACACAAGTGTCGCGCTTAAGCTCGTCCAAAATATTCAGAGCTGCATTCCTAAGAAGCCCACGGACCAGAGGGAGAGAGGGGAAACAACAGGACACGAGGGATTTTTTTAAAATCACGCAAAGAAAAGGGGATGAGATGCAACACTGTTGGGTCATAGATGTTATAGATTTATTTCCCAGCTGAATTTCATTTAGCTGCTTTAGATTCAATGTCTCACTTTCATGCTGGTGTAGATATAAGTGTAATTAGTAGCACCTGTGCGATTCCTGCTAGGTGAAGTCATAATGTCTGATGGGATTGCTAAGATGAAGAAGAAATGACTGTTTATTAGAAATTAGTGCTTTGAACTGTTTTTAAACTAATCTAAATCTAATGGGATTTAGTTCCTGAGAATCTTATGACCAGAGAAAGTGCAATATAAAAATATATATTGCACATTAATTAATGAGTGGATGAGTGTGTCCACCCTTACTGCTGTTAAGCTCATCACACCTGTCACTCAGGACCAGCCTGTCTTCACTCTTTTACAGCAGTGTATCCTGTCTTTGTTTAATGGTAAACTAATTCTTTTTTAGTTCATATTGATTTTAAGCATCCAGTCGAGCATTTTCACTGTTATCATCTTAGTATTTTAAACCAGAAGTGACGGTGAGGTGTTTGACCTGTCTGTGTGATTGAATACTTATTGGTTAACGAACTGTGACTGACAAGCTGTGAGCCAATAAGTGTGCTCCTTTCTCACTGTAATAATTACCATAATTTAAAAAATGTTGTTTACGTATTTCAAAAAAAGAAATCGCTGGTTTGATCCCAGTAAGAGGCACAAATCCCTGGGGGGTTTTGTGTCAGTGAAGGCATCCAGTGTAAAAATCCACCTAATCAAATATGCAGAGCTACCTGCTGTAGCTATAAAGTAGCTTTACAAAATGAACTTCATGTTTTATTCAGAATGAGCTGAAACTAGTCGTCGAGGCCACAAAATCATCAGGACAAAAGTTCACTGAGTTCACAGAAGGAGGAAGTGTAGGTATTTTCCATAGGTGGGGGCATTTTTGTAACCAGAAGAGTCGCCTCCTGCTGGTCACTTAAAAGAACACAGTACTGGTTTCAATTTTAAATTAAAGTAGGCCACTTTCACCTCCTCCCTCATTATAAGGGGCCCCCAGCTGCCCTTCATAGTGCAACCCTACAACAAATTTGTGTCTCCAACAAATTGAAATATCTTAACTGCGAAGCTCCTACTTCTCAAACAATCTTTCAAAAGTGGATTCAAGCACCAAAATTCGCATGTGTGGTGCTATTGATTTAAAAAAAAAATCCCTGTTTGCTGTTTTTTAAATTTTAGAATTAAAAAAAAATTTACAACCTGGGCATCATTTCCATTTCAGGAGGCAGGAGTTTTACTATAAAATGTCCACTTCTGGATACATTTCAGAGGTTTTACTCTTGATTGGTAACATTTTGACTGTAAGTAAGTCAAATTTATGACATTAACACATTAAGAAGTGTTACAACTAAAACAATTAAAACAAATTTTTGCATGCCACTTCAATGGGCCAACAACAATTGCAGTTGCACAGCACTGCCCAGGCCAAGGGATTATCCATTCACCTCTTTGTTAGCACTAGAACACATACAACCTGTATTACTACTAACACTGAGTTGCATTTTTTTTCTGTGCAATTGAATGAATTTAATGTATTCACTGTATAAAGATTCCTTTTGTATGTTTTGTATTTTTATTTTTGTTTACTACAAGTACATAGTTCTCCTTTCCATCATGTCAGAAGGGATAAAAAGAGCAGTTGAAAAGACCTGAGCTACTCTGACAGGGGCCAAATCATTATGGTGAGATGAAACTGAAGATGTCCAACAAGACCTGCTGGGTCCCATTAAACAGTGACTGGGTGTTGAGGATGCATTCTGTGGTCATCCCCATTCACAAAGGTAGTAGAACCTAACCTGCTGTTGCAGGAATAGTTGTTCTTCTTTTTGCTAAAAGAAATAGCCCATAATGCTGTGGTTGTGAGCTCCTGCCTCTCCTGTTTTTTGCCTTCAGCTGGACTCTAACCACTGACCATTTGCTCACATGCAAACCTCCACACCAAGAAGATTCTCTTTTCTCCAGGACTTTAAGTAGCAGCCAGGTGCTACTAATCACTTGCACGTGAGTGATTAAGTTTTAGCAGTCTGCTTGTCTGGAGCATTCAGGTATGAGCTAATATGATGTCATAATCTTCCCAGGACTGGACATCCCAACAAAATCACGCCACAATTAGAAAAAAAGATGGAACTAGTATGGCTTGTTTGGAAGAGTTTTCAGGAGCAAGTCCCCTCTCTCTAAAAAGGACATGGCAGTACAGATTAGATTTGCAAAGTTGGATCTGAAAATCACAAGACTTCTGGAACAATGTCCTTTGAAGAGTCAAGTCAAGTCATCTTTATTTATATAGCACATTTAAAAGACATCAAGTGTCGGCCAAAGTGCTGAACAGAGGGATAATATAATAAAAGAATTAAAATAGAAAGAAAACACTTTAAAAAGAATTGTAAGACATGTAAGGGTATATAGCATATAATGTACATGCAAAACTGTACACATTCACATACAAGCACACATATGTGAACATAACGTATATACACATACAACATTATCCAATAAGATAAGAGACCAAATAGACAGAATAAAAAACGATATCAAAGAGATCCGAAAGCCTTGGAAAATAAGTAGGTCTTGAGATTTGATTTAAAGACTTCCAAGGATGAAGAGGATTTTATAAAGGGGGGAAGACTATTCCAGAGTCTCGGGGCGGCAATGGAGAAAGCCCTGTCACCTCTAGATTTGAGCTGGGAGCGTGGAACTGATAAGAGATGATACCAAAGTGGAGATGTCTGGTCATAATGCACAGCACCGCATTTGGTGAAGTTTGGTGATATTAACATGTTCTGCAGCCGCAGAGTTGACCATGAACACCTCTGTACACCAGAGGGATGCAGAGGTATACTGATGCAACATTGTAAAGAAGAGTGGACCAAAACTCCTCCACATTAATGCGGAGGATGATGTGAGACAGGAAATTATTGCCCCTAAAGGTGTTTCTACAAGCTACTGAGTCACGGCGTGTTTTCAGTTTTCACACACTGCTTCTGCATTTTGGTTTAGTTTTTGTTAAAAGACAGTGTAACACGTCATGCGTTGGTGTTCATCATAGATTGTAGTTACCTAATTTTTGACGTGCTAAAGACCAGATTAATATTTTTATATTCTGATATGTAAAACCTTAGAGTTTTGTAGAAAATGTACTTTTTTTCTACCATAACCCCATGTCTTCCTTTGTTTGTTCCCAGAAAGTTTTTCAGCTCCCAGAAAAGTATTTACAGGCTCTTTGTAATATTCTCCTTGAGAGTTCTTTCTGTAAGATCTTTTTAACCTCCCGTTCAAAGTTTTTCTGGCCTGTTTTTTGTTTCATGTAAAGACTGTTTTTGGACCTTGGTTTTGTGTCTTCACCTTGCCACTTTTGTTCACCACGCTAACTTCCTTCTCGTGTATGAACCTAGCCTTGAATTACAAATTTGAATACTGGATTTTTATTTTATTTATTTTTTGCCTCTGTGGTGCAAAGAATGAATTTGGGATCTATCAGATGCCTCCCTGATGGTATTGCATGATGAATCCAAACAACTACAGTGCCCAAAAAATGTGTCAAATTTAGATATTAGAAAATCAAATCAAATGAGTACATCCTCGAGCAGGATACAAAACCGTGTCGCTAAAAACATTTTAATTTTACCACATTTTCTCATGGTTACCTTTTGAAGGTTTGCCGATGCATTGTGGTGCAAACAGCAAACATGTCTGCATTTTCACAGGATAAAAGTATTTCATTTTCGGTCCCATCTGCAAACACTAGAATCAAGGCCTAATGCAGGTCACAATGTGGACACAGGCATTTAAGCCAAAGATTTGTTGGTGACCTGTAATAGTTGTAATTTTGTGGCATTGTGGTTGCACGCACCCTCTATGATTGCACTGTAACATTTCAATTTCTCAGCCTTTCACAGAGCCGAATGAATCTGCCCGCTGCATACAAAGAAGCACAGCTGAAGACTTAAAAAGTTGAGAACACAATTTATTGTGCAGAAGTTGCCCTTCTGCACAACAAATTGGACAGTTGGTGTAAGAGGAGCAGAGGCCACTGGTTTACACTTTCACAGGATTCAAGGACGACCTCCCTCCCAGTTTTGTTTTGCCTGTGGATCTTGTTTTGCCAGAGCAGGCCACATATTTGTATCATCTCCTCTTTTACATTTCTGACCATTTAACTTGCAGACAGATAACCTGGCTGTGATTTCATGGGAAACAAGCAGCAAGTGCATTGAGAATATTCCAGTGTTGTGACGATCATGCTGAGAATCAATGGACAGAGCTCTAGATTGACTTGATTGCTTTGGCTGTGTGTATAAAGGTGCTTTTGTGGAGAAGCCATTCCTGCGCTTATCTTGCTTGATTAGGTCAGTGGATTTTTCAGAAAGTGATCACACCTCAAGGACACAAAGTAGCACCTTCGTTTGTCTCCCACAGCACATCGCATCTGTCCTCTGAAGCAATCTTTTTCCCATTAGCTGTGGCCAGCAGTCTTAAACCTTGGAGGAAACTCGATCAACGCTGCTTTTAAATCCACTGTATTGTTCACTTTCCTTCTCCGACTTCACTTTGTTCCCAACGAGAGTAATGCATGGTGCTAATGCATGGCAGACACCTTTCCTCATCCAATAAATACAAGGTTTTGTGCAGAAAGCTTCTTTTACTTTACATACATTCAGGGTCATCAGGCTGGCATTCAAGGGGAATCGACAATAGCTTGTTACAGATTCAGCAACACTGAGGAGGAATATGTTATTTACAATTCAACATGACTGAAGAGTGCTTTTGGAAATAACAGGTGAGGTGATGATGAGCAGAATGCAGCTAGTGGTGAAAAAGTACTTAAGAATTTGTATAAGACAATCTTAATAGAGTGTCTGTGTGTCCTCGCGTGTGTCTCTACGCTGGAATCTTGAGTATCTCATTCAGCACTTAAGCACATTCGCCTCATATAAATGAAGTTTTGTGAAGATAACAGCTTTCACTGTCTTCACTGTCTCTTGATCAGATATTGATTGTGTTTCCGGCTTATTTCATGATTATCAGGAATGTCATGTTTGTTTCATTGTTCTGTGTCTAATGAGGTTCTTTTAATTATGTGTTTTTTCTGTATCCAAGGCATGTTAATGTATCATGTCTTTATTAAGTGCTGCTTCAAAGCAGATGTTTCTATGTAATTAACTGTTCCTAAATGCTGTTTGCTCCACCAGTCAAGCTTTCATTCCTCCCGACGATGTGCTGATAATAATTCTAATGCCATAAATTGTCTTTCAATTCAATTTATATAAAATCCCAACAGCTGTCGCCTCAAGGCACTTTATCTTGTAAGGTAAAGACCCCAAATTACAATAGCTCAGACTAGAAGTAATAGCTGCATGAATGAGTTTTTCAGCATCAGCGACATTATGTTTCTAATTTTAGTCATATTGTGTTTCTTGCGCAAAGTCAAGAAAGCATTTGCATAATATACTCAAGATTCCTTACAGTGTGACGGGAAGGCGAGGTAATGGCATCCAGACTTAGTGTCTGGTTAGACACCATGTTTCTAAGATTTTTAGGGCTGGGTACAAAAACCTCAGTTTTATCTGCATCCATGTCTTTAAGCCATTCTTGCAGTTTAACTGATTGGTTTGTATCATCTGGCTTCACAGCTCTGCCGATGCAGATCATGTGTAATGTAAACATATTGGTCCTACTTAAAATGTCAAACATTGAGACATTCTGCACTTAAGTTAAAGCACAGATACTTGTGTTAAAAAAATACTCTGGTAAAAGCTTAAGTACTGATTACATTTATTTACTCAAGTAAAAGTAAAAAAGTACAGTCTGTGAAATGTACTCAAAGTAAGAAACTAAAGAGAAGCTCTTTATACAACATTTTTACCAGCTGTTTTTGTATAAAACTAACTGAACCTTGTGATATATTAATGTAATAACATTATATTAGTAGATAGGAATGTAAACTTTATTTCAGCCGAAATCTTATTCTAATAAATGTACTCGGCTTGAATCTTTTATGCAGAACATGAGCAGAGAAAAAGGAGAATTTTTAAAAATAGCTCTAGTCTGTGTTGCTTGCATTGTAGAAGGTGACTCTGCTTCCACACCTAAACAGGAAAGTGAGTGCAGTCAGGGAATAAAAATGTGATTCAGCTGGTGTGTAAACCTAAAATTGGTTGTAGTGGCTCAGCATGGGGAAAATAATCACAACTCACAATAATTTATATCGAGGAGCTCCAGTAGGCTTTCTTTGTGTGCAGGCTGTGATCAGTTTACCTGCTGCTGCTGGTCTGAGGCTTACTGCTCTGTGGATTTACACAACTGAACTCAGGATGTCAACAGATGTTTCGCAGCTATCTTGGTTGATTTCCATCATCTACACTGACAGTACACAGTTTACACTGTCTTCATACTAGACTGTATAAAGTTGGTATGAAGGTGGAGTTCAGTGCAGCACTTGATCTAATCTAACTCTGACCATGAAACCACAGCCTCTGTGCATCAGTCCACCACAGTGCTTAAATCCATCACAGTGTGACAAGTTTTATCCTCCACTAAATGCAGAGTATTTCCATTCATCATTGAAATAACACAAAATAATAACTGAGGTCTATACCTCAGTTATTATTTCAGGACTTCACAAAATAAAAAAAATAAATAGAAAATCTGATTTAAGTTTATCAGTGTCACTGAGCAGTCCTCACCTTTAAATATAGCCTCTCCTCCTGTCCTGGTTTTATCTTTCTCCATCTCTGAGTGAGGTTAGCTCCTTTCTTTTCTCTCCCTGTCAAATACAGCAGCTGGACCTTTAGCTAGCAACACACTGTACAACAAATTGCACACGAACAGTTTGTGTGTTTGCTGATGTTTGTTGAGCTTATAGAAACGTCGCATTTCAAATTACTCGCTACTTAAAAAAACTTTACTCCCGTTATCCTTGCTCCTCTTCTGTAGCGCTAGCTGGATGCTGAAGTACTGAGAGCACAACTCAGGGACATCTGCACTCCTGTCCATGTTGTGCTAAAAAACAAAACTACAGTTCAGGCTCAAACTTTGATATTTGTAGGCTTGCACTGACTATGTAACTAAAAGTAATGAGTTTGATTTGAAAATGTAATTAGTCAAAGTACAATTGTTAACCTTAGGGTATGACGTACACGTCCTGTTCACACGAACAAACTGGAGTCTCCAAAAAAAATCAACAGTGAAGCTTAAAGTTGCTGCTAATGAATATAAAAAATGTTTTGCATAAATATGAATCACAGCAATTTGTTGTGCTGTGTCATGTAACAGGAGTCTTTAGTTTTACAGAACTAACCTTTGATTTCTTTTCAGCTTTCTTCCAGTGGTTTGTGTCTCCCTTATATCATCTCTGACTGGCCAAATGTCTCACGTTTGTGTTATTGTAGTTCACATAGATCATCCCGACAGTTTGGATGTGACACTCTGCGTCGCTGGGGTCACTGCAGGTTGCCCTCATTAGTAGTGGGGGTTTCTGCTTCGCCTCCGTCCGTCACTCTATTTGTGTCTTCCCTAGTAGAGCCAAAAACGACCACACATGATCGGAGGTTCCTGCCCAGACAATAACCTATAACCCTGGAAACTTCATTTAGTTCTTTGCCTCCATTCATACTTCATTCACCCTGACTTCAGCAATCCGTTTAGTCGCTGAAAAGGGAATGGAGACACACAGACACAAGAGATCATTTGCGTATAACACCCTTGGCTCAAACTCAGGACACACATGCACACATCCTCCAGCGCTCACGCAGTGCTCTCTTCCGGGTCAGACTGAAAACAGAAGAACCCAAAGAGAGAGGGAGCAGGCTGGGATTAATGGGAAAGAGGAAAAAATGGAAAAAAAGGAAGAGGAGGAGGAGTGGGCTGAGGAAGAGGAGGTGGGTTCTTTTCTGCTATTCAGCGGATGTGTGAACAAAGGCCTGGTCAAACTGTCGGGCCCACAGCCTAGGGTGTTTACTGCTCTCGTATCTATAACCAACAAAATCAAGCATCGCCCCACCACCACCATCGCTACAACCTCACAGCTCAACTCCCCCTGCTGCCCCTTTCCCCTTGAGCTGCCTGGCTTTATTGGGAACAGCAAATTAAGGAACCATCCATCTGGGTGTGATCACCAATTATGGAGGGAAACTGTCAGCATGCATTAAGGCCTGCAGGGAAGGCGGGCGTGTTAGGGCGGCTTTTATGAAGAGGGAGGAAAGGGAGGGATTAAGGAGTGAGAAGGGGATAGGATATGATTTAAAAATTCAAACATTTACATTTATTTTTGAGCCAAAACCAAACCCATTCAGGCCCTTCTTAATTATCCAGGTTTTTTATTTCTTGCAAATAAGTCTGCTTATTATTTGAAGGTTTTCTACTCCAAAGATGTACGTTTGCATGCAGAAGCGAGGATGACTGAGTGCATTTTTTGTTTTTGACACAGTGCAAACATGTAAGTGATACAAATAAGGCAAAAACTCAGTGCAGCCTATGGCCAGCCCCCTTTTGTCGCTGCTCACTGGCACAAGCGGTGATTCCCAGTAACACTTCTCCTCCGGCCAGCTTTCTCACAACACAATAGGCCCGTCATTAACTTTTTGCTCCATCGGAATGCTGAAAGACCCCGACGACCGAACGCCCCCTCTCCCCACCCCTCGCTCCCCCACGCATCCCGCTTTTCTCTCCACTCGCTGGTTTTCCAGGGCCCTAATTTGTGAAAGCCAGGTGTGTGCAACCCCACAGTAAAGAGGGGGTGGGAGGGTGGGAATGAGGGAGCACTGGTGCAGACTATTTTCCGGTACATTCTCTGAAGCACTTTTTGTACATAATTACACTGTTAATGTGTTAATTCATAACTTAGTTTAGCAGGTGTAAACCAGGGGCCGGGGCCTCCACAAGAGATCACAAGACAAACCTGAGGTTAATAATAAAGATAATACAGAAATATTATATTGCACAAATAGAAATATGTTCTTTGACAGCTGAAAATATAGCACAACACTGCACTAAACTGTAAATGACTAAAATCCGATAACTTTTTATGTTTAACATTTATTTTCTGTGAACCAAGCAGTTTCATGTTTTTTTTGGTCTCCACCATCTCCATATGAAAATAAAGCTGCTAAAGGTGCTCATCTGTTTGCAGTGTTGCAAGTATAACCCCAATTGTAAAAATGTTGGGATGCTGTCAGTTTCATTCAAAATAAAGCATAAAACTTGTCAATTTCTTTAAACTGGAAGATTTGACTATTTCATGACAAAACATCCCAAAGACGCTGGGGCAACAAACGGCTGGAAAAGTAAATGATACTAAAAAACAAACAGACACTGAATATTTCATCATCTACAGTTCTGTACCTAATATCATTAACAGAGAGAATGAAGAAATCTCTCTGCATGATGGCGGAAAATCTGTATCAGATGTTTGTGATCTCCAGGCTCTCAGGCTGTGCTGTGTTAAAAGCACACACTTTGTCATGGAAATCACTGATTTCAGAAATCGCTGTCCGCGAACACAGATCACTGTGCAATCCACAAATGTAGGTTAAAGCAAAGAAGAAGCCTTACGTGAACATGATACAGAAACACTGTCCACTGTTCTGTAGTCAGATGAATAAAGACATGAAATTATTTTTTGGAAAAAATGGACACCGTATCCTCTCAGTGCTCAGTTCTGCCTGCATCTCTGATGGTATGGGGGTGCATCAGCGCCCATAGAATCAGCAGCTTGCACATCTGGAAAGGCGCCGTCAATGCTGAAAGGTATATACAGGTTTAAGATCCATCAAATTCAAAATGAGCTCGTAATTTTATTATAAGAGTACATTTTCTCAGTTTAAAACATTTGATTGTTTTCTGTGTTGTAGTGTGAATACAGTATGGGTTTATGACATTTGTAAATCATGCATTCTGTTTATATTAAACTTTTAAATAGACTTTTTTGGAAATGTGGTTTTATATAAATTCCAAAATAGCAAAAAAAGACGTGAACTCTTCAAAAAGTGTAAAAATATCTGCACTGCATCATTTGAAGAGTTGTGATTTGAGTTTTGCTGGAGCTTTCACGTTTGCCTGGTTATGTACGTGTAAATTATCCCCTTCATTCATGCACATTCCTCGGTGCTGCTGAATCGGATCTGTGGGAGTTCATGTTCGGAAAACTGCGGTTTCTAGGTGATGTGTCACTTTGAATATGTGCTCTGGTGGTGCGTACGAGTATGAATGTGTGAATGAGTCATTGTGTGTGTGTGTTGGATAATTGGAAGATAAGGACGAGGGTGGCGGGAGGTGCTTGAGAGGATTGGGGGACTACAAGTTGAAATCCAAAATCCAAAGCTGTTCACCAGCCAGTCCGGTTCAGCGAGTTGTTCAAAGCCTGACAGCTTTTTTGAAGAGTCACAGCGGGTGAGTGAGGAGGTAGGTGGCAGTGGAGGGAGGAGAAGGAAGAGGAGGGAGGACCAGGACTAATTGCCACTAATTGAATTGGATGTACTGATCAGATGGGAGGCTGTGGAAGTAATCGGAGTTGTCACAGTAGATAACGCCGGGCCGTCCCAGAGTGTCCGCCTCATGTGACAGTCTGTAACATAGCCTGCGAGAGGGCACTGGCCCCCTTTGTCATCGCCACAAAAGGGGAGAGAAGCAAAGTTGCCAGTTACAGTGAGCAGCAACAGGCTCAGAACAGGAGGGAGGAACAGGGGAGGGCGGAGGAGGAGAGAAATGGTGGCAAGAGGTGGAGAAAGAACCTGGTAGAGAAAAACAAGGTAAGAGGTCGGAGGTAAGACTGAAGGGAAATTAGATGTTTCCTGGCAAAATCAGCAGGTTTCATTCAGAAAAAGCAACAAATAACATAAAGACTTTGCTAAAATGGAGCCCAAAAGTCATTTTCTGTAAAACTACATGCAATAAAACATTGTTGTGTGTAATTATTAAGGATAAAAAACAAATTAAATTTGTGATGGTTGTGGGCAACAAAATTCAAAAGTAATTTCTGCTGTCTTTATACTGATGGAACTTACAAGCAATTTACAACATCCGTAAAAAACACAAAACATCAGCAAAGGTTTCGGCTACAGGAAATAGTCAAGTGACTATTTCTATCCATTTATTTTTACATTAAATGTCAACATTGGAACATGCATTTGATTTTTATCTGCTCTTCTGACTCTGGTATCTTTTTTTCTTACTGCGTTTTTAAGATTAAGAACAAATAAACAGAAACTTTAACTTGATGAAAGAGCAACTTTTAAATGAATTAAACTGCTGTTAAAACACTTTATTTATGGTTGAAAGGCTGATTCTTATATTGCATTCCTATTCATTTTTTCTATCTAACACTGATACTCCAATGAATGCATTGACAGCAACTTGGTGTTGCGCATCTTACCTGCAGGCAGACTGGAGCAGCCAAGAATCAAACCACCACCCGTCCAATTAGCAGAGAGCACGCTTTACCTCCTGAGCTACAGTTGCATCATTTACTCTTCATATAGACATGAACAGTCACTGCTTTCAAGCTAACCACTGATATTTTTTCAGATTTTTTAATGCAAGCAGTTTTCCTTAATGGGGTTCCTTAGTAGTACTTACTAGTTATATGAAATTGTTTTAAAAAAGCACATTTCTTTAAATACTGTCATTTGTAACAACATGCACATTAACAATGATGGTGAGCAAAGGTGATGGGATGGGGTGTCACAGGGCTCACAGCCAGCACAGACTGAGGGTTTGTAAGAGGGAGACATACACTCCATGAACCTGGAACTCCAATCTATAAATCTATTATGTTGATCTAATCTATTTAGTCTGAGCTGTGTTTTCAGCATATCTTTTTGATGTGACAGTAAATATATGAGAGTGAGTTTTAGTTGTATCTTTCTTAATGCATCCATAGGATGAATTAACTACCAAAGGAGTTATCAAGAAAACTGAGGAGCAGTGAGACTTGTTTCCAGGAGAACTAATGTCTGTCCATATCACACAAACAGTGATGTAGCAAGTCCTCGTCCTTGTCTCTCAGTGCGCTCATTTTTCTGTCTCTTTGCCCTCACCCTTGGAACTGGTTTCTTCCTGTTAAATAGGAGTTTTTCTTTCCCATATTTGCCAATTGATTGTTTATGTACGGTTTTCTTTGTCCCGGGGTGACTGTTTGTTGTAAATTGGTGCATAAATAAAATTGAATTGGAGTAAACTGACCTAGAGCCATATCACATCACCTCTGTATTTCTAGAATAATCTCTTTTGCAGAACCATTTTCTTCTTCATATGTTTCCACACACTTTAATTGCAGGAATACTCCTTTTATGTTATGAGATTATTAATATATGAGTTTTGTCAACAATCTATCTATCTCAAGCATGCTAGGTGCACCTGTTCAGAGGATTACTGCAAACATCTCATTGGCCAAATATGCATTTAAACACAGTGAAGACCACCTGCAGAAGTTCAAACTTCTACTGGAATTTTCCCAGACCAGCATCTCTAGGGTTGTTTTGAAAGATTGGAAAGACGTCGCCTGGTCTGATTAGTCTCAATTCCTTTTGGAAGATTTAGATGGCAGGGTGAGACCATGGATCCATCCTGCCTCATATCACCTGGTTCAGACTGGTGGTGGTGTGATGATGTGAGGGATGTTTTCTTGGCACACACTGGCCTACCTGAGTATTGTTGCTGACCATGTCCATCCCTTAATGACCACAGTGCACTGTTTTAGCAGGACAACACACCATGTCACAAACTGGTTTCTTAAACATGACATTGAATTCACTGTTCTCAAATGGCCTCCACAGTCACCAGATCTCAATCTAACAGAGCAGCTTTGGGATGTGGTGGAAGAGCAGGTTCACATCATGGATGAGCAGCAACTGTGTGATGCTCTCATGTCAATATGGACCAAAATATCTGTGAGGTGTTTCCAGCACCTTGTTGAGTCTGTACCATGAAGAATTAAAGCAGCTCTGAAATCAAAAGTGTGACTAAAGAGCTATAATTACTATGATGTGCTTCTCTGTAGGCCTAATGTAAGTAAACGTCTCAGTCCATTCACATCTACAAACACTGTCTCTTTTCTTCACTTGGGAAACAACAGCATGGTGGATCTCCACCACCACTATCGAGCTTGAGCATAAAAGTTTCTTGTATTTATTCCATTTTCCAAAGTTGGTTTCACTCCATGCAGCAGTGTAACAGCACTGAAGCAGCGCTTCTCTGATTATTTTCATTTGTGTTTGTGAAAGGACACAAAACTCCAAGGCAAACCTGAAGGCTGAAAATAAACACCTGATGTTGATCATAGAAAAGGAAGATAATAGAAGGACAATTGGACTACACCTGCTGACACAAAGAGAGAGAGAGAGAGAGAGGAGGAGGGAGAGAGAGGCGTGAGAAAGGAGAAAGGGAGAGAGAAGCAGAGAGTGGCCGTGGGTCTTTCCCAAGCCTGCAGCAGTCCAATTAAGCAGGATTTCTCTCATTGCACATCTGACTCTCTCTCTCTCTCTCTCTCTCTCTCTCTCTCTCTCTCTCACACACACACACACACACACACAGCAGCTGTGCAGACAGTTGGTGCTGCTGAGGGAGGGGCAATACAATGAAAGCAGAGTTTTGTGTGTGCGTGAGAGTGTGCACTTCCATATTTGTGCATTTTCCCCCCTTGCATCACTATGTACATACCCCATCCTCTCTGGATGCGGGTGTCTACCTGTGCGGCTCCGTGTGCACGAGTGTGTAGTGTAAAGGGAAAGCTGTGCACGCTGTGAACGTCCCGGGGCTCGCAGATGTGTGAGCGTGTAGGACTAAGCCCTGGTGAAGCCCGCTGCGAGGGGTCACAACCTTTACAGAATCAGTGCCTCTGCATGTCAGGACTAATGGAAGGGCCTCACCAGCTGCACAGAGAAGTGGAGGAAGAGGAGGAGGAGGGGGATGAAGGGAGAGGAGCGAGAGGAAAACGGGGAGAGTTGAGAAAAAAGATGAAAAGTGAATAAACAACGCTGTGTTGGAGGAGGGAAATGGGGGAGAGGACGGGAAGATTTGGGAGTTGGAGAGAGGCGGTGGGAAGAGAATGGAGACGAGATGAAATCTGAGGAGGGGGCTGGAACGGGAGGGAGGCGGAGGACGGAAACACTGGGGAAGTTTGAGGAAGAACTTTAAATACTTTTATCTTATGGAAGAGAAAAGTTGGATAGAGAGAGAAGAAAAAAAAAGGAATACCTGACACGTGGACATGAAGAAGAAAAGAAAGGAAATGAGAAATGAGGAATGCAAGGTAAGGTTAAAATTTGCTCAGCTGACAAAAGAAATAAGAGGAGGGAGAAAAATCAGGTGTGTAAAGAAATGTCTGGCTAATAAGGAACAAACTGGATGAGTGATGGTATGATTGACGCTCTAGGTGATAAAGGGTGTGGCCTCGTTGGTGAATACAGATTGCCTTGTGTCCTCCCCTTAACACTAAAAATCAAAGTCTTATCAGCTTCAAATCTGTCACTCTGTATGATTTTTATACAGCATAGGTGATGTAAAAAAAACCAAAAACAGCCAGGTGGGATGTTTGGAAAATACTGCACACCGAACAAAAAATCCTAATCAACTAAAATTAGGTGTGAAAACCAAAAAACGTGCTTTGGATCTCTAATTAATTTGAATTAGAGATTTAACAGCTACACACTGAGCAAAAGAAAGATACGTTGATTTAAAAATATTTTGCTTCATCACTGCACCCATGTGTCAGCTGAAATGCAGAAATCCTGGAGCCCTTCATTCTAAAAGCCAGGATCCCCATGTGCATGTAAATAACACTAAATAAGGCAAATGATGTCCAGCCTTGACCCTTGACCCTGATGAGTCAGCAGGAAGCAATTTTTTACAGAAAAATGAGTGTTATTTCTTCTAATTGTCATGAAATGATCATCTGCAAAGGTGCGAACAAATCAGTTCAGGGCTTTTGAGAAATCAAGAAAATAAGCAGAAGATGAGATCATGATGAAGACGTTTTAAAAGCTTTTTATAATTTTTTTTTTAAAATCTATTAAATCTATGCTAATTTATGCTGTGCACCACATTCAAAAATAATTCTCCCCCACACAGTATAAGTGTGTGTTCAGCTGCAGACAGTGCCACTGTGTGCCCATCATGACCAGACAGCCTGCTTCCTCTGCTGACATGACCTGGGGACGCTGATCGGCCGTCTGTGCCACTTTGTGCCGGGTTCAGCAGGCCGCTTCCCCTCTGACATCATTACTGTAAGACGGTGATGTAGCTGCTGTTACAGGAGACAGGGTAAAAGCAACAATGGAGGACTCTGACACCGTGTCTGGAAGGTCGTTGGGCGTACAGTGACTGACGCGTTGTTTCTTCCTCAGTCTTCAACTTAATATCAAGGCAGAATTCACACACTGTGGCCTCACAGCGAAGCAAAAGCGACTGTGGAAGCAGAGTCAAAATGTTATATTCCAAACATTTTTAAGATTAAATCTGTGACTTTCATGTTTTATTTATTTATTTTTTGAGATTTGGGGCTCAGCAGAGGGGAACCTGTTGAGGAAGAAAAAGCAGAGCAACAGGTGGCAGATCACAGAGTTAGAGCGACACCTACAGAGCACAGGGGGAAAAGCCTCAAGACGGACAAGGCTGGACAAACATATAACGTAGTTTAATTCAACTAAAAGTGATTTACAGTGTGGGAAACAAATTTTTAATCACTTTTTAAATTTCATTGTCCATTTTTTAACATCGTATGTTATCTAGTAAGACTTTAGTAACAACTTTGGTATCATGTATGAAATTATATGTAAGTTTCAGTAGTGATGAAACTTACATAAAAATAAATTTTTTTGTATTGTGAAAAGGATTTTTTTTCCTATTTTCAAAAATGCTACTATTATATATTTCTGACAAAAAAAAATGCAACTCGTAATCATGTTTTCCAAAATAAAATATATTTTAAAACTGTCTAATTGAACTGAATCTAAAATACATTACAGACATCTTAAGCAATCTGTGTGTCTGCGAAAATGAAAAGATGAAAAACACAAAATAGGACCAACATTTTAGTCCTGTTTAGTCGCCCCATCTCATAAACAATAGAGCGAGGGATAACTAATATAACAGATGATAAAATGGAATAGAAAACGAGAGCCAGGAAACCGACATTAGTGTAATAGTCGGCTCCCTTTTGAGAGCTGGATTTGCCCGTTTTTGAACTTTTGAACCCGCGTCGTCTTTAAAGTGGTCAGCATGAGCAATATAGTTCACGCATATATATTGCACTCACATTTTGAGTATTTTCTCTCAGTATGTGTCTGTGTTTGTGTGTAATGCGCGCAGGGGCCTAATCACAGGAGAATATTGTCATTTACTCACTCTAATAGACTCGGTCGACATCCTCTGGTCTGAACTAATGCAGAAACGAATCGCCCCGCTGGGAGCTGACTCACAGGCAGCTATTCTTAGTCAGAGCCAACTGGACTCATACACTCACACCTGCAGCTGCAAACATTTGTGTCCAACAACAGTAGTGTAGTAGCGGATTATAAAGCACAGTTCCATGAATGCACACAAATCCATGATAACATCAAGTGGTACACGTGGCCCAAATCCTAATATCCCATTAATCCCTTCTGGCTCCTACCAGATGGTCAAAGGGTAGTTTAGGGTCATAGAAAATTATGTTCTTCTGCTGAAGGTGATGGTGTGTGTGTGTGTTTGGACACAAATATAATGGTTCGCACGCGGCTTTTATGAAAGGGATGGGCGAAAATGTGAGCGAGGATGAAGAAGAAGAAGAAAAAAAGGGAAGTCTCACATCAGAGAGAGTCGGTGGAGCTGGTGGCGGCTTCCCTGTTTGTTTGTGTTTTCCGAGTACAGTGGAGTCACCAGGAGGCCAGCAGTGTCTGTGAGGCTATTCTGTCACAACGCATCCCGTCTCCCATCTGCAAACACACTCCATCTTTGCTCCCTCTTCCCTTTCGCCGGTCGGAGCATCCTCCTCTCTGAATTCCCAGAAATCTAATCTGTCATCGTTCTGCTAAAAAAAAAAAAAAAGCAACTCAAAAAACCATTTCCTTCTTACTATTTGCCCCTTAAAATGTTTCATTCCCTCCGTCTGCTGCCTTCCTGCCGAAAGCCTTGTCCTAACGCAACAGGTCACAACCCAGCTGGCCTCTTGTTGACCCCAGCCTGACTTTTTGTGGGTTAGCATCTCTCCCTCTTAGCTCCAGCCGTGGTATTGCTAAAAGCCTGGATAATCCAATCACGCTGTCATTAGTACTGAGCGGGCCCCGGAGCCGGAGCAGGTGAGTGGGAGCATTTGTGTAAATGTGTGTGTCCCTTTCCTTTTTTTAAATCTTTCCCTTTTGCTCAGATTCAGCTAATTTTCAAGCACAAACATGATGTATGTAAACCAGCAGATAATCACAGCCTCCACACCCCCACCTATATCAGATCAGTGGTGTTTAAACCCCCAATGATCACCTCAGTGTAGTGTTGTATCCTAACCCACATGAACGTCGTGGACCCTCTGCTTTTTCAAACAGCCCAGTCGACGGGAGCGGATGCAGATGAGGGCAGTGTTGCCAGGACTGAGATTTTCATGGCAGGCATGTGTGGCGCTCCAGCCAATCACGGAGAGGATGCTCACAAAGACTCGCAAAATCACCATGATCTCTGCTTCCGTGAAGAAAAACTTTAATCCCCTGAGTGAGAGAGAGAGCCGGTGACTCGTAACGGCTGTAAAGAGCAATTAAAATTTTTAGTAAGACGCTGCTTTTTTAATTGGATCTCTATTATTGTTTCATGCCTTTCACCATGGCAGAGTCTCCCTTTCGAGCTCAGTGGAACCTACCTGATTAATTATGAATAAAGCAATAATGAGCATAGCCCTCTTTAATCCGAGTGCAACCTGCATATGACACATTCTTTAAACCGAGCACTTTAATTACATTAAAATTGGGCATACTATTTTTACTGTGTAGACACTCTGTTCAACTCCTTGCTTTGTTCTTTAGATACTCTTTATGCAGTCTTTTTTCAATCCTTTTAGTTTCTCATGCAAGATATAATACGTTATTGGCTTGCTTCTAAAAGACCTGACCAGGCCACTGCAAGTGGTATTCTATGTGAATTACCATCCAAGGTCTCAGTGATGCGAAACCTTCTCTGCAAAACGAGTTGAACTCCTGTGGGGAAATAATGAATCATTTATCTATTTTTTGGATGACAAGAAAGTGGTCAGGTCTAAACCACCACTCACATCAGCCTCTAAACTAGCCACTGTGGAAGCGTGAAAATGATAAAGGAAGCCGTTGGCTTCATTTCCTGTATTTTGTTCAAAGTTTTGTAGTTTTGTTTTGTGATAGGCTGAAACACACAAGGTACAAACTCACAGCTGGATGCAGACTACAGCATCCAACCTCCGCTTGTATTGCGCTGGAATATTTCAGAGCTGGAAGCAGTACAGGACAGTATCACCGATATCATTATGCGATGAATCATCATTTATTTGCAAATATTCTGAACACATTTTAATGAGTTCTAAATCACTGTGATTTTTACTTTCAATAATAATTATTTTAAACAATAAAACACATTGATATTTGAGGTACATTTTATTGATTTCCAAATAAATTAATGAACATCTTTGTAACACAGTTCAGTGGGCTGCATGTATATGTTAGAGGACTGAAATAAATATCGATAGTAGAAGTCAAGTATCGATCCAGAACTAATAAGGTGCAGGTATCGATGCTATCGATCTGCCCACCTCTGCTGTGTAAGCAGCGGCAGTTACACAGCAGCCCTGTCACATTACACCGTCGAGGTAAATGTCAAACGGCTGCAGGTTTGAGAACGAGCGTGTCTATCACGTGGTAAACGAGCAGCAACTTGAACTTTCGCTTCCTTATCTTCACAGGAGCGGCTCGGTTGACGCTTACAGCGCCTCCTCGCATTGTCTTTTATCTAAATGTGCTACAGGCGGAACCGTGGGAACGTCCCATCATCATATATCCACTGTTCTGTTTCTAAAACTTGCACTATTACTAAGCGCAAGTTTAGTAATAGCGCAAGCATTATTAAGTCAGGATGGCCGAGCGGTCTAAGGCGCTGCGTTCAGGTCGCAGTCTCCCCTGGAGGCGTGGGTTCGAATCCCACTTCTGACAGGAATTTTTCACAAGCAGCGCGAACAGCTCGCTCTCCTCCGGGTTGGTTAGATACTGTTAGTTAACACGCTGCCGTGTTCAGGGTTAAAAATGTCGCATTTTAGTCAGCTGTTCACGGGGTGGCATCAAGTGTCATCCGCCAACAGTCTCAAAACACAGGTGCTCGCACTATGTGTTTAAATCTGCTATAACGTCGCTCTGTGAGATTCAAGTCCCATTGATTTTAAGTGATAACCTGTTTATTGAATTTGTTAAGAGGAAACCTGAGCGGCCTTTGACAGCTCTGGCCAGCAACCAGTAGCTCCAACCTAAAATAGAAAACTTTCCAGCTCATGCACACATGCAGGCTGGGAAACACAACTGACAGCATGAAGCACTGTGGCTTTACCCCAGTGAAAGAATGAAAAGGTTTAATATAGCAGAAATATAAAAATATGATTGTCAACGAGGATAAATAAATAAAGACATTCAGTGAACAAAGAGCATAACAACTGACATAAATAAAAAATGCTGCATTCATAAAACAGTGTGATGGGAAAATTGTGGACCCCTATTATTATTATTATTATTATTATTATTATTATTATTATTATTATTATTATTATTATTATTATTCAGTCTAAAAATTCGGACACCCAAATATAAAGTATTCAGATGCGTTGGGCCTGAAAATCTGGTGGAAACATTCTTATTTATCTACAAAGTAATCCTAAAAATATTTATTGTATGATGCCATTACTTTCTTTTTTTTTTTGTATTTTATAATAAAATCTTAATAACTGTATATTAAGTTATTGAGGGATATTCTTACATGTGTATTTTGTTATGTTGTCGTTTATTGTCTTTACATGGGGATGCTCACAGCAGGCGTTACAGTTCCTGTGAAAACACTTTTATCTGCTCATGATGACACTGTGGTGAATTTCTTTGTTAAAATTTGAGTGTTTAGGAGATCAGACCAGTGTTGCCAGTTGGGTCGTTTTAAATTATACGAACGTCAACTTCCACAAGATAGTTTTAAATGCTTGAAGTCGTTGTTGGTCATGCTTTCAACACAACTTTATTCTATTAGATAATATGAACTAAAATAACCTGCTATAATAAATAATCATTGCATGTTGATTAGTAAACTAGTAAAGGAGCATTTCACCAAATCACAGGATTCAGCTTTTTATGTCTAAAACTGTCCTGCACATTTTTTGTAACGACTTTTCCTCGTGTGTTTGACAAATGAGAGAAAAATTAAAACAAAGAAACATGAGTAATATCAGGACCAAAGGTTGAGTGAGACCCAAAGCCATCATTGTTTAGTCTCTTTGGATGAAAAATAAAACCTGCTAGTTTTCTAATCTGTCTCTATTTAATCAGAAGATTAAAGATTCTGGTTTTTAATGAGGTTTTCTGACACTGATGCACACTGTGAGAAACACCAGACAACGGCTAATGTTAAGTGACAATTTCACCTTTATTAACATGGTGAAAAATCATTAGTAAAGGTCAGGGTGACAGGCTGGAGGAGGGCTTGGTGCTCAGGTGGTGCCTGTAAAGAGAGCAACACACTGAGAGAGAGACGACAAGGATGTCCCTCTGCAGTGAACCACAGCACATCTCTGTACTTGAGCTGCTTATGCGCACCGAAAGTGATTGAAAAGCATTTCAATGAGATCCTTTGATTAGCGTCCTGCTTTCATCAGGAATTATTGAAAATAATCATTGTCCCAGTGTTTGTGCTGGAAATGATGAATGCCAGCGTGTCGAGGGATTTAAAGAGAAACTACTTTCTGTTTTTAATTGACATAAAATAAAGAAGCCAGTGGACACTTTGCTAATTTATTTCACAAGCTGGCTTCCTGGAGCATTATTTGACTCTCTTCCAACAATAATAGCTGTAATTATGGAATTAATAAAGACTCAAAGAAGTGCTATAGATTGTTTTTTCTTTTACCTTATAGCTTAAAGGAGACAACGAATTGTGGACAAGTACATAACTAGGTATGAAACATAAGGTTTGAAGGTCAATATTAGATAATTTTATATATATACATACACACACACACACACACACACACACACACACACACACACATATATATGTATATGTAGTCTCTCTGAAGGCAGCAATACTGTGAAAATGCTCAATTTACTACGCTTTAACTTGTGACAACTTGTGACAATCTGCTGAAGAACCCCTGTAAAAATGTGTATTTGTTACTTTCAGGAGAAACAAGTAGACTGAGCAGGATGGAGAGCCATGTTTTTTTTTCTTTGCTTTGTTTCTGGCAGTAGGAGAAACACTAAAAATACTGTGATCTCCATGTGACCCCTCGTGCACCCTGAATCATCGACCCGCCCAGCTTGGAACTCCTAAAAATATACTCCTAGAAGGCAGGTGGATGAATAAAACAGGAGTGAGGGTTCAGAAATTAGAAGTTTCTATATGATTCACAGTAGAGAAATATGTGTCATCAGCATCACCATCATGCTCCCACCCTTCATTGTCATCTCCTGAATTATTACGCAGAAACGTGGCTCCTGTGGCAGATGTCTGATGCCTCAGAGGCCATGAACTCTGAGTGCAGATGCTGATAGAGGAGTGAAAGCAGCTTTGCCTTTGCCTCGGCTCCTTGAGTGACGTTGATCGTGCAGCAGAGAGACAGTGTCCTCCCTTAGAGACCACATGCATGGATTTCCCCCCTTTATATTATATGAAACAAAAAGGGATGGGTGGGGGGTGTTATCTGTAATATCCAGCATCATTATTTGCATTAAGATTTAATCTCATCCTTTTCATAAACTCTGGAGACGTGGTCTTGTGATTAGTAAGAAGCTTTCGGCCGTACGCCAGGGGAAGGTTCCTCTTTTTCGAATCCTGGAAGTGGGGGAGGGGTTAAGCTGAAATTCCCTTTTGCTTCTTTCATAATAAAGCCATTGCTGTTCAGGAGAAAGTTGTGTTTTTGTGTGTGTGCTGGAACGCGTAGCTCTTTTTTTTGTTTACTAAAGAGTGAAAAGTTGAAAGCATTGCAGGATGTGGGTACAAGATGAGGATGAGGACACTGCGGCTGCAGGTAAGACTCAATAATCTGGCCCTAAAGAGGTGCTGAAGGAGCTAAATAAAAGTTTCAGCGTTTAAAATGTCAGAAAAATAAAATACTTTTACGTTGAGTGGATGTTCATTGTGCAGGTTTTCTAGTTGATGCACATTTATTGTGTTTGATTGTTTACAACAGCTTTTGTTACCAGCTAAATTCTACTGCGTAAAATAATGCTAAACTTTCACTCACCCTGAATCCTCTGTATAATTAACAAGAATGCAATTCTTATTATTTGCTATATAAAAGAAATGCTCCAAAACGCCACAAAACATGGTCATGCGGTCCAGTTTGGTAGATTTCATTAGAGCAGGCGGGGCCTAGCAGACAGCTATAACCTCCATGACTTTTGATCTCATTGCAGCTAAATCCTTTTTGACCCCCGCACAGCTGTCATGAAGTCGTACAGAGATGAAAAACAATTTTTCTGCTTTAAAGCTCAGCATTTTAATGTGAGGGTCCGTTGGTAATGACTTGCTTTTGGAGCCGGCCTCTCTGGCAGTGAGTTTCTTACACCTCAGTTTTTAAACAGCTTAAACAAAAGACATATGAGGGATTAATCTGTGACTTTTGGAGGTGCTGCTACACGTGTTGTTTAACCTGCACAAGCAGTGTAGTAGTTTTGGTTTCATAGGTAATGTGCTGCAACAGGAATCACTATTCTGATCTGACGCTCAGCAAGAAAGAGGATTCTTTCTTTGATTTCAACACTGCTGACTCCTTAGTCTGTAGGACAAAGTGAAGTAACAATGGGAAACTTCAGTGAGTCACAGGCCACGGAAAGCGAAAACCTTTAAAGGTTCCTCATGTGATTTCCACTTCCCGTATTCCTCGCAGAGCACAACAACCTCATGGAGTTTCTCTTCTATTCATTCTGATCTTTGGTCGTCTGCCAGTGTCTTTTTTTTTCCGGTGCCATTTCACAATATAAAGTGTCATGTTTTTGCCCGCAGACTCGGATGAAGAGTGTGCTTTCTCCTCCGAAGATGAGGAAGACCTTCAGGTACTGATGTGACTGATACCTTTCACAGGAGGGATCCCTGAGCCCTGCTCAGGCTGGTGTACTGCTAGCTTGATGGAAGGAAGAAATTTGACTGACTGACTGGTTTAGAAATCTTCCCCGTGTGCCAAGAGCCTGCTATTATAGAGAAAGGATAAAAATGAAATGACACAAAAATTAAACAAAATTGCCAAATCAAAATGGTCTAAAAAGCGCATAAACGTGATTACATTGAAACGTAATTTGGCGCCTCAGCTGTCTGATAATGGAATAAAATGTGAATAAAAATCAGCTGCGTCAATTTGCCGTTGCTTGATTGATCTCTTTCTTCCGTTTTCCTGGTTGACATTTGATTGCCAGTGGCACATCCTGGAGAAGCAGAGGGACGAAGCCAATCAGAGGCTGTCGGAGTTGGAGGAAGGTGAGACTCTTCACTTCAAATATCAACGTTGTTTACATGTTTTTTAAATGACAGCACTGTGGGACAAATAAATGAGGAGCTTTCGCACAGGAAATTGTTATGAATGTGTTTGTTTTGTGTGTTTTCTGAATGATTGTATCCTCTTCAGTATGCTTATATGAAGAGCTCGTGACTGACCACTGTGCTCTTTATCAGCTTCCAATCAGCTCCTGAAAGAGATCAACGTGCTGGAGATCCAGTTCCAGATAGAGCGCTCCTGCAGGGAGAGCGCTGAGGCACTGGCTCTCAAAGTATGTCTGTTAACTACTGGACTCTTCCTTTCCTTTCCTTTCCTTTCCTTTCCTTTCCTTTCCTTTCCTTTCCTTTCCTTTCCTTTCCTTTCCTTTCCTTCAGCACCTGAATCATCAGATCTCTATTTGATCTGGTTTTCCCCCAGGTGACCAAAGAGAACAAAGTCCTGAAGAGAAAGAGCCAGATGTTCATGCCACTCATCGCTGAACTACCTGAAAACCTGCCTCATGTGACCTTTGACCCTGCGGTTAATTGTGACGAGGTGGATGGTGACGAGGTGGATGGTGACGAGGTGGATGGTGACGAGGTGGATGGTGCCGGAGGGAGCAGCAGCGAGGAGATGCTGCTGCTTGAGAGTCAAGCCAAGATCACAGGTTAGCTGGCACTACCATGATATGAAAACAGCTATTTTGAAATTAGAATGGGAAAAAATAGAAAATAAAATCTTGTTATTGGCTTTGTTTTGTTTTTTGTTCCTGTCATGTGTGTCAGAGCTGCAGGCATCTGTTGACGGTCTGCTGGCTGAGAAGCTGAAACTGGAGCAACAAGTGGAGGATCTGACCAGTGAGCAGACGCAGCTCAGAGAGCAGGTAATGTAGACAGTGTTTTTATATTTGTGGAGTCTGAGCACTTCAAGCAGGGGTGGGGAACTCCAGGCCTCGAGGGCCGGTGTCCTGCAGGTTTTAGATCTCACCCTGGGCAAACACACCTGACTCAAAGGATTAGTTCATTACCAGGCCTCTGGAGAACTTCAAGACATGTTGAGGAGGTCATTTAGCCATTTAAATCAGCTGTGTTGGATCAAGGACACATCTAAAACCTGCAAGACCCCCCACCCCTGTCTTAAAGAATCCTACCAAACACAGTATGTAAAGATGCCTTAAAGCTACATTCTTTCTAATAGCCAGCAGGGGCCGACTCCTCTAGCTATAAAATGAAATGTAATGGAATTAATGGGGAAATGGCCTGAGGCTCCCTTTACCCCGACCCTGAGTAAACACTTTTTCACTCTATGGTCTCAATCATTTGTTTAAAGTCTTATTGAATAATACATGTTGTCCATTTAGCAAATTATGGTTCCAATTAGTGTTCAGGAGGTCAATAAACAGCCTTCTTTCACCCGTTGTGGCCGTTGCAATCTGCTGGTGTGAGCTTGTCGTGCACTTTTTTGATTTTTATCTCCTGGTGCTTTTGGCGTGGCCGGGTTGAAGACATGATTCTGACAGTTTTTACCACGCACAGGAGCTCAAAGATGATTCAGAAGGAGATGTTGAAACAGTATGAATCAGATTCTTTGGAGAAACTTTAAAAAAAGGTTTGCATGACGCTATAATGAGTGGTGACACCTGCCGTCTCTCCCAGCACTCAGAACTGCCCTCGCTCATCAAGTCCAGTTTCAAAAAGCTCAATGTTTTAAAACAAGACTTTGCAAACCAGCGAGTGACATCCATCTTTCATGTACAGTCAAAGGGACTGGCTGCTTTGTGAAAGTGAACCTTACAGCTGCTTCTTTGTTCCAAAAAAACAAATGTAAATCATAAAACCATAAGACTATAACATGTCATAAAGTTGAAGTTTGTGTTTTCTCTGTGTATGTTTGTGTGTGTGTGTGTGTGTGTGTGTAGCTTGCTCTGGAGGTTGCAGAGAAGGAGGCCATTCTGAGGAAACTGAACAAACAAAGCAAGACTGTAAATAAACTCAAACGAGGTAAGTCCTGATTAGATGAGACTGAAGACTGAAGATTTCTTTCATTATTGATTCACTTAAAAAATCCTTTCATGAATCAACAGACTTGAGATTATTCATTTTTGTGGTTCATTAATTTTTCCAGTGTAACAACAGTCCAGCTTTTGAGTGCAATTAAAGAAGCATTTCACTGAAATTACACACACACACACACACACACACACACACTTTTTTCTAGTTATGCAATTTTTTTCCATCTTATAGACATATCTGAGCCATATTTAGTACATTGTGTATTTTTAATTCATAAATGACATTTATCCCAAACCATTATGCAATCAGGAGTCTGCTTGTTTCTAAATCAAAAGCATCATAAATTCGTCATTAATATTTGTTTTGTGTGTCTCCCCCTCCCCCTTGTGTGCACACCCAGTGTCCCAGCTTGTCACCGATGAGTTCACAGAAATGTCTCAGAAGCTGGAGCTGGAGCAGGGCCTCCGGCAACACGCTGAAGTCTTAGCCACCCAGGTGCGAGTGCATGCGTGTGCGTGTATTTATGTGTGTGTGTTTTCAGCACTGGACAAAACATTTTGTCATATATTCACACCTATATATACTGAGGGTGACAGGTCGTGCCACAGGAACGGGACAAGGAGTGTTAGCGCTGACCTTCGGGCGGGTGTGGGGAACCGACGGACACTCCAGTGAAAGGGGAGGGAGGGGATGCAAACACACCCACCCACACACACACACACGTTTCTGCTGTCGCACCGCAGCTGATGTGGCGGGACAGCACAAGGGGTCTCCATTCATCGTTTCTCACACCGACGACACTTTGGTCAAATGTGCGTCGCCTCTATGAAGAGACAAGACAAAAGCGCACACGCACTTGTACACATTGACGAAAAACATCAATTCACTTAAAAAACACACACACATACCCAAGCAGAATACACACAAACACAGTTGTTGCAGTCCCAGCTGCTCCCATAATGAAGGGCTTTTCTTTCCCCCCCAAAAAAGCTGTGTCTCTTCCCATTTAGCCCCTCCCTGCGCCATAATTAGTGGTCATCACTGCCGCCGAAGGAGAATAGTGGTCTTTAAGCACAACCTGTCTTCGCCTGACACCTTTATGTTTTGCCGAGCATATAGCAATTGTCGCTTTTGTGCGCAGCCTCCTCCATTTACTGGACAGGCGCACAATGGGCTTCCTCACAGGGGTCCTTACCTGTGAAAAGGACCCCCGACTCTCCACACAATTCAGCCCCTTTACTCTCAATTCATGGTAAAAGAGCCCCCTGCGCTGAATGCCTCTTGTGTGCACCACTATTTGTCTGTTTTCATGTGTTTTGAAAACAACAACCATTCACACCTCTCCTATGTGATGCACGGTGGTATAATGATGCGGGGGCCTCAAACAGGAAACGATTTGGAGCTTCTTTTTTTTTTTTCGTGTGTGCTTCTTTGTTCCTTTGTGTTGCAGTGTGTGTGCTCGGGGTGTGTGTGTGTTTGTATGTATGAAATAATTGTGCTAATTGCTGTGTGAAAATTGCTCTCTGCTAAAGGGAGCCCACAGATTGAAGCGGTGTAATTTGCAGCGCGGAGCCTCGTGCAGCATGCTCCGACACCAAGCTGCTGCTTCAGTTTGTCCCGATAGTAAAAACACAGAAATGAAAACCTCATTTTCTCACACTTCCTGTTCTCTGATCACGGACCTGCTCTCAAAAAAATCTAGAAAATCTATCAGAGAGACGCCCATTATAAGCAGAGTGCACCGAGAACACGTCCCTTGTATTGTTTTGGGGGGAATTAAAGGGTATTAGGGGCAGTTACACACAAAATAACATGTAGCAGGTTTTCTTAGCTGATTTTATTTTGGATCTAGCTATTTGTGTCATTTAAATTAACCATCACTACCACACCAGACCATCTCTAAGGTTATAATTATCTCTGTCAGGACACTTCTTTAGGTGTGGTCAGCTTTTTTTGTGTCACTTACAGTGTTTTGGTTGGGGAAGACATTACAAGATACACTATGTGTCATGTAATATAATGTAACACAGTAGGGTTGGTTCTCGGTTTTGATGTCATTGTTGTTCTTTTCCCATTGTTCATGTTTTGTTTTTGTTTCCTGCCTTTCTTTGTCCTACATGCTTCCACTTCCTGTTTTACTTTGGCAACTGCTTTTCCTTGTGCGTCTCCCGTGCCTTGATTTCCTGTCTCTGTCTTCTCTCTGAATGACTGATCCTTCCTGTGTCTAATTCAACGGTCTGTGTGCATTAGAGGCGGGCTCCTCGATCCAAATATCGATAGCACTGATACCAATGCTGGTATTGGTATTCGATCGATACCAGCACGGCACAATTGTGCTAATTGTTGTGGAAAATAAAACCACAGTAATTTAGTGGTCATAAATATGTGTTCAGAATTAGCATCCAGCTCAAAAATCACGACAAACTGCTCTGTCCTACATAAGCTGTCTTTACGGTACTGTTATCGGTATTAGTATCAGCAATCCTGGCTTTGTATTTACTTGGTATCAGATCAATAGTAACATTTGCAGTATTGCGAAGCACGATCATTCTGCACTTCTTTTGGTTACACATGTGCATTACTTCTCTTAACCACTTGTCCAAGTTAGGGATAGAGGAGCCTGAGGATCACAGGGGCCCAGTTCACCCTGGACAGGCTGCTGGTTTGTCACATGGTCAACACGGAGAGACACACCTGCAGCCAATTTGCAATCACCAGTTATCCTAATGCTCATATTGCTGGACACGAGAGGAAACCAGAAAACCAACTGGCACATGGAAAATGTTTGAATACACGAAAGCCCCCAGCCATTCAGAAGGTTCAAACCAAGAAGCCTCTTGCTGAGACAACAGTGCTAACTGCGCCTCCCTTATCTGTTCGAAAACTAATCAAATCTGCTCAAACCCAGCATTTTGCCTATATAACTGTGTGCACAACTAGCACAACATTAACACATGTCACAAATGCCTGTGCAAAAGAGCAAAAGGTTTGTTTAGAGCACTCTGCTGATTGAGGAGATCTACACAGCAATGATTAAGCACAGCTGGTGTATTCATTTTCCACAGCAGAGAAGAAAGAAGCACATTTTCCAAACGATTCAAGGCAAAGTCTGACATTTTTTTTTTGTCACAATGCGAGAACAATGATGCTTTGTCTCACAGCAAAATAACCCTGTTCGCATTGCCGCTGCTCTTCAGTGAAGCCGATGAGTAATACGTAACAAAGCTTCCAAGTCATTGTTCAGTCAAACGCTGGTTTGACAACCACCTGCTGGGAGACAATCAGCAACCAGTCCTTTAGATCTCACTTCATCTTTCCTCTAATTATGGTTCATTGTCAGTGATGTATTTCTTTTCCATTTTCTTAGAACCAAAGAATCCAAATATGTGTTGAAATTGTCAAAGCTCCATTTGTCCCCCCCCTATCAGATGATCCTGGAGCAGAAGGCGGCCCAGGCCTCAGAGACAGACCTGAAAATGCAGGTGCAGCTGGAGCAGGCACTGCAACAGATATCCCAACTTAGCACAGCCCTGTGTGACATACAACTCTACTACCAGGACCGGGTGGGTAAACGTGATCACTGAGAGTGTCACGATAACAGAGCATAGTGGAAATAACTGATGTCTTCATCATGCCTCTGCTCTCCTGTGATCAGTTAAAACAGAGCCAGAGCGCTGTGGAGGAGAGCAGTGCCCTCTCTGAGCTGCAGAACCTGAGAGAGCAGCTGGAGAAGAGCGAGGAGGAGAGGAAGACTTTAGAAACTCAGCTATCTGACGCTAACAGCTTGGTCACCCAGCTCCAGGAAGAAGGTACTCCCTTGTGCCTGAAGATATGACCTTATCTAATCACAACAAAATAACTGTACATGACATGGAATACATTTTAGAAAAGTCTTCTGATGTCTTAGAAATATTCAGGTTCTCTTGAAGCAGTGATCGGAGGTCATCACCTTCAAACGGATGTGCAACCAGTGATTCGCTTCCAGCGTACCCCTGTGCCTCATCAGATTGAGCACCGGTGCATTAAAGAGGCTTTTAAGTGTCATATCAGCTTTTGTTATTTCCCATTCTCTATTCTTTCTTTTTAGTGAAAGAGTTACAACAGACACTCAACAGCGATGATAAAAGTGATGAACCAGGAGAGAAAGCCATTCCTGACTCCGTTTCACTGCCTCCTCTCCCTCCTCCGCCTCCTCCACCTCCTCCGCCTCCTCTGCCTCCCACTACTGTTACCAAGTATGAAAAACTAAAGCCATAGCTTCGTCTACTACTAAGAATACAAGTCTAAGTTTCACAGGATGGTTTCAGATATTGAATGCACATCAGCTGAGTTAAGTTGGTTGTGATTATGCTGGTGAGGATGATGTTTTAATATTAAATGTCCATATGTACAACTCAATGGTCGACTGATTTCAGAGACTTAATCCCTTTCTCTGCCTCCCGCTAGCTTTAAGGATTTCCTGAAGAGCAGGAAGAAACATGGTGCCAAGGCTGCTGATGATTTAAACAGTACGTCTAACCACACGCAACATAACCTTCAGCATAAAGCACTGAGATTTAACAGGGACTCTGCTTTAATCTTAGATTATCGATGAGATCCCTCATCTTGATATATGTCCCGTGTTCCTGGAAAGCATCTTAATTTTTTCAGGCAGTATTTCTACAGCATCTCATCTTTGCATAAAACATTTGATGGAACAAACATACAAAACGCACAAATATACACAGACCCCTGACAGTGCAGTAAATAACACTGATTATGTCTTCATCATGACACCCGTTAGTAGGTGGGAAATATTTGGGTGCAAGTAAACATTTTACCATGAAAGTTGATGCTAGAAGCAGAAAAATTGGGCAAGCGTATGGATTTGAGTGAGTTTGACTCACTGTGATGGCTAGATGACTGGGTCATAACATCTCTAAAATTGCAGCTCTCGTGGGGTGTTCAGAGACTCCAGTGGTCAGTGTCTATCAAAAGCTGTCCAAGGAACAGCGGTGATGCGGTGACAGACTCATGGATGGCCAAGGCTCATTGATTCACATTGAGTGAAGGCTGACCTGTGTAGCTGAAAAAAATAGCTGAAAACGTTCTGATAGAAAGAGAGCATCAAAATTTGTTGAGCATGGTCCGCAAAGCCACAGACCAGTCAGGGTGTCCATGCTGACCCATGTCCACTCTGAAAGTACCAACAATGGGCATGTGAGCATCAGAACTGGAGCATGGAGCAATGAAAGAAAGTGGCCTGATTTGAGAAATCACATTTTCTTTCACATCACATAGATGGCCAGTTGTGTGGATTAGTTACCTGGGGAACACCAGGCACCAGGATGCACTATGGGAAGAAAGCAAGTTGGCGGAGGCAGTGTGATGCACTGGCCAATGTTCTGCTGGAAGACCTCAGGTCCTGTCATCTATGTGAATGTTACTTTGAAATGTACCACCTACCTAAGCATTGTTGCAGACCATGTTCACCCTTTCATGTCAACAGTACTCCCTGATGGCTGTGACCACTTTCAGCAGGATAATCTGTCCTGCCACAAAGCAAAAATGATCCAGGAACGGTTTGAGGAGCACAACAAGTTTGAGGTGTTGACTTGGCCTCCAAATTCCTTAGATGTCAATCCAATCGGGCATCTGTGGGATGTGCTGGACAAACAAGTCCATGGGGGCCCCAAATCACTTTTTACAGGACTTGCAAGATCTGTTGCTCACACAGCTACAGGGTCTAGTGGAGGCCCTGCCTTGATGGGTCAGGACTGTTTTGGCATCAAAAGGAGAATATTAGGCAGGCGGTCATAATGTTATACCTAAATAGTGGAAGTTGTCAAAATAGGGACAATACCCTACACTGATTTAAAAAAAAACTGTCATAGAAGACTAAGAAAGCAATCTCAGCACCAATATTCATTTTCATTACTTAAGAAGCAGCTCCCTTGTTGGACATGAAGGCAAGAGCAGTGGATGAAATGATGGAGAGAATAAAGAAAGGCATCGTCCTGAGACCTATGAAGCGAATACAGGTAGAAAAATCGCAGTGTGAATTGACATTTGATATATCAGTGTTTTCCAAAGAAACTGTTAAAAAAGCATAGCCTGCAGAAATAAATATAAACTCTGTCTCATAACTACCATCTAACTTCTTCCCACAGGAGGACGACAGTTCCTGGAAGGTCAGTTATCCCGCCGTTGTTCATTTTCTGTTATAACACAGCTGTGATCTGTGTCAGTGACAGATTTTTTTTTTTGCAATCCACACTTTTCTTACAGGACCAGAAAAGTGACAACAGAAAGTCAGCCATCCTGGAGTTGAAAGGAATGCTGGTAATAACTATGAAATCAAATTTTACTGTGGGCTGAAAGTCACATCCGTGTTGCAAAAGAAAAAAAAACCTTACAGCTGTGAGCGATGCATGGCAGCTTGATCTGCTGTGTTTGATCCATCTTTAACTATTTAATACATCAGGACAACATGAAGCGTCAGCACCTCCGCAGAGTGCCATCCAGGAGGGGAACTGGCCGAAATGTAGGCGAAGCAGAGCTCCTGATGGTGCTCCAGAGGAGGAGGAGAGCAATGGGAGACAATCAGGAACCACCACCCTCAAATCAACCACAGGGTACGCTGACAAGCATGGTGTTTTCTTAACCATATACTATACCTTCACAGTGTGACGCTGGCTAATTATAAATGGCCTGTCTGCCATTAATACATGAATGATTAATGCTTAATTAAGGCTTCAAAGAACAGAGAGTGATTTTTAAAAGGTTTTACAACAGTTGTTTTTGGAAAAAAGCATCTATTATCACACAATATCCGATTTTGTTCTATCTAAAACATGAAAACATAGCTGCCAAAACAAATACTGGGTTTTGTGCGTGTGTTCCCACACTCAGCAAATTGACAGCTCAGGTGCTTTTATAATCTTATGACCTTCTAGAACTCGTTAATCAGCTTAAATTACAATGAGATCCCAATAAATTGATTCTAATTTGTTTATTAGATTGTTTTCTTACATTATTTGTGCTTTCAGGTGCAAAGCACGAGCACAAATAGATGAATACACTTTTTTAGCCTTACAGAACACTCAAAGCTCTTTTAACTACAAGTCACACTTTAACTGTGTGCACTTGAGGCTCTTTATTTACCTCACATCCATGACCAATTTAGATCATCATTTAACCCGACAAGTCTTTGGAGTGTGTGAGGAAGCCTTAGTCTCCAGAGAAAACCTGCTTCAATGGGTTTAACATGCAAGCTCCACACAGAAAAGCCCGACCAAGGATAAACACACGAGTCTTCTTGCTGTGAGGCGACAGTGCTAACCACTCCACCACCATGCCACCAGTTCTGATTGTATGTCTGTGCCGAGGCACTGTCTCTCAAGGCACCCTCTGACTTCTGTGTGTCCTCTGTTGCTTATGTGCACCACATATCATTTCTATGCCAGGTATTTCAAACATAAGTTTGGGGGGACCAGAGTCTCCAATCTGGATTTTGTTCAAATGTTTGTCATATATTAAAATGGGGGCGCATTAACCTGAACTACAAGGGTTAAGTCGATCGGTCTTTGCCTTCCATATGTCCCACTCTGATATCTCATAAATGCTGTCAGATTGGGCACAAACATTCACTTTGACTCAAAGATGAGTGGAACTTGGTGTTGGAAGGTCAGCGTTACTCTGACCTCACAAAACAGCTTTGGACTTTACATGGAGACTTCATTTACCAACTAGACACAATTTCACAGAAATTTCTGATAGTGTAGAACGATGAAGATGTTACCATTTATATCAACCTGCTCTCATCTCAAGACATCGGATCCTGCCGTTTTGTCTGAAGCTGATGATGTCAGAGAAATGCGCACAAAGGGCTAGCGCCTAAACACACCGGCCAGAGCAATACTGGACGTGGGTCCGACAGTGGGTTCTGTTTGATAGGTCGAGACCTGCGAGGAAGTAGGAGCGACAGTGATGCAGATCATCAGTTTGTCAGTGAGCCATTTCTTACCATCTGTTTAGGTTTGCTTTCACTTGCTGTTTATCTTAGCGTTGGAAATATACCTATTAAATCACAAACCCTGCACAGTGAAAAATAATACATGTGTGTGTTCAATGCACATCAAAAATAACACACCCACTGCATTTAAATGTTTAATAAAGAAGGGTTTCTGTGCATAAATGACAAGCTGGGGGTGACATTTGTCTCATGATTGCTGTGGGTGGCGTCTTGGCACCAAGACCTAAGGGCACCTTTGCGCTTGTCTCCATATTGCTAGCAGCTTGTGACAAAACTAAAAAGGTCAAAAGTCAACTTCACTGTGGCTACATTTCACATGTGGTAGGGTACTGAATAGGTGACGCTGATTGGTTGTAAAGATCTTCTGTGCTGCTGGGTTGAAGACGTATGCGAGCCAGCCCTTCTGTAGTATTGATGGCTCTGTAGGTACGCATATTTGAAGCATGATTATAACTTAGTCGTCCAAAAATAAATGCACGTGACACGTTTCATTAAACTCAAAGTGTTAGCGCAAATAGCACATGAGTCTAGGGCAGATGTGAGTGGTCGGTGGCTTACAACCAGGAGGTTAGTTACAAATGCGAAGTGCCTACCAGGATGTAACCAGGACATATGCTTTTAGATGTTTTTCATTAGTTAAAAAAAAGAAGAGAAATTCTAGATGCCAGCTTTTAGTATTTGTTTGCATTAATACTTCTAGTGATCTTCATCCACTTATTTTTTTAAAAAAGGAAAGAAGTTATGCAAATTCACTGTTAAAAGGGGAAGATACAGACACAAAAGGGAGAAATAACTGGCTCCCTTTCAGGCCGAGAGCCATTTCGCTCCCTCTGACTTACCTATATTTCCTAATCAGAGAAAACCTCTCTATTCTCTACCTGCTTTCAGTTGTTTTAGCCCACCCTTTAGCTCCCATTTTCAGACTCGTGCCTAAAATGAATATGCGGTGATCTTTGTGCAGATGTCCAACCAGGTTTGCTGTGTGTTCCAGCGGCAGGCGACGCTCCCTGGGCAGGTGAGAGCGGCAGCGCCCCTGTGCTCCGGAGGCTGAAGCAGAACCGAGAGAAGAGAGACTCTCGCATCAGAGCATCAGCACTGTTCATCAGTCACCAAGCCTGACAGCTGTGAGAGGAGGACATGCTGGTTGCTATTATTATTATTATTATTATTATTATTATTATTATTGCTATTATGATACTGCAGGTTTATATGACAATAGACCAAAGATGATTGAGCAAACTACGCATGTTTGACTTTAAAAGAATCCATTTTATCGTTACATCTTTGCACTGAGTCAGTATTTAAATGCACTGCCTCCTTGGTGTCTTACAACAAACCTGCACTTCCTGACTTGTCTTGAAAATTTTAAATAAAAAACTTTAGCTGTCAGCTCTCTATCCGACAGCAGTTGCTTGTGTTTGTTTTATCTTGTTGAGGGAATCCGAGGGTCAGGATTATATCGTAAACGAACATTAAATCTTGCATTTCCAGCTACAGAAAATGCCGTTTAACCCAGGTCTATAAAAACCTCGTTGCGTGTCAAAGGAAATGGCACTCTTTCAGCCGTATTTAATAGCCAGCATCATCCCTTTCAGAAACTGGAATTTCAGCTGATCTAAGTGCAGAAAATAGATGGAAAATAGCCCGAGCCATTAAAGAAAACACTTGTGTGAATGTGATTGCCCGCTCCTCTCCCAAGGTGTCTGTCTCTTAAAGCTTGATCCAGCAGAAGAATAGTGGCTGCCATTCATTTGGACACATTAAAGCTGTCGGACTGAGAGCCCAGAGGTGCTGCTGAGATAAGAGCCTCGGGTGATCTGTGTGTGTGTCCCCTGAAAGTTTCTTTAAAATGTAGCAGGCTGCCTTTTGTTTTCTCACCTCCACACAGGTCCTGCATATATATGTGCGCATGCATGAATGAATCCATGCACCTTCACACTGTGCTACCTGCCTCCCTGTCTATCTGCGTTTGTTAAAAGCGTTTGAAAAGAGGATGAAATTACTCCCACCTTTGACTTTGACACCATTTTACTGTCTTCACACTGTTTCCCATTATATATTTACTTTATTTAGCTCTTTACCAGAAGGTCTGCCTTTTCACTCTTAATCATGCATTTTTTATTGGTTTATACCTCAGTCTCGGAGGTGTCAGGCTTTGAGGCATGGTGTGTACTCGCGTCTTTCTAGCTGTTGAATCCATGCACACAAAAGCTTGTGCCTAAGTGCGAGAGAAAGAAACGAAGCCCTCTGAAAAGAATCCTATAGATACAGATGATATTAAAGATGTGTCATTGACTCACACTGAGGTGAGATCCAAATAATGTAAATTAATTTTCCTCTTAATGTGTTTTTCTTTAACTATAAATGCGCGCTGATTTCCTTGCAATGAGCTCTAATCGTGGCTGCTATTAAACCCACTTCTAAGTCTACGAATCAAATTTAACTGAGCCAGTGGCCCATTCTTCAGAAACAAACACAGAGATCGGGTCTTCTTGGTTAAAACTAATTTTTGTATTCATCAGCTTCCTACAGGGGAGGCTCAAAAACTGCTTTAAGCTGCAGAATAAAAATAATTACACAGATATTGTTCATCTAAAGTATATACAATGTGGCTACTTGGGGACCAAGAGAAACGAGGTTTGACGTCCTACTGCTGCTGATGTCTGTGGTTTGTATATTTAATTAACGGTGGAAATACTTAGAGCACACATTTTCCTCACTTTTTCTTACAGATTTCCCGCCATCATGAGCTATAGTAGGAAAAATGTTGACTTCATAAGGACACATTTGGTCTTACAGCTGTGGAAGCCTGAAACTGCCATAATTAAACATGAATAAATAAAAAACTAAATAAAGAAGTAAAGAATATCCATTAAATAAATCTGCTTCTATTAAAAGCCTCAAAATATATAAAAATGACAAAATCTACGTTTTAAATAAATTAATACAACTGAAAATGAAATGTTAATGTCACTAACAGGTGAATTAATGCTAACTCTGAGATTCTATCTCAGCTGTCACGGAGTTGCTGGTCTGCAGCATGACCAACAATCATGCACACTCACACCTACTGTTAATTTAGAATCCCAGTTGACATGAGATGCATGTCTGTGGACTGTGGGAGGAAGCCCATGCAGCCCACTGTACGCTAGTGCTGTGAGGCTGTAGGCATGTTTGTTTGTTTTTGACCATGCCAGTACAATTTATCACGATTTTGACCTTTATTAAATAGTTGATGTAGTAATTCTTATTTAGAAAGAAATACTTTTTGACTTGATTTCTTAATGATTGACTTGAACATTTTTGCAAAAATTTTGACTTACTGTATTTTCTTTCACATTTCTAATTTTTTGTGTATTTTTGTTGTTGGCACAAATAGATTTACATGCTGAAATTTAACATATTGTCATAAAAATATCTTTGGACGTGTGGAGAGGGTACCCGGAGACCCCCCCCCCCCCCCAAACACACACACAGAGGCACCACCTTTTATATTTTTTTTATTATTAACTCAAAAAACATTATTCCTCTGCCGTTGCATTACTCCTCCCACCACAGGTGGGGCTGTAACTAAACAAGTCTGACCTTCCGGCCTGTCTTTACGACTCTCCTCAGCTCGTACTGAAACACCAGGGGGAGGAACTTTGACCAGCGCTAGTTAGCTACCAGCTAGCTGCTCTCTCTATTATTTACTTATTTTGTGTGCTGTTGCATATGCAGAGCAATGTGGTTTATTTATTTACTGAGCTGGCTGTCGCTGCTCATCCAGATATCCTTCGTCACGTTAGCAATAGGTAAGTGCTTGCTGAAATCCCCCTGCAGCTGTTAGCCTAGTTAGCTCATATTTGCCTGCTAATGCTAGCGGATCAAGTCAGCAGATTAAGGTGCGCCAGCGAGTGATAACTGAGCTCCGCTTTGCCAACAGCTATCGACTCAAAACTAGTAATAAAACATGCATGTAAGCCGTGTTAGTGAACGAAGCAGAGTCCTGAAAGCTACCTACTGGCGTCTGGGCTAGTTAGCTTTAAAGGACAGGAAGTTAAGAGGAAGATCATTGATTGAAAAAAAAAGAAGATAATATTAGATATTTTGTAATGACTACCTTTAAATGTAAACAGACAATCTTTATTAGGTAAATGTTCAAATTTTCTAATTTCAAAGTGGTTTTTTGGGGGCCAGTAGAATCACTTTCTCTTTGTCTTCAACTCCTAATCGATACTAACTGATCAGCCGATTCAGCAGCACAGAGTTCGGCCTCTTTTTGTAATCTGGTGTGAAGACCGACTCCAACTGCAGGATTCATGCTAATCTAACGTGAAGGCTTTAAATTACGCTCATGTATTTCTGTTTACATCAGAGAGGAGGATGTTAGCGCAGGAGAGGAGCAGCCTACATGTACGAAACTTTTAATGAAGGCTTGGCCCAAAGCCAGAGGTCCGTCCACGTAGACTTTTACCTGGCCACGTAACACCTACTGCATGGCACGCTCAGTCATGTGACCTGAGTGTAATACTGTCAGCAGATGAGAAAATAAAACAGCAAATATTCATGACGTATATTGTTTTCATTTTCAATCAGACAACTCGTGAAATGAGTTATCTCATTGTGTCCTCATTTTTTATAGATCAAGGCCAGCGTACGCCAAGCTTAACTGTTTATTAAGTGTTCATTAGTTTTAGAATTATTTGTTTTAATATTTTTGGACATGTAACAGTGTTTGTTATTAATGTTTAAGGACTATAGTTTGAATAAGTTTAATTGTGTGTGCAAGCTGCAAACACATGGCCTTCAACACACAAAGCCAAATTACTCATAACTCAGATGCTTGTTCTGATTAATAATGCATAACTCCTATTTAAAAAAAAAATCATACTTTAGCCAATAGTGATTATAGAAAGCTGTTATATTTAGTGAAAGAAGTACAGACATGTTTTATGTCTTGGCTTCTCCCTCACAGGTAGTATCCAGTTCACATGTATTGACAAGTCTGATCAATTTCCTGTCTGTTTGGCCTTCCTTCCACACGAGCTCAGTAACTGTGGGTCGTGTCAGTGTTGCTCAAATGAACCTACATTATTTGGTCCGTCTTTGTTGCTCTGCCACGGCTGTTCACAGGAGCTAGATATTGAATGTCGATAAAGCCTTTGCAACAAATCTTGAAAAATATCACATACTCAAAGTTTGCCTTCAGTAAATTTTAGCTGCTCAGGTGCTGAATCCTTTCTCCTCGTGGCTCCAAAACCTAAACTGTACCACCTGCTTTTCCTAAATTTATATGTAAATGTTTTATTTCTTTATTTTTTTAAGCAGAATGATTTACAGCAAAAGCGACAGAACAAATTTAGCAGTCTATAAAAAAAACCAAATAAAAACAAAAACAACCCTAACCCCCCCCCTAAGTCTTCTTCTTTGGTTGCTCATTACCTTTCATTTTCTCCCAGCTGCTGGCCTCTACTACCTGGCTGAACTAATAGAAGAGTACACAGTAGCCACCAGCCGAATAATAAAGTACATGATACTGGTGAGTATTTGGGTATAACGTAATGATGAGATTGTCTTTAGGTACTTGTTTTAATGATATGCTGTACATGCAGGTCAACAGTGGTTTTTACAGTTTCTGTGGATGTGTCCAGTTCTCTACAGGGGTGCTGGTTTGCCTCTATATGTTTGAAGGCTTTCCAATGTTGATGGTGGGAGTCGGCCTCTTCACAAACCTGGTTTATTTTGGACTCCTGCAGACCTTCCCCTACATACTTCTGAGCTCCCCAAACTTCATCCTCTCCTGTGGTAAGTGTAACACGCATTTGCCTTGAATTATTTGGTAAAACTAAGCAAATACAATCTGAATGGGGGGAAAAGTTAACAAATCAATAAGGATGCCATCTGCTATTAACACTGATCAGCCACAACTGCTTTAACTGTACAACAACAGTTTTATTGATCATATCATTACCAACCAATATTACACTGGAAAGCCTTGAGTTCTGGTAGTGGCCTCCACTGGCAGGATAATGTGCTTCACTGCACAGCAAACACAACAAACAGCCTGAGGTTTTGTTCACAGGGTTGCACTATAAAGCCAGATTAATGGCTTGGCGAGCTGTGTCAAGCTTAAAGAAAAGGTTTTTTGTGTCACAAAAGTGGCTCTCTTTTTCTTGGCTATATCACCATGGTAACTCGTGCCGAATACTGATTCTTGGTTGGAGCAAAATCATGTTCAATTTCAGATTTAAAAATCACCTGGAAGCGCTGCATTTTTACTGTTTCTTTAATTTAGAGCTCGTTTTAAGTGCATTAAAGGTTCTCTGTATGATTTAAATAATTAAATTGTTAAGCTGTACTTTACTACAACTGCTGAATGCAACATTAATCTATTATTTGTAAAAATTTTGCATTTTTGATTACCATTTTTATCATCATCATCATCATATGTCTCTGACTAGAGTGGGTGTCACTCACAGGGATCATTTTGTGCTGAAGAAGAGTCACGTGACCTGTGAAATGCTCCTTTATAACTGAGTGCTGAGGGCCTGAAGCAAGCTTAACAGGAGTTTTTATAGCTGCCATTTGTGATAACTGTTGTTGAGCCAGCTAAAGTAAAGAAAGCCTGGCTTTGTCAAACTTCTTGTATAGTACACCCCTCTGGCCTCCAGACTCCCCAGATCCAAATCAAATGAAACGTATGCAGCATATCCTGAAACAAGCCCAATCCACTTCCCCAACAGCCCCGTGCCAGGACAGGTCAGAGCTGTTTTGGTGAAACAGTATTTTGCAGGAGGTTTTAATATTTTGGCCTGGTTGTTGTGTGTACATCTAGAAGGATAGATTCGTTTTCCTTTAGTCCTAATATGGACTTCTTACACATTAAACTATGAGTCAAATGACAGCGTTTGTCAGTGTAATGAGTGTAAATTTTCTCGCTGCAGTGTTGGTGGTGGTGAACCATTACATGGCCTTCCAGTACTTTGCACAAGAGTATTACCCATTCTCAGAGGTAATGTAATCTCAGATTCACAATACTGTGTACAGTTTTGGATATAGATCTTTTTATATTTCTCTTTCTTGTATAATCATGTGCCATTTATGCTCAACTGGACATAGGTGCTTGCCTACTTCACCATCTGCCTGTGGGTGATCCCCTTTGCCTTCTTTGTGTCGCTGTCAGCAGGAGAAAATGTTCTCCCGTCCACCATGCAGCAAGGAGGTAAGTCTCAATGCTACCATTGCTTTTAACAGACTTTGCTCATTAGCCCGGCTAGCTCAGTCGGTAGAGCATGAGACTCTTAATCTCAGGGTCGTGGGTTCGAGCCCCACGTTGGGCGCTTTCTTTTTTGCACTTGCTCTTAGTTTCTGAAGTACATTGTAAGTTTTTAAAACCTGTTTCCTGCCTTCTATGTGTCAGTGCAGTCAGAAAACTCATGTTATAAATGACATTTCCTGTTTCCCCCTCCCCTTGTTTTTTTTAGATGATGTAGTATCTAATTACTTCACCAAGGGCAAACGGGGGAAGAGGTCTGGGATCCTCCTGGTGTTCTCTTTCCTGAAGGAGGCAGTGCTGCCCAGCCGACAGAAAATGTACTGAGGGCTTGAGAGTCTGGGGCGCTGCCTCGGGGGTCGGTGGGGACCTGCGAGTACGTGTTGAAGATCAAAGGGGAAGCAGGAAGGACAGTGGAAATCGTTTCTGGATGGGACTAAAACGACGCTGTGGCCAAATGGGGAAGAAAGGCATGTTAAGAAATAAATAACTTAAAAAAAGGACGGACCAATGAACAGATCAGAGCTTCCTGCTGGACGAGCCCGGCGAGTTTACCCAGGCCACGTCTGTCTGTCTTTGTCTTTCTGTCTGTACTGACTGCCAGCAACACCCACCAGAGACCTCTTTGTGGGGATCCTATGTGTAGCGTGATGCTTTCATGTCAAGTTGGACTCATTTTTTAAAGCTTTAGTAATAAAATATCTACATGTGGGGTTTAAAAAATAACAACCAGAGATAAATACTTGTTTTTCCTTTCTGTCGTACGTGTGTCAAAGGCCTCACACTTCATCTGATTCCATACGCAGAGTAGTGTTAAAGATAAGAAGAAATTCTTATGAAGAGGATTTCTTAGATATGAGACAGATCAGAGGTACTTTATGATTAATTCCTGTAGTCCAAACTTGGATTTTGGTTTTAAAAAATAGCATATTAGTTGCTACAGGTCGCCAAACAAACATTTTAATTAGATTACTTGAAATGAAGAAGTCAAACTGTGGAGAAGTCCTGCTCTGTTTTACAAAGTATGACATGGTATAAACAATATCCCGCCTGGCATATAATATCTCAGAAAATGAATTCAGCAAAGGCACTTGTGAAGGGTTACTTTTAACTATTGAAGTGAGCTACGAGGCACGTTTCCTGCACTGGATCTCAGTGTGCTCATCAGCATTTAGCCACAGAAACAATAAGATTTCATGTGCTTCTACTCATAAACCACCAGCACTATATATTCCTTTGTTTGTTTTGTTTTTGTTTTGGACTGTTTGTAAGAATTTAAACTGACATACCTGACATCAAAGACAAATGTAAACACTTGTAGAGATCAAACTTTTGCAGTGACTTTTTTTAAGCTCACTGCTGTTGGGGAGAAAAGCTGCTCAGTGTGGTATAAAGAGACAAACATTAAAAGGGACAAAATTCCTTTTATCAATTCCCCAGTGTGATTCACTGCAGGCTGATATGCGCGCAGCTGTGTAATTAAAAGAGTTTAGTGAAATAACTTTGGATTAAATGGTTATTTTTTTACAGGCTGAAATAAAGGGGACAGAAACACTTACTGATGTTTATTATTTACAGTTAAATCATGTTATAGCTTCCAGTCTGTTACGTTGTATTTGCACGGTGATGGATTTTCTAACTGCTGTCATGCCCCGACCTGTCAAGTGTGTGTCGGGGCAGATGGCTTTCTTATTTAGATCCCATGTGGCCTAGATCACAAAGTACACCTGGTTGATGCTAGTGTGCACTTTGACCCCCATCAAGGTGTGAAGTGCTCCATGAATTCAAAGGAAGGAGGAGAAAAAATAATGCATGCAGACACACACACACACACACACACAAGCCTTCAGCTGACAGGCCACAGCTCAGAGTTCACACTCTAATGCTGTTGACAAGCCCTCACCTGGATCTCGATTCACTTCCCTGGGGGAGATGAGTGAGAGTGCAGGGATATACCTGTGACAGGCGACCCAGTTCACGGAGGTTTTCTCACCTTTCGTTCACCCCTCTGTTCACCCCGCATTTATAAGTTCAGCTTCAGGAGCGGGTGGCATTTTTAATTTTTGTCACTTGCAGCTGAGATTGCGGTGCAGGTGGAAGAGTGGGTTGGCCACCAATCGCAGGTTCAATCCCCCCGGCCTTTCACACACAGAGTATCTCCTGATCTATGCTGTAGGTGTGAATGATGATGGTTGCTGGCATTTATTTGAAACTCTCAGGTCTAAAAAGTAGACAGGATAAAGAACATTTAACACTCCGGGATGCCTGGATATTCTCCAAGAGAAGGTTCAGCTTTGTGCCTGCTGAAGCTCTTGAAGATCAGCAACGTATCCGTTTTCCCAAATGCTTTTCAATTTCGGCGGGTTGTTTCCAACCAGGGCCCAAAGATTACTACACACTTTAAATAGTTCCAAAATAAAAAAAAAAATAGCAACAACAGCTTTATGTATTACCTTTTTATTGATTTTTTTTTTTTTTACTTAACTTGATTTAAAAACTATTAAAAGGGACCTTATATCTTTCAAGTTATGAGTACATATACAGGTAATCCCCCTGGAGCAAACGCTCATGTTTCAGAGAATTTCTTTCTGCTCATGCCTCAGTGTGATGTTAATGGGGTCAGATATTCCTAGTCTAATCATCTCACTTACATCCATCTGGTTCTGGCCACCAGCTGTCTAAATCTGCTGACGAGGGGCTGCCAATCAGAAGAATGTGTCCTTAAATGGAGAGGAGCTGAGAACGGCTTGTTTCAGACATGATGATCTGAGGTGCTGCACTAATGTTTAGTATAAGGATTATTATGATCTATGAGTCATGCAAAGCTACCCTAGTAGAGTTCAAGAATGAAAAAATATGAAGATGGAAATGAGCTTAATAGTTCCACTAAATGTTTTTTCACATATGTTGATGTCAAATGTTTCCATTTGAAAAAGCTATTTGACAAACTATAAACATAGTGACACTCAAGCTTTTAATGCATTTCTTTGGAGCCTGTTCCCCAGTTTCAGGTTAAATCTCTTCAGCCAAGACTGGGAAAGTCAGTACTGTCTAAACTCCAGCACCTCAACCAGACACATGGCCACCTCTGTCCAGGGGGAGGTGTTGTGCTCCTGAGGGCATCCTTGATGCTTGACCTCCACGATGTTCTGTGGCTCAAAGTCTTGTGGCCAGGTGATCCTGGAAGGGAAGGCTCTGGGAAACAACACCCTCTCAAGGACATCCAGAGGCAGGTTAGGAGCGGGGCGAGGCGTGCTGTCCCACCTGGTGGTGTACTGAAGTTGCCTGCTGGAGCTGTCCCTCCAAATGGTGACGCTGTCACGGAGGTCGGGTTCTGCGAGGGGTTTCTTTGGCTGGAGGCCTGTGAAGATGCTCCATGGTTTGAAGGGTGGCTTAGGAAGGGTGTTCCTGTCCTCTTTAATGCCTTCAGGCTGCTGCTCCTCAAAGTAGGCCTTTGCATGCTTTGACTCACAGTTGCTCTGATCTGCTAAGAAGCACTTGGTGTGATACTTGCTCACCTGCCCCCTGAGGGAGAAATCCTTCAGGAGGGCTACGCCTTTCTTCTTTGCCCACTCAGCCACCTTTTCATCAGTGAGTGTCTAATGATGGAGGGAGAAAGTGCAATCAGCATAAGAAAGCTGTTCATAAAAACCTTGACTCTACTATAATAAAGCCCCCATTTACACTGCAGAGGCCTTCCTGCCTCACGGGAGCCGCAGTTTTATACTTTATGAGCCAGTTTAAGACAAGGCGTTGATAATGTATGTGTATATTCTTTATATTTAAAGAGTATACACATACACATAATATTCTATTTAACTTTCCATGTCATATAAACAAACTCCTATAAACTAACCTTTCTGGTGAGATTATTCTGTTTGGCCATGCCCACAAGATCAGTGTATAAGGCCTGAACCAGCACTCTCTCCTTTCTTTCTTTCTCTTTATTCACATGCCACATACAGCTCTTCAGATACCTGCCCACACACACACACACACACACACACACACGCACACACACACACAAAACAAGAGATCTGTTTAAAGGGAGTAGCTGTTTCAACTACAGCAGTTTAAACTTTTATTTTGGTGTGAGCTCGCTCTACCTCGCTACCTTCCTGTGGCACCAGATGCAGGCTGAGTCCAGAGGTGTCTGCCCCAAGCTGTCCTTGGCCAAAACATCTGCTCCGGCCTTCACGAGGATCTCTGCACAGTCGAGAAAGCCCTCAGAGGCGGCCAGGTGCAACGGGGTCTGCCCCAAGTCTGTGGTGCTGGTTTGAAACACACCCCCCCAAAAAACCTCAGCTTTATTTATTATCATCACCATCATAATTATCATCATTGCAATAATTATCTCTTTTAAAAAGCTTTTCTTTGGTAATTTGAATGTTGTGTACGCAGCAGCTGAGCGTGAACAATTTCATATTTCTAAAATAACCCAAAATAGAAAATACAGCTGCCTGCGCAGCCTTCTTACGCGTTAACGTCGGCGTCGTGCTCCAGCAGGTATCTGAGACAGACGCAGGTTCTGGGGAAGCTCTGGTAGGACAGGACCATGTGGAGGGGCCGGCGACCTTGGGAATCACTGCTGTTGATCCACTGTTGCCTGGACTTCACCAGGAGCTGAACATCACCCAACTCGCCATAAAGGCAGGCCACGTGGAGCGGCGGCAGACTCTGGAAGATAACGCTTCTACTCTTAGCACGGCCCTTTAATTTTTGTTTTTATTTTTTAAACTTTTCTTCTAAAATGACCGCCATGCCTTCAAGGTCTTTTTTATTTATTTATTTATTTTTTACAGAGGACGATTTAATGTCACTGCAGGAAAACGAAAAGGTGTAATTAAGAATATTAATAACAGATATTTCAGTTTAGATATTTCAAGTTCAGGGTCCTTGGCCTGGAGAAAATTAAAAATGACTTGATTTTCTTTGCCTGTTTCATCATAGGCAGTGATGTATTTGGAAAGTAATGTTTGTACATTTTCTCAAAAAAAATTTAAATCCCAAGAATATCATTAGCGTTGTTAAGATAGTTTTGGAATAAGTGTATAAGTGGGTAAAAATTTGATACCTTTTTGTGCAAATGTTTAAGAAAAGACAACATGTTACAGTTTTGCTAATGATATCTTGGTCACAGCTCATTTTTATATACACAAAGCAATGTTTTTCAAAGTTCCTCCAATTGTTGTGACAAATTGAAAATCTTCTTTCAGTCCCTTAAAAAGACAAACTTCTGACTTTTCAATATCAGCAGTTCTAATACTTTGGTCCTAGGAGTCAACAACTAGCTAGCAGACACAAGCTAGCAAGAACTTCTGAGCTGTTCCAGCTGGCTGAATGGGTAGCTGATGAGCATGGACACATAATCTGATCCAAACCAGATAAATGGTTGTTAGGATTATGAGGAGGTTCTTGGAAGATTTTCTCCCCTGTAAGGGGATCCTTTTCCCCAAAAGTCTGAGAACCACTGCTCTAAATCACTTACAATAGCTAGTGATTCACCTTAAGTGTTAATTCTATTTATAATTTAGTTTTCTTTACAAATATATGAATTTCTTTTAGAAATCTGTAATCCCCCGCCCCCCCCCCCCATTTCTCTCAGCTGTTCTAAATTACCTTTCAGTGTGTTTATTGGCTCGATAGTTTTTTTTAAAATTCCTTTTAACTCTTCTGTGTAAGGTGATCACGAGTGTTTTGAAATCAACACTTCTCACTCCCTAAGCGTAATATTTTAGGCTAGGTGACAAATCGTCAAGATTTTATGCTTTCGGGTACCCAACACGTTCCTAAATGATGACATCAGAAAAAGTAGAACACATGAATCGCTTTGGAAAACACTAGTTTGCGTCCTTTAACTGCTGGTTAATGTTAGGAATAAGGTTATGGTTAGGGATACGGTTAGGCTTAGGGCTGGAACGTCTATTACCGCGGGACCGTCATTCCACTGGAATTCAGCCATAACCCGACGCGGACCATAAGAACGCGGAAGGTCACCTTTCGCTTTCCACAGGAACGCCGCGGGACGTGACAAAACGTCGGTATGCTACGCCCCGGGAGTGAGAATGGGCTGTTTGAAATATGCCTAAATAATAAAATCTGTTATCATTACTATTAATAATAATGCCTATATTTTACCTATTTTTCCACAGGATGTTGTAATGTAGAGGCTACTACTGCTTTACATTTTCTTATGCATAAAAGTGGTCTTAAGATTTTTGAAAGTCCTAATGTTGATCAGCTGTTAATAACTTTACCTGTTGATGCAGGGAGAGCTGGTTCTCATTCAGATCACACTTCTCCGGGTTTCCAGGAGCCACAGCTGGGAACATCTGCCTGCTCAGCGCATCATAATGGGACTGTTTAATGCAAGATTAATCCACGCAGAAAAAATGCTGTGAGAAGTAAGCCGTGAAACCTCAAAACATCCGAGAGATTTAAGCTAAATATTTCCTTACATATCCCCCCTTTTTAAAGTTGCTATTAGCTTGCTCTTACAAGATATAGTTTTCTATTAAAACGCTCATTACAACGTTTAAAGCGGCTGTTTTGACCAACCCACGGCGTAAATTTACACTTTAAGTGCATATGCACTGAAAAACAGTACCCAGGCTTTCAGTATTAACAAAGTTTTTACCCTTTTTTACATCTTCCACGTCTCCGTTTTCCGGGCTTGTTGACAGGTTCCATGGTTGCCATGGAAATGTAACCGGGAAACTAACCCTGCTTTACGACATCCGGCACAAGAAGGAGAAAAAGCGTTGAATTGTTATATCCGGTTACAATATGTGTTAAATTATTATTTTTAAAACTGTAGTCATGCTTAGACAGTGTTTTTCAACCGATTTAAAGATCTGATGTCACGCGCTGTTCGACACGTGATTTGTATTCAGACCAATGAGTGTATAAAAGTTTTCTACAGTCATTGGTCATTCAAACTTTTTAACCCCTAAAACAGGGGCGACAAACATATGTCCCCAGGATCGGCTTTGGAACAAGTGAGCGCATAAATTCTGGACTTTTAACTATATTTTCCCACTGAAAAAGACCTCTCCCATTCCCATTAAGTAACACTTAAACAATAGAAAATACAGAAAATGTCTGTTTTTTTTTTTTCATTATCAACAATAGAAATGTCTTGTATACAATGAGGCTACAGTAAAAAAACAACAACAAAGAATTTAAGAGAAGAAAAGTAGTACATTTTCTATGAATTCAAGTATTTTTGTTTTATAATTACAGGACAGTCTGGGCAATGAGATACCTGAACTTTTTAAGTTCACCTGAAAACCTGAAAGTTTAGACTTTTATGTCCTACAGTTTAAGCCCAAACAGTCGCACTGACTTATTTCTTCATTTGCCGGAGCAGGTTTTTTTTGTATGATGTAGAAGAGCTGGCACCAGGGGCGATTTTAGCCCAGTTTTGGAGGTGCTTCTGCACCCCCAAAATGAATCAAAGCACCCCCAAAGATGTCTTACTTTTTTTGAAAATATTTGCTGTTTGTGGGACACACACTAAAAGTATAAAAAGCATACAGTACTTAATTGAGATGGAACATTTTAACAACAAAAGTATAGATAACCCCTCCCCCCTCCCAAAATGGTTTGTTCCAGCTCGGCTCTCTTCTACTTGCTCTAGTGCCGTTGCTGCCAGAGCAATGGTGGCTGAGACGCAGCAGAGCGGAGGTGGAAGTGCCTGGCTTATAACAGGACATATTAGCTGCATTTAACTTTCAGTTACTCTTTATATAGTTAGGTAGGAGTCAGACCATGTTTCTTTTTAACTGAAAAACATTACACCACATAACCTGCTGTGTTGAAAATAGGGCTGCCACGATTAGTCGACTAGTCACGATTACGTCGACTATCAAAATCATCGACGACTGATTTAATAGTCGACACGTCATTTGAAGCTTTGTAAGATCACAAAAGACGCAGGAACAAGTAGTAGAATTTAAGAGTGTAATAACGGACTGAAACAGAAGATGGCAGCACTGCATGTACAAGGATGCCAGCTGCCGTTAAACCCCGAAGAAGGAGCTGTGTCCCAGAATTCATAGCTTGAATTCTGGCCCAGCTCAGTTTCCAACAATGGCGGCAGCTAGTTAGTTTTAATATTACTTATTATTCTTTCTGGGTCACAAAATAAACGTTTAGCATATTTTCAGGCGAGAATGTAGCTGTGTAAACCTCAAATATCTGCTCAGTTTATCAAGACACCACATATTTTCAAAAGCGCTCTGACGTTTTCTGAGACGTCTGTTACCCACTAGCTTGATAGCTAGCCGGGGGCAAGGCTCACTAGAGCCGCTGAGAACACCGGACTCCCGGCAAATCGTTTTCAAACCCACTGCGGTCTTTTGCTACTCAGGTTAAACATATATAAGTCACTTAGATAACTTAAAAATGTTTTTGTTTGGCTTTTTTTTAGTATTTTATTTGTTCCTGAGTAAATTGGTTAGGCTGAGATTAAAGTTATAGTTTTTACACAGCTGAATAAACGTCAAGCAGACAACTGATTATCAGAAGTGTGAGATGCTCAAGAATATACTCCAGTGTCCCGTTATATTTTAGATAACAATGAGTTTATTAAACTTCACCGAAACAATCTGCAAATTTCATTCAAATTTAGTAAACTATCTTCTTGTCTTTATTTTTAGTTAGCACATACCTTAAACACTTAAAGCTGTAAGCTAATGATAGTTATATGAGAGCAGATGCATGCTGGTGCAATAAGCTGTAAGCTGTACATCCAATGGATGCATGATCTGATTAGTTGACTAATTGCAAAAATAATCGGTGACTAGTCGACTATCAAAATAATCGTTTGTGGCAGCCCTAGTTGAAAACGTGTTTTCCGACAATGTTTGCTCTGTAGTAAAATTAGCGATATTTGACTGCCCTGTTGATCTCATTGAAATGTATACAGCCTATTTAAAATCTAAAACTTAACATTGTCCGTAGCCTGCTGTTGTTACCACTGTCCTGTTTGAAATGTAATGAGAGAAACTGGTTATTTTGCCATATGTGCATGTGCCGATATTGAACCCAAGGTACTAACTAGCTAACTGACTGGATGCCCATTAACCTTATAACTCCTGTTGTGTGTGTGTGTGTGTGTTTGTGTGTGTGTGTGTGTGTGTGTGTACAGATTGTTAGTCAAAGAGGGAGAGAGGAAAGAGGGGAACGTGAGGACAAAGTACAAGATCAGGAAGTACCAGGTAAGAAAACAGACAGGGAGTACTAACAGGCAAAACAAGAACTGTTAAACTGGCAAAGAGAAAGAAAGACAAACAACTAATACAAACAACTCATACAATCTGGAAGCTGTGTTCTCCCTATATTAAAGCTGCTATACAGAATCTGCAAAACAAACTGGGTTGTCAGCCCTGACACTGCATTACCATATTGAGGTTCAGTCAGAGGAAGTCACGGTTGCCAAAGACTTTATAAAGCTCAAGAGTGAGGCTGGTGCCATTCCAGATATGTTAACATTGTACAATCTTCTGGATAATCAGATCTTCCCCAAACTGAAAACTGTTATTCAGGTTGCCCTAACAAACCCAGTTAGCAGCTGTAGCTGTGAAAGGTCTTTTAGTGTCTTGAGTCAGCTCCATACCTGGCTGAGAAGGACCATGGGTCAAAGCAGACTCCAGCACCTGGCTGTGATGTCAGTTGAGAAAGAGATGCGTGAGAGACTTGACCACCAAAATGTGACAGACAGATTTACCAACCTCAAGGTGAGGCGACATAGGTTAAAAGAAAATAAAAAATCTGCAGAGCCATAGTAGTATCTGCAGTAAAGATATTTTCATACATTGTATACATTGTACCAAAGGCCAAGTGTCTCCATTTTCTAATAATATTTTGTATATTTCAAGGACTCTTCTATTTTTGGAGTGTATTTTTTATGTATCTGTATTGTATTATACATACACTTTAGAAGTGAATCTCTGTCCAAAAAATGCACACAGTTTACTTTTTACTCACTATGAGCATCATTTATCATTTTTCCCCAGTAATTAAGGTTAGGATATGTATTTTTTCTTAAATTCCAATCCATTCTTCTTTGGCAGAATTTTAATAACCTTGATCAGATTTTATGGTTTTGTTACAGACTTTTCAAAAAAGTGTTTTGCTATTCTTTCAAAAATGTGGGGATTAAATTGTGTTAAAATGTACAAAACAGTGATGTCATGTTTTGTGACGAGGACCCAGGCACAGAGAGACTTGATGAATTTAAGAAACTTATGATTTAATAAAGAAATTTGCAGACTTGCACAGAGAGGGTAAAATTATGATGACTGATAATGGAGATGAAGACAACAGACGATGAGGACAGGGAGGAACAGGGGTTTAAATGCACCAAGGAGGCAGTCAGAGAGAACTCGGGACAACTGGAGGCATTTAGGGATGCAGGGACTGACAGAGACGGGGAAGAAGTCTCATTGTGATGAGTAAAGTTTACCTTGCCTGGATGGGCAGCTCTCTGGGTGCTCAGCACCCCCAAAGCTCTGATCCTAGAATCGCCCCTGGCTGACACATACTGTTTAACTTGCTACTCTTTTTCATATCCTGAGATATCTCAGGATATCATATTTGTAATTTAACTTCTTTGCACTGACAGAAGGAGGAGATTCACTGGTCTGGCCCACAATGTAAAACGAGTTTGATACCCTTGCTTTAGACATTAGATACATTCAAGCAAATATTTTTTTCCTCCATATAATTCAATAGAGGTGGCAAACATTAAGCACTACTATCCTAACATTATAAATAAATTCCATTCTCATTTTTATCACAATAAGAGCATGTGAATTAAACACACAAAACCATTTTCAAACTTATTAACATCAATTTTCTATTAGCTGGGCAACAGCTTGTTAAGATGCACATCAGAGAGTGATAGTAAATCATTTTGTGATAGCAATACTGGCCAGTGTTTTCATTCCCTGCCTATGTTCCACACATTGTGCAGGCCTGGTCGCTCTCCTTCTCATATCTACACGATATACTTGGTCTTTTATCTTTTCAATAAAACTGAAATTAAAAGTCATTTCTATCACATTTGATAGCACAAGTTATGTCTGAGTGTAATAGCTTGTGACAGATAAAGGTAGATCAGTGGTTGCATGCATGGCAGAGGCGCACTTCTACCCTCTCACGCAGAGTCCACAGCTCTCTCCTCATATATCCCTGGTGTGCTCATATTGATAGTTCATTACGAGTCCCTGCTGGCTCTTGGCCTTAGCAAAGTAGATCAATCTTGCTCGTGCTGCGCAGGCCACATGTGAGGCCGATATAAATTAAACAGTTACTTTATGGTCTCCATATCGCTGTGGCAGCAGGCCTCTCTGATCACAGCTACTGACCAAAGTGAATGTGACGGAGTGCAACTCAGTAGACAGATACAGTATGTGCAGAGGAGGGAGAGTGGACACACTGGACAAAGAATGTTGAAGATGGAGCTGCCAGGCAAGAAGAAAGGAAGTGAGGGCAGATATGCTGAAGGGTTGGTGTGACACAGACAGGGTGAGATGGAGGGAGATAATCAACTGCGGAGATCCCTAAAGTGAGCAGCTGGAATAAAAAGAAGATACAGATGTCACTAAGAACTCTGTGCCGTGTCAGAAATACTGAAGTGAGTTAACAATTTCTGGAGCAAATTAGGAACACAAGCGTATAAATACAAGAAAAAGACCAAAACCAGTGGTGCATTAATTTTCTTCTTTCAGGGTCTCCATTATACCCTGTCCCTGACATCCTCCTCTGACACACCAACCCTTTGCACGTTCCCTTTCACTGCATCCATGAATCTTTTCTGTGGTCTTTCTCTCTTCCTCCTGCATGGCGGCTCAATTTTCAACATCCTTTGTCCACTATATACAATATAAAACAATACAATACAAATTAATTTATATAGCACGTTTAAAACCAGGGGTACACAAAGTGCTTCAAAAAGCAATAGACAATAAATGATTACACTGAGCAATGAAAAATTAAAAACACAGTAAAATGAAGGATAACAAAAACAAATTAGTGAGTAGAGATAAGGAGAATACATAATAATCTAGGGAAAGATGCAGCAATTAAGAAACGGAGAGAATTAACACTATATCCACTGTCCCTCCTCTACACATGTCCAAAAAGAAGTCGTTTTTAGACAGCGGGGAGGCCAACAAGAAAGGAAAAAAGTACATCAGGTTTTGACTTATGATCAATACATTTGAGGACTTTTATTGTTTAGTTTGGTTCTTTTCATTAGACTTCTTAACAGTAAGATAGAAAAAAATAGTGGATTAACATAACCTGGAAACAGAAAACTTATAAAACAGCTCACAGAACATCAAGAAAGACCTCTGGCACTGAACAGAAGAAAGAAACATTAACGAATCTATGAGGGAATCAGCTTTACCAAAACACAGATCCTGGCAAGTCCTTTGTCAGCTGTAGTGAGACAAAAGGACTCATGACTCATCCTCTGTATTAGACATTTTAAATTCATTTCATTTCTTTTTGTAAATACTTTCCCCATTGTAAGAGAACAAAAAGTGGAAACACACAAGCACAGGTGTACTGATAAAAACCAGGCTTTGATTTTACTTCTAAATATTGCTTTAGTTCAAAATGCAAAGCAAAGAAAACAAGATAACAAACTGTGAGAAAGACAATTACCTGTGTAAACAATGGAAGCAAAGAAAACAGGGACAACTAAAAAAAAAAACTCAATACAAGTAATACAAATGAAAAGGACTGCTGCACCAGGCAGGTCAGTGAAAAGTCAAAGCCCACAGACAAAAAAGTATCTTAATCACTCTTCTTAACCTTTCAATTCAAGCACATAGCCATTCAGTCTGCCTTTACAAGCATTTGTGAATGAACGAATCGGTGTAAAGGGCTTACTGGGTAACAGGATGCCACGGTTACAACAAGTCAGTCTGTGAAATTTCTTGCCTCATAGATATTCAATAATCAACTCTAAGTGGTGTTATGGTAAAGTGGAAGTGTTTATGAACCACAACAACTCATCCAAAAAGGGTAAAGCTACAGAGTGGGGCCACTGAGTGCTGAGCTGCAGTCACAGATCATAAGAATTATCATCAGCATGAAAACTGTGCACCGGGAGCTTCATGGCATGAGCTTCAACAGCTGAGCAGTTCCTGTAGGTGTAATCTGTAGGTCCAGAAGATTTGTCCTTACAGTGTATAAATATATGAAAAAACAATATAAATCATGTTGTTTTTATGTTGTTATTTATGGTACAGTGCAGTGTTCATTATGCTGAAACAAATTAACCTAAAATAACTAACACAACAAACTAAAGGTGCACTGCAGCAAAAATTAGCTTGGTGTGAAATCTTAAACTCTAAGGTTGTGCGAAGAGTGTGGATGAATATTACCAAATTATACTATCGTTATATAATAACAGTTTTTATTATTATATAATTGTTATGTAAATATAATTATTTAAGTCACACAAATACACTTCTTTCAGAGCTTTTCACCTCACATAACGATAAAAACATCATGAAAAATCATGAGTACGCAACTTTACTAGCTTAAACGCATTTTTATTGACCCTTTTTCACATTCGTGACTCCTCCTTTCACTCTGTGGCGTTCTCTGTTAAAGCGATCAAGGTCCGGTGAAGAGTCAAGGACGAGCCACCACCCGCTTGTTCCCCCCCCCCCCCCCCCCCCCCCCGAGGTGTTTTTTGCCTTTGTCACAACATGGCCTTGAAGCTTTCAGCTACTTTGGTGACGTAGGTTTGCGTGTACAGAAACAGTGGGTATATGTGAACCTTGTGTGCGTGCGTGTTAATGTATGAACAGTTTTTGTGTGTGCACGCCAGCATGTGCCGATTAACAGTAAGAGAGCAGCACAGCCCCCCTGTGGCTTCAGCGGCTTCCTCTGACCTCGGTCACATGCCGTGGAGGTTGAGTGGAAACTTTAGTGTAGAGCTCTTTCATGTTTGACTTTCAGCACAAGTCCCTGGACAGTGACCCCCAGCATGACCATTTCCTTTTGACAGCTGAGTGTGTGTTTGTTATGTGCTGTCAAATTCTCTCTGTGCCCAGTAAAATAGCTATGTTTCTCTCTTTAACGTTGTAAGGTCTTGACCTTACTGTGTTGTGTTTGCCCTCAAATGACTAAACAAATTTAAGCTGAACTGAATGAAATGCTCCACCCCACAAAAAAATCATAAGAGCTTTCTGACATATGATGGTCTGGAGATCAAGTTACAGATTAGTTTCTTACTCTAAGTTCAGGTCAGTTAAATATACTCTCTGATCTTCGTAAATGCTCACCGAATTTTAAATAGTGCAACGAAACCTGTGAATGCATGCGTACAGCTCATCCATTTGGTGCAGTGGAGATTAGCACTGAGCTGATCAGAGCCATGTAAACCTGCTTAGGGTGAGGATGAAAATTAGATCATATCCCAACAGCCTCGCAGCTGGCTCTCCCATTGGTTTGTTACATCATCTATTCACAACCCATCTGTTTTTCTTGGTTTCACAATACAAGCTCCTTTTTGGCTAGTGGCACTGGCTATTGGAAATGGAAGAAAAACACTCACTTAACTTTTTTCTTTTTATATATTTTAAAAAAATAAATACATTTTTAAAATGGTAGATAGTGCAAGCTGGCTGAAAGTATTGGCAGACTGTTAATGTGATTACAGCTAAGTGAGATGCACATGCAAAAATCTGTGGGTGTGAAAAATGTTGATTTAGTTCTAAAATGATGAGCGCTACAGTGTTATTTATAAATTTAGTTTTTAAAGGTACTGTGTCTAAAATGTCACCACTAGATGTCAGCATATTGCACATTGCAGTCCACTAAGTTCTGTTATCTTTCCCCTCCCAATTTAAGTGCATTCTAGCTACGATGGCTGATGTAATGAATGTAGCTGTCAGTCCACTGTTTACCTTAGCTGTCAATATGTGGGGTGGTATGTCCGGAGGAGGCTGTAAAACATTGTGAAAGGAGTCGAATTCAAGTCATGGAGTGACACTTACTTATGTCCAATGACAGTGGTACTAAAGTGTTCAGGATGATGGAACTTTTCCGTTGGTAAGCACTGCTGTTAGCCTCTGTTATCTGCTGTTAGCCTGAGTTAGCTGCTGTTACTAGGCATTAGTGAAACTTTCTTTAAAGTGGATCCAAGTTTGTTGGACTTAGGTGAAACAAACTTGGATCTGAATCCAACTTGGATCCAAGTCATATCAGAGTTTATTCACAAGCTTAGTGAGTAAATGTGGAGAGTAAAGTGAGGATGTAATCTAACTGTTTATCAGAGGGAAAGTGTGATTTTTAGGACACTCAAGCTAAACAATAGCTGGCATAATATCAGGTTATAATTAGCTGTTGTTGTTTAGCCAGCTGTCTGGAGATGTTTAAGATGGGTGGCACATTTAATCTGTTGACAATAAGTAATTGGGAAAATATCAGGAATTAATATGCATCTTAATGCATGTGCAGTTCAGGAGGTGAGGCTTGAGGAACAAGAGAATGAAGCCAGTCTTATTATCTCTTTCCTTTCCATTTTTGCTTCCTTTGGTGAAGGCGACCCCTTCTCAAATAATAAAACCTTAATATCTTGAATCTGAACGGTCAGGCAGAAATTAAACTGCACTTGAACACCTACGATCTCTTCTCTTTCACCTTTGAACTACTATGCATGTGATTGGTCTTTAGCGACAAACATAAAACACGATTATGTAGAACGGAAATGTCCGACTATGTATTTTTAATACATATAAAGGTACCCCAATTTTTTAAATGGATTCATTCTGAAAACACATCAATTTATTGAAAGATGTAATTATACACTAATTAATGGATATTAATATGTGCAATCTTCCTTCTTTTTAATAAATAATCTCAAAAAACCAGCTGACATTGCTATGTACAATAATACTGACTGATTATAAATAGAAAAACAGATGTAGAAAACACTTAGTAACAATTCGAAAAAAGCAATGAAGTGGAGAAGTGAACAAGAGAGGGACTGAGCAACAGAGAGGAGAGAGTCCTGAGGAGTTAAGAAGTTATAAAGTGACACTCTGGAAAAGAAAGAGAGAACACAGAGAGAGAAGTAGGAGTTGAGCCAGCACACTCTCAATGTGCCTTCATATTTGATGAGCCCTCTTACAAGGACCCTGTGCCCCTGGGGCTTCCAAACTCTACTTGTGTAAGTGCGCTGATGCCTTCACTTTCCTCCTTCTCTTCCTCTCTTTCCCCTCCTCTTTTCGCTGGCTCTCCTCCCTCTTCTGGCTTCCCTGTCTTTCTGCCTCTTAATCCTCTGCTTAGCTCCTCCTTGTCTCGCCTTCCCCCTTCTCCCCCCTCCACTCCTCCTCTCTTTCTGAGCCTCGTGCTCAGCCAGGCGGCAGTGTGCTAATGCACCATGGCACATTCTGCAGCTTCGAGTCACAATGCGACCAGGCTTTATGCAGTGACCGCACAGCGACCTTCCTCAGCATCGCTGCACAGAGGCACTGTGCTGTACCAGGGCCTGTTTAGGGTGAGGATGGAGGCGATGGGTGGAGGTTTAACGAAGGAGAGAAGAGAGGAGAAGAGTATGGAAAAGAGATGAAGTGCGAGTAAGCAGGATTCTGCTTCTCATAGGCATCACCTCAGATGAAAGTAAGATTAATTAGCTGAAAATGGCTGAAATATCCTGAGCCAAGTGCTTATGTGTGCAGTTGTAGCACATAGTTTCTTACTTTTCACCCAGAAGACCCACTGGAGTCACTGGATATTAACCCTGATAAGGATAAGCGGAAGAGAATGGATAGATAGCTTATTATTTAATATCTTATTTATTTTTATTTTTCTCTTGCTGCTGCAACAGAAAACTGTTTTCTTTCTTTCTTCTTTGCCTTGGTCAGGTCATGTTCTTTTGTCCCCGAGGTCCTGACAGCTTCCTGCCATCACACCTTCCCATGATCCTGAGTTTTTTTCCCACATCCCTCAGACACGTTCTTCTCAGTCCTCACAGCTCAGCAGAGACAACCAGAGGGAAGGAGAGAGATAAAAGGACTTTGATAGTGAGAAAAGGAGTGGTGAGATCTTAAAGGTCAATATTATGAGGGTGGGTGTGGAGCGCAGGAAGAGAGATAGCAGGAGGGAAATTTATAATTTTTGTACGTAAGGGAACTCAAATATTTCACGGTAAACCTGTCCTGTTTTATTTATTTGTTGATCGTGAATATTCTCAATATTGATGGGGAGTCTGTCCATCTTTATAATTGCTCTGCCATAGACAGTATTACTGAGTATTGAAGCTCTACTCCATTTCTCCACGAGTTTTTTTGAATAAAAATGATCGTAATGGAGCTACTCTGGTTACAGAAAGCTAGTTATATATTTTTAAACAGTACATAATTTGCAGTAATTTTCTGTAAATCTACAGGTGTATTTAGTTATTTGATTAAAAAAACACATTTCCTGTGTTACCAAATCAGTTTCACCCCGGTTCTTTTTATTCGTCGGGCATACCAGAGATGGCACCGGATTCAGTAGTCATTTTCACAAAAATCTTTATTCATCTTTATTTAAGCATGCATCTTCTAGAAGGGGAGATGTGCAAGGCCGGTGTCCCTCTGCAAATCTTCACTCCTTTGTTTGTTACAGTCAGCTTTATAGAAGCGACCCCATCATAAAAACCCCATGGTGTGCTGCAAACTCTGTGTCTGTGTGTGTATGCACGAGCACGTGAGTGCCTGTGTGTGCGCGTACCCGTGTGTCTATGTGAGTGCACGTGAGTGAGTGTGGATGTGGGTGTGGGTGCGTCGTAACAGTCAAAGCACTGTGTGTGTGTGTCTCTGTATACGTGACTTCCTGGGGATCATAAAAGTAATCTCCTCACCCAAGCGACACCAAATTCCTCTACACAACATACAAAACACAGTTAACATATTACAAACACTGAGACCCCCACTCTGCATCCACTGGGCCATTGGCCTCTTATTGTCTTACATTTACAGATAAGCATGTGGAGAGTCTCCTGCAAACCTGCTTCTAAGTTATAACAATTATGACCATTTATTAGATTCAGGTTAAAGCATCAGCAACCCCCAACTGTAGCTTCCTGTCTCCTTTTATGACAGCAGACCCCCAGTGTCCATAAATTCCTTTCCCTCTAAACAATTACACACACTCTCAGGCTACAGCTAAGCCAAACTAAAACACACGGACAAATCCTTCCCTGTTCCTCTCATCTACTGCTGGACCCTCTTCTCTAAGCAAATTTAACACATTGTATTCTAATAATTGAGTGAGATGTACTTCAGTACTCTTATAACACTCTTGTTCAGCAGATTAGTTTCTAAGTAAACTGTCTGCTAGTTTTTGACGAGGACTTTATTCAAGCAAACAAGCAGCACGTCAGACCACGTTGTTAAAGAAGTTTCATCCAAAAATCCTCTTCAGTTCATAAACTGAAGATGATGAAGAATTACACATCAGTATACATCAACAAAGAAGTGTTTTCATGGCCATTAGAATAGTTTTCAGGTTTTCCAAGTGGTAGCTGCATAGACAGAGACCACCCTCACTAACGTCCGATGCACACCATGTTATTTTGTTGTATAAGCAGGCCTGAAACACGACACAAACTGCTCTGTTGACAAAAGAGCTTCTAGGGTTACCCCAGTAGGCTTTCAAGAGGTAAAGAGCGAAGACAACCATCACCTGGATGTATAGGAGAGGCCTACATGGCTTTTTCAGTCTGAGTAACCACATCTGCTCATTCTAGCTGAAAATGACTGAATATTTGCATCAAGTTCAATCTGAATTATGTAAATACTCTTTTGCTTCTCATTACTTGCTCCACTAGATCATTAGTAAACCATAAATTATAATCCATGTTTTCCTTTTAATGAAATTTAGTGCCAGTTGTCCAGCAATGTCACTAACTGTTAGCAGGGAAACGTGGGTTTTAGCCTCAGGGTAAGATAGCAAACTTAAATTTAACTTGCATTGAAACAAGCACATGTCTCTCCTAGCATCAGGGACTAGTCTGAGATGCATATATCATATGGTTGCTTTGAAGATGGTAAAAGAACAAAGGAGGGCTTAAAAAAACCCAATAAACCATACAAAAGCACTCTGAAGACAGATTTCTTTGAAACTCATTGACTTTACGGTCTCATAGTTTACTCGCTCAACTCCTGCATGCACTCACCGTCAGTGTGTGTAAAGCTGCAAAGATCAACCACTCAGCAACATCACAGACAAGGTCGAATTTACATGTACTTTATATCTGTCAGGGGAGTGCGCTTTAGCAGCTGCACTGCAGATGAACCTTAAACGTTGAGACACTAAAATGAAAACAACATGACTTAGTGTACGATAACCAGTCTGCCCTGTATGCAGAGTCATATGTTGTGTTGCAACTAACACTCTGATCCTTTCTTATAGGATCACCTCTCCTCTTCCATCCAGGTCACAGAGCATTGAATCAGCCCGGGTCATTGTGAGGGCAGCGCTCCACAAAACTCATTACCCTTCTGACACACATCCTGATTATATTCATAAAATGGTGTTGGAAGGGACACCATGACGCAAAATGCTAATGCCACTCTGGGACAGTAAATGGTAAATGGCCTGCATTTGTATAGCACTTTTCTAGTCCTTAAGGACCCCAAAGCGCTTTACACTACATTCAGTCATTCACCCATTCACACACTGGCGATGGCAAGCTACATTGTAGCCCTCTGACCACCACCAGTAGTAGGCAAACATGGGGTTAGTATCTTGCCCAAGGATATTTGGCATGCAGCTAGGAGGCAGCCTGGGATCGAACCACCGACCTTCGGATTAGTGGCTGACCTGCTCTGCCACCTGAGCTACAGCCACCCAGTGACGCCATAACAGCTTCAGGTCAGTCAGCCACTTTATAATGTGTGCACACAACGCTTAAACAAACATGATACAACCAGAAGTGAAAGACACACACAAGCATGCTGGCCAACACAAAGTACAAATGGTGTTTTCTGCCTGAGGTTTTTTTTTTAACTATTCAATTAAAGTGCTCGCATTTTACTCATTTTCTGAAGCCACAGTGCTGGAATTAGGCCAAAGCAAACACAGTGACGTTTGTGGAGGATGAATAGATGTGTGTCTAGTAGTTGGACAACTGATATGATGATTTAATTGATTGGATCTCAGAGTGTTATCCCTACAGGGCACGGTGACTCATAGCTAAGGAGTCTGCAAAATATTTGGGTTTTAAAATATTTAGTATAGTAGGATAACTCAGCATAGCACAAAGTCAAACTTCTGGGATATGAATATGTCCAGGTAAGTAAATACAGTAAAATTTATTAATTTCATATCTTTTAAGATAAATATCACAAAGTCCTTAGAGGCCAAATTACTGCAAACATAAACATAAAAAGTTACAGATCAGGTGGATCCACAGAGCTTCAGAGTCTGAGGGGCATTGTTGCAAAAGGTCTGTCACCTTTACCTTCAGTTTTCAGCCTCGTATGATCATTTCGAGGACTTATTCAGCAGTGATGTTCTGAAGAACCTACAGATGCTCTGAGGAGGTTTTGTTAAGAAAAGTGGAAAGAAAATCCGAGTATGATCAGTGCATGATGCTCGACTGTGAGCACAGGTCCAAAGGACCTCATGCAGTCTGTTTATGACAGTTTTGATAGAAACATCCAGATGAGTAGCCTGCTGGAGGTCATTGCAGGGTTCCAGCAGTGGTCTTTATGTACCCACAAAAGAGCAGATACCAGTCCTCCTGTCCTGACCCTGTCCAGTTCTGTTTGTGTGGTATCTCCTCCACACTTTGAGGCTGTGATGGGAGGAACAGCAAACTTTCTTTTGATGGATGTGGAAGATGTGGAAGAGCTGGTCTATCAGTGCAACTTGAGCGGGCAACAGGTACCATGTATATATTTCATGTAGTGAGAAGAATGCTAGCAAAAAGAAAAAATAGAAAAACATCAGTTAGGAAACTCTGATGAGCCACTGTTCCCTTAATTCTTTTGTCATCAGTGTGTATCCATTACAGCCTTGCATGTCATCATTGAGTCAGCAGAAACACTGTCCTCTGTCACTTCTCTCAGACTGCAACAAACCTCTTGGTGTATTAGCAACTAGTAAGCTGGTGGTAAGCACAGAGGAATGTTTGTGTCAGTTTACATGAATCAGCTAAGCCTCCTTTAGGAATAAGAGGAAGTCTGTGAAACCCCCAAAAGTTTGACAAGCCCTCACTTATTCTTAAAAACAAAACCTAAGAGTATTCTGACAGTTACTTGCCACACACCAACCCCAATCACCCAGTTACCACCTTAAATGATTGAGTAGGATGGAAGTTACATGCAAAATAAAATGTCCATTTTCAGGCTAAAATGATGTAGCTTCACACCACGTGTATCGCACGCTGATTGCTGTTTTATTGATGCTGGATGTGCTGCCGGTTTTATCAGATAGACCTGAGGAAGACCAGTATTTCACCACAATGACTAAAGCGCACATAAAAAAAACAACAAACAAACAAACTGAAGAAGTGTAAGTGAATAGCATCGCAAATAAAACCTGCTGAATCAGTTTATTGTTGAGCAAATCTTCTAAGGCCATATTTATTGTGCTCGAAGAACTCTGATTAAACTCACGTCACTCCTGCAACATGTGGGAGGCTCAGATGTCTTATGCAGAAATATTTAGTGCGCCAAGTTCAGCTGAGGGTAAACTAGTGCAGCTAGTACCGGTTGACTCATGAAAAGCCAACATCCACTTTGGAAAGCAATTTAGGGTGCACTGAATCTGAAACAGAGCATAAATGTGTAGTTCTTATTGCTCTTCATACATCACTCTCTGAGTACAAGTGGCTGGTCTGACAAGGGAGAGCAGGCATGTTTTAACTATGGTGCTTAGAATAGAGGCGCTCTGTATTAGGGCTGGGTATCGTCACTGATTTCTAGAATCGATTCGATTCTGATTCAATTTATTCGATTCGATTCAATTCAATTCAATTTAAATCTGGGAAATTTAGCCTCAGACAGTCAGAAATATTATAATTCATATCAGTACATTTACATATTTTTGTATCTATAAAAAGGAAGCTGTCACTCGCAAGACTTTATCAAAGGTGTGAGCATTACAGCAGATGCCTTTGTGTCAAAGTAGCTGAAACACAGATAAACATGAAGGTGATTTTCCTGGCCTGGGATTTTGTAAAAATATTCTGTAGTAGATCACAAACGAAAGAAAACCATTAATCAACACATGAACATTACCTCTGAAGTTACAGAGGTTTTATTAGAGACACAGCGTTTTGCATTTTGCATAATTTTAAAAAGTTTATATTTGTTCAGAAGCCTGTTGAACAGCAGAAATTAGGTTTTCTTTTCGGAAGTAAGTAAAAGGAAAAAAAACCCAGCGTCCAACAGCGCTGTAAACAACGGTAGACTTGTGCGTAACAAGCAAGCGAATAATGCAGAAAACAGATTTTTAGACGGGAAACTGTTCTTGAAGTACAGAGAGAGAGAGAGAGAGAGCTGTGCATGAAGTGTGGTGGAAGCAAAACAGCAAAAGTCAGAGGGAATTCATGACGATGTTTTTGTGAAGCGTAGTTTGGATCTTCTTTTGCTGCTGGTTTGGTCAATATTGTTTGGAGAGAGATAAAACTAACAGCTTTAGAATCACCGTAAAAAAGGGCGTAAACACTGGCTTTTTTTGGGGGGGGGGGGGGGGAATGAAAAAAACAGAACTTTGGTTTTTAGTTTCACAGCAAACTTTTTTTGACATTATCAGGTTGATTATGAAAGGGGTTCAAAAATTCAAGAGGTTGGGAAGGGATTCCCCATAGGACAGATGTAAAAATAATCAGTAGTGAAGTAAAGAGACTGCAGTTTCAGGCTGCAGAGCACGAGGAAGTTCAAACAAAGGTCTTCCTTTTCTGAAACAAACAAAAATAAAAGCAGAAATGAAAATTATCAATCCAGCGTTCCTCTGCTGGGCATAAATGGAAGGTCGTCAGTGTTCAATCTGAGCACTCCTGGTGATTAAAAATGCTGAAAACATTTGATAGATTATTCAAAATGTTTTTTTTACTCAATTTGTGTTGCAGCTGCTTATTAGTTTGAGGTCACGGTGCGTATTATTTCCACACATATGTAAAAGATTCTCCCAATAATATTATTGTTTCAATGTTCAAAGCTAGATTTCCCCTTCAGTTTGTATTATTCTATTGAAAAGTCATTATTTTATAACTGATAAAGACCCATAAAGTTCAGTATAGTGATCAGAGCAGCTTTAACTAACAGTACTGACTCAAATGTGAAAATGTGATATGCTGCTTTCTCAGATACAGTAAGAGGAGCCGGGCTAAGATGTTTTTTCTTCAGCAAGTGTGTGATCCTCACCTCCCCTGGCATTCCCTGCAGTGCCAACGCTGAGGTCTGCCACCCTTCCTGTCCGGCTCCTCTTACCGGGGGTCTCGATGTCGGCGGGGCACAGGGCAATAGATTTTGATGCCGTCTGGCATGTTTGGGTTTTCCTGCACTTTCAGTCAGTCCGCGTGAAGACACCTACAGCTTGGTGCACGTCTCGTTCCTCTTGTGCGTATAGTTGCAACATGTGGTGCTCGTTTACACTGTCACATGATCTGTATATCACTAGCTGCTTGTATTAATGTGTTGGCATTGCAATATATATGATCTTATTTAATCTAGCCTGAAAACGTGTGGATGCTATGCGTGTGTGGCTTCACACGGTCACTTCTGTCTGTTTCCAGCTTGCGCTGATGGGTTATGACCCATAAATTCAGGTGAGGGTTTCTCCAGATACTTGACCCAAGGTCGACTTAGCAATTGTGATCAAAGTGTGAAAAGAAGTCTGGGCATGAGAAATAAGGGTTGAATCGCACCCTGGACCCGGAGTCTAGCTCCTCTGTTCTCAGGTGTTTTCTCACCTCAGATAATTCTAATGTGCAGAGAAGAGAGGAACGTTGAGAGGGTGTTTTCATAAAAGCAGTGGACAAAGAGACACTGTTAGAGGGCTATTGTTCTCTCACGTTTCTCTCATCTCAAACACCGGCGAGTCACAGATTTGAAAGCAAAGTAAAAGTTTACCCGGAGACAAGCAGAGTTACATATTATCCAACATTTGTGTGTAACAACTCCAGAGTTGCAGATATGAATATGAATATATGCACAGAAAATGAAGAACATGACAAGACAGAAACGTGCAGGGTGAAGATACAGAGCGGATCATGGGGGAGGATGATGAGCACTGCAGGGTTTCTTTTGAGCGAGGGGGAAAAAGTTTTTTGTTGAGAACGCAGCTTTAATATTTGGTTTGTCCCCACACATATTTAACTTTATAAAAAATGACTCAGAGGTACAGCATGTGCACCATATATAGATGCTAAAAAGGAAAGAAAAACTGATAGAGCAGCTCGTGTTTCTGTTGTCTTCTACTGTGCTCTGACAGTTAATCAGATGTCCCGACATAACCTGGGGTACACTACGTCACCGCTGCTGGATAGCCGGTTAATCCACTAGAGGCCAGCAAAAACTGCATTTGCTGCTCCTCATGAAAGTTTAGTTGAAATTAATAGTTGCAAAGATGACGGTTAAAAAGACGAGACACTAAACTCTACATATTTATTACTACAGAGCTGTTTTGGTGTAATCTTTTAAGTGCTTGTTGTGAGATAAAGAGTCATCTTAGTGCTCGTGGTGTTCAAAGGTTATGCACAAAAGGACCTTGTGCAAAAGGACGCCTGCCATTTGTCTGTTTTTCAGACTAATCTACTGTTGACTTAGATTTGTTCTCAAAAGTTGTCACCCTTCATGCTAAACTAAACTAACCAGTTGATGGTGAAGAGGTTTAGAAAACACCTCATTATTTGGCACAGAACTTTCCTGGGTTTACTCAATCCATTAAGCTTTTGGTTAATGTGACAATCAGTTACACAGAGACTGCAGTGAAGCTGGGTTGGACTTTCATCCAACCCAGCTTCACTGTGTCAGAAACTAGTTATAGCTAAGTTATAGCTAGTTATAGCTTAAGACAGCACAGCTGTCTTAAGGTCCCACCACAGCGTTTAAATCAGGCTCAAGTCTGGACTTTGACTGGACCGTTGCCTGTGTTTGGGATCATTTTGCTTTTACATGACCTCACATTTCAATCTAGAATACTTTGGTATACAGAGTAGTCCATGGTTCGAGTCAATGACTGCAAGGTGCTTTGGCTGCAGATAAAAAGCCAGAATCATCACCCCTCCACCACCATGCTTGACAATTGCTGATAGTTGTTTGTGTTGATATGCTGTGTTAGTTTTTTTTTTCCTAATGTGGCACAGTGCATCATTGTCAAACTTTAACCTCCTAGGACCTGGCGTCCACATATGTGGACATCATATTTTGGGTTACTTAGACCAAAATACTCAATTTTGCTCTACAAGGGCCTGATATCCACTTACGAGGACATTATACTGCTACTGTTCTATCAAAATTTTAAACGAATATCCTCATATGTGGCTCTTATTTTTCTTCAAAACAAAAATAAGGTAAAAAAAAAATCTGGTAATTCTTTGTTTTTACATTCATCAGGCCCCAATATGCCCGAATATCAAAGAGAAATTAAAAATGCATGCCGTGGAAGAGTTCGGGTCTTAGGAGGTTAAAGGACATTGTCGAATACTGTGAAAACATTCTTTTTTACATGATGGTCTGTTTTTATGTTGATGACGTCTTACTCACTCCACCTCATATTATAATCCCAGACATCCCCATTAGGATAAACTATATATTATATGTATTATAGGCTGCTAAATGCCCCTTTTGCCTGTTATCTAAAAGTCATTCTAATAGCACACGCTTTATTATGTTATGACTTTGTAATTACACATTATTTACCCTTTATTACAGCACTATTATGAAAATATTACCCCACTATTCCCAAGTGGGCTCTACTGTAATGTCCTACCAACAATTCATTTGGTGTTGCTGCTCCTATGCAGCAGCAGCTCCATCACATTCTGTTCGCCCGTGCAAATGTCAGAATATCCTTTACCCTCCACATCATCTGCTCCCCACCAGGTCCCTTCACCCTTCAGCAGCTGCAGAGGAACCGTACGCTTTTATATCACTGCGATTTTGCTCTCAGGCAGTGAGAGGAAATGACATCTCACCTCACCTACACAGCCAACAACACGGGCTTTTAAAAACCTCCCCGGTCCTTTCCTCAGCTGTGTCCTCTCCAATATTACACCGCCAGCCTAAGAGCTGTGCTCCCTGCTCTGCTCTGACCTAATGGGCTGTAAAGCATTCAGGGCAGGGAGGAGGGGTAGGGGCTGGCTATCTCACACCTCTGTCTGTCTTTTTTCTCCTGTGCATGTTCCGTCTTTTCATATTTTCGGTTCAGTATTTGGTCCTGGCTGTATTTTTCCTGTGAATTTGCTGGTCTAAAATTAATCAGAAGTAGAATTCGCCGACAGGCACGCGCTGGGGTGAAGCTACGCGTTTGATGCTTAGAAATCGAACATTTCACATGTTTGAAGAGATCACAGTCAGACTGGGTTCAGCCTTGGGATGATGGTTGGGGAGAGAGTTCATTTACTATTTGCCCCCCTTTTGTGTAGATGTTACCCCTTTGTGGCTTTTTCTCCTCATTAGCAGCTTTAATGAGGGGAATCAATTAATTCACAGCATGACTGAAATAGCACAAACCGATCACGCTGGAAATGCAAGAAGTGATTTGATCCAGGATCATATCAGTCTAAAAGAAATGGAATTTGTTACTTTAGGTGTTTGTGTCGGTATAATCAGCTCATGTAGTCAAATGCATTTAAAAGGAGCAGCCAAAACCTGTATGCCTACTAGATCTTTCAAGACCTGATTTGCACTGGTCTGAAACCCTTTGCTGGTCAGTCTATTGAACCAGATTGACCTTGAAATCCATCTTATGAAGCTGTCCTATGTTAATATCACCAGACCAGTCCAGTCTGGGCTCTATGATTAGCTTTCTGTCTGCTGGAAAGAGGGTTTGGTTTGACAGCTGTTTGTCGCACTCTTTAAATGCTGACCTTGCACAATCACAGTACAGGGAAAAGCCTTTAAGTGGCCCTACAAACTAACTGTATTAATAGCAGGACAGCCTCTTCAGTCTTTCTTCCGGCTGGATGGGCAGAGTGGCAAAGATGGCATCATTAGACTAGTCAGCTCAGCCAAAGGCATCAGAAAAGAGATCTCATGATGGATTATAGTGGAACTGAAAGCTTAGACCAAGGGGGACTTTTGCCCGCAGGACACAAACAGCAGCACCTCAGTACTGGTCCAGCTCAATGGTCAAAGTTTGAAGATGATGCCTGGTCAAAGGAGCCCTCTCACATTGGCCTGTTTTTGTTAGGCTTCTGCGGGCTAAAATGACCTGACAGGACTTGATGCATTTCGCTGCCCGGAACATAAGCGATCTGAAAACGTGGAGCTATTTTTGCTGATGTTAATTTGCTCTGTGTTAAGGCCCTGGTTCACAGCTCGGTCAGCCTTCCCTGATACTATATTCCCGTTTGTTTCTGTAAAGGTTCTCCCGTCACATCGCATTTAGGTCGAGATGCCTGTGAACTGTGAAAGAACCGCACGGAGGGACTCGGCCACGCTGAGGCTCCCGGGTCCTGACGTCCGCCGAGTTCAGGGGAAAGTTACTGTGCTGAGGGAGTGTTTTTATAATCATGCCTGAGTTTGCCGAACGAGGAGTGCAATTAATCCCTGTGTCATTAAAAAAAAAAGTAGAAATTTTAACACATATGTTTGCATTCCCATTAGATTATAGAGCCTTAAAAAAAAAAAAAAAAAAAAAAAAAAAAAAAATATATATATATATATATATATATTTAATAACAGTTAATAAAATATTAACAGCAAGAAGAATGCAATAAAATATGAAGGTGACTGTTTTGTAAATTAAAAAAAAATACAAATTGTTATTTAAAAGCAGATATTTGTATCTAAAAATATATATTTCCACACAATATTTCTAAAATAATTATAAACATCATTAAGCACTGCAAGCGCTTTAAGGTAAATAAGCTGTCTTATTATTTAAAAAGTATTGGTTAAAAATAGATAACAACAAGTCAGGCTGTAAATTGCCACTAAATTATAAATTATGATATTTGTTTGAGGAAAAAAAAATAATTACCTGATTTCTGTCTCCAAGCAGCAGCAGCAGGAGCATCAGCAGCCTGAATGTGTGTCCTCTCAGAAAAGGCAGTCTCCTGTCTTTATACCAATCTCTCCTCAGTGGGCAAGCTGATCCCTTCATTCTGTGTCTCGTTAACTCTGATTTCATGAATAATACATCACACAGTCAGAATCACAAATGATAATTGGTTGCCTTTTTTTTTTTTTTTTTCACAATCACTATTATTGTTATTATTCCCATCTCTGCTGCGGTGCAATTAAACACGAAATTAAATTAATGTGATTGTGAGAAAAATATTTTTCTAATAGCCCTGCATTAACCCTCTTGTTAATTTGAAAACACATTCTGGGAAATTAATTTCAAATTTGAGCACAGTTTGCGAGGGGAAGACGACAAACTCCAAACAGCTAATTTAAGTATTAATTTGTGTAATAGCTCTGCTTATTTTTGCCAGTGGATATATGCTAATATTTCTTTTCGAGCCAGTGTGTTGGGGAGGAGCCTCAGAGGATTAAATAAAGTCAGCGTGAAGCTAAATATTGAAAACAAATTCTGATCAGCATTTCATGTGTAGGAAGAAAAAAAAATGCCAGAAATCATTTTTCTTCAATAGTCACTTAAGGCCCATATTAGAGCTGCTACTTTAGCCCACTTCCTTCAGTTTATGTCTCTTGGTAATTCTTTAACGTCAAATTAGCATTCCAGTGGAGCACTCACAAACACAGAGTTGCATTAGTGTGTATTATATGAGTGTGTGTGTTCTCCTTTAAAACACCCGACAGCTGAGTGTGCGCCTTACAGTGATGCGGTTAAACGGAGGTTAACACGTGTTGAGGCTTAATCCAAACATAATTAGGTCACATTAAGTTCATGACTGAGTAAATATATTTCCTGGATGTACCTTTCTCCCTTCTTTCACACACTTTTATTGTTTTTTTTGGGAGGGGGGAGGAGAGATTCGCACTGACATAAAAAATACACTTCAGGTTACATTTAAAATTAATGGAACAACTACACTTACTGCCCGATGCTAAAGGCCCAGCTGGTTTACTGCTACTTCCTTTCTGCGTGCACGGATATGGATGCTAGCTGCATGAAACGTTTCATATGTCGCGACCCTGTTGTATTTCTTATTAATTTGAACTTTTATATTTCATAAGATAGTTGAATAAATGATAGTTTACCTTTTTCAGCGTATCACGTAAATCCAAATTCACAACTTGACCACTTTTACAGCTACTACGGTAGGTTTTTTGAAACTTTCAAAAGATTTAAAAAAAATAAATATCATTTCAAAACCTTTCGGAGGTTAGTTTTACAATATATAAGATTGACATGAAATGCTGCGTCACAGGCAGAATAGGGACCAAATGCAGGGTTTTGAAGACGCTGAACTTAAACTCAGCTTTTTTCCTGGAACTGTATTGAAAATGAAGAGCAGCAGGCAGGAATTCAAAATTAAGCTGGAATCCAGGCAGACACAGCACTGAGGGAGGACATCACAAAGGATGAGGGAAGAGGCAGACAATAAATACACCACGTAATGAAAGAAGAGTAAACAGGTGAGAAACACAGCAGCAACAAATAAGGAAATAACAAGGCAGCAGAGGTAAAACTCAAAACAACAGACTACCAAAATAAAACAGGAACTAATCAACAGCAAGACACCGACAGCCAACATCGAACATCAAACATCCGAACTTAACACAGAAACAAAAGGTAAACAAACATGGAGACAAGACTGACTTCTTAGAGAAGATATTAAAACAAAACACAGAGACAAGACTGGGACAGAATAGAAACAAATGGGATATCACCAACATAATCTAAACCACCATCTAACAAAGGTATAACAATTTAACAAGACTAAAAAGAACTAGGAATGAATACAAAATTGGAAGGATCAAATAATATTGAACTTGAATTCTCTAGCCCCCAAACCCCCAAAGAATCACAAGTCAGATACCAAGGGACCATGACATAGATGATAGATAGATAGATAGATAGATAGATAGATAGATAGATAGATACAACTGACATATATGGACTTTTAACTAAGCAAAACACCCATTATACTAATCAACAGTATATAATGAATCACAGCAATATTCACCTCACTTTCAAATGACCTGCCTATGGCCCACATGTACACATATATATACACACATTTATGTTGTGTTAACATTTGCTCATTCATTAACATTATCATATTTATTCTGTTATATTGTTTCAGAACATTTTAGAATAGAGCACCTGAGTTCACCTCTATTAAGAACACTTTCCACAGAGTGTTCTTCAGCAGAACCGGGTTAATATATCAAACCCCACATTCCCTTCAGGAGCGTGTGAATAAGATGCGTTGCGATGTGTTGGAAAAACACTTGTAATAGTCCAGGTGTGTGAGAGGATTGGGGGACCGAGACCTGCAGAGCTGTAGAAAGGCGTCTAGTTTGCGTCAGACTGCATCAAAATGCACCTGCAGCAATAAAAGCACCCCCTGCTCTCTCGTTCTCGTTTTTATCTGTCCGTCAGATGGCGTGGCAGCCGCAGGCAGTTACCATGGCAACAGAAGCAGACACAGAGGGGTGTTTCCTGTGTGATGAGATTTGAACTCTTGACCTCTGCCTTTAAAAAGAGAGAGAGAGAGAGAGGGCGGGGGGGGGGGATGGCAGTAATGGATATGGATTAATGTATGGGCTGTAACTATGTTGCCTCTGACACAGCTTGGCACCCCATATGCCGCCGTTTGCATTTTTCATGATGCGGGCCTTCTTACTCGCAAGCATTTAATGATTTACTCTGCTCGCCAGGTTTAAGGCTCCTCTGCAGTGCACGTTCACTCTGCTTTTGGGCTCTTTAGAGTCAAACCTCTGTCTCCTCCAGCAGGTTTTTTGCACCCATGTTAAATCTCTGGCTCTGCTGTAGACGAGGATCGATGCAATAAATCAAAGTGTAGTGGAAACAATGCACTGCAATCGAATGCAGAATGGCTGAACCTGCTGAATGGGACACTCTCACAAACATACGTGCACAGACACGCACACACACATCTGAACCTGCTGTAGATCTAATTTGACAGATTGGGATACAAATATGCCTTAATGGCTCTGGGCACAATGTGAGTCACAGCAAAGCTACAGTAACCATGAGGGCCTTCTTCTGCATGCTTTTCAAAGGAGACAATATGCAGTGTGCAGAGGCACTGTGACATCTTACATACACAGACAAGAAGCTGGATGGTTGTCTCTTTTGGTAGCATTTATGTTGTGTATTTAGCAGCAGATTTGCGCTGTATCCTGTAATCATTTCCCACGAGATCACAGGAGACATCAGGGATTATTAAGCCATCATTGTTAAAACTGGCCTCAGGCTGGACTCTAGGAAAGAATCCAAAAACTTCAATTTGTCTGTTGCAATTTATTTAATTAGGTTTCTTAAAAAATGTAATCCTATGTATTCCTATACAGTCAACTACTTAGTGTACATATAGTAAGTCAGAAAGTAAGTAGTGTTTTCCTCTACTGTTGCTCTGTGATGATCTTTCTCTCTATTTCATGCCTGTTAACTGACTTATTAAGATTAAAACTGCCTAAACTGCTAAAACGTTAACTAAAAATGGTGTTATTTTCATAGTTGGCCCTCTTATTCACTCTAAATCTGGGTCAGTTCTACAACAAACGCACAAAGAGACAAACCCATTTCTGTCCGGCCACTGAGCCGATTGTTTTCCCCCACCCATCAGCCTTCCCAGCGCACAGAGGCATGACAGGCCTTGTACCTCTTGGTTTAAACTCTCTGGTTCAGGGGGTATTGTTTTTATAGTGTTTGAGGTAAGCGACGTCTCGCTCGAGGACATAATAAAAGACACATCGGGTACTGCAGGGGTTGAGGAAATGATCTCACCATTACAGGATTGCTTCTTTTACCACAAGGTCGCCATACTGGATGTTTCAGATATGAATGTTGTTTGCGTCCCTGACAGTAGCCTTGACGTGGTTGCCGATCAAAGTGTGAGGAAAATGTGCGATTCGAAATGAGATGGTATTTGTTTGAAAAAAGCGACATTGACCCGCGGGCGTGTGGCGCTATAAAAGGAATCATTTTTTTAAAAACTCGTCATTTATCGCTTATAAAGTAGAAGGTGCTGGAGACATACCCTGATGACTTCGTATAAGGTCATATTATAATGGTGTTTCAGGTCAAGGTGGGTTGGAGTAGTATGCAAAAGACTATGTTGGGTTGGTGCCAAATTAAAAGAGAACACAGGGAGATATGAAAGAGTTATAGAAACGCTAACTAACTATGAATTCCAGGCACCTAACATGAAGTTAAGGTCAGTGTTTTTCCTTCTTGAAATTCTGAAATCTGAATTTGTGAGGTTTGTTGTGCTTTCCCTTAAATAAAACTCTGCTGGATGGATGAAATAAAACTGACATCATTTCATAATGATCATCAAGACTGAGGTCATGGGTACTGTTCATAGAAAGCATGGCAGCGTGTGTGACATCCTCACCTTAGATTTTAGCTACAACATAGAAATAATCAGCATCATGTTCAGTAAAATAGCTTATTAACGTTCTGGCCATGTGTAGTTACTGGTATTTATTGTCTCACCATTGTTGATGTATTCAGATTATGATGTGAAAAAAAACAAGGGTGTTTGATGTTCGTTTCTTCTAAAATGCTTCTAACATAAAACTTGGGGTCAGAGAAGTGGTAGGACAACAGGGTGCTTAATCTTGTGAGTCCATTGACTTTATAGGAGTCTGTGAACTTGTGATTGTTGACTCAGGCATTAAATGTGGCCCTCATCATGCGTGCCAAGACATTTTCAGTTAACCAGCTAGAAATTTTTCTGCATGTGTGTGTGTGTGTGTGTTAATATCTTCTGTAGTAAGACAACTGAGGGTGGTTCATTTGCAGAACGATTTAGATTTTTTAGACTGCTATTTTTCCTTCATGAACATCAGATGATCTTGCTTGCGAAACTTGTTTTTGTGCATTTTATTCTTTTATTAATTAAACCAAAGCAATAATAAATCTAGAACATGGGAACAATGAGAAACACAACAATTTATACTCAATTATGTTATCTGAGTAGATATATATGAATGAACAACTGAGCTTTATGTGGAAAAAAACTGCTCATCAGATACATGGAGTAGATGTTGTCTGGCGGTGCGATTACAGCCATTTCACAACTGTCAATGAAAACATTGAATTACAAAACAAAACCAAATGGATTTGTTTTTCACAGTAATAATGTGTTCAGTTTCTCTTGTTTGCAATTGCTTTCCAATCGTGACCGTGTTTTACTGAGGGAACAATGTTGTCTCGTCTCTTTTCGCTGAGATATTTGGTGCATATATGGTGAGATCTACTGAATAAATTAGTGAAATTATTTAACTGAAACTGACTGAAACAGAAACATGTTGCTTGGTAAAATTTGTTATCGTTCAGTTTCGTATGTGGAGGCTTATTTAGTTTTCTCGTTATTTCTAAATTAGGGTCACTGACACATTCAGCCACACTGACTCATGGGCTTCGTTTTACTTCGGGCCACACTTTAACAATGGGACTTGTTGGTGCCTACAGTTTGCATTTATTCACAGTACTGTGCAAAAACCTTGACGCGCTCCTCCTTTCTTTATAGTTTGCTTCCAATTAAATTCAGTTCAGTTCAACTGTATTTATATAGTGTCAAATCACAACAACAGTTGCCTCAAAGAGCTTTTATCATAAGGTAAAGACCCTAATATAAGACAGCAGCCAGTCTTCGTTGTCATTTTAAAAAAATATGTTTATTAAGATTTTTAATATAAAGAAAAAAACCAAACAAAACAGACAACACAACAACAAGGGTACTCAGAAACTCAGAAGGAGCTTAAAATTGTCATGGTCCTGGGTCGGTGACCCGGCGCTTTGAGTTTGTGATTATTATTTTCTAGTTTATTCTGATTTTGTATTGGTTGTTGGGGTTTGGTTGTAGTGTTTATTTTCCCTACCTGTGTCTCCCTCTGTGCTCTTTACAGGTCCCCGAGTTTTGTGTTGTAAAACAGTCTGTGTGTTTCCTGTTTTACTTTGTAGGTCTGTGTCTCGTTATGCCCATTACTTCCAGCTGTGTCCCCTCCTGTGTGCTATTTCCTGATTACCTGGTGTGTGTATTTATAGTTGGTGTCTGCCTGTGCTTCTCGTCGCGTCGTCTGTGTTTCTAGGTATTCTGTGTTTCTCTGTGAACCTCCCGTGTAGTCCACATTATTCCATATTCCTTTGTGTCTCTCTGCTCCTCGCTCCATGTCCTCCGTTTTGTATTAGTTTTCCCAGTTTAGGTTTATGTTCGGTTCTGCCCACACCTTGGTTTTGTGCACTGTAAATAAAACCCACTTGCACCTCCGCCATTGTCTGCTATTGGATCCTCCTTTCTCACCCTCCACACGACTGCCGCCCCAGCCGTGACAAAAATTGTCTCCTCTTCCGGAAGAAATGGAAAATTGAGTTTCTTGTCATTTTCAAAGCAATAGTTCTCCGGGTTCTTTCAAAGTTTGCCTTGCTGATGTGTTTTCATTCATTTTCAGTGGAGTCCTTGTATCTGATTATTTCTTTCTTTGTTAACTATAACTAGTTAACACAGACCTTCATTTAAACATAAAAGTTATTTAACTCAAGGAATAAACGAGTGTTGTGTCTACACATAGATGACTTAACAAAGAACAAAACTGAAATTCTATCTCTATACACTTTGTCATCAGCAGCCTGTCACAAAAATACATCATTTGTTCCCATTTCTTTAGTTGAATTTGCAGTGATTTCCAAAGATGATGCAGTTTCACAGGAATAAAATAGTATTTTTGCACCAATGAGGTTATTCCCATCTGAAAGTCATCGTCTTAAAAAATAGGAAGGAAAATCATTGAGAGGAGGTAAGGAAAGGGATATGGAAGTGAGTGTCTACAGCCATGTGGAGGCTCTGTCATGATTCGTTGCTACATTGCAGTCAGTGGTGTTGGAGACCTTGTCAAAACTGATTTGATCCACCATGTAATACCATCTGGAAATTACATATTATTTTCAAAACTTGTTAGAATTATACAATCTCTTTTTTTAAACTGCATTTTATGTATGTTTGTACATGTTTCAGTAAATTACTGCACCTATTTCTCATCTTTCTAGCAAAACATAAAGAAATAAGAGTTGGCTCAAGACTCTTGGACAGTAGTTGCATGGATTTATCCACAACATGCAAGCCACCGATACTGTCTACTTAACATGTAACACTTTTGCACACTAAGCAGTGGAAGAATAGTTCTTCTCAAAGTGACTTCAGCGTACATGCAGAATTAATCTTTAATCTCCTCACCCTCAACCCAGAGCTGTCACTTATCAAAATTTCATAAGAGTAATCGAGATAAAACTAGAAGAAAAAAAAAAACCCTCCTTCCCTGTAATCCTGGAGGAAAGGCGAAAGAAAACGTTTTCAAGGTGTTACATGGTGCCAGACAGCTCTCCAACTTGGCTTTTCAGATATGCAGCCACTAAAATATTCTACAGGGGCCAGGGGAGTGGTCTCTGTGTGTGTATGTGTGGTTCATAGTGCTAAGCCTTTCCTGCGTAGAGGGTGGACATTTTGTTCTAAAATGCAATTGAAATTCTTTATCTTTGAGAGATTAAGAAAGTAAGGAGTTCAAATGAGGTAAAAAGCGTCCTTGTCCTGCTGCAGAGTGGAAAAGAGAGCGAGGGCATGAGTAATAAGTCATGTAATACCCCATTACTCCATCACAGAGATCTGTTTTTTTTCTGCTCAGTCTTATATAAAGTAGCTACATAAGGTTACCAGGTCATTCGAGGATATGCTGGATTAGGCATGTGGTGTGGGAGTTTCAGTGTGTGTAACTGCCAGTGACGCGTCAGTGCACAGGAAGAGGCAGAGAAACCGTTTGCAAGTGATGCAAATACGCTAGAATAAACACTGCCTACAGCTGTACATTCACGCTCGCATCGCTATATATGTGTATACATCGACAGCCATTGCGCAATAAGCGAAACACATTATAGAGCATACAGTCTGTACAGAGCACATACTGCACACACGGGGATTTGTGCTCGCCGCTGGAGTGCGCTCATCCTCTGTGAATTTTTGACCCCTGCTCCTGGGCATTCAGACAACATCTGTTATTACGTGATCCAACTGTGATGTATTAGGCGAACACGGTAGTACTGGCTTCTCCAAATGCGAATAGAACCTCTGCCAGATGATTAAAGGGGCAACGCAAGCAGAGCCTTGAAATGATGCAAATTGACAAACTATGAAAGAGAGGAGGAAGAGAAAAGAGAAAGATGCCAACGTGGGTGGAGAAGGGAGAGGGTGGGTGACACAAGAGTGCCAACAGATTCCACTCAAAGACGTGTAGCTCTGATGGCTCTCTTCATCTTTCATCTATTTCTACCAAGGTTAGATCATTAAATTGCACTGCTGCCCCCAGAAACCTCAGGGGTCAGGGGACTTAGGTTTAAAATGCTTCATAAGTCAATCAAATAAAAAGGAAGAGATGCATCTGGCTGCTATGTGGAGAGCTTGGCGGGCATTTTACACGTGAATGTCTAAGGACATACAGCTTTAAAACCCATCCATGCTTTCTTGTCAGACACAGTTTGGATTTCCCCAATATCAATCTGTTTTTCTCATGATTTTGTAGCTATACCATCTTCCTCCTTTGCCTTCTCCCCCTCTTCTGGTTATTCCAGCCATTTATCAGCCTTTGGGCATCTGCCACCGTGAACTGATCAGAGTGCGCTCACCTAGGACTGGAAATGTTCGTCATCTGGTTTTCTTGCATCCTGACCTTCTGTTGTACTCAACTCACAGCTCCAAGGAGGCCACTCAGACAGAAAGGCTAAATGTCAAACATGGACTGAAAAAGCTTCAGTACATTTCTAATGTCTTAAACTTCTGTTGTCCCCCTTGGTTTTATTTTTTTGGGCAAAATGTAGAAAATATGTCTGAATATTTTAGATAATTTCCCCTTGTATGTATGGCCAAATCAAGCAACCGATTTGTGTGGTGCAGCAGCATGAGTAGCTGGCTTGGCAGTCACTGATGAAGACACTATGAATAGATGGGGATCTTTGTGATACTATCTTTGTGGCTGTTAGGTTTCCCTCCACCCATTCCATATAGAGGCGACTACAGAAGTAAAACAGATATTGAGCAACCAGCCATGACTGAAACATGAAAAGAAATAGTACACGTGAACGAGCTAATTCAGGTGAGAACAGAGAACCATGAGACAGAAGGAGGAACGGTTAGAACAACACTCAGGGAACTAAACTCTAAGATTCCAGATTAAAGAGTTCAAACAAGCATTCAAACTCTATGTAGAGTAAATGGCAACAAGAACTCAAATGCAATAAGAAATAGTGACCAATATTCTGTAACGACAATGAAACAGGAAACACTTTATCTGTTGACTGAGGTCTGTCTGTGTAGGCTCTTTTCGGCTGCAGTTTCCTGTCACAGTCTGAAGACATGCATGTTTTTGAGATACTATGTTTCGGTTTCAGGATCTTAAACAGACCTGAAACACTTCCCTTCCTGTCATATGTAAATACATAACTACTTGCACTACACACCTGTTTGTTCTCATTTCTGTGCCCCACGCTCCGCCACTTGTTTTCTCTCAGCATTGTCAATCACGCTCAAATGAGAGCCACTGCTGTCTTCAGTCAGCATCCCAGCTAGCTTGTTGCTCTATTATCAGTTTCATCAGCATCAACATTTGGTGGTTGGTCTCAGTGGTAGTGAAAGGCTAATTGGCCATAGGTGTGAATGTAAGCGTTGTAACCCTTTGATAGACTGGTAACCTGTCCATGGTGTTCCCAGACTCCCCCGCAAAGACAGCTGAGATAGGCTCCGGCCCCACCACGAACCTGAAGTGAAGAAGAAAAAGAAGAACATGGGTGGATAGATTGGCTGATTACAAGACAAACAGAAAATATTTATTAATAAATAGAAAACCTCAAACTTTAAAGAAAAAAAAGACTGTCACCAAACCCAGTCAACATGACATTTAGCCACAGGAAAAATCAAACAAACTATAGCACAACATTGAAATGACTCATTGCAAAAGCCATCTAAAAGTGGCATTTGTCAGGTCAAGTCAAACCAAGCTTTGTATCTATATCATATTTAAAACAACCTCAGGTGACCAAAGTGTTGTACAGGCTGTGCAAAATATACATACAATTAACAATTGTAATTCAACCAGTACAGAATAAACCTAAATGAAAACATCACCGCATACACCATTTTAGAAATAAATCAGACTATCTTCATGTGATAAAAAGTCATTTCTCTTGGTAAAGAACAAGTGAAAGCCTCCGTTTCTCATCTGTTTTCAAGCCTGGGTCCAGGAACGTCTTTCTTCACCACTATCATCACCACCTGTCAAGACAAAAGTTTCAGTGTGTGTAAAAAAGTTTCTCTTTGACCCAGCTGGCCAGATCCTGTTCAGCTTATTCAAGTCAAAGTGCAACTATAAAAACATTTGTAGGGTGTTCCAGATAAGAGGTTCTGTCTTTAATATGTAGTAAAAACAAAAATATTTTATTCTTGCTGCAATCCCCCTTTTAGAAGTCTCTCTGAATAAATAAAAGCCATATGTACATACTTTTTTATTATTTTTATTTTTTACAGTGAGTGGAAGTAATTCATATCCTGATGATGTTTTGCAATGTTTTTACGTTCAATGAAGCCTTGAAGGAAGAATGAATTACAGCCCTGAAAAAAAGATCCTCTGTGGACGCATCATAATACAGCTCGCCTGCTTCAGACACAGAGTGATGTACATGTGCATGAAACTGCTTCAAATAAAAAAGCAGTAAAAAAAATGTTGCCACATTTGTACATTATTTTAGATAATTCGACACTCTTATGTGTTACACCAAAAGTTAATAACATTAAAAAAGAAAAAGAAAAATGCAAATGTCTGCCCCACAGAGCACCTGTAGTGTGCAAGTTGTTGAGTTTGTCTATACTTATACTTCGCTTATTTAGCTTCTTTACCTTGTGCCACACTGGATATGAATGCTGTGAGTTGCTCGCTCTGACAGCTGCTCGTGCAGGACTTGATCAGCCAATCATTTGCCTCCTGCCAGGTTTTCAGCCAATAGGGTGACATTGAGCCCTCGGGCTGGGTGGGTAGGTGGTGGTGGGGTGTGAGTCTCATTAGCTAGATTCCAGGACCTGGCTGTGGCCCACTGGAAGCGCTCAGCCAGAAAGGATGCAGTCCAGAGGGGGATTCATCATTTGCAGCATCGTCTCCTCTTCCTTGTTCTCTCTCTCTCTCCTTTTGCTCCATCTTCAGCAGGCGAGGAGGAGGAGGAATGCGAACAAACACAAAGGAAAAAAAAATGGCAGCCTCTTCGATTTTTTTTCTGAAAATCATAAACACACTGTCATTCAACAATCATAATCTCCTCATTTTACACATTTTTCTGTTATAATTAGCTGGTTTCTCCATATATCTACATAACTAATGCCAACAGCGCCTGCCTCTTGTGCTGTTATGTGTTGTTGCACACTAGATCACTGTACAGTTTGATTTTTTAATAACCAACTCTCCCCAACATCCAAAATATGAACAATTCATACACGACAAGTCGACTCTGGTTTCAAGCTCAGCTAAAGTGGCTGCTCTCTGAGACATCTGGCCACCTCTTTACTCCGGCAAGAACATTTTGTGCTTTTGTGGCGCTCCTTTACACTACAACTACTTTGGGTACATACTCCAGAGGGCCTGTGTGGGACCATCGGTGGTTTATGTAACTGTGTGGAACGGTCCTTCTCATTTCGAAAGACTAATGCTATCTAAATGCATCCCCTGGGAGGTGGCTGGGGTGGGGAGAGTCAGTAGGGAGCGCAGATTTGGATCTCCTCATGGTCCATCAGGTTCAATAAGGACCGAGGGATCAGTGCTGACCTTTGCAACCACAATCACGCAGATACCTACATTTCAAACTGGAAATGCAACATAGGAGTCATGCTTTCTAATAAATTAGTTTCACTTCAATTAATCAATAATGGGCAATTTAGATTTAATTTAAAGATGCAGCTATAAAAACACTATAAGACCAAATGGATTTGCATAATTGAATCAAAAGCGTGGGGTTTCATGTCAACAGGCACAAAAGGAAGAAAACTGGCTTGAAACTTTAAATCAGTGCGTCATGGTGATAAAGATACGCTCATTCAAAGCATTCGTCATACGTGACCGAAGCATCAGATTCTTTGTTGTGACTAATCATCCTCGAGCACGGTGAACAAATCACTATCTTGTCTTCCAGGTATTCGATCCTCGCAGTGGCTTTGTGTTTTCTGAATGGCACTTTTTTTTTAGCATCAGCAAATGTGCAATCACAACATGAGTTGTCATAAACTGGCACCAGGCTGCCGTGCTAATTACGGTGAATCCGAATTAAACCTGGAGTATTAAAGGCACTTGAATATTAATGGAGGTGTTAAAGCGGAATCACATTTATTTCCTTCCCGGGTCAAGTACCGAAAAGAAAAAAACAGAGCTGGAAAGACCATTATTCAAATGAGAGTGCACAGACCTTAATAGAAATCAGCCAAACCATTAACTTCTGTTTTAACGCAGCCCAGTAATTTTGTTTCCAGCATTTGTGGACGTGATTGACTGAGCTGTTCCTGTCTATTGTGGTGGATGTAAATGTGGCCCTCTTCCATATTTTCCAAAAAGCCTCATTCAGGACCTTAAAAGGTTCCAAATAAAGATAAACTAGGGTTAGCATTTTGCCTTAATCTGAAATAATGCCAGCTAAAACCGAAATGAGTGCCCAAGAGTCGTTTCATCAAACACTGTTTTCACCATTCAGTGAGACAATCCTGATGTGGAGCACGTATTCACCTTTGATCTCACAGATATAGTGGTGATTTTTGGATGCCGAGTGACCTTGAATGGAAAGAAGAACAGGCGTGATGGATTTCCTGGGGTCACAGTTCACATAATAAACACATTTTATATGCTTCTACTTTCAAAATCCTAAACTTGTAGATTATTAATGTTTCTCTATGAGGTGAAGGCCTATTTGTGTTTTTTGGAATGCAAGTACCCGCATGTTTGTACACAACCATCTCTTAAGAATTGGTCCAAACATAAGTTTATGTTCCCTAAGTTTCCTGAGTGAAAATGCTTTGTTTTTGCCAGAGGTCAGACAAGAATGGTCAGACTGCTTTCAGATGATTGGAAGGAAACAATAATTCAAATGACCACTTATTACAACCAAGGTATGCAGAAGAGCATCTCAATGCACAGATGGGCTAGAGCAGAAGACCACATCAGGTGCCACTGCTGTCAGCTAAGAACAAGAAACTCAGGCTACAGTGGGCACAGGCTCAACAGAAGTGGACAAAAGAAGATCGGAAAAATGTTGCTTAGTTTTGATTTTTGTTGCAACATTCAGATAGTAGGGTCAGAATTTGGCATAAACAGCATAAAAACACAGACCCATCCTGGCTTGTGTTGCTGATGGTGCTATAACGGAGTGACAGACCATATCTATCCATTTACATCCGCAATGTACCCATCTATTGATGGCTGCTTCCAGAAAATAGGTGCACTTCTTGTCACAAAGCTCCGATCATCTTCAGTTGGTTTCTTAAACCTGACAGTGAGTTCACTGTACTCAAATGACCTCCACAGTTTTCAGAGCTGAATCTAACGGAGTAGCTTTTGGATGTGGTGAAACGGGAGATTCGCATCACGGATAAGCAGCCAACAAATCTGCAACTGTATGATTTTTTCATGTCAATATGGACCAAAATCTTGAAAGGATGTTTGCAGCATCTTGTTGAAACTGTGTCGTGAAGAATTAAAGTAGTTATGAAGGCAAAAGGTGTTTCAACATGGTAGTAACAAGGTGTACTTAATAAAGTGGCCGCTCAATGTATAATCACAGCAGTTTTTAGTCTGTAGGACAGCAAAGTCTTATGTCAGTTTGTGAAATCATTCAAAGATTGAGTGCTTTCAGAACCAAAAGAGCAACAAAGTCCATGATAGAAAGCAAATTTACAAGACTATTATTTGTTTGCTATAATATTTATGTTACACACGCACATCTATCTATCTATCTATCTATCTATCTATCTATCTATCTATCTATCTATCTATCTATCTATCTATCTATCTATCTATCTATCTATCTATCTATCTATTTTTATGGCTATTACCATTTTTTCAGAAATGCACTCAAATCAATGCAAACTTATAATCAATAAATCAAGTGTTGTGATATTATAAATAATGTATGTAATGATAAATCTAAAGGATTTACAAATGAAAAAGAGCAATGCTTATGGGATATTATAGCTGGGTTTGTGTTGGCTGCCTCATATCTTTAAGACATTATGCTAAATGTATGAAAATTATGTCTCCATCAACTTTAATTTGACAACTTTTTTCTTCCTAATTTCCCCCCAGACGCTTTGAAAGCAGGCCTACCCTGCGGAGATGATCAAAAGAGCAGAGCTCCATCTTGACACAACACCCTCTCATCTCGCCTCTAAAGGCAGCTCGCATTGAATGGACAGATTATAAAAACATTGCTGCCATGTTAGCTACAGACCAGCACTCACACTACATAATTATTAGCCTGATGATTGCACACAAGTGTTTTTGGATGCTGCATCTGGCTCGGCGGATGATGGAAGTTGTTGTATGTATCCACCCGCATTTTTCTGGCTGTCAAAAATTGCATTCTGAGAAAGCCGTACTCCTCTCATCAAGAGTCATAATTTACTTGTCAAAGCAGGAGTCCTCTCAGCATGTGGGAGGCTCCCTGGGGTTATAATTGCGAGACGGTTTGGTTCTCCTGAAATGCCTCCAGTCAAGACGGAGCAGGGGCCTGCTACTCAGGCTTTGTGTACTCTTTCCTTTTAAAAGTAGCCATTTACACAGAAAATTGTAAAACACGGTAAAAAACGAATATATATATATTTTTATATATATTTATATATATATATATATTCACTATACTTTCACCATCAACTCCTTATAATCTGTGACTTTCAACACTGATTACTTTGGTAATCTCTACACTGACACAAGGTCTCCACCTTGTGGATGAAGTATGAAAGTGGCTTAAATGCTGCCTGCAGGTCAGCCAAGGTTCATCTGAAAAATCATGTCCGATTATTTTATATATAGAAATATGTAAATATACATGTGTACGTGTGAGACCATGTTAGATAATTTTATATGAATATTTATATACGCATATGTATTTATCCATCCAACCATCCATCTTCTTTTGCTTATCCAATTCAGGGTCACGGTTGGGCTGGAGCCTAACCCAGCTGTCACAGAGCGAGAGGCAGGGTGCACGCCGGATAGGAGATATATACTGTGTCTATATATCACTGTCTATGTATATATATATATATATATATAGATATCAATATAGATATATAGGAAGATAAAGATATATATAGCTTTATTAAGAGATATAAATAGCGTGATGTATAAGTTTAACATGATGAAACACATATAGATGAACTTTAGCTGACCTGCAGGCAGCATCCCACATGTTTCAAACACACCGGTGTCGTGTCATCGTACATTTTACTCTTACAAATTTTTAACAGCCATAAAGGTTTTAGATTAAGATTTCACATTTATCCAATAAATGACAAGCTTTTAAAACACTTTGTTCTTTATCGCTAGTGTGACCTCATAAAAACAGGAGACCACACACTTCCACCGAGGCTCAAAATTCCCCTGATGCCACGCTCAGACTGAATCCCTGGATCCAGAAGGATATAAAGGGTGATGAATTTCACAGTCTTCTTAAGAAAATAAAGATATTCCCAAGCGTCCTTGTGTCACATTGATAGGCATTTGTGAAGCTGTGATGTCAAATGTTCAGTTTTGCCTTATATCACAGTGAGAAAGAATACATTTAAAAATTCCTAAGCTAAGACCTATCTCCGAAAATATTTCCGTCCACATCCATCCATAACTTTCTGAGTAATCCTGGTAAAAGACTAACTACCAATCATGTAACTTCATACACACACAGTCAGTCTCATGGCTAATCCTGAGTTAGTCACAGAATGTGGTGCTTGTTCATGTGCACACACACAAAATGCCTTTTTTGTGACAGTCAGCACAGCTTTGGAATAAATGTGTTTCAGTGGGATGTGTTTTTTTCTATGTGTCACATATTTTTTCACATTGCACTTATCTTATGTTAAATCTAACCCAGGCGACACAGAGAAAAGATTTTTAAATTTAGAGGCATGAACTCTATTTTAACCTGAGTCATTGCAAACCTGGAGATAAACAAACACCAAAGTATAAATGCAGCAGACCTGTTTGGATCTAGCGGTTAAATGATACTTGCTTTTTCAAACTACAGTTATTGTCCCACATGAATCAGTTAATCAGTTCATTGTGTGGCCTGACACCCATGAGACTGTGTTATAAATGCAGCAGCTCGATCAAACACTCTAAACTCGAGGCTTGAAAAGGTAAAACTAATCAGACTGATTACAGATGATCTGTAGCAAAAATCCAGATGTGAGAGCTTATCCTTCCTTTAGTCACATTTATTCAAATATTATTACATATTAGGAGGAAATATACATTATAACATTTTTATTTTTTGCATGATGAATTCAATCAGTTCTGTAAAAGTTTTACACCGGAAACTGCTCTCTGCTGGTCAGTGTAACAATGTCATCCATCTTGTCGAATAAGCCTTCAATTGCGGCGTTATTCTTTTTGCTGGTCAGCACATGGTACCTGCCCCCGCAGCGCTCTACGAGCCCCATCAGTTCTCCGTTCCTGAGGATGTGCTGCTCTGCGCTCTCCCCTAAAATCTCCCCCCACGTGAACAGCACCAGAGCGCGCTGCCAGATCTCCTGTCCGAGCAGGCTCATGTGCTCCTCCACGGCTCTTCTGTACTTCTGCGTGCAGGTCAGGAAGGCCGGCATGAGCAGCAGGACAACGTGGGGACCCGGGTGACACCAGGAGATGCTGTCGAGAATGCCTTTCAGCTGAGAGGCGTTTGCCTCGTCGGGTCCGTCTCGCCACCTCAGGCCAAGCGGCTCTGCGACGGCGAGGCGCCTTCCGGCTATTTGGCCTTTCCACGACCTGAAACTAGAGCCGCTGAATCTGGGCGCTTCTCCACCCAAGATGGTGACACCAGCAGGGGAGCAGGAAGACCAGGTCTCTCCCAAAACCATCACCCTCAAATCTGACCCGGGAGAGCCTTTGTTGTTTGCTCTTGTGCGAGGTCGAGACAGGAGCTTCAACTCGCCGATCACCTTTGCACTTTCGGCCGCTTCTTGTCTCACTTTTGTCTTCCTTGTCTCCGTCAGCGTTTCAACTTTTAGTGTTTCAAGATGACAGTTATTGCTCTCTGCAGCTGACAAAGTTGTTTTCATCGTCTGATCTTCATTATCTGAATCTTTTCCTTTTCCTCTTTCCCTCCTCTCGCTGACCTCTCGGCACTCTAAAGGCGAGCTGTCTTCCGATCTCTTATCATCAGTCCCGTGTTCTCCGTTCTCCAAAACGCTGTGCTGTCTCCGGCTCAACTCTTCCTCTCGCTCTTTGAGGTTCTGCTCCCACGTGCTCAGTTTTTTCAGCGACTCCTTTAGATTCCTCTCCTTCTTGCGAAGCTCTTCCTTCAGCAGAGTCATTTCCCTGCCCATCTCATTCAACTGCTGTGTTGTGTAGTTCACGTGCTCGTTCTGCATCTGCAGCTCCGACTTCCAATTGAGCAACTCCTGTTCTTCGTTCTTCAAGTAGTACTCCCTGTCTTTCAGCTCTTTCCCTTGGTCTTTCAGTCCTCTGACCTTCTTCTGTAGATCGTGACCGTGATAGCTTAGCTCCTTTTGTCTGCCCTCCAGGACTTTCAGTAAGCTTTCCAGCTCCCTCTCCATTTTCTCAACATTCTGCGCCTTCTGCTGCACTTCTTGCTCGTATTTATCCTTCTCCTCTCGTTCCTTTTGTTCTTTTATTTGCAGACTCATTTCCACTTCTCTAAGTTCTTGTTCTTTACTTTCCAACTTTGCCTGTTTTTTGCCAAGCTCCTCCTGTTGTGCATCGATGTCGTGACGTCTTTTGCTCAGCTCTTCTTCGCTTCGTAGCAGAACTTGCTCCCTTTCACTCACTTCTTTCTCCCTTTTTAGGAATTTCTCTTTGAGCTCCTCATCCCTTGTTCTCTGTTCGCTTTGTTTCTCTGTCATCTGCTTCTCAAAATGCTCTCTCAGCTCATTCATCTGCGCCTTGGTCTCATCTTCTCTCTCCTTCACCATTTCTAGCTCCACTTTTAGTTGGGCATTGATGTCTTTTAAAGGCCCCAGCTCCAGATCTTTCTCTCTTAGCGTGATTTGGATTTCCTCGTATCCACTGAGATATTTCCTGACCTCTTCATCACTCTCCTTCTTCACTTCCTCACACTTAGCTCTGAGGTTGTCAGTCTCTTTTCTCATCATCTCATTTTGCTCCTGCAGCTCCTCAACTCTCTTCTGACTTAACTTGTATTTCTCTGTGATGACCTGAATGCTCTTAAGCGTTTCTTCCTCTAGCCGACTTATGGTGCTGTCCTTTTCCTGTGTGATTGACTCAATATCCTCATCTTTCATCTTGATCTCCTTTTCGTATTCCTGAATCATGGCCGTCATCTCCTTTTCCATTTTCTCAGTGAGCTCCTTCAGCTCTGACTTTGTCTGCTCGATTGTTAGCCTCAGCTGGACGGTCTCCTTCTCATTTTCCCTGTCTCTTTGCCTGAGGCGGTCAAGCTCTTTCTCTTTCTCCTGCAGTTTTTCTGTCATTTCCGCATCCTTTTCCATCTCTTGGTCTTTTTGCCGCTGCTGTATCTCGTCGATAGCGGATGTTTTGCGGTCGTTGCTTTCTTTCAGCTCTTCTATTTCTCTTAAGAAGCTCGCACATGTCTGTTTTGCCTCATCGATCTCGCCGTCTCTCTGTGCAAGAAGACTTTGGGCTTGTGTCAGTTCCTTTGTCTTCTTGTCGATGATCTCTATCAGCTTGTTCACCTCGTTCGCCGCTTTCTCATCCTTCACCTTCTGCTCTTCCTTCCATCGTGTCTCCCTGGTGTCGGCCAGCTGTTTGGCGCTTTCAATGTCAGCCTCCTTCTCTTTCAGTTTTCTCTCCATGTCACTTAAAAGCTGCCGTCTCACCTCCTCCATCTCTTGTTCTTTGTCTTGCAGCCGTTGCTCTGCCTCTTTCTTTTGGCTGAGAATGATTTCCCCTCTTTCTTCTTCCTTTCTTTGCAGGATCTCGTCAATATCTTTAATGTGTTGTTTTAACTTTTCTATCACTCGGCTGTTTTCTTCCGCAGATTGCTCCATCTGTTTCTCGTGATTTAACTTGTCTCTTTCTCTTTCCTCTTCTGTCTGCTGCAACCGTTGCTCGAGCTCCTTTAAACGTTCTTTTAACCTTTCTAATTCTGCCTCTTGTTCCTCCAGTTTTTGCTCCAAAGCTTTTTTGTAGTTCAAATAATCATTTTCTTTCTCCTCCATCTGTCGAAGCTTCTCCTTCATTTCCATGAGTTTGGATTTCATCTCCTCTGTTTCCTTTTCCTTTTCTTGCAGCTGTTGCTCAGTCTCTTGCATGCTTTTTAAGTGATCCCTTTCTTTCTCCTGCTGTTGTTGCATTTTTTCTTTCATTTCTTCCACAAACGCTTTAAACTCCTCGATCTCTTTTTCCTTCTCCTCCAGCGTTTGCTCCATCTCTCTCTTGTATTGTTCTTTGTCCTTTTCACTTTCTTCGATTTCGTTTTTAAGCTGACACTTTAACTCCTCTGTTAGCCGATCTCTCTCTTGCAGTTTTTCCAGAACATACTTTTCATGGTTCTGATTCAGGATTTGCTTTTCTTTTGCATGCTTTAGCTTTATTTCTTCAACTTGGGCAGCATATGTTTCTTCCAAGTCTCTTATCTGTCTCTGTCTTTCCTGCAGTTGTTTATCTATTTCTTTTGCGAACTGTTGTTTCAGCTCTTCAGTCTCCTTTTGCCTTTCTTGCTCTACGCCCCTTAGTTTTTCAGTGTACTGTTGTTGGATCCTCTCCACATCCTCCTCCTTTTGTTTCACATTTTTATGAACTTCCTCCTGGTGTTGGGCACTTCTCGTCTCCATCAGATTTACCATCTCACTGATTTTTAGCGTCATCTCTTGATGCTGATGTTTTAAGGCCTCTATCTCCTTTTCTTTCTCCCTCATCTTTTGTTCCAGTTCTCTTTTGTGGTTTTGATGAATCATCTCTTTGTCTTTTTCATTTTCCAGCATCTTTTCTTCCATTTGTGCACGGCACTTTTCTTCTATATCTGCTATTGCTTTCTCTTTGGCCTCCACACATTCCTTCTTTTCTTTAGCAAACAGCTCTTTCAGCTCTGCGGCCTGCCTTTGTTTTTCTTGCTGTATGTTCTTTATTTCATCACCGTGCTCTTGTGCCATCCTTTCCAAGTCATCAGCTTTTTCTTTCATCTTCTTTTCATATTCTTGCTGTTGTTGAACTTTTGCTGTCTCCATCATTTTTTCTATTTCATTAATCCTTGTGGCCATCTCTTCCTCATGCTGCTTCCTTATGTCTTTTATCTCTGCTTTCTTCTCCTGTATTTTTACCTCAATCTCTTTCTTATGCTGTGATTTGATTTCTTCCAATTTCCTCTCCATATCTGTCTCATGTTGTTTTACGTTATTGAGAGTTACCTGTTTTTCCTCCGAGGCTTTCTTCCTCAGTTCTTCCATCAGTTTGTCTTTTTCGAGCAGCTTTACTTCCATCTCACTCCTTAGTTTTTGTTCCATCTCTGCCGTCTCCCTGTTTTTTTCTTGTACTGTTCTCTTTAGAGTGTTCTCATAGTGGGTTTTAGTCCGGCTGATTTCTGCTATTAAAGACTCGTGTTTTTCAGTCCAGTCAGATATCTCTTTGTTGAGGAGCTCTATGGTCTGCCTCAGTTTCTCATATTCTTTCATCCATTCTTGTGTCTTTGCTCTAAAAGCATCCTCCCTTTGTTTTGTCTCATGTTCCTTTTCTACGCTGGCACGCTCAAGGTCGAGAAGCTTAATTTGCTGCTCCTCGGTTCTTTCCTGCAGTTCCTCAATCTCTCTCTCTTTTATCTCCAGTTTGTAAAGCAGCTTTTCCCTTTCTTGTTGAGCTTGGCTCAGTGCTATGCGGATTCTCTCCTTTTCCAGGCTCAGATCCTGAATTTCTTTCTCTCTGTCCTCTGTCAGCCATCGCATCCTCTCCTCCAGCTCACCGAAATCGTTCTTCCTCTCGCCGACTCTCATGTCTTCATCCTCCGCTTCTTCCTTTTGAATGTCAGCTTTTCCTGGAGATTTCACCTTCTTCCTTCTATCAAAGAACCATCTGATGCTCTTCATCTCCCTGTCCCTCATGTTCTTCAGCTCCGCCTCCTGACGAAGCATCTTATCTGCCATCTCCTTCAGACGTTGGTTGAACTTTTCGTTTCTTTGTTGGCTCAAATCCCTGACTTCTTGAACCAGACCGGAAAAAGCCTCGCATCTGTTCATTGTTGCCATCTTTTCCACTTTCTCTAGCAGCTCTGTCACCTTACTGGAACCTCTACCTCCTCTTCCTCCACCATCTACACTGCTGATGACGTGGTATCGCCGCCTGCACTTCTCCAGAAGCAACTGCAGGTCCCTGCCTCCACTCTGGATGTGCTGCTCAATATCCACTCCCTCTCTGAGTTGATCTCCATGGGTGAACAGCAAGATTGTGTGTCTCCATACACCTTCTCCCAGAAGTTCCAGATGTTCTCTCACATGTCCCGCTTTCACCAGTGTGTCCACCCTCAAGGTCAGCAGGAGTGCATGAGGACCCGGAGGGCACAAAGATACACTGCAGACAATCTCTCTCTTCACTCTCTCTGGAGTTGCACCTGCCACACCCGCCTCCCAGCCCGGCGTGTCCACCACAGTCACCAGCCGCATGGCCACCTCCGCTTGTTGACGAATGCACTCTTCTGTTACGGCTCCCGACTGGAAGAACCCTGGTTTTCCAAGGATGGTGTTCCCAGCAGAACTTTTTCCAGTTTCACGCTCGCCCAGTAGAACCAGTCTGATCTCAGGAAGACGTCGAGGGGATTTGGAGAAAGACTGGTGGGCATCCAGCTCAGAACCCTGTGGACCATCGCCTGACAGGAAAAAAAGGGGACATTTTCAGTAAAAGAGAACTATTTTAATGCCATAACCCAGCTGTAATCTCCAAATATTTCATGTTTTTCATTTAATTTTTTATATTTTTTGTAAAAAAAAAAAAATAGCCCAGAATAATCGCTCAGGCTACATTCACACGTAAACGGGTATTTTTTTCCACCTTAAAATAATTTAAAAGTCATATTGAAAAATATCTCCATCTCCATGGATCTCAAGCACTAACTACAGCATCCCAAAGCAAGAGGTGGGGATATAACACTAACTACACATAAATGTTGGCCAATCAAAAGACAATAATCAAAATGTTGCAATATAAAACTCTGTCTTCTTTGTCTATGTTTAAATGAAGACGTTTCTGAAACACTTTAATGAATGAAATCTCTATTTTTTGTACAGTAAACAAAGCTACATTTACCTGAGTACTCTATGTGTTAGTACAGGCTTAATTTATTTACAACTTGGGACTGACTTTCTCTGCTGTGCAGGTAACAAGAGAGACGTTCATCAGAGCTTTCAAGAGGAAAATCAGGTAAAACTCAGCCTTACAATAAAAACTGTAATTGTAAGATCCTATAATAAGACAAAAACAGGCTCTGTAAGCCTGCGGAGATCTGTGTGACTCCCTGTGATTTTGGTTATAGTTAGTAGTGTTACCACTACTTACACACTAGAAAACATAGAGCCACACTTGTGTTTCTTTTCACTTTAAATCTAATAATCACATTACTTTAATGACTTCAGTCTCTATCAGCTTCTGAGCTTCATCCTAGCAAATACAACCTACCTAAACACAAATCAGCACTGTTATTTAGAGTTGTATTTCTGGTCTGTGACGTTTTATTTGTGCCAAAATTGCCAAAATTATGCACAATGTCTATGTCTGAACTGAACACATTGAAAAAACATTTGACAATCACTTTTTCACTTCCAGCTGTAAAGATGTATATGCTCTGTGACGACAGTGATGGCTACTTCTAGCAGGATAACAAACAATTGTCACTGGTTTCTTGAACATGACGATGGGTCCACTGTATTTAAATTACCTTCCAGTCACCAGGTCTCAATTTAATAGGGCACCTTTGGGATGTGGTGGAACATGAGGTTAATATCGCAGATGAGCAGCAACTGTGTGAGCTTATCATGTCAATATGAAGCAAAATCCCTGAGAATTTTTCGAGTACCTTGTTAAATCTGTGTCACAAAGAATTAAGGCCGTGCTGAAGGCAAAAAGGAAAACGAAATTAATACTAGCACTAACTAATGAAACTAATGCAAAACCTTTAAAGTGATGAGAAGTCACTTATCAGTGCTGTTTCTGTGTAAAGATAAACTCTAAATCATGACTGAAGCTCTTCTTACAAACACATTAAGTCCATTCAAGGTGGGGGTCAAACATGGTGCTAGCAAGGTGTACCTAATAAAGTGGCTGGTGCAGACAGTGTGGATCTTAAGATAATTTTGGCACAAACTAAACTTTGTGTTTGCACCTGATGCTTGTTGAATATCATCATTTATAATTCCTCCATCTTTGTGATGCAGTGACGACTGATATTAACTTTGTTCCGGTCTCGATCAACCTTTTTTCTGGGCCTTCTAATCATATGAAATGATTTCATAAACTTAAGAAAACTTGGGAAGTGTTATAAAAATAAACAGACTTACTAATGAGAGTGGCTTTGATGGTCCCTCTCTGCATCTGCGCCTCCATCTGTCGCTGTTTCTTTCTCCTCTCCCTGGCTCTCCTCTTCCCATCGGCCTCCAGCCCCAACACGATGGTATCCATCTCTAAATGGTTGCTTCCATCCTTCTTCTTATCTACCATCTCCTCCAGCTTCCTTATCAGCTCTTTAACCTGTGTCCCATCTCCTTTGCTCCGGTTATTCACAACATGGTATCTGTTTCCACACTTCTGCAGGAGTCTGTGGAGCGACGGGCCGCTTGACACGATTCGTTGCCCCATGGTGCCCATGCCCAGTTCGTCTCCTCTGGTGAACAGCACCATAGTGTGCTCCCACACGTGTTTCCCCAGCGGCTCCAGGTGTTCCTCAATCTCTATGATGTAGTCATCTGTCACAGAAGCACAGGCCCGCACGGCCAGCAACACAGCGTGAGGCCCGGGAGGACAAAGCGACACGCTTCTCAAAGTTTCTCTCCTCACCCAGTTTGGAGTGCTATTAAGCGGGTAGTACCACTCCCACCCAGGTGTGTCCACCACTGTGAGTTTTCGCCCCACCACATCAGCTCGCCTTTTCACACACTCCTCTGTGGGCTTCCCGCTCTCAAATCCCCCCACTCCTCCCAGTATCGTGTTGCCTGCGGCGCTCTTCCCGGTTCCTTTCCGGCCAAGGAGGACCAGCCTAAGTTCCTGAAGAGCAGGGGGGCTACTGTCTGAGGCAGGGGGGTGTTGTGGCTTCATGGTGGCCTGCAGGCTCTCATCTGTGAAGAAAGGGAGAAGTACTTCCTCAATGCACCGCACCGGATAAGCTGAATGACACAGACACAGAAATGCGATAATAGTCAGACATCTGCTCACTACTTTACTCTTAAAACTGCACTTGAAGCCCTCAGTTTCAACACCCAGTGTTACCCAACATCTGTAAGAGGACTATTATACTATGCTTGCAAATTATATACTGATTGTAACACGTTAAAGCACATCTGCATCATCAAGTGAGACTGTTTATCAATGTCGTTATCAGTCTGTCTTCAGCGTCACTCAAAGGGGCCAGAGTGCAAGCTAAAATAAAAATTACTGTTAAAATTACTGTTTTATAAAAAAGTAAAAGATCTACAAGAAACTCACCACCGTTTGTGCTTACGGCTGGACTGCAGTTCTCATCTGTCATGTCCATCACTCCTGTGTGCACTTTCCTCCTCTTCTTCCTCTTCCTCTTTTTTAGTTCCTGTGTTTTTTTCTACAGCAACGATTTCTTCACCATCATTACGAAGGGAAACACAAAAAACCCCTCCCCCGCTTGCTAAATAACTGACCCAAGCTGATGATTGCAGTCACACAAAGTGAACAAAGACTGTCTGAGGGAGGCAGACTCGCTGCCTCACGTGACCTGTCTGTGGTTTTTTAACTTGCTCTCATTGAACACGACAGGAAGTTAGACGGGTGGCACGGTGAGCTTTTGTGACAGTCCATGTTTGCAAAGTAAACGCAGGCAACACGTCTCTGCTCCTACATGCCGCACACAGATGCAATGGTTCACACATGTATGCACACGGTGCACATACACAGAACATGCTTCTGCATGCACACATGAGCAGATGCATGTGTTATCTTGAGAACTGCAGAGCTCCTTACCGTCAAATGGTGCTCTGTGGTTAAGAGTGTGGAACTTCGGTTTCCTCTACCCATGAGCGACAAGAGACGACTCGAAATAAGATAACTGTCATCGCCACAGAGGTTTTTCATACTGAGGAAACACATGCAAACTTTAATTTAAGATCCCGTTTTATAAAGCACAAAGGATGAAGACAGGTTTGCATTTATTTAAGATGCAGAATTTTAATGTTTGTTTTCTACTTCAGAAACATGTTGCTAACTGTGTTGAATAAGGAAGAGCACGTTTCATCACGTTTATCAGAGCACCACGATGCACTATGTTCCTCATTTTACTGACGGCTACACTACACTAAACTGAAGCCGCCAACCATCCTACAATCACTTCCCCATATTTACATCATGCAAATTCAGAGTGAACTCGGAAATGGCAGCTGAGAGAGAGGAAAAAAAACAACATCTAAAAAGAGCAAATGTTTCCGCTGTTAGTGAGTAAGGTTTTATTTAAATAGCGCTTCTCAATAACAACATTCACAAAGTGTTTCGCAATACAGAATAAGATGCAACAATTAAAATAGCATAAACAGATAAAACTAAATAAAGGCAAGCCTCTTTCTTTATTTTAGAAACATGAACAGCTTCAATGAGTCTTACATCCATGTGCCATGATTTGGGGCCCACAACCTCAAAACTACAGTTATCTTTTGTCCATAACTTGGATGTTGGTACAACCGACAAATACTGATCAAACCTTACAGATCTAGTCCGGTGGGTCAAAAATGAGGCGAATAGGGCCAGCAAAGACTTCAACCTGCTGGACAGCTTTGGAAAAGGAGGCCATAAATCTTTGGACTTTTAACATCATCAAGTTTTATAGACCAAAGCCAGTTATGCTACACCAAAGTAGTTAAGTAATAAGTAATTAAATGACAGACCTGAAAACCAGTTTCTGTTTTTCACTGTCTAAACGTCTTTACACTGACAGAAAGTGCAGTTTCATTCATCCCACTCCAGATCAAAGTGCGCTGTGTGTGGACCTCAATGTACCATGAGTGTGACATCCCTGATTTAGACATGGTGGGCTCTGATGACAAGTCTTCAAACAGCTTAGAGAAAAATTATGATGATTGTCATGACAGCTGAACAAGCTGTTGATTTAGATAATGACATACAGAGCCATGAGAAAGACTCTGCTCCAACTACAGTTTTCTTTAGTAAAGTGTTTATGGAACCATTTTACTTTATTTTCCCCCTTATTTCAGCACTGGCACAAACTCACTGAGTCGTAAACTTTATTTATAGTTAATGAAGAATAACTTCCATCACTGTTTAAAATCAACTGTGGACTACACATACAACGCATGTCTTGAAATAGTGTTTATCATTAACTGTTTTCTATCTGGTTTCATTATGCTTCTGTGTGGTTTTGGTTTCATTTAGTTTAGTATTTGTACCCTTTAGTCCTTGTATTTTAGTTCTGCTGACTTTTTGTGTTTATGGAGTTTATTTAGTTGTTAAAGCATTTCCCTTTGTCTTTCTATCCTTTCTGGTAGTGGTTCATTTGTATTTAGCATTCAGCATTCTTCCCTCCTCCACATCCTCTCCCCTCTGTTTGATTTCACTGTGATTCTATGTTCTTAGTTTTATGTCTGTTTTTCGTTGGTGGCTTGGGGTTTTGATTTTTATCTTTTGTTATACTTGATTTCTAGTTGCTGTTCATAAGTTTTTTATTTATGTTTCTCTGGGGCTCCTTTTGTACACTGTAGTCTGTCTCAGTATTAAGTATTAAGGGTATTTTCCTGTTTTTACTTTGTTAGCAAGTAGTCTCTGGTTTCTTTTTTACAATTTTCTAGGGATGAGTTTAGTTTTTTTTTATTTTCTGGTGCTTGGTTCTTGTATTTGTAGTAACAGTAATCCCCCTGCTCTGTCTCGTCCTCCCATATTTCTTCCTCTATTGATTCACTTATCTTTCTACATTATGTTGTTTTAGTTGTTTCCATGTTTTAGTTAGAGTTTTACTTCCTCTTCTGGCAAGATTTGGCACAGCTGTGCATCTTTACCCTCTGGTATTCCTGTTCTCAGTGTTGTTTTATCCATTTATCCCTGGCTATGTATTTTCTGTGGTTTTATGGATCTGAACATCTTGACCTTAAGTTCTGTCCAAACTAGAAGTGACATGGTGACCGTGTTGCACAGAAACTGAATGACATTTAGAAACATCGAGCAACTATGGGAAAATTAACCGCTAATGTTGAAGAACTGAGATAAATTATAATCAATTTCCATGTGAGTGACTGAAGTAATTACCAATTACAGTGAAGAATGGCTCTGATATATGACTTTGTTGTAAATACCAACTTGCTGACAAATTGACAGCTGGTCACACATTCCAGACTCTCCAGTCGCTCACCTGGAAGTTGAGAAGTTTATTTTGGCTCTCACCCACTTCCCATTACCAACACTTATTTCTCCCTTACTTGCAGAATCTTATTCACGTTCTGTGGTTTCTGGTTTCCACGTTGCTTCCAGTGAAGCTTAAGAGCCTCCTCTAGGCAACTGAACTCGTAATCTCTACAAGTGACCGTCCATCAGCTTCAAAGTGATGTTTGACCAACAAATCAAAGCTACAGCCATACTAGGAGGGTTTCATAATGATATGAACACCAGAAACTACAAATAAAAATGGTGGCATGGTGACCAGGCAGGTCAAATACAGGCAAGATCTGAAAACTGCTGTTCACAAACGCTGTCCATCTAATCTGACTGAGCTGGAGCTGTTTTGCAAAGAAGAATGGGAAAGGATTTCAGTCTCTGTGCAAAGCTGGTAGAGACATACCCTAAAAGACTGGCAGCTGTAATTGCAGCAAAAGGTGGCTCTACAAAGTATTGACTCGGGGGGCTGAATAATTACGCACACCCCAGTTTGCAGTTATTTATTTGTACAAATAAATCATGTATGATTTTCGTTCCACTTCTCACGTGTACACCACTTTGTATTGGTCTTTCACGTGGAATTCCAATAAAATTGATTCATGTTTGTGGCTGTAATCTGACAAAATGTGGAAAAGTTCAAGGGGGCCGAATACTTTTGCAAGCCACTGTATTCCTATAACTTCCAGAAGAGTGAGTGAAGCGATTGCCAATGAGTGTAGGATAAAGACCTGGTAGTAAAAGACATTGAAGGATTACCTATACCTGTCCTGAAATATCCAGTAGCATCCAACCACCTTCAAGTGATGGACAACGAGGTGATGGACAAAGATTTTGTGGGTCTTTCGGGCTAACTGACAACAAACTTAGGCGATATGATAGAAAAGCTAGAACAGCTATTAAATGGGCCTCACAGAGAGATTATTTTCCCAGTTACACAAATAACAGGAGAAAAGAACTGAGATTCTGAGATGAAAATATTGAAATAATGGACTGAACAGAATGTTTCCCATTTCTTCAGTTTTTTCATAGGCAGACATATTATACATGCTGTATATATTTTATTTTTACTTAAATATAGTATGAGAGAGAAGCTAGATTAGCACAGAGGAAAATAACAATTTAGCTTTACCCCAGGTCAATCTGAAATACGGGATGCATTTATTTCCTAACAGGTGTTGTATTGTTTCCCTGCACCTTGGCTGTGTGGCCTCTCTGGGTATACACACATGGTGCACCATGTTCTCCTGTCCTGTCCAGTGAGCACCATGAAAACACACACAAATATTAGATCATGTTCTTTATGATTCACCCTTTCCTCCAGCACTGCTCAGGGTTAATAAAAACAAACCCTGTTTATGGAAAGGACTGAATCAGCCATATTGATTTGGCACCATTAACCCAAGCGGAGCTGTTTTGAGGTCTGTTAAGTGTTCTGCGAGTATTACCATGATGGATGCCTTTTGACACGCGCGCTGCTTTTTGTAAATGTCAAATGAATTACTTTTATTGGACTCCCTGCAGCAGCGGCAGCAATCCCCTCCAAATGTGAGGCTGTCCAGCATCTAAAAGAGTCCATATCATGAATAAAAAATCAGCCTGAAAAATTCCACCATCAGCGCTGGAACTCTCTTTAATGTATCATGTAAATTTCCATCGGCATTTGCTGATTAGTTTGCCCCTGAAATTAACTGGTCAATGGAGAAGATAAGTGCTAGTGGTGGAAATGGGAAACACAGAAATGTACAGTGCCGTGTTCCCTCTGTAATTTTAGTTGAACCGTGAGGCTTGTGGGGTTTCATTTTTAAAGTAAAAGAACTGCGGCCAATAAAGTTTCTTTTTATGGCTGATTTAAGAGTGCATGTCTTTCCAGCTCTGAAAATTAAACCATATTTTAAGGTTTGAGTACCACTGATGGAAAGTCTTTCTCACGTATTAATGAAAGAGAAATTTTGTTCATGTACTAACCACCCACTCCTCGGAAGTTTTGACTTCTATTGTTTTTGGACTCGTTTGTTGCTCTTTATTAACCTTTGACACAATTGACTATGTGCACGTTAGCATATGCTACTTCCGGTGCGGAAAGTCCTGTGGGGAGCTTTGTTTCCGGTGTCCTATTCGCGCCTTGTTTACGGTCCAAAACAAATTAAGCAAATGAATGAATCAAGCGGCGATTTACATTTCTATAGATGCCTTGGGCATTTACCCAATATATCTGTAAATGATGTTCATCGACTTGTCAATATTTTTCCCCCGCGCCTCAGAGCAAAAGAGAAAAGGGATTCCCTCGTTTATCGCGGGTGTTATGTTCTAAAAATAACCAGTGATAGGTGAAATCAAGTAGCCAATTTTATTTTTTGACGGTGCAAAACGTTTCGTCGACATCCAGTACTGCACTTCAGAGTCACACTGCTAGCGATTGATGCAGCGATTCTGTATTGTACAGGAGAGACGTCACGGAGGAGATCGTCTGCAGTGGTCAGGACGCAGGACACAATGTGATGTGATGAAAAAAAAAATAAGTGCGCAAACTTGCACTAAAAAATCTGCGAAACAGCGAGGTGAAAGGTGAACCGCGTTATAGCGAGGAACCACTGTAAATTTGAAGGTAAGTCACAACATACCCTTCGTAAATACTAATGTGTAGAAACCCTTACCAGCAATCATTCATTTTTTGTGTGGCTTTTTTCACGGTTTGTTAACATGCTGTGTAGGTGTGTACTTGACTAGCTGGTCTCGACATAACGGGAAACATCTGGTTTGACTATTCTTCACCTGTAGTTTGAATGCTGAACATTTGCCTGTTTAAATCATAAGACCAGTCACTATACAGAGATGTGCTTCTGAATGTGGACGATGTGTCTTCTGCATGCAGTGATGCAGTTCTGCTTGTGTTGAGTGATGTAAACAACCGATCAATCTAAACTCTTTAAACGTCAAAATTGAGCATTAGATTTTTTTATGACACACAGTGGTGAGTGTTCCCACCTTCTGCTCTTTGTAACTTAAAGCGATCTTTCCGTTTTCGAATTTTGGACATGATTTTGGAGTATATCTTCGCAGTAGCGATTGACCGCAAAGTAAAGCTACCGGAAATGTACAACCCTACACTCGGTCTCAAACCAGGAAGTTAGCATTTTCTCGTGCACAGGGTCTATATCAGTGCCAGTATGGAAAACTGTTTACATCTAGTGACTCCACAGCAACATGTTAATGCTAGAGCAGGCTAACTGTGACTGCCAGCAGCCACAGATGTAGCAGTGTTTGCAAAGGTGGTAATACCATATTAGCAAAAATAGCAGTGGTAACATTAGCAGCATACAAACTGGAACATAGTGATGTGTCGGTCGCGAACGAAACGGCTCTTAGAGCCGGGTCTTTGACGTGAACGACGCAAGCCGGCTCCTTATCGTGAGCCGTGTTTTTTTTTTTCTTTCTCTCACCCTCTCTCTCGCACTTTTTTTCCGCTTCACTCCGCATGTGCAGTGTTGCCAACTCCTCAGTAAGGAAAATCGCTATTGGTTGTCCTAAAAGTCGCTAGAAGTCGCTAAATGACGTCATCACCTAATTTGCATAATTGGTCATGCTAATGTAATTGTAACCTACGCTGCTGGAGAGAGAAATAACATCGTGGACGAGACATAAAGTGAGCAAAAAACTTCCTAAATGCATTTAGAATTTATTTAGAACTACAAATTAAATTTCTTTTAGCAATTATTGTTTTTTGTAATGTCACAATTCCAACCCTGCTCCTTTACCTGGGCTTGGACCGGCAAAAGTGACCCAAAATAGGCACTCTGGTGGAGTTACTTTGTGTGTGTGTGTTTATAAGTAGTTTTAAACCTGATCCACAAAACAGCATAAGAGTAAAAGAAGAACTGACTGCGTTACAGCACCTGCTGCTTGTTGAGAGTTAAAGCGATATGCGCTTTCACGTCTTTTTTTAGGGACTTTATTTAGAAAAAAAGTTGCTAGGGGGTCTGAAAACTCGCTAAATATAGCGACAAAGTCGCTAAGTTGCCAACACTGCGCATGCGAGCCTTGTGCTTTGCGCTGGGAAGAGGGGGGAGGGGCGATAGTTACACTCAGTAGCACAGGAACAGAGCCGGAGGGAGAGAGAGAGAAAGAAAGCCAGGGACAACAACGTCACATTAGAAAGATATAGTAATCATCCACAACTTTTTCAGTTGAGGATGAAAAAGGATTCGGAAAGTTTATTCATGCAGGCCCATATGACAGAGAATATGCATCTTTTTTTTGTTTTCATATTTTAATTTATATTTAATTGTGTTGTGGTTTGCAGTGTTTTGTGTTTTTTCACTTTAAATTTGTTTAAAAGGAAAAAGATGAAAATTTAAATAGTTAAATGTGAATAGTTGATTTTTGTATTATATGATTTATTTATTACATTTTATGTGGAGTGAATAAATAAAAGTATATTTACGGTGGCCCCGAGAGACAAAGCACGTAAAAACTCCAAAACACGTACAAAAGACAACAGAAGTGCTCCAGGATGCTAGGCGCAGTGTTGAGCTTTTGTTACCTAGAGGCTACAGAAGCCAGCAAGTACCAACAACCAGATTTGGTGTGTGATAGTAACAGGTAAATGAACATTTTTATTATTTGAATATATATGAGTGCTTGTGTATAAATACACAAACAATACACATATGCTTTCAATTGTGTAATTTAAGTGATCTAGGTAGCTCTGTTTTGGAAGTTCAGTTAACGCTAGAAATGTGCTTTGGAGTTTGTACGTGTTTTGTCTTTAAGGGCCACCACATATATGTATATATAAACATATATAAATAAAACCACTTTTTTTTTACATTAGCAATTCCTTTTGTGCATAATTTTATAATATTGTTAATAATAAATTAATTAAAGCAACAAAACAACCTGAAGAGCCGGTTCGGAGCCAAAAGAGCCGGATCTTTTTAGTGAGCCGAAAGAGCCGGTTCTCTAAAAAGAGCTGGAAATCCCATCACTACTGGAACAGTACTTATAAAGCGGTGGCCAAACCGAAGGTGACATTTGCTCATCCCTGCTGATATATCCTATTCATAGTGCTAGTTGATAAGCTGCTATAGGGCTCACATTTGTTGCATTTGTGCACAGACCCTTTGATTTCTTTTCTCCTAGGTGTTCTTTTTTCTTTTCACTTTGTTCACCACTATTCACCATTTTATTCAAGAAGGTCAATAGAGAGAAAAATAAAGCTCTTCTAGCTAGCAGTTAGCAAGTGTGCTAGCTAAATGGCTTAGCCTAAATTCAAATTCAAATTTTATTTGTCACACACACACAACCATACACAGTATGACATGGGGGTGAAATGCTTGTAGCTGTACAATGCCCGACCATTAAATGACAGAAAAAAAAGTTTTACAGTATTTACAATTTATAGGTTACTACAAAATTACTTAGAAATTTACAGTAAAAAATGTGCAAATAGCAGAAAGAGATTATAAAAATTATAAATTATAGGAAATGTGTGGTGGTGCGTGTGGTGATGTGATGTGTGTGAGAGTCCAGTCTTATAGTGATGTGTGTGGGAGAGTCCAGTCCTACACCTGGTTCAGGGCCCGAATAGCCTGGGGGAAGAAGCTCCTCCTCATTCTCTCTGTTTTGGCCTTAAGGGAGCAGAAGTGCTTCCCAGACCTCAACAGTGAGAAGAGTCCATTGTTGGGATGGGAGAGGTCCATCATAATCTTCCTAGCTTTGGTCCTGCACCGCTTGGTGTAGATGGACAGCAGCAGGTCAGGGAGCTCTGATTGAATGATGCGTTTGGCTGAGCGCACCACTGTTTGCAGATCTCGTCTGTCCTGCTTGGTGCTGTTCCCAAACCAGGTGCAGATGTTTGCCGTCAGGACGCTCTCGATGGTGCAGGAGTAAAAGTTCTTGAGCACCTTCAGTGGCAGATGGAAGTCTCTAAGTCTTCTGAGGAAGAAGAGACGCTGACGGGCTTTCTTAACCAGGGTGTTGATGTGGCAGGACCATGACAAGTCCTGAGTGATGTGGACACCCAGGTATCGGAAACTGTCCACTCTCTCCACTGGCGTGCCACTGATGATGAGGGGTTTGTAATTCCTCGCCTGCTTTGTAGTGAAGTCCTTGATCAGCTCCTTAGTCTTGCTGATGTTTAGGAGGAGGTTATTCTCCTGGCACCAGGTCTCCAGGTTCCTAATCTCCTCCAGGTAGGCCTGTCTCGATGTTGTCGGAGATCAGGCCTACAACAACAGTGTCGTCAGCAAACTTGACAACGGAGGTGGTGTCTGATGTGGCCTAGGCTTTATTAACTCAACATAGCTAAAATTTATGGGATAACTGGCTTCAAGTAGTTTGTGCTCAGCTGAGGCCAGCTTCCTTTTTTAAATTAATCTTTCCAAATGAAGCAGACATAAAATCTGATGTTTCGTTGGAGTGCTGGATTTGTATTTTATAACTTTTCACTGTAGATCTCAGTGCAAGAGAAGGTCAAAACCAAAACAAACCTAACAGAAAGTCAGCAAAATCTTTACAAGTGGCCAACAATCAACAATCTGCTTGTTAAAAAGAATGAATCCACCGGGCAGTGCAGCAACACCAAAAGCCCTGAAATACCAGAGAAGACAACTAAAGCACAAGATGCCAGAATTATTTCCATGGTTAAGAAAAACAACATCATAACATTGAGCCAAGTCAAACTGTAAAAGCAGCCAAAGACTTTCTCAAGTTAAACATATGGGATGTTCTTCCCTGATTATTTCAGTCACCTGATTTCAAACCCTTTACAGATACAGAAAGAGTCACAACCAAAGAGTGGCTGAAGATGGCTGCAGGTAAGGCCAAGCAGAGCATCTCAAAGGAGCAAAGCATTTGGTGATATTCATGGGATCTGGGCTTTGTGCAGAAACTGAGTGCAAAGGATTTTATCCAATAACTGAAAGAAAGCCTTTTTTTTTTTAAAATCCAATTTTTTTTACTGAACTACTAAAATGACGTGTTTGTCCAACCAATTATGGACCTAACTTTAACTATTTTGTTTTTTTCACTGTTGTGGGTAAAAATGTCACAATCCTGGGTCTTTTAACCCAGCGTTTTGAGTTTCACCTTATTTTGATGTTTATGCTTTATGTTTAAGTCCTTTAGGTTTTCTAAGTTCATTCTACTGTGCCTAGGTTGCCATTATAGTATTTTAGATTGCCCTTGTGTCTTCTACCCCTGTGTTTTGGTTTCGCTCACCCTTTATGTGTTTCATGTCTGGGTGTCTCATGCTGTCAAGTTCATGTTGTCATGTCTTCATTCCAGGCTGTTTACTATGTTACTGTGTAAGTTCCTTTCCTGTGTGCATTGTGTCTTGTTTTGCTTCCCCTTGTCTCGTTAGGTCTGATTTGTCCCAGCTGGGGGGCCACCTGTTCCCAATCCTCTCTTTATCTTTCTGTGTATTTAAGTCCTCTGTCCTCCTTTGTTTAATGTCAGGGCATCTGTTGTCTTTTGCGACATGTCTATGTCATGTCAGGTATCTTTGTATCCACGGCAAGTTTCATGTTTAGGGTTTTTCATGTTTTATTTTTAGTTTCCCCAGTTTAGGTTATTGTTTGTTCTCGTCTTTGTTTGACTTATGCATTACTTTATATTTTTCCATCAGCCATATTAAACGGCTCGTTTTTTTGTTGACTCAAGTTACGTTACACGTTCTATTTTGTCTGCACTCGGGTCTACTGTTCATACTTCACACAGTCAGCTACTCAGTCAGACTGTGACAAAAAAAATGTATGCAACTTGAGATTGAACAAGTGTGAGGCTGAAGCAGTGTAGAAATGTCCCAACAAGTAAAGCAAGTACTGCCTTAGTTGCCTTACTGTTATGTTAAAATAGGAATTTTCACCCAGTGACTCCAGTGGATCATTGGGCTTTCAAGAGTTAAAATTTTCCCGTGAGCCAGTTTTAGAAATAACAGAATAAATAGCTTTCAGGTGGTTTCAGGTGGTTTTGGGCGATCGTGGCTCAAGAGTTGGGAGTTCGCCTTGTAATCGGAAGGTTGCCGGTTCGAGCCCCAGCTTGGACAGTCTCGGTCGTTGTGTCCTTGGGCAAGACACTTCACCCGTTGCCTACTGGTGGTGGTCGGTGGCGCCAGTGTCCGGCAGCCTCGCCTCTGTCAGTGCGCCCCAGGGTGGCTGTGGCTACAATGTAGCTTGCCATCACCAGTGTGTGAATGTGTGGATGACTGGTTGTGTAAAGCGCTTTGGGGTCCTTAGGGACTAGTAAAGCGCTATACAAATACAGGCCATTTACCATTTCTTTTATTTTGCCATACCGTCTAACCTTAGCCTTTTTTAAAAACCCCAGACCACGCTCTTACAAACATAACCAGGTATGTTTTTATTCTCCCAAGCTGACCAGGCTTTAACCCCAGTTTTTCACATCAGGATTTTTCTTTCACATCTGATATGGTTTCTACATAAACTTTGTATTCCTGCCAGCAGAGAAAATGTTATGCTTTTTTCTTGGAGTCATTTGACAAACCAAGAAGCTTGATTTGTGAAGCTATTTATTATATACATACAAATATACTTTAAACACAGCACAAACAAACTGAGACGGCAAATACTTTTTAGTTGAGTAGCAGAGTTATCATAACCTTGAAATAATAACAAGCCAAAGCCAACACTTTCAATAAAACTACCACATGAGCAAATAGCAACAACAAACAGAGTCACAGCTATTAAAAGTGAATGAACATGCAGCACAAAGACCACATCTTACACTGAGTAAAAGGGTTATATTAAAAAAAGAAAGCTAAAACAAATCACATTTATTTTACAAACACACTGAAATAGACATCCTCCATCAAAATGCTTTTGAACCAACAATGAACAGACATAAGTGGGAGGAAACTAGAAATAATTTACAATGCTAAATTAATGCATAACAAACATAACACAAGGTCGACAGCTACTTTTTGTGACTTAAATTTACTATTAATTTCAGAAGCACTTATGTTTAAGTCTAGAGTGAACCTTCTAGGAGTACAGTACTGTGCAAAAGTCTTGAGCCATTCTCATTTCTTTATATTTAGCTTTCAAAGTGGGAAATAGGTGCAATGATTTAGGGATAACACACACATTGTTTCATTCTGTGTGTTTTTCAATGCAGGTATGCTCTTACTGCTTTGACAGTGTGTTTGGGATCATCGCCATGATGAAAAATGAAGCTTGTCAATCAGACAAAAATGTATAAATTTTCCTCATTTTTTAAAGATCACACTGCCTAACAGAAACTGTAATAATACCTTTTTAATACTATTGTTATATGTTTTAAACTGCATGATGTGTGATGTAAAATGAGCTAGAAAAAGGTGGGTTTATTTGAAGCATTTCTGAAAACAAAATAAAATAAAAACATTCTTAATTGCTACTCTGCCACATACTACATCTACTTTTATGACTGTAAACAGCAACATTTAAGAAGTGTTGTGTTTAATAACAGTTTCCGCAGTGTTCAAGGTAGAAAGAGTTAAGTGCAGGTTTATTCATGTGAGTCCCCAAATATCTCAAACCAGAAACTTAGTCAGTGACTTTATGTGCCTGAGCCGCATCCATCTGTGGGTTGTATGAAGATGGTACATTCCACATCCTGTTTCTAAGCTGGACAGCACAGTTACACCCATAGAAGAAGTCTTTCTCTGCAGATGTCTTAGACACACACACCCACACGCGCGCGCGCGCTTTTCCTTCCTTCAGTGGGGTATATAAAGAGAAGCAGAAGACTCCTGCATGGGGCAGCAGCAGACCGACTCCAACAAACAACAGCTTTTCTTCAGCTGACGTGTGTCTATGTCCGCTCCACATTTTGAGCTCTTTCCATATACGAAGATTGACTGGTAAGTAACAGCTTTGGTGAAACTATTTTACTACACTAAAATTCCTTTGCAATTTGGCAAATGTTTGTTTATAACTTCCAGATGTGAAGAAATGTATTTCCATCTGAGAGTCATTTAAGAACTGTTGTTGTGCAATCACAACAACTCTGAGTGAGTCTAACAAAGCTTCTAGCACATCACTATATGGCCTATCACTCTTACTGATACACTTTGTTGCATTTTAATTTAGTTATGTAGTTGGATCACATTTTCACATTTTCCACCAAATTAACTAAATGTAATAACCAAGTGGTTATAACCTGAACATTATCAGTGGGCAGTAACTGTGAGAAAATGACCAGAGTTATTAATGTATGTGCAAATGAAAAAACTAACTAACCAGAGGTTAATCACTAACTATGAACATGCTGCCTCTACAAACCATTTAATGCATCCCAGACTTAGTCTGCTTAAATAAAGGCTTTAACGAGAGTCTTTGGCTCTTTTCAGGGTTTTATTGTTTTACCTGCAGGGTTTTTTTTTCTGTGTCAGCAGTTGCCCCAAAAACACTGAAAAAAACAAACACATTAAGCACTCCAGTGTTATTTGAAAACAGAGAAGTAGTGTTGTAAAGTAACAAAACAGGTTTAATTATGATTACAGTTATTCATTTGATGACAGTTTTGCAGATTCACTTCAGCATTCACAGTGTCATACTTCATCCAATCCACTAACTTTTTGAGTTAGGTCAATTGTGTCCTTTTTGCTTTAATATATTCATTTGGTGGGTATTATTACTCTCCCAAGTTAATATTTTACTAAATATGACCGTATAATAGCTCAGCTGCAAAAAGAGAAAAGGTAATGACCATTGTGGTGACTAATCAAACTGCTGGATTCAAACTTGGCCCTAGGTGTGAATAAAGCAAAAGGATGCAAACAGAGACAGTTGGTGTACTCAGTGACTCATTAAATCCACAAAACAAGAAACAGGACAAAAATGACATCAGCCCTTCAGCCCAGATGGGGGTTACCAAAACCCTGCTTGCAATAGGCAGAGTGGGCTGCCACTGCTGTGCAGGAAGGCGTGCAGCTAGTGCCATAAAGATTACATAAGTATAGGAAAGGCTGATTTAAGCATTATATACACAAGTTCTGCTTTCAAAGATGCTTGCAGGGTGCACACTACATGGAGTCTGTGGTAAAAACACCTGGCTCAGAGTAAAACCCACTGTTGTATAATGTGGGGGTGTGTGCTGGATGACTCATCATACAGCACAGTGAGCGCTCTGTTTTCACCTGAACCACCAGTGGCACAGTTTGCCTCATTGGGATGCCTTGGAAAGACAGAGTGATGCAAAGTATCATTAAGCCCAATATAACCTACACAATTGGAAATATCCCATGCATCATGGCACAAAACTTAATGTGGGAGGACCTCTTGGAGTGGGCATGCTGGTTGAACCTTTCATCCCCAGTAAGAGGAAATACATGTCAAACCGCTCTGCTAAGTTATACCTCTGTTTCTTTTGCCTTTACTGAAGTCTCAAGTCTAAAAGCAAGGCTCTTAGCAACAGTAGTTGCATGATTAAGCCAAAAACAACCCGAAGCCTTGAGGGTGTGAGGGGTGTGACTTTGACATTAAATAAACCCATCTGTATTTTCTTTTTATTGGAAAACAGTTTATCTACACGTGGATTCAAAAGGTCAAACATGCAAACATGCAAGTTATCTCTTTATGCATCATAAAGCATAAAACACAACCTGATATTTCCATCCATCCATTCAGGTCATTTTAAAAAGCTAACAAAAGGCACATTATCATCAGACAACAACCACTGCATTTGAGATTGGAGTTCAGCAAATGCAATCCTCATTTTACTCACTGTTTACCACCATGCAAAAAAGCCTGCTACGATGTGATTGGCTAACTTGTGGTCTACAAGTGGCTGCTGAGAGAAACCACACATTTCCAGTAATGAAAAGCTTCTCCTTTGTCCTTAGATTATGTATGTGAATGCAAAGAGTAGCAAGCTTACAACCATAATCAGAGAGCTTACATTGTCAAAAACAATGGGCGTCGCAGGGGGGCTCAACCCACCAGCTCTTTGGTTGAAACAGAAACAGGCTGAACTACGGGGCTGCAGAGTGTGCTGTGTCTTCCTGTCTAATGTGCCTCTATTTGCTCTTAAGTTATAGAAGTTGTATCTTTACATCTTCTCTCTCATTATTGATTGAACAGCCAGGCTCTGTTAATCCACAGCTTTATTTCCTGAGTTTTTGTATGAAGGTTTTGATATCTGAACTAAGAGTGACTGCACTGCTAAAGCAGGAAACTTTCATGAGTGGGCTCAAACCACAAAGGTAACAGTCGAATGTGCTGACCTATTACCAAAGAAACAACCGCAGTTTGAAAACACTGAGGTCACAGTGTGGCTTACTATTAGCACTTCTATACGTGGGTTAACCATGAATTAAAAGCAAAAAGTTGCTTTATGTCACAACCTTTATGTAATCTGACCTGATGTTAGCAAAGAACAACTTTGAACAACTACAGACTGTTCCCTTTTCTATAAACTCAAACAGACTCAACCTTTTGACCACCAGTGACAGATATGACTGGCTCAATAAGTTAGAATATGTAAGATATGGATATAAAATGCCCAAAACCACCTAAAGATTCAGATTTAAAAGTAAAAAAAAAAAAAATTAAAAAAAAAAAAAAAAAAAAAAAAAAATATATATATATATATATATATATATATATATATATATATATATATATATATATATATATATATATATATATATATCACAGTAATAAAAGCATGCAGTTACATTTCAAACATTTGGGGAAAAAACTACTGCCACTGTATAACATACAATCACTGGTGCTACTAGTAGTAATAACACATACCCCCATTTTTAAATCCCCTCATAATGATTTCAGGAGCTTTGCTTTTGTTTTCTGCCACAGCTCAGCTTCATGTACCTTTATCATCTACAATATGTTGTCTTCTTTTAGTCTTTCCTTGGTATTAATAACTAATCAGTATCTGTCTTAATTAATTTATTCATTTGTTTATTTAGTCAACTCTGTCTGTCAAAGAACTTTGCAAACTGACATGTAAATAAAGTCTATTAATATTATTGCCAAACTAAGTAATCTTACTTCAGTAAACACACTGAAGTAAGATTCTTTGTGGTTTCCATTCATGACTGGAATAAGTTTTTTTTCTTTAAACATGATAAATGCTCTGTGCTGAAGCTTATGTCATTTTTCCACGTTCTGTAACCACAAAAACAAACATTATTTCTGGAGTGAAAATAAATCACAAAACACTAAACTTGTCTTTCTTGACCAGGAGCTTGCAGGAATGGGAGTAACTATGAACCAAGTCTCTATCCAAGCCACAAACACACATGCCAGCCATATGTGACATAAAAGATATAACCCGAAAAGTATTTATCGAGGCATGTGGAAGGTTTGGTTACACCCCAACTTCATCTTAGCATGTGATCTTTTTGGACTTTAAACCCAATTTTCCAGAGGTGGAAGGCAGATCAATTTGAAAACAGGCCTTTAGGATCTTGACAGATGAATTGGAAAGAAAAGAATTTTACCAACAGTAAATAAAACAAGATGGTTGCGCAGCTTCTTTGTAGCTCCTGTAATGGTGTCGGTCTTTAATTCTGTTATGGAGGTGAGCACATTCTTCTTCACTTTCTTTATGTTCTTACAGATTCTGCTTCAGTCTGTGGCATGTGCCCAGATTTGGACTTGTTTAAAGTTGCATGACACTGACTCTAATATTTCACCCAGCATTGCTAATAATTTAGTATTCACACATCCTCTCTTCCCTCCTAGTTCCTGTCTGAAATCACCCACCCTGAGCAATCACTATCATGTCTGATGAAGCTACCATCGCGACTCCTTCTCCTGCTCCTCCCGCTCCCACTGGACCTCCTCCCAAAGTGACAAACCGTGGCCGCGCCGCAGCTCCTGCTGCCAGCGCCAACTCTGAGACAAGCGACATCCCCGAGTATGAGTACTTTATTCAACCAGGCCCCAGGGGATACCCTCCTCTGACAGGTGACGGAGGAATTTTGTGTGTTTATGTATGTGATACGTTTCTTGAAAATATGCATGCATTGAGAAAAAAAGTCCAGTAAACCCAAAGGGGAAGACGCTTGTCAGATCATCTAAAGAACTGGATGAGTCTGTTCTTCTCGACAGTAAGCTGTTATTTATAGAAAATTAAAAAAAAAAATTGTAATTTGAAGACACAGTGGGTCTTCTGTGGAGAAGATAAAGCCCCTTTCCTGTCAGTCTCCAGTACGTTTTACGCATGACTGACACATGAATGACGTCCAAAGGGGATAAATTCTGCTCACTTCCTGCTGCGTGTCACTGCACTGCAGTCTGAAATACCGTCAAAGAGCTGCACACACAGAGATATCCAGATGTAACAGGAATTTATGAAAGTCATGACTGGAATTACATCAGTAAACAACCGCAAATGAACAGTCGATTGAATTTCCCTATTGACGCAACACTTGTGTTTTTAATAAGGAGAGAACAGTTCAGACTGTGTTCCCAAAAGATAACTTTTCATCACATAAACTGTTGACTACAACCATCCAAAGGCTTTCTATGGGAGGCAAAGCACAAAATAAGAGTGACCTTTTCAATGCAGAGAGCAGGACTAGGGAACCACTGAAGTGTAATATTAAGCCAGAGATATAACCAAGTTAAAGTTTTCAAATAAGGTCATTTGAGGACTTTCAGCTCAGCCGTCCCCACTGCAAGTGAATAAACTTGATAAAGTTTTGAACTTTTGAAGAACATACTGGGTTCTGAATATCACGTAGGTCAGAAATAATAAAAAAAAAAAAAAAGTTTTTCCAGAAATATACAGTTTTTTCTGAAAGCATGATCAGCATCTGATATCCAATTTCTCTACAGATGCTTCTCTTCATTTTCTGTCACTCATCTGATTTCCTCCAAAGTGTGGCGATCACTGTCCTCTTGTGGTAGGAGGAAAAAAAAAAAGAAACATTGAGAATTTATTCATCCTGTGTCTTCTCTCTTTGTTTCTCCCTGTCTGTTCAGAATATCTGGACATCAGTGAGGTGGACATGATGAAAAGGCCCGATGAGAGCAACAAGATAGCTCATCACACCGCGCTGTACCACTCTGACTATCTAATCGTGCGCAGAGGACAAGAGTTCCAGGTCATGATCACCTTCAGTCGTCCCTACAAACCTGCTGAAGATAAGTTCGCTTTGGAGTTTGTCATCGGTTAGTCAAATCCACTAAGTACTACTCTTATCTGTGGCCTCATGGAGCAGGTGGTAAAATAGTTTTAAAGTAAACAACTAAGAGCTTAAAGGTACTTTTTGTAATTACCTTTTACAGTATTTAACTAAAAACATCACTACCAGGGGACAACATTTTACCAGATAGATGTGTTGCAATGCAAGAGATTCACTTTTTAGGATTTCCTTATCTGGATTATTTGGCATGCATCAAGCCGGGGTGTCGACATTTTCACATCTGTGCTTCTCTTCAAGTTTTAATATTTATTTTCAACCAGCCTGATCTGTTTCTCTCCTAGTGAGGCTTTAAATTTCTTCCAGGCCACTGTGACAAATAAAAATTCAAGGAGTTCTTAAATGAAACTTTCACTGATTCGCGGCACCATCTAGCGGTACAAAGTGGTATTACATGCAAAAGTCAACACGTTAATAACGGTACAATACTCTGTTTTTGGTAACTATAGTCCTTGATGTAAATATATAAAAAATTGTGTACGTTGCTGTTCTGTGTCATGTTTGTTTGTATATGTGTCTTTCTTGCTGCTGTTACAACCAAATTTCCCCTTGTGGGACAATTAAAGGATTATTCTATTTCTATTCTTGGTGCTACCTCAGTTTTGAATCCTGTTAATAATATTAGCTAAGTTTGGAGTATTTCTAAATAGTTTTAGACAAAAGGCTTTATGTGTCCTTGACCCAACACAGCTGATTTAAATGGCTACATTACCTCCTAAACATGTCTTGAAGTTCTCCCGAGGCCTGGTAATGAACTAATCATTTGATTCAGGTGGGTTGACCCAGGGGGATATCTAAAAAAAAGACACCGGCCTTTGAGGCCTGGAGTTCCCCACCCCTGCTTTAGATGAAGGTGTGTTTGAGAACCACAGTTTTTTTTTATTATTGCTTTAGGAACAATCAGAGCAGACCTGCATAAACATAAATCACCAGAATATATTTACTTAAAGGTGATGATGTAAATGTGCTGATATTTGCTGCTCCCTCAGGCTCCAGCCCTCAGTTCAGCAAGGGCACCTACGTCCCTGTCTTCCCCACAAAGCAGCGTCAGACCACTTGGGAAGGCCGCATCACAAACACCTCTGACAACGTGGTCACCATGGCCATCACCCCAGCAGCAAACTGCATTGTGGGGAAGTACCAGATGTACGTTGCCGTGGTGACACCTTATGGCATCCGCAGGACCAGGAAGGAAAGCACCAGGGACATGTACATCCTCTTCAATCCCTGGGTGGCAGGTGTGCTGTGTTGTTTTCTTTTTTTATGTGTATGTCTTTGAAAGTCTGAACTGTAACATCCCAGTTTGGCTTTCGTCCTACTCAAACACCCCACATGTTGTCTTCCCTCAGAGGATGCTGTGTTCCTGGATGATGAGACGGAGAGGCAGGAGTGTGTGATGACCGAGATGGGGATCATCTATCACGGCGCCTATGATGACATTGCTGAGAGGGACTGGAACTATGGACAGGTAGGAGAAAACAAGACTGAGGCACTTCAGGGCTTATCAGTTAAGTCTTATGACTGACCTGAGGGTTTTTATGCCTAGTTCAACTATGGAATCCTGGATTCCTGTTTGTACATCATGGACCGGGCTGAAATGCCCATCACCAACAGAGGAGACCCCATCAAAATCGTCAGAGTAGCCTCTGCCATGGTGAGAGCAATGCTAATATGAGTGCTGCTTTCCCGTACCCTGTGTTTAATCAGAGCAGTGGATATCTAAAGCCTTGTCTTTTTCCTTGCAGCTGGACTCTCGGGATGATGAAGGCGTTTTGGTGGGGAACTGGAGTGGTGACTACACCTACGGAGTGGCACCCACTTCCTGGACCGGCAGCACGGACATCCTGCTCACCTACAACAGCAGCAAGATGCCTGTCTGCTACGCTCAGTGCTGGGTGTACGCTGCTGTTTTCAACACCTGTGAGAGCTTTACTGGATCTAAGTAGCTCAAAAATGACTCTCCATTTCAAACTATATACTTATTTATTTATAAGAACTCTGTGAGGAAAAACAAATCTGTTAAGGAAGGTTCAGCATAAGATAGATAGATAGATAGATAGATAGATGGATGGATGGATAGATATAACAGCATAATGGCCCTTTGGCTCCCTTCATCTTTGACCTCACAAAAAATGTTCATAATAAGTTTATGATCTCTAGTTCCTTCAGATTCTCAGTCAGGTCCAACCCTGTCTTGGTATGTCTGATTTTATTAAAATACATAAATGAATAAATAAACAACTGCCAAAATCCTCAGTTTGGGGGTTTAAACATGATGTCTGCTCATCATTGGTTGATGTCACAGTGGGTGCCTTTTACATACAGTCTCCTTTGACTCTGCACCAGCTCACTCAGTTTACAACCACATCTCTTAAGCTCTTGACTCCTGCCCTTGTTTTTGATTTGATTGAAGTTCTGCCTCTGCATTTCAGTCTTACGCTGCCTGGGCATCCCATCTCGGGTCGTCACCAACTACTACTCAGCTCACGACAACGATGGAAACTTGAAGACTGACATAATCATGGATGAAAACGGCAGGATCGATCGAAACAGAACCAGGGACTCCATCTGGTACTGAAACTTTCCAACAGATATCCTGAGATTTCTTTACTTGCCTTGGTCTAGATGTTTTGCGCTCCTGTTGGTAGGTGTCTGTTAACACACTTCAAACAGTAGTACTCAGAATCAGATTTTTTTGTTCTCCAGAGAATTGCAACAAAATTTACTGAGAAATAAATTTACAGTATTCTCGCAGGAGCACCAGATAATCAAGATTAAGTAATTGATTCTGAAAATATACCTAAATTAGATACAAACTAAACTGGATTATATATTTACCACTGTTTCTTTTTTTTGTCAGGAACTATCACTGCTGGAACGAGTGCTACATGTCCAGACCTGACCTCCCTCCTGGCTTTGGGGGCTGGCAGGTTGTGGATGCAACACCACAGGAGACCAGTGATGGTGAGCAAAAATTTAGCAAGGATTCCCAAATTAATAAGGTTAGGGAATTCTATAATCTCCTCCCTTGGTTTTCCCAATACTGTAGGGTTAGGTCAAAGCAATGTAAAAGGAGAGGCAAATGTTTTCTGTGCTTTGAGTCACACTGATTTTTTGATTTTTCCTTTGTAATCCATAAAGGCATGTACAGATGTGGACCTGCGTCAGTCCAGGCCATCAAGCACGGACAGATTTGCTTCCCATTTGACGCTGCGTTCGTGTTTGCCGAGGTGAATGCCTTTGAATTACTCTCTTTCTAGAATTACTGAGAATGAGTTTGTATTTAATGACGTCGCTTGCTGGTTGTTGTGTTTTATGACCGATAACCAGGCAGTTTGATGACAGAAGGCACACAGTATTTGTTTTTACAGTGCCTATTTCTTTCCTTCTACAGATTAACAGTGATGTGGTGTTTCATTCCCGGAGGAAAGATGGGACCATGGAGCCAGTCAGAGTGAACCGAACTCACGTAGGCCGCCTGGTTCTGACCAAATCTCCGGGAGATGTGACCCGCCGCGACATTACAGATCAATACAAATTTGCTGAAGGTCAGGGACTACATTGAACACAAATGTCAGTGTTTCAGGAAGCAGCAGATCTTGACATCATGAAATAATGAAAAAAAGAAAAGAAAATGGAAACACTTGAGCAGAAACAAACTGTTAGGCTTAATTTTTACAGTGATGGATTACCCTGCCCCGCCAGTCTCTAAGTCAGTGTTTAAATCCTTGGAGCTGAAATGCCAGGTGGCAAGTTCAAACGGGAGAACAGCTCATTGTTGGCACTCATGAATGCTGTCGGGCATCATGAACTCCAATACGGTTGCCAGATTAGGCAGTGTTTTTAGGAAAACACTGTGAATTTGAGTTCTTTTCATTTGGAAATCAGCTCCATTTGGCATCATGCTGTATTGTTTTTAACCACAGTTGGTACTCTGGACCAAAAGACTCCTGGTGCTTCATTTATCACAAACTGGGCAAAGATTAGACGATTCTGAGACAAGACCATTTTAAAAATGCAAAGCAAATAAAAAAGGACGTCAGATTTTATTCTGCTAATATACAAACACACTAATGTATTTCAAATGCCCAACACAGGCAGCAGAGAGGAGCGGACAGTCCTGGAAAAAGCAGAGGAGTACGGCTGCAAACGAGAGAAGTTGAGCCCTCCCGCGGCTGATGTGGACGTGGTCCTGCCCAACCTGGAGATCAGCGTGGGTGACAACTTTGAGCTGAACGTGGAGTTCGTAAACAAGAGCGATGAGCGCCGCACTGTGGACGCCTACATCAGCGGGAGTGTGGTGTATTATACTGGAGTTGCCAGCACCGAGTTCCTGTTCCTGACCCCCAGGGTGGTGATTGAACCCAAAATGAGTGAGTCAGGTGTACGGCATGGAAATGAAGAGGCATAGTCATGAACCCACAGATGATTACCAAATGTAGACAACTCTTTTAGTGTAATCCTGAGTTAAGCACAAATGTCTATTTAATCTTTTATCTTATCTCTAACTTTGATTTAAGGAAATATACACACATCAAAGTAGAAATATTTTTATATTTAACAGATAAGAAGGAGGTGGCGATTGTGGAGTCGAAGAAATACATGAAGCGTCTGGTGGAACAAGCTAATCTCCACTTCATTGTTACGGGGAAGATCAGAGAGACCGGTCAAATCATCACCGCAATGAAAGTCGTCACTCTGCGCAACCCCAAACTCATCGTAGAGGTCTGAAATGATTCCTTGTGGTGGCCCTGAGAGGTCAAACGCACTGCATCTTAAGGAAATGCTAGCAAATAGAAAAACACTGGAAAAGCACACAAACACAACGGAAATTTAATAAAAAACAACAGAAACAAAACTAAGAAATACCACAAAATCTAAAAAAAAGAAGAAGAAATAATAAAAAAAAAAAAATCATAAAACAAAATGAAGTGTTTCACAATTATGTGATGGAACAGCTGTGAAAGTGACAAGCTAACAGTAAACGGCTAATAGCAAACATATGACTCGTGTGGTTAAAACACACGTTACCTGCATCCTTTCTTTCCTTTCGACAATGATGAACCCTCTGCTTCTTTTAAGTGTGCCTCAGTGTAACGCTGCACGTTTCTTCACTGCTGCAGTTCGTCCGTCATGTTATCATGTCCCCAGAAACACTTTGTTTCACAATTTATTTAGTTTTTGTTCTTAGAGTTGTTTTCTATTTCTGATGTGTTTTGTGTGCTTTTGCAGCATTTTTCTCTTTGTTGGTGTTCCTTCAGTTGCTGTGTGCATCCTACATCACATTAAAGACAAACCTGGTTCCACTCAGGCAGTTTACTTTGCTTTTATTACATGTTTGATGTCCTATCCAGCAACTGTTTATCATATACAGTTGCTGGATTTTAGGGGTGGATTTTTTACATTTCCTGTGTGTACTTCAGGTGTCTGGTAGAGGCAAAGTGAGTGAAGAGATGATAGCAACTGTGGAGTTCACAAACCCCTTCAGCTTCAACCTGGAGAACGTCTACATTCGCATGGAAGGACCTGGGATGATGGAGCCAAAGTCCAGGTATTACAGGTGAGTGATGATGAACAACTGTTTGTATAAAATATTTCCACACAAAACCAAAACAGGTTTCAGTCTCACTTCATCCCATTGGATCTTTCTAGATTAAAGATTTTATAACCTCCAAATAGTAGCAAAAGAAAAAAAAAAACACACCTATTTCAAAGGTTTCTGCTTCTTGCTTTAATATTTTTGACGTGTTTGTCTTTTCTCAGGTTGGTCATAGGAGGCTCTTCTCTGACCTGGACTGAGTATTTCACTCCGCAGAGGGCCGGGACAAGCAGGGTGATCGCCACTCTGGACTGTCCTGCTCTCCGGCAGGTCCAAGGCCAGGCGTCTGTCACCATCAGCCCCTGAGAATTGCTACATTCACCTACGCCCAGCATTATTTAGCCTCAGTTATTCTTTTACCACATATAGGCCTATATCATTGTTATGCAACTACAGTTTTTTAGCTACATAGCTTCAGCATTGCTAATATTGTTTTCAAATGCTGCACAGATAGTAGTCAAATTAATAGCTAGCTGCTAAATGGCTTATATTTTATATAATATAATCCAGTCGTTAAGTGATGACGTGACGAATCCTACTTCCGGGCCTAAAGTAGTCTGCGTTTAATATGGCTTTTGTGTTGTTAACATGTTTAATGTTTTGTATTTTCTTCTTTTTAATCTCAAAAAGCTCCTAAAACAGTCAGTGATCACTGTTGACCTCCCTCGGCTTTTATTACCGCTAATCATTTATTTAAGCTCAGTTTTTAAAACCTTAGGATGTAACTACAGCCCAGCCCATGCAGCAGTATATGAATGACTAACCTCGTATTGTGGATGGATTATCTCAGTTGTTCTCCTGGCTGAAGTTTGGTCCGTTTACAGCATCCTCCCATGCGATTACATTTGTTCCTGACCACCGAGAACACTCACGTTAACTGTTATCGAGTGGAAAAAAGTTTATATATATTTTGTTTATATTATGCTAACATAGCTGTGTCGCTAGCGTCACGTGGCACATCATTATATACCAGCGAGCCAAACTTCAGTAACCCTACAAATGTCACTGCTGTTTAGTTTTCTGTCTTCATTTATGTTGGAAGTGAAAGCAAAGCTGTACGTTTTAATTTGTTTCCAAAACCCCGCAGTCAGGACATGCTATATTGTATTTAGATAGAAGCTAGCGAGCTAACTTCCTGCTAACTTCTAACTCCGTTAAATGTCATAAATTCCGTTTTCATGGATGTTAAACTCAATTGTTACACCTGGTAGAGCAGAACGCTGATCATTTTATTAAAGATGAAAGACTTTAGACAGTTTTTCAACTCTCAGTAATGCCATAGTGATCGTTTGATATATGGACCTGCAGCGGAGTTTAGGCCCAGACACGGCTAGTGATGTCAGACTTAATGACCGGATATATATAATAGATTCAGTTTTGTAGTAAATGAACTCCAAAGCAAACATATAGAGCCCTTTTCTTGTAAAACACATTTAGCTGTGGACAAAAATGCCACAGACAAGAAAGATTATCATCCCACTGGAGCTTTTCTCTCTTCACTCATGTTTTTAACTCTCATTTTAATACAGTTAACTTTTTAAACTCTTCTATCAGATGATTGACTATGTTTAACAGTTACTTGATTATGAATTAAAATATTTTTTAGATGTTGTTTGCATAATGTCACCACAATTCAAATGAAATTTCACAGTTTACGAATGGACCAGGCAATCATACAGTAAATCTTTATTAGAGTATTGTGACATGTTCTTGGACTAATTAGATGTGATTCAAAGTGCTTTACACTTTACAAAGTGAACATGTAAGATCCAAATGTCAACCAAATCAAAGATTAAAAACTGCATGGTTGTGTAACATGTTTCCAGTGTTTATGTACACATATGTAACTTTTCTAATTCAGTCACAAGTCAATAATTAAACTTTAAATCAGACATAATTCTATAATTCAAACTTGAAATTTCACTGTATATAACTGTAGTGTGAAATGTGCATATTAGTTTTATTATTTTTCTTTTTGGATTTTTCAGACACCTTCGTTTGTAAACAGTGGAAAACTCTTTTCCTTTACTCTCACTTGAATGTGATGAGGTAGTCAGGGTACGCTTGGTTGTCATGAAACACAACATACATGCTGGGGTTATCTATTCTGTCTACCACACTGTTATAGCGGTTGTGAGGCTGCTGGTGGCTTCTAGGTGGAGGCACCTTCATATCATGTCGGCCATGAGTGCAGACGCCTGTGAGGACTCGGGCGACGAACATTAACTGAGAACCATCAGCAGCTGGCTTGGAGTAGGTGGGGTGAGCTGAGTAGTTAGCATTTACAGCAAAGTAGGTCCCACGACCGTATGAAGTTGCTGAGGGTAGGAAGAAAAGAAAAAGAAAATTAACAATAGGTGATCCCATTTACACTGTAGTGTCTTGCAACATAAATCACATGATACCCCTCAGCCTTCTAGCAGTAGATCCTTTAGGTGTCACAAATACCCTGGAAGTACAAGCTGTAGAACACAGATTTACTAGTTCACTAAACCCTCCTTTGTTACATGTACTGCTACTTTAATATCTTTCACCAGGTGTTTTAACTACACTGTTGATTGTAACTGACATGTTTTATTAGTGCATGCAGGAACATGAAAATCTTTCCTTTCAGCCCTATAAGGAATCAAGCGCTGTTATTGTACTAGACCTGAAAACACCTCCACAATCACTTAAACCCAAGATTTCATGTGTCACGAAAGCCACAAATGCTTAACAAGATTAAAAGCAACAACAACAAAGCCTTGCCTTTCATGTCACCCTTGAAACACCAAAGTCACCAGAAGAGAAAATAATTTATTCAGCCTTAATATATGAATGCTCTCGTAATCACAGGGTATTTTTACCTGCATTGTCCTGACAGTATACAGGAACAAGCAGTGGTTATACTGGATTGCCTGTTACTTGTCAAAGGTCTATTTAAACACATTAACCCTCCTCATTTGTAATTAGTAACAAATACTGTCGTTGGGGACTGATGGGGTAAAAAAAACAAAAAAAAAAACAACCCCCCCCCCCCCCAAAAAAAAAAAAAAAAACTCAATACCTTAATAATTAAATCATCTTTAGCAGCAATAAGTTTAAGTAATCATTTCCTGTGTGGCTTTATCAGTCTCGCACATTGTTCTGGTGAAATTTCAGCCCACTCTTCTTTAGCGTGTTGCTTCAGTTCATTAAGGTTTGCAGGCATTCATTTATGCACGGCTCTCTTAAGGTCCCACCACATCATTTAAGCAAGGACACTGGGCCATGGCAGCATTTGCAGCGATTCTGTTGTAGATTTCCTGCTATGCTTGAAATCATTGTGCTGTTACCTAATCCAGTATTGGATTTTTTTTAGCTGTCAGACAGATAGCCTCACATTAGACTCTCTAGAACAGAGGTGCTCATGTTGACTTGTGGTTACAAAAAAAAGAAAGAAGAAGAAGCAACCCTTACAAACAACACACAGTCAACAAACTGTCTGTTTTTAGTTGTACGGTCATAAACTTTAACATTTAACATGCTAACGAGACCTGCAGAGTCTGAGATGTAGCTCTCGGGTGTTTTGCAATTTCTCTGAGCATTATAAAAAGACTATCACCATTTTGCCCAGCAAAGCGCCTGTTGAATCCAGTTTTCATTATGGAGTTGCAATTTTCCTGGGTCGTCCCGTGATACAGAAGTTTCTCCCCTGCTCCTCCTTCGTGTGCGTTCTTATCAAGAATGTGCTTCTTCTGTGCGTCATAGGCGCGGCGCAGGTGAACGTTCTGCAAACGCTCAATCTGACAAGACAGAAGATGGACAAAGGATCAACAAGCTGCCAAACAAGGTAATCCAGGATATTAATTACATCTGAGGGGTAGTTTTATGCTTATATTCTGTGGGCCATAAATTGAGGTGTGCATCTCAGGTATGAGAAGATTCTGTGTTGTAAACATCGATCAATTAATTACCTTAAATCTGCAAATCTGAAAAACTGAAAACATGATGACTTGCCGGCAGGTTTTACAACTGTATTGAAACATCTTTCTTTGTATTGTGAATGAGAAAATTATGTCATTATCAATTCAGTGGACTTCAGGTATATGAAACTAAAACTAAAATCCAGAATGAATGAATACAATTAAAAAATAATAAATCATATCTTTCAAATGGTGAATTTAGTTGACTGACATTGACTGATTTCTTGTAACTTGGAATTACATTATGATTTTTTACTCTTAAAAAATTTATTTATTTACTGATAAATGAAGTTTTTGCATCTATGTTGGGAGTGAAGCACTGGAACAGACTGAGTGAGGACCTGAAACAATGTCCCAGCATGACCACTACAAAGATACGGTTCGCTCCCACTCGCTTTTTACACAAACACTGTGTTTATAAATGTGTGCACATGTATATTTGCATCAGTATGTGTGTATATGGATGTATATATCTCTGGGCATGTTACTGGGGTTACAAAACCAAATACATGCAACAAACTTCAAGGTAGAATTTATGATATGAATATGATATGAAAAGGAAGCAATAATAAATAAACAAATAAATAAATAATGGGAATTACTGTAAATAATATACCTAAATATACATAAATATTAAAGCAAATAAAAATTTTACACTTCATTAATAACATTTAATATCATTGGTTGTACTGACTACAAAAGAATAAAGTAGTGATGAAGCATATAATAAAACAGGTAATACAGTTAGAAACTGAAACGTTCTTTTACGCAGGGAGAGCCACCCACCTTCATCACAGTTTTGGCGACGGTTCGTTTGAAGGCCTCCTTCACTGTTCGGTACTCTGCAGAAGAAGACTCCAGGGGAATGACCATCATAGTTTCACTGGCAGCCATGCTGTCCCAGTACAGAGGGAAAGTAAAGTCTGAAAGAGACAAGCATATATAGCATATACAGCATACAAACGAGAAGACACAGAAAGAGCCTATGCTAAGCTTTATTATTTGCCATTTACTACAAAATCTTGTAGTAAATTCTCATTCCCTCATACAATGCATCAATCATAGATGTGGTGTCTTGATGGAGGGTTGTGGGTAGCGTAGGTCACAGTGGGTAGAGCCATCTTCCTAGACCCCTGTTTCACAAACCCACACACATCTGCCGGCTACTGGGCAATTCTTGGGCACCTTGAGCCTGGGAATTTGAGCTTGGCTCACACTAGGGTGGCCAAAGTCTAGGAGGGTCGGTTGCCTGTTGCCTCTAGCCCTCTGGGACTCCCACCCCTTGGCTGTGAGCTGCCCATTTAAGGGCCTCCTTTCTTCTCCTGCTGGCATGGAGGCACAGATATCGCTGAGATGTGTGGCCTCGGGTCTTTGGTACTCTTGGGGGCTTCAAATGGTTCTCCTGGATCCATCTCTATCTGGCTCTGGCTCCTGAGAGGTGTTATTGCAGCTTCCCACACTCATTTTCGTGTATATTTCGTGACAAAGACACATACACAGTCTCTTCTCTCTCACTCTCTCTCTCTCTCTCTGTCTGTCACACACACATGCACACACAGATATTTATGTAGCTGTGCATTTTCAAAGTTTTGTGTTCGAGGTGTTGTATGATTGTTTTTCTTACAGGTGCGGCAGGTTGCGATACATTATGCATTTCTATTTGTACTCCATCCTTTCATTACATCTTATACACTTTAACATTTGTTTCTTTTGAGTTTGTATTACTCTCAAGCATCAAACTCCAGTATCAGTCGGGCTCATTTTGTAAATCATTGAGAACTATCTTCTCACCTGCGAGATTCTCAAGTCGTTTCAGCTTCGTTGTCTGTCTGCTCAGTGATCGTGTGGCCACCATCGTCTGTAGATTAACCTCCCATGTGAGTCCCTGTGCATCTGTTAATCCGTCTGTTAATTTGTCGGTTTCCAGTTGGTGATTGGCTGTTCTGGGAAGTCTTTCCCAGTTTCCGTTATGTGCCAGGATGCACCAAACAACTCGGAGGTACAAATCCTCCTCCTCCCTGACTCTTACCTCTCTGGCAAGAGCCATTAACTGACACTGATTCATTTTCTGCATCACCCGGGTGACCCCGTCTTTCAACCCGCTTACTGTTAGGGTGCCAGACTGATCGGTTTGCATGAATAAACCCTCAGACTCCACCAGCTCCTTCAGCTCCATCATGTCATCCTGGCTGAGGGGTTCCAGTTCCTCCTTTGAGAAGGTTTTACTGGAGCACTGCGTCTGATATTGATGCTTCAGCTTTTCCATGGCATCGTCAACGTCCTTTTTGGAAAGACCCAGGAACGTGAAGACAGACTGCTGACTTGTAGAGCTGATTTGGAGACTGCTGAGGTATGCACTCACAGAAGGAGGAGGCTGTTGTTGCTGTACTTGAAATGGAAGTACTGGAAGTACTGGAACAAATCAGTAAAAATTTTCAGTAAAATAATTTTGAATCAGTTTTTATTTTAAAATTCACTACACTAAATAACTACACAAGATGTCAGTTTGTGAATATTTCTGTCACCTCTGTTGATGACAGCTGGGGAATACATCTGCATCGCTTCCTCTTTAAAAGTCAAGAAGACATTGATCTTAATCAGGACGAGGCGGATGTCAATGAGGCTGGTCATGATTGATGCAGATGACTTGATTCCTCGAAAAATGGCTCCTGCCACAATCGTAGGATCCAAACCTCCAGCTCCTGCAAAAACACCCCTTCCTCTTAGGTGTGTGTGTGTGTGTGTGTGTAGCACAACAAACAGAATAAATAGAAATGCTGAACAAAATACTTACCAGCACACATGGCAGGAATTGCCAATGAATTGTATTTATGTGATTCACAGTAACAAATGATATCACATACAAGTTGTTCAATGAGGACTTCATCCTGTTCTCCATGCACATGTAAAATAGCTTTAATGGGGAAGTTTCCAGACTGGGTCACGAAAATTTCTCCTCGATTCACTTTTGCTGCCACCTGTGGTTGAGCTAAAGTTGAGATGTCTTTGCATAAGCCATATATAGAAGAAGAAAAAATATATTTTAAAGGATGTCAGTGAAGGCAAGTTTGTGCTACATGCTAATCCTGTGCTAGTTTTAGCATGCTAAAACAGCTAATCAGCACCAGGACTGATGATTCTGATGATGGAGGTTACCAACCTTTACATAACTATTGCCATCTATTTTGGTAAATGGTAAAAAATGGTAAATGGCCTGTATTTGTATAGCGCTTTACTTAGTCCCTATGGACCTCAAAGCGCTTTACACTACATTCAGTCATCCACCCATTCACACACTGGTGATGGCAAGCTACATTGTAGCCACAGCTACCCTGGGGCACACTGATTTTGTTAGTAACATGCCAAATTTTGCTACTGTAATGTTTAGGGTCAGTTGCACAGTTGAGTAACAAATACATTTTGATTTATTAGCATGTAATAAAAATCACAAATGCCTATCTTATTGTAACATTAAAAGAAAAACTGGGGTTTCAAAAAGAGTAAGATAATCTTAGTAAAATGAATGTCTAATGCCTATTGGTTAAATATATTTAATAAATGTATTTAATTAGTAAGTGCAGCTTTGGAAATAGCAACAATAATAATAATGCCACAGTTTCATCTTAAGTTCCAATTTGTGTCACAGTTGGATACGTTTCCTGAATACAGTTACTCATCAACCCTATATTCCCAAATCAATCCACATGCATTTATGGGAAATGGTACTCAAAGGTAAGTCAAAGGCTAATCCCTGCCAAACTTGCTTGGCTGAAGATCAAACATTTCTCATGCTGAGTTGACACCACAGGCAGCGTACCAGTTCACCTGTTCATCTCTGTTCCCTGCCAGACTGTCACTGAGTCACTTGTCTGTGTTACAGTTTGATTGCTTTCCATCACCTAGGCCTGAGAGTTTTACATTTTGCCATCCACTAAGCCTGTTCCTGTTGAATGTGCCTAATTTGCACTAGATTTCATTATGTGAAACTATAACCATAATAGGTATGAGATCCAAAATATAAGAAATTATCTAGTGTTGCAGCTCCATATGCATTAGAAATTAGTGGCTTTCTAATACTTATGATGTTCAACCATGACTATCTGTTAAGCTCTTCGTAATTATATGGTGAGGTTTTTAGCTAATCTAAGTGGCTTGCTAATAATGCTAGATGAAAACTTTGATCCTCAAAGATTATATTCATATGGGCATCCCAATCTTTGAGCAGATATTCATGAACAGCTGTTTGACTTTGCCATAGTGAACTATGCTACCATTGTGGCTAAAACAAACTTTACAGTTACAACATGATCCTCCTGCTCACCAAGGTTACTTACCAAAGTTAAAACTTTGGGAGTCTGTTGTGTTCACCACAGCATCTGTAGTCTCATTAGTGATGTCACCAGACACCACATGTAGTTTAACTCCACTTCTCACTGTTATGATGATGTCATCTAGGTCACTGGTGAGGGACCTGAAGATTGCTGAGAGGAAAAAGACCACACATTAGATTTTGTTTGACATTTAATCTGATGACTGAGGGTAATAATGAATATGGTAAAATATAACACTGGCTGAATGCTTTTTATCTGCTCACTATGCATTAATGTCACATAATGAAGACAGTATGAGTAGTGCTAGTTTACCTTGGCCTCCCTGATTCATATATAAGCTGAGCTGTTTGTAGACATCGTGGTAGCACTGTAGATAAAAACAAAGAATAACACGATGAAAGATGGATGCCTTCATGTTACATATCAGATCAGGATATATTGATTGACACTGACCGCCTCAGAATCAGGGTAGCCAGGTTTAATCACAATGTGGATGTTTGTAAGAGATCCAGAGGATGCAGATAACCCAAACTGGTGAATGATGTCAGTCAACACTTGAATTGCTTCTCTCAGCGGGTATTTTAAAATAACACCTGGCCCAATGATTGGAATGGCCACTGAATCCAAATTCAGCTGTGCACAAAGCTCCAGACACTTCTTCAGACCGTTACCAAGAGCCTGCAAATCAAAAGTTACATATTTTCAACTATGTTTTCAAACTCTTGGATTGCACAGTGCAACTAACAGAGCACACATGGAAAACTGTGAGGCTTTGGAGGATAAATCCTCCCTTGCAGTCATAGGTACAGTTAATTGACTAGTTTGTGTTTTAACGCTTTTACTTTTCAGTTAAATATTTTATTATCTTTTCTTTTGTCTGTTCCTCTAGTTTTGAGCATACATGCTTAGATATCATCTGACTATTCAAATTAATCCTTTCAAGTATGTACAGCCATAAAGTGCATTTCAATGGTTTTCTGAAGGTAAATTAACCATGAATTTGTCACGGCTGGGGCGGCAGTCGTGTGGAGGGTGAGAAAGGAGGATCCAATAGCAGATAATGGCGGAGGTGCAAGTGGGTTTTATTTACAGTGCACAAAACCAAGGTGTGGGCAGAACCGAACATAAACCTAAACTGGGAAAACTAATACAAAATGGAGGACATGGAGCGAGGAGCAGAGAGACACGAAGAAACATGGAATAATGTAGACTACACGGGAGGTTCACAGAGAAACACAGAATACCTAGAAACACAGACGACGCGACGAGAAGCACAGGCAGACACCAACTATAAATACACACACCAGGTAATCAGGAAATGGCACACAGGAGGGGACACAGCTGGAAGTAATGGGCATAACGAGACACAGACCTACAAAGTAAAACAGGAAACACACAGACTGTTTTACACACAAAACTCGGGGACCCGTACAGAGCACAGAGGGAGACACAGGTAGGGAAAACAAACACGACAACCAAACCCCAACAACAAATACAAAATCAGAATAAACTAGAAAATAATAATCACAAACTCAAAGCGCTGGGTCACCAACCCGGGACCATGACAGAATTAGTTCTTTTCCATCACCAGAAGTGTTAATAAAAGTCCTTAATTTTACCTGAACACTCTTTCTTCTTACTCCGTCCCAAGGCAAGCACTCAATGAAGAAAATCTTGGAGCAGCCCAGAGATGGAGGTGCATCAACCATCTGAACATCACCAGGGGCGAGGGCACAACTGGCTAAGACTGAATCAAACTTTAACTTTAATATATTACCAGCTTTGGCCAACAAACTCTTGCCAATATTTGTAGAAGTCAGCTGCTTGTTGAGCATGGGGACCACCAGAACATCCACCTGCAGAATTAACATTGAATAACATGAATGTTGATATTTTATTTTGGGACTATGGGAAATAGAATTGAATGGAAATAATCAAACCTGTTCATTTTCTAAACTGCTGAGTTTGATCTTCAGGTTTGTTCTGTTGATTGCAGAGTTTCCAATTGTGCTGTACATGCTGCTCCTGTAGCTGAGAGATCTAGGTGTATCACTGACTCTGCTGGTGTTTCGTGGTCTTTGCACATTTGGGGTGGCTGCAGTTTGCTTATCTCGGATAATGACGTAACAGGAGCTCTCTATCAGCTCTTTAGTCACTTTACCCTCTTCCTGGAAGTACTGCTGAGCCCCCGGTCCATCTAGAGTCAAAGTGTCTACTATAACACTGTCTAGAGTTGATGTTAGGACCTCCTTGGCCTCCTGAACATGACATCGAGGACCAGACACAAACACACAAGGATTTGGAAAATGTGAGGCTTGTAAGGTCACCTTGGTCTGCTTCACGCCAATCAAGTCTAGGATTTTATCAAAACAGTCGACCATTTCAGGATGAAGCAGATTGATGGTTTCTTGAGTTGAAACTTGATTCAACTGGAAGTCGTGAAGAACTTCATTGAGCTTGGCCACATTTTCACTGTAGCCCACCAGTTGGACTTTGGTTGTTGAGGTTCCCCTGGCGCCGGGCATGTAGCCGATGTCCACTCTGAACTCTCCACTGTTTGCCTCGTTCTTGGCTTTCGTCAGAATTTCTTTCAACCTGTTAAGATCTATTGCACCCTGCAGCTGTACAGTGGTCACTTTAAGGTCTCTCATCACTGCTGCCTCGGCCATATTTAAAGCATCAGAGGATAAACTAGACAGAACCAGATCTGAACCCACCTCAAAGAAAACAGGGTTTCTGAGCCTTTGCTTGAAGCGAGTTTGGTATTTTGGGATGGCATCACTGGTCTTCATGAAGGTTAGCAGAGCTGTAGGGAACTTAACGCTCTTCTCCTTTACGTTCTTAATCAGTTCAACCAGTTTTGCAGCTCCTGACTGCACATCTTTGTCAGGGCCCTCCAAAGTGATCATGGCACTACCTCTGATGATTGTAACCTCTGGACAATTAGCACGCATTTCTCGATTGAACTCTTCTTCTATGAGCTTGAACTTCTTCTCCACAATTGGCACTTCCTTTTTGGTGGGTAGGCTTTTTTCCAGAATTGCAATCTTCTCCTTCATGGCATCAACCTCTCCCACAACCACAGCATAGCCACTCTCTATGTAATATTTGATATCATCTGTCTTAAAGGCCGAGTCCTGCAGTATCATTTTCACCAGTTGTGGCTCAAGCACATGATAGCAGAGGTAGGTCTCGGTAAGCCGAATGAAGACCCGATCCACTTGGCACTCCCATTTCTCTGCAGCACCACCAAATCCTCCTCCTGGACCCTTGTCAACCTCCCCTCTAACCAAAACTTCCTCTTCATCAAAATTTAGCTCCACTGTGCAGCCGATTGACGAGAGTTGTTTTTCAAAAAATTTGTATGCTTTACAGTTGTCTCTCAGGAAAAACAGCAGGAAAACATCTATCCTGAAAGTCTTCTCAAGACCCTTTATGTTTGGGTTTCTAGAGCTCTGAAAGAGGGAAAGAAAAAAAAAAATCTGTCAATTTATGATATACGATAGGCTACTTATTGTAAACAGTGGGGGTGTACCACATAGGGTTGGACACTAAGTAATACATAACCCTTACTCAAAACCTGTATTTTATTTCTTTTCTCTTTAAATCTGTTAATAATTCATCCATTATGTACTATGTTAGCTATGTCCAGTCTACAGCATACACGAGATCCATCATGGAGTAAACATGAAACACTGAGCCCACTGCTAAATAAAAATTCAGTGTTTGTTGTTTGGACACATCAGTCATTCATTATTCAAAGTTGAGGAATAATGTTCAATCATAATTTTGATTTAACGTCATGTCACCCAGCCCTAGCACCAGAACATCTAACACTCAAACACCAATATTAATCACCACCTCTTAGGAGAAAAAAGACAAGTCTAAGTATTTGTTTTCTGAATAAACTAGTTCTACAAAAAAACAAAAAACAAAACATTGATTTCATGGCAGTTGCCCCAATTCACACAGTCCTTTCTGTTATGTAGGTAAAACCACATTAAATTAATATTTTTGTTTATATGTTTTTCTTTTTGATTGTTATGTCTGACTATGACACTGTGTTATAAAAGAAATATGCTACAGCCCTGTTTCTAAAACAGTCTGGGTATTTGTGTACAATGTAAATGAAAGCAGAATGCAATGATTGGTGAATAATCTAAAACATGATGTTGAGGTTTTTTTTTTTAATCTGTGTGCAAACGAGACGCAGTGTCCATGGATTCCACAAGGAATTTAAAATTTTGTATGACCAAACCACACAGACAAACAATCTCTGGCCACTATATTAGGTACACCTGTTTAAGCTTATTAATACATAAGGATAATCAGCCAATCACATGCCACTAACCATTTAGACATGGTCAAGGGGACCTTCTGAAGTTCAAACTGAGCATCAGAATGAAAAATCAATTTGGGCTGCTTTAATTTATTTCTACTGGAATTTTCCCACACAACCATCTCTAGGGATTACAGAGAATGGACTGAAAAAGAGAAAATATCCAATTCTCTGCATGAAAATGTCGTCTTGATGTCAGAGGTCAGAGGAGAATGGCCAGACTGCTTCGAGTTGATAGGAAGGAAGCAGTAACTCAAATAACATCACAACATTATAATAAAAAATTAACAGCAAAGATTTAAAGCGGCACTGAAGTCTTGCCTGTTACTCTCAAGGTGTACCTAATAAAGTGTCCAGTGAGAGTGTTACCATCTGGCTTTTTATGACCTGTGTTTTAAAAAACAGTATGTCACAAAACGGCTGTGTGAGGGAAGGAAAAGGACCCAAACAGAAACTCACAGAGATGAAAAATGTGAACTCAAATACACTGCTTTATTGCAGGTGTAGAGGTGATACAAATAGAAATGAACTAAAATGCGACAACCTAAGAATATAAACTCATGGGGAGACACAGGGAGGATCAAGGGTGACGCCTACCTAAATCCACAGAGGATAACAAGGAAGTGAGAACACACGAGGAGCACAGCTGATACGAATAACCATAACGAGACAGGGGAAGCTAGACTGAACAGAAAAAACACGGGACCTTCACAGTAAAACAGGAAACATGATATGGGAGTGGAGGAGAGGCAGGTGGGAACGAGGGAACACAAGAGACAGCACAGGCAGACGTCCTGGGGAAACATGATGGAACACAAGGAGGGGAAGCAAGGCACAAGGACTCACACAAAGAAATAAACACAGAGGGAGACACAGGGGGTAAAGACACGAGGGGAATCTAATAATCAAAAAGCTAAACAGAACAACCAATTATAGAATAAACACAGTGGACGTAAAACACAAATAATAACACCAAGTGACAAAAATACAAGAGAACTCAAAACACTTTGTCAAAAGGACCCAGGACCATGACACAGTATCTTTGATGGTATGGAGGTGGAGTAACATACATGGCATTGGTTACTTCCTTGTCTATAAAGGCTTTAATGCAAAATAGTATGTAAAGTATTTGTATTTGTATCTACATACTGTGCCATCCACACAATGTATTTTTCAGGGAAGGCTTTCTTATTTAAACAATTCTGAACTACACTGTGTATTTACACTCTGTATTAACAGCACGACTCAGAAGTGAAAGAAGCCTGAGAACTGTCAGCCACTGAAAACACTGAGGCACAATGAAATGAAAACTATAACAAAGAGGGCCCAGCAAAAGTGGAGCAAACACACAGTTCTCTATATTTGTCCCTGATGTCAAATTTAATGATCATATATCTTTCAAAGGAGAGATTTTTAGTATTTAAAATGTATTCTTTGCAGTACTTAAAGTGTCTTTCAAATATTTTAAAATCATATTTTTTGTCAATATTGTCCTCAGCTGTCAAACTTCCCCTGCAGGCTAACTCACTCCTCTTAAACTGATTTGGTCACATTATTCTGGCACTCTGGTTTTTACTGTAACCAAAAGTCATGTTTGAAAGGGCAGTGAACTGTACCAGTGATTGACTTGGCGATGGCTGGTCAGAGGTCTGTGGTGAACTTGTCCGGCTCACGGTCAGCTGCACTTCTCCACTAGGAAGAGTGATGGTGTGAAACTTCCTCTGCAAAACTCTGTCTTGATCTGTAAAACATCCATAAACAGAGTCACTGAAACAGTCTGCAATTAAACACAAATCCCCCAAAAATATTTTACAAATGACCGACTGTCCTACCTTCTTTTTCCTTGAAACAGATTTTATAAACGCTTCCTCCGAGTTTTTCAAGATTTCCGCAGTCGCCACCCCCGGAGTCTCGCCTTTTCTGAAAGTATCTCCTCACTTTCTCCTTCTCTCTGTCTGTAAAGTCAGTGGCTTCAAAAAACAGTGGATACGGATATTCATCCATTTTATCTGCAATTCTACACTAACAAGAGAACTTTCAGCCCGTCAAAAACTCGTTTGTGCCGCTCTGTGAGTGCCCGTTTTTGTTTCAGTTTCAATTTTCAAGAATCGCATCCTCGTGTACACTCCCACACCCAGCAGTAGGAAAAGTGCACACCCTGAACATACAGGAATCCCTCCGTGTAAAACCTTCCTTATATCCTGCAATATTACCACACCGACCCTGACTCAACGAGTGTCAGAGGAATGAAACTTAAAATCTTGACATCAGTCCCAGTTTTTGTGCCTGTATCTTTAATTTTTCTGTCTCAAAGAGTTTATTTTAAGAGCAAACACAGTCTATCTAAATATTCACAGGGCAAAAAAGCGTTATTGATTTAATAAATTTTGAAATAGTTTAAAATTTTCATGAAGCTACTAAACAAACTCAACATCCTTTATTATTCACTGCTGAGGAAATTAAACATCTTTCACTTTAGTGTGAAACACTACAGTTACTTTTGTGCTCTTATAAGTCATCAGTTACAGATTTTGTCTTGATCTTCCACAGTGTTCTTACACATTCTCACATGTAGTTTCAAGTGGTAATCTACAAATATCTAAAGCTCAGAATCCAAACTTTAGAGTTCAATTGAAGTAAGCTTAGTTTATTATGCATGAACAAATAATGACATGTTTTTTTCAACATATGGTTTGAATAACATTGTTGAAATGGTCATATTTTAGGTGTAAATTGTCAGAAAGACCAGAAATGACCACACATAAATTGTATGTCTCAACATCAACAGTGATCTGTGCCTCTTTAAATATGTCCTTCCCATTCAAAGGTGCTTCAGCAGCCCCGCCTACAAGGGCTGGAAAAATACACCTCTTCTATTTCCATCTCACTCTCCTGACTAAGGACCCAGACTGCACTGTGGCAGAAGCAGTTACACAAAGTAAAACTTGTGCTGTCATGAGCAGCCAGCTTTCCTTAAATTTAAGTTCAGGAATTTAAGCACAGAGGTGTTTGAAGATGGATTTATGTGCCGTTAATGTTGTGTAGTTGACAGAGTGACTATTTGATTGGCTGCTCAGTTAATAGTAAGTTATATAAGAAGATAATAATAATAGTAATAATAGTAATAATAATAATAATAATAATAATAATAATAAGATCATTAGAGCAAAAATGTTGTTCAACACAAAACAGACAGCCCCCTATGAGCAAACGGTTTGCTTTGCTCTCATTACATGTTTGATGTCCTGTCCAACAACTGTTTATCATATACAGTTGCTGGATTTTAGGGGTGGATTTTTTACATTTCCTGTGTGTACTTCAGGTGTCTGGTAGAGGCAAAGTGAGTGAAGAGATGATAGCAACTGTGGAGTTCACAAACTCCTTCAGCTTCAACCTGGAGAACGTCTACATTCGCATGGAAGGACCTGGGATGATGGAGCCAAAGTCCAGGTATTACAGGTGAGTGATGATGAACAACTGTTTGTATAAAATATTTCCACATAAAACCAAAACAGGTTTCAGTTTCACCTCATTCCATCGGATCTTTCCAGATTAAAGATTTTATAGCTTCTAAATAGTAGCAAAAGGAAAAAAATACACGTATTGCAAAGGCTTCTGCTTCTTGCTTTAATATTTTTGACGTGTTTGTCTTTTCTCAGGTTGGTCATAGGAGGCTCTTCTCTGACCTGGACTGAGTATTTCACTCCGCAGAGGGCCGGGACAAGCAGGGTGATCGCCACTCTGGACTGTCCTGCTCTCCGGCAGGTCCACGGCCAGGCGTCTGTCACCATCAGCCCCTGAGAATCCGTGAACATGAAGCTAAATAAACGGATATTCATTTATCCGTTTCATTCTTCAGCTATTCTTTTACCACATAGAGGCCTATATCGTCATTATCCAACTCCAGTTTTTCAGCTATATAGCTTTAGCACTGGTGATATTTTTTTCAAATGCTGCAGATAGTGAATGAATAGCTAGTAGCTAGATGGCTTATATTTTAAACATAGATTCAGTTTTGTAGTAAATGAAAACACAAGGAAGGTTGACTTGCTTTTTTGATATATGGGAAAGCTATCTTTTTGATCCTTTGACAAAGTGAATAATTTTTAGCTCTAAAATTAGAACATTTAAATAAATTTTTGATAATTTTTTGGCCACTAGGGGGGAGAATTACTCCAAAAGGAACATCTCAAGACACAGACAAGAAAGATTATCATCCTTTGGAGCTATTATGTCATCACTCATGTGTTTAACGCTCATTTTACCACAGTTAACATTTTAAACTACTATACCAGATGGTTTGCTATGTTCAGCAGTTACTTGATTATGAACCGAACAAGTTTTCATATGTGTTTGCTTAATTTGATCACAATTTAATTAAATATCACAGTTTCTTTTTAAATGTTGATCACGCACGTCCTCTAATTTTTCCTTTTTCAAGAATGGACCACACAGTCATACAGTAAATCTTTATTAGGGTTATGTGCCATGTTCTCAGATTAATTAGGTGTGATTCAAAGTGCTTTACACTTGGCAAAGTGAAGATGTAAGGTGCAAATTTTTGCAAAATAAAACATTTTAAACGGCATGATTGCGTAATATGTTTCCAGTGTTTATGTACATATATGTAACTTTAGCAAGTCAATAATTAAGCATAAAATCAGACAGAATTCAATACTTAAGAAATAAACTCGTAATTTCATTAAATATAATTGTTTGTAATGTGAAATGTGCATATATAAGTTTTATATTTTTCTTTTTGGATTTTTCAGACACCATCATTTATCAACAGTGGAAAACACTTTTCCCTTACTCTCCCTTGAATGTGATGAGGTAGTCAGGGTACGCTTGGTTGTCATGGAACACAACATACATGCTGGGGTTATCTATTCTGTTTACCACACTGTCATAGCGGTCGTGAGGCTGCTGGGGGTTTCGAGGTGGAGGCACCATCATATCACTTTGGCCCAGAGTGTAGACGCCTGTGAGGACTCGGGCGACGAACATTAACTGAGAACCATCAGCAGCTGGCTTGGAGTAGGTGGGGTGAGCTGAGTAGCTGGCTTTTACAGCAAAGTAGGTCCCACGACCGTATGAAGTTGCTGAGTGTAGGAAGAAAAAAAGAAAGTTAACAATAGGTGATCCTCTTTAAACTGTAGTGACTTGCAACATCAATCACATGATACCGGTCAGCGTCCTGGCAGTAGATCTTCAGGTGTCACAAATACCCTGGAAGTACAAGCTGTAGAACAGAGAATTACTAGTTCACTATACTGTTACTTTCATATCTTTCACCAGGTGTTTAGACTACACTGTTGACTGTAACTGACATGTTTTATTAGTGCATGCAGGAACATGAAAATATCTTTTCAACCCAATAAGGAATCAAGTGTTGTTATTGTACTAGGCCTGAAAACACTTTCACAGTCACATTAAACAACCCCCCCCCCCTCCAAAAAAAAATAAAAAAATAAAAAATCCCTGCCTTCCATGCCATCCTTGAAACATCAGTGTCACCAGAAGTGAAAATAATTTATTCAGCCTTAATATATGAATGCTCTCATACTCACAGTGTATTCTTACCTGCATTGTCCTGACAGTATACAGGACCAAATAGTGTAATACTTGATGGGCTGTTACTTGTCAAAGGTCTATTTAAACACATTCACGTTCATCATTTGTAATTAATAACAAATACTGTAATAAACACTTAAATCTATTCACCATTAGAGTCAGTTTTGTGAAGCGTGGAACATCAGACAACAAGATTTTTAATAGAGACACCTATGGTATCTATTTGACAATCCTATGTCGCCTCGTTTTGTGTTATGGTGTTCACGAAGTGGGTTGCTCATGCCAAACAATGCTTGCCCGGTGGGTGAATGCAGTAAAAAAAAAAACTATTATTACAAAGGTTTTTTTTTTCATGTGCCACTTCATAAGGTAAAAAAACTGATCAAGCTAAGTCTCATACAGGATGTTATTATTTATTTAACAAAAACTAAACCAAAATGCAGAAGCAGTGAATAACAAAACTAAGTACCAGCTATGACTCAATACCTTAATAATTAAACCATCTTTAGCAGCAATAACTTTAAGTAGTCATTCCCTGTGTCACTTTATCTAGCTCTAACGCTCTTCTTTACTCTTGCTTCACTTCATCGAGGTTTGCAGGCATTCGTTTATGAACAGCTCTCTTAAGGTCCCACCACATCATTTAAGCAAGGACACTGGGCCATTGCAGCATTTGCAGCCATTCTGTTGTAGATTTTCTGCTGTGCTTGGGATCACTGTTTTGCTGCATGATCTATATTGGATATGCTTTAGCTGTCAAACAGATAGTGTCACATTAGACTCTTTAGAACAGAGGCGCTCATGGTTTACTCAATGACTGCAATGTGCACAGGTCTTGTGGTTGCCAAAAAAAAAAATGCAACTCTTCCAAACGAGTCACACTCATTCAGTTGTTTTCTAGTTGTATGGTGATGAACTTTAATATTTTAACACGCTAATGAGACATGTAGAGTCTGAGATGTAGCTTTTGGGTATTTTGAAATTTCTTTGAGCATTGCAAGATCTTGATCTTGGGGCAAGTTTGCTGGGACGTCCAATCCTAGGAAGATTGTGGTATTGTGTTGACACACACCTGAACACTCTAGCGGTCCCCAACCTTTTTTGTGTCATGGACTGGTTTATAACCGACAATATTTTGTGTGTCAGTCCGTGAAATACAACAAAATAAAACCAGTACTGGTACACCCCCCCAAAAAGAAGATTTATTCATAACACAAGGGAAAAGACCCAGGGAAACCAAGTTAATGATAAAAAAGATAAAAAAAATAACGATAAAAACGATTGCCAAAACTTCTGTTTTTATAAAAAATACTTTATAAAGGGGACACTTTGGCTTTCATACACTGCTTCCTCCTTTTCGCTTAATTTTTGTTAAACGAATAATGAAACTTAATATACCTTATATATCTTCCTGTCATCTGAGGGGTTTTTTTGTTTAATTTATTGTGTTTATGTATGTTTTCTATTTCCTTTATTTATTGTTGTTTCTTTTGGGGTAGGGACTATGTTACTTTCTGTGTTGTGCATAGGCCCCTTTAAGAGACGCAAAGGGAAGTTAAGAAAGCATGTGCAAAGAAGCTAAGTTGTAAGTTAAATAAGTCACAAAAAAGATTAAATAATCTGTTTCAAAGTGAAGCGAAGCTTTAAGAAGAGGTGAAAGAAGTTGGGGAGTGTTTTTTTGTTAAGTATTGTTTAATTCCCTCATGGTTACATGCAGCCAGCGAGGTACAGTAACTGTGTTTTGTTTATCGCATATTTGTTAACTTTGATTTAAATGTTTATTTGTAATATTCATGCCTGGTCATTCTTTATGGTTATGTAATGACAGTTTGACTGTGGATTTCATGGTGGTTTGGAGGAGAAGTGTGACAGAAGAATAAATCCATCTGTGAATGAAGAACCATGGTGTTGTGTATTACCTGGAGGGAGTGATATTTAGTGTTTTGCAAATATTTGTGCAATTGTAAGAAGCCTCCGGTGTTGACTTTGGTTAGAACATGGTTTTGGCACTGACAGATTCCATGTGGTACTTTCCAAAAGCTTAAGAGATAAATGCTGGCATGTTCTGTAGTTGTGGGCTATAAAAAGACTATCACCATTTTGCCCAGCAAAGCGCCTGTTGAATCCAGTTTTCATTATGGAGTCGCAATTGTCCTGGGTCGTCCCGTGGTACAGAAGTTTCTCCCCTGCTCCTCCCTCCTGTGCATTCTTATCAGAAATGTGCTTCTTCTGTGCTTCATAGGCACGACGCAGATGAACGTTCTGCAAACGCTCAATCTGACAAGACAAGATGGACAAAGGATCAACAAGCTGCCAAACAAGGTAATCCAGGGTATTAATTACATCTGAGGGGTAGTTCTATGCTTATATTCTGTGGGCCATAAATTGAGGTGTGCATCTCAGGTATGAGAAGCGTCTGTGTTATCAACAGCAATCAATTAATTACTTTAATACTGCAAATTATGTCGTCATCAATTCAGTGGACTTCAGCGATATGGTGGACTGAAACTAAAATCCTCCTAAAATCCCAAATGAATGAATAAATAAATACAATTGAATTAAATAAATCCTATCTTTTAAATGGGGAAATTAGTTTGTTTATAAAATGTGACATTGACTGATTTCCTGTAACTTGAAATTATATTATGATGTTTTACTCTTCCATTTTATATGTACATTAATTATTTAAATATAATTTATTTATTAATAAATGAAGTTTTAGCATCTCTGTATGTGGAAGTGAAGCACTGGAACAGGCTGAGTGAGGAACTGAAACAAAGTCCCAGCATGACCACTCTGACCGGTCGTTCTCACCCACTATTTACACAGACAGTGTGTATATACGTGTACGGGTGTGCGCATGTATGTTCATGTATATTTGTGTCAGTATGTGTTTATATGTACATATATCTGTAAATATGTATATCTCAACAAACTATGAGGAAGAATTTATGATAGGATATGTCATAAACATGAAGCAATAATAAATAAATAATGGTGAATTACTGTGAATAATATACATAAATATTAAAGCAAGTTAAAACAGAAATATCTATGTGTTCCACTTCACAGTTGCATAATATTTCATTAATAACATTTAAGAAGAATAAAGTAGTGATGAAGCAGCATGCGTATAATAAGACAGGTAATATAAGTAGAAACTGATGCAGGGAGAGCAACCCACCTTCATTACAGTTTTGGTGACGGTTCGTTTGAAGGCCTCCTTCACTGTTCGGTACTCTGGAGAAGAAGACTCCAGGGGAATGACCTTCATACTTTCAGTGGCAGCCATGCTGTCCCAGTACAGAGGGAAAGTAAAGTCTAAAAGAGACAAGCATATATAGCATATACAGCATACACATGAGAGAGCCTAGGCTGAGATTTATTTTTTGCTATTTACTACAAATATTGCAGTAAATACCAATCAACAAACAACAAATCAAAAAAAATCAAAAACCCACATACATCTGCCGGGTACTGGACAATTCTTGGGCACCTGGTGCTCAGGAACTTGAGCTTTTTTGCTCGCACCACAGTGGCTGGCCTCTAGCAGGGTCGGTTACCCGCTGCCTATAGTACTCTGGGACTCTCAGGGCTCTAGAGTGTGACCAGTTTGGTTGCATATGCACCTTAGTTTTTCCATGGTGTGACTCAAAAAAATCCTAGGTCGCACCGGTGTGACCAGCCGTTCAGTACAAAAAAATAAAAAGTGTCCGCAATTCCGAAAGTCTCCGTGTGGTCAACAACAGACACACATTATGCCCATATTGTGGTCTAAACCAATCAGAGATAATCGGGGCGGGACCTCTGTGATTGGCCGTGGTCCAGATATTCCTGTAGTCCTTTGCGTGTGTGCGTTTGAAAGTGCAGGTGAATAGCGGTGAGTAGCTTGAATGAAGGGATAAAATGACTTCCGACAAGAACGCCTCATTTCTGCTGTTTAATAGTGAAGAAATTTTAACTTTTTAAAATTATGCCAAATTGTGAAACCCTTAGGGGTGCCGTTAATAAAACCTCTGTAACTTTCCTCTGCTTCACTTCAGCAGCATCAGGAAATGTTTATATGTTGATGCATGGTTTTCTTCAGTTTTTTTGTTCTACTGCAGAATATTTTTAAGGTTTTCTGCTATAAAAAGCCAGGCCAGGAAAATGTCCTTCATTTTGTCTGTGTTTTATCCTCAGTTTGTTATGGGACGGCTGTGTGCAGGCAGGAGTGGTGATATGAAGGACCCAAAATGCAGACTTTCGGAAATCAAAGGTGAACTTAAATACAGCTTTAATGTTGAACTCCAAAAAAAGTAACAAAACTGAGACTCCAAGGTAAACACAGACAGAACACACAGCAAAATAACGGTAGATCACGACAAGGACTGAAGAAAACACAGGGCTTAAATACACAGAGGGAGCAATCAGGGAATGGGTAACAGGAGGTATACACACCTGGGGCAAATCAGGCCTAACGAGACAAGGGGAAGCAAAACCAGATACATTAACATCAGACATGGACCTTCAGAATAAAACAGGAAACAATACAGACTGAACTAAAGACACAGACTCACATGCAGGCACTGCAACAGAGGGAACAAAGACATGGGACCAGGGCAGACAGACACTTACTGGACACGGGGATATAGCAACTAAGGATTACACAGAGACATAAACCATAAGACATAACTCTAAAGAAGAAACCAAAGAATAGAAATGATAAATAATATATAAACTCAAAACCCTGGGTCAACGACCCAGGCATCCTAACACAGTTACTTTGACTGAAAGGCATCTCCTGTGATGCTCACAGCTCTGATGAAGTCTCACATGTATCAGTACTGATAAATGATCAGAATTACAATATTTCTGGCTGTCAGAGTCAAAACTGAATTGAACCGAATTGAAACCTTGTGAATCAGAATCAAATGGATTATAGAAATCGGTGACAGTGATACCCAATCCCTAGTGAGTATTCTAGGCCCAACAAAGGTGAATGTAGCTGTGGGTAATGAGAAAAGATGAAAAGAACGATTAATAACTTTTTGTTAAACCCTGATCCGTCTGAAATTCATAGCCAGTGCTCTCACATTTAGCCATAAACCTCTGAACGCTGAAAAAACACAGTATATCCAGAAAACATATTATATGCCGCGATAAATGCACTGGCCAAGTGTGCCCTCTCCCCACTGCCTTTCACCGGCAAGCAGCAGCAAATAGGTCGTCAGAGGACGCCGAGATTATGCCAAAGCACTTTAAGCACAAGCACTTTTTCAGTAATTTATCTTTCTTGTAGAAATGTGCACCAAATAAAGAACTTTGTGTTCACAAGATTATTTACAAATCAATACTGTCTGTATGGACAGCAATTTAAAAAAAAAAGTGAACATGTAAAACTGTGGGGTTAAACGATGTGGTTGAAAAATGTGGGTGCGCTTAACTTTTGTGCTGGTGGACCTGAGAAAAAAAGTTAGGCGCACCATGGCAACTGAGGCAAAAAGTTAATCTAGAGCACTGCATACACACTCTATTCTCACTTGCTCTCTTTCTCTCTCTCTCTCTCTCTCTCTCTCTCTCTCACACACACATACATCTATGTATTTGTGATTTATGGACCTGTGCATTTGCAAATTTCTGTGTACCAGCTGTTGTATGTTTGTTTTTCTTACAGGTTCAGTAGTTTGCTATACATTATTCATTTCTATTTCTACACTGTCCTTTCATTAAATCTTGATTGACATTAAATCTTGACATACTGTACACTAATGCCACTGTTTTGCACATGTCTCAACCAACTCTGTATATTTTTATATATTTTATTTTATTGTTTACTCTATTTAATTTGTAAAATATGTACACACACACACACACACACACACATAGAAAAACATATTTAGTATACACATCCAGTAATGCATATACTATTATATATTGTACATATATTTATTAGTCTCAGATTTAGCCATTCTTATATTTTGCTTGTTTTACGTTATTGTATTTTTGCACAACTCTGTTGCTTGTGAAGCTCGCACACAAGAATTTCACTCACATGTACTGTACCAGTGTACCTGCACATGTGATGTGACAATAAATGTGATTTGATTTTATTTGATTTCATTGAAATCTCTTTAATAAATCATTAAATCAAAATCTTAACAATTGTTTGTTTTAACTTTATATTGCTCTCAAGCATCAAATTCTAGTATCAGTCAGGCTCTTTACATAACACTGAGATTTTCTCACCTGTCAGATTCTCAAGTCGCTTTAGCTTCGTTGTCTGTCTGTTCAGTTGCTGTGTGGCCATCATTGTCTGTAGATTAACCTCCCATACGAGTCCCTGTGCGTCTGTTATTTCTTCTGTTAATTCGTTGCTTTCCAGTTGGTGATTGGCTGTTCTGGGAAGTCTTTCCCAGTTTCCGTTATGTGCCAGGATGCACCAAACAACTCGGAGGTACAAATCCTCCTCCTCCCTGACTCTCACCTCATTAGCAAGACCCATTAACTGACACTGATTCATTTTCTGCATCACCCGGGTGACCCCGTCTTTTAGCCCGCTCACTGTTAGAGAGCCAGACTGATCGGTTTGCATGAATAAACCCTCAGACTCCACCAGCTCCTTCAGCTCCATCATGTCATCCTGGTCGAGGGGTTCCAGTTCCTCCTTTGAGAAGGTTTTACTGGAGCACTGCGTCTGATATTGATGCTTCAGCTTTTCCATGGCATCGTCAACGTCCTTTTTGGAAAGACCCAGGAACGTGAAGACAGACTGCTGACTTGTAGAGCTGATTTGGAGACTGCTGAGGTATGCACTCACAGAAGGAGGAGGCTGTTGTTGCTGTACTTGAACTGGAAGTACTGGAAGTATTGGAAGTACTGGAACAAATCAGGAAAAGTTTTCAGTAAAATATTTTAAATCTGTTTTTATGTTAAAATTCACTATAATAAATAACTACACAAAATGTCAGTTTGTGAATAATTCTGTCACCTCTGTTGATGACAGCTGGGGAATACATCTGCATCGCTTCCTCTTTAAAAGCCAAGAAGACATTGATCTTAATCAGGACGAGGCGGATGTCAGTGAGGCTGGTCATGATTGATGCAGATGACTTGATCCCTCGAAGAATGGCTCCTGCCACAATGGCAGGATTCAACCCTCCAGCTCCTGTTAAAACACCACTTGCATTCAGGTGTGTGTGTGTGTGTTTCACAACAAACAGAATAAATAGAAATGCCCAACAAATTACTTACCAGCACACATGGCAGGAATTGCCACTGAATTGTATTTATGAATTTCACAATAACGCATGATACCACACACAAGTTGTTGGATGAGGACCTCATCTTGTTTTCCATGCACGTGTAAAATAGTTTTACATGGGAAGTTTCCAGACTGGGTCTCGAAAATTTCTCCTCGATTCACTTTTGCTGCACAGAAAGTGACAGAGGATGGATGAGTGAGAGTCAGATAAGTAAGATGAGAAGGTAAGTAGCAGCTTCTCTTTTTTTCACCTGCTTTCAGTTTAGCTTCCACCTCTGGTCCAGCTACAGTTAAGATGTCTTTGCATACTCCATCTGTAGATGACGAAAAATAAGAAAAATATATATTAAAGAACTTACAATCTGTCAGTAAAGGCAAGTTTGTGAAGCTGTGCTATATGCTAATCTTGTTCTAATTTTAGCATGCTAACACAGCTAATCAGCACCAGGACTGACTGGTGATGATGGCAATAGTTATGTAACTATTGCCATCCATTTTTTTAGTAACATACCGACTTTTGCTACTGTAAAGTTTAGGGCAAGTTGCAAAGTTGGTTAACAAATAGATTTCGATTTGTTAGCATATAATAAAAATCACAAAAGCCAACCTTATAGTAGCAGGAAAGGAAAAGTTAGGGCTCCAAAAAGTCTAAGATAATCTTATTAAAATGAATATGTAGTGCTTATTGGTTAAATACTGATATATTTATATATATATATTTAATAATTGTATTTAATTAGTAAGCACAACTTTGGATCAACAGCAGACAGCAACAACTTGATGCCACAGTATTATTTTAAGTTCCCTTTTGTGGCACAGTTGAATACTTGCAGTGTAGTATCAGACATTCTACCCATTTAATTTCTTAGTCTTGCTTCCTGCTTTGTGGTTCTGTTGGCTTCTTCATGTGATGGCCTCCAGCTCGCACTGGAACGGTTCGCAGCCGAGTGTGAAGCAGCGGGAATGAGGATCAGCACCTCCAAATCTGAGGCCATGGTTCTCAGCCGGAAAAGGGTGGAGTGCCCACTCCGGGTCGGGGATGAGTTCCTGCCCCAAATGGAGGAGTTCAAGTATCTCGGGGTCTTGTTTGCAAGTGATGGGAGAAGGGAGCCGGAGATCGACAGACGGATTGGGGTTGCAGCTGCAGTAATGCAGACGCTGCACCGGTCCGTCGTGGTGAAGAGGGAGCTGAGTGTAAAAGCAAAGCTCTCAATTTACCGGTCGATCTACGTCCCTACCCTCACCAATGGCCACGAGCTGTGGGTAGTGACCGAAAGAACGAGATCGCGGATACAAGCGGCAGAAATGAGCTTCCTCCGAAGGGTGGCTGGCCTCTCCCTTAGAGATAGGGTGAGAAGTTCGGCCATCCGGGAGGGGCTCAGAGTAGAGATGCTGCTGCTCCACATCGAAAGGAGCCAGCTGAGGTGGTTCGGGCATCTGACAAGGATGCCTCCTGGGCGCCTCCTGGGTGAGGTGTTCCAGGCATGTCCCACCGGGAGGAGGCCCCACAGCAGACCCAGGACACGCTGGAGGGATTATATCTCTCGGTTGGCCTGGGAACGCCTTGGTGTTCCCCCGGATAAGCTGGAGGAGGTGGCTGGGGAGAGGGAGGTCTGGGCCTCTTTGCTTAGGCTGCTGCCCCCGCGACCCGGCCTCGGATAAAGCGGAGGAAGATGGATGGATGGATGGATTGCTTCCTGCTTACAGTTAGTCATCAACCCTATTTCCCCAAATCAATCCACCTACATTTATGAGAATTGGTACTCTAAGGTATGTAAAAGGTTAATCCTTGCCAAATATGCTTGGCTAGAAATCAAACATTACTCATGCCGAGTACACACTACAGGCAGCATACCTGTTCACCTTTGTTCCCTGCCGGACTGTCACTGAGTCACTTATTTTTGTTACTGTTTGATAATCTCAGTCCTGATTGCTTTCCAGCACCTGTGCCTCAGAGTTTTGTATTTTGTCATCCACTAAGCCTGTTCCTGCTGAATATGCCTAATATGCACTATGGGCTTTAAAATGTGGGCCGTCAGAGGCCTGTGCAAAGTTTCAGACCTATTTGACAAGGACACCCTACTATGTTTTAATGGCTTGACACAGAAATTTGGCATTCCAACCAAACATTTCTTCAAATTTCTTCAAATCAGAAGCTTCATTTCAAAAACTCAAAAATCCCTAACATTGCCCACTCTAAACTCATTAGAGGACATAGCAATAAACCATCAGCTGAAGAAGGGTTTAATATCCCGTTTTTACAGCAACCTCAGAGATGGCTCTCAAACATCCTCAGAAAAAGAAAGACTCGCATGGTGTCAAGACTTAGAGTGTAGAATAACTACAGAGGAATGGCAAAAAGCCTGCTTGAAAGCCCAAACACAATCTATAAACACCCAATTTAAACTAATCCAGTATAAATGGCTAATGAGAACATATATCACCCCAACATTATTAAACAAATTTGACCCCAAAACTCCAGACATATGTGTTAAATGTGGGGGAAAAGGCACACTGATGCATTGCCTGTGGGAATGCTCAGAAATCCAAAAGTTTTGGAAAGAAGTTTTAGATGTAATTGCTCATATTACAAGTGTCAAGCTGAATCTATGTCCTAAACTATGCATACTAGGAATTTTCCCTGCTGAAATCCGGGGATTGTGTTTTTTTTTTAACCAAAAAAACACAATCTTCTGCCTGTTACAGGCAAAATATAGCATAGCCAAATCATGGAGATCCATTAGTAGACCACACTTGAGAACTTGGTTGTCGACACTGTCAAAATCCCTCGCTTTGGAGAAACTTATGTCTATGATAAAGGGTAAACATGCTTCCTTTAAAAAAATGTGGGGAAATTTTTTGTTATTTTTGGAAAGTGAGGAGATGATCGATAGTGAACAGAAATGACTATATCCATTTAACCTGTATGGGAAAAGTAGTGTTGCAGCTGTTAAAGAGAACCTGGGGGCCTGCGAGTGCTGGACTGCTCAATAGAAGGACAGGAGAAGAGATGTGAAATTAAATGGACTGGAACTGAAGAGGACACAGCTTATCGTTGCAACCGTTAGGTCGGATGCCTCTCTAACTAACTTGACACCCTTGGACTAAACTTCAGCCCGAAGCCCTGGAATAATGCACTTAAACCTAATGTCTCATTGTGTTATACCTGTTTTTTTCTGGAGCACTGTCTGTTAACCCTTGTTTCTTTTTTTTTTTTTTTTTTTTTGGGGGGGGGGGGGGTTGTTTTGTTTTACTTATCTATATTTTTTTTCTTTCTGTAATAATATCTGAATGATCTATATGGGAGAGTATGTATAACTATATCTATGTGTTTCCCCAACACTGTTCATACACGATGTACATACATTACTATTATACACTCAAATTTTTTTTTTATTAATTTCCTCCTCTATTTTATTTGAACTCTCTCTTCCTGTTGGTTAAAATGTTGTTGGAAAAGCAATAAATAAAAAATAAATCTTTGAGAAAAAAAAAATGCACTATGATTTCACATATATAGCTTCACACATAGAATATGTAGCTGCTGGGATGATGACATTTTTTATATAATTTGGATCATTTCTTTATCTTGTCAAGGTCTGTGTCATTGTTGTAAATTGTTTAAGATGTAGATTATTTATGTTATGTTATTTTATGTAGTTAAAGTTATGGTGCTTTTATTTTGAAAGTCAAGCTTGTTTACAAGTCTCGCTTTTTCCTTTCTGGAAGTCGGGGAAACACCTGTAAGTGTGGAGCAAGAATGAGCCCGTAATGTTCTTTATTGAAAGTCACGTTAAGTACAATGAACTTTAACTACACGCTTAAAAGGAAACCTCTGAAGAATGGTGACTAATTCCTTTTTTGCAGCCAACGAGGTATTTATTGGTCTATTTTGTTTTGTTGTACAGTGTTATTTTAGGCGCTGTGTCTTACGTTGAGTCTTTATGTTGTTAATACTGTGTAGTTTTCACGGTGGCTTTGGAGAGCAGTCTTCAAATAAACCAGTGACAGAAAACCAATTGCGTTGGTCTGTGCTTCGAGGGAATTATATAATATGTGAAACTATAACCATGATCAGTACTAGATCCCAAATACAAAAAATTATCTAGTTTTGCTGGCCCATGTGCATTAGAAAGTAGTGGCATAATTACTTATGCTGCTGGACCATGACTATCTATTGTATTTTTGATGAGTATATATAATTATATGGTTTTTATACGTGAACTACTGATAATGCTAGATGAAAACTTTGATCTTCAAAGATTATATTCATATGGGCATCCCCATTTCTGTGCAGATATTAATGAACAGCTGTTTGCCTTTGCCATCCGTAAAGAGCTATGCTACCATTGTGGATAAAAATAATTTTACAGATGCAGCTGGGTTGTCCTGCTCACTACACCTTCTTGTCTTCCCCAGTTTCACCTACCAAGGTCAAAACTTTTGAAGTTGGTTGTGTTCACCACAACATCTGTAGTCTCATTAGTGATGTCACCAAACACCACGTGTAGTTTAACCCCACTTCCCACTGTCATGATGATGTCATCTAGGTCGCTGGTAAGGGACCTGAAGATTGCTGAGAGGAAGAACACCACACATTAGCTATTGTCTGATATATTTAATCTGATGACTGAGGGTACTAATGAAGATGGTAAAATATGGGACAGGCTTAATGCTTTTTATCTCCTCACTATGCATTAATATCACATACTGAAGACAGTCTAATTTACAGTGCTAATTTACCTTGGCCTCCCTGGTTCATAATTAAGCTGAGCTGTTTGTAGACATCGTGGTAGCACTGTAGATAAAAACACAGAATAACATGATAGATAATTGATTCCTGCATGTTACAGATCACATATAGGACATATCAACTGATACTGACCTCCTCAGAATCAGGGTAGCCAGGTTTAATGACAATGTGGATGTTTGTAAGAGAGCCAGAGGATGCAGATAATCCAAACTGGTGAATGACGTCAGTCAACACTTGAATGGCTTCTCTCAGCGGGTATTTTAAAATAACACCTGGCCCAATGATCGGAATGGCCACTGAACACAAATTCTGCTGTACACAAAGCTCCAGACACTTTTTTAGACCGTTACCAAGAGCCTGCAAATCAAAAGTTACATATTTTTAAACAATGCTTTCAAACTTAACTCTTGTATTGCACACTGCAACTGAGCACACACGGAAAACTGTGGGGATCCACAAAAAAGCTCAGTTTGGTTGCATAAATCTTCCTTTGCAGTTATCTGGTTTGTGCATTAATATTCTCACATTAATTTAGTATTTTATTATCTTTAATTATCTTTTCTTTTGTGTTTTCCATCACCAGAAGTGTTAATAAAAGTCCTTAATTTTACCTGAACACTCTTTCCTCTTACTCCGTCCCAAGGCAAGCATTCAATGAAGAAAATCTTGGAGCAGCCCAGAGATGGAGGTGCATCAACCATCTGAACATCACCAGGGGCGAGGGCACAACTGGCTAAGACTGAATCAAACTTTAACTTTAATATATTCCCAGCTTTGGCCAACAAACTGTTGCCAATATTTGTAGAAGTCAGCTGCTTGTTGAGCATGGGGACCACCAGAACATCCACCTGCAGAATTAACATTGAATAACATGAATGTTGATATTTTATTTTGGGATTATGGGAAATAGAATTGAATGGAAATAATCAAACCTGTTCATTTTCTAAACTGCTGAGTTTGATCTTCAGGTTTGTTCTGTTGATTGCAGAGTTTCCAATTGTGCTGTACATGCTGCTGCTGTAGCTGAGAGATCTAGGTGTATCACTGAATGTGCTGGTGTTTCGTGGTCTTCGCAGATTTGGGGTGGCTGCAGTTTGCTTCTCTCGGATAATGACGTAACAGGAGCTCTCTATCAGCTCTTTAGTCACTTTACCCTCTTTCTGGAAGTACTGCTGAGCCCCCGGTCCATCTAGAGTCAAAGTGTCTACTATCAGACTGTCTAGAGTTGATGTTAGGGCCTCCTTGGCCTCCTGAACATGACATCGAGGACCAGACACAAACACACAAGGATTTGGAAAATGTGAGGCTTGTAAGGTCACCTTCGTCTGCTTCATGCCAATCAAGTCTAGGATTTTATTAAAACAGTCGACCATTTCAGGATGAAGCAGATTGATGGTTTCTTGAGTTGAAACTTGATTCAACTGGAAGTCATGAAGAACTTCATTGAGCTTGGCCACATTTTCACTGTAGCCCACCAGTTGGACTTTGGTTGTAGAGGTTCCCCTGGCGCCGGGCATGTAGCTGATGTCCACTCTGAACTCTCTACTGTTTGCCGCGTTCTTGGCTTTCGTCAGAATTTCTTTCAACCTGTTGAGATCTATTGCACCCTGCAGCTGCACAGTGGTCACTTTAAGGTCTCTCATCACTGCTGCCTCGGCCTCATTCAGAGCATCAGAGGACAAACTGGACAGAACCAGATCTGAACCCACCTCAAAGAAAACAGGGTTTCTGAGGCTCTGCTGGAAGCGAGTTTGGTATTTTGGGATGGCATCACTGGTCTTCATGAAGATAAGCAGAGCTGTAGGGAACTTAACTCTCTTCTCCTTTATGTTCTTAATCAGTTCATCCAGTTTTGTAGCTCCTGACTGCACATCTTTGTCAGGGCCCTCCAAAGTAATCATGGCACTACCTCTGATGATTGTAACCTCTGGACAATTAGCACGCATTTCTCGATTGAACTCTTCTTCTATGAGCTTGAACTTCTTCTCCACAATTGGCACTTCCTTTTTGGTGGGTAGGCTTTTTTCCAGAATTGCAATCTTCTCCTTCATGGCATCAACCTCTCCCACAACCACAGCATAGCCACTCTCTATGTAATATTTGATATCATCTGTCTTAAAGGCTGAGTCCTGCAGTATCATTTTCACCTGTTTTGGCTCAAGCACATGATAGCAGAGGTAGGTTTCGGTGAGCTGGACAAAGACCCGATCCACTTGGCACTCCCATTTCTCTGCAGCACCACCAAATCCTCCTCCTGGCCCCTTGTCAACCTCCCCTCTAACCAAAACCTCCTCTTCATCGAAATTTAGCTCCACTGTGCAGCCGATTGACGACAGTTGTTTTTCAAAATATTTGTATGCCTTACAGTTGTCTCTCAGGAAAAACAGCAGGAAAATATCTATCCTGAAAGTCTTCTCAAGACCTTTTATGTTTGGGTTTGTAGAGCTCTGAAAGAAGGAAAGAAATCAAACAAATTTGTCAGTTAATGCTTAAAGATGGGCTACTTATTGTAAACAATTTACCACATAGGGTTGGCCATAAGTCAAAAATGAATCATATACTTCATCCATTATGTACTATCTCTGCTATGTTCAGTCTATGTCCAGTCTGTGGCATGCATGACCCCCCCTTCATGGAGGAAACATAAAACACTGCCAAATATAATTACCATTTCCATTGTTTTGACATATATGTGGCTATAGTAAAGACAACATCAAACAAAAAGAAGACGACTATGGGAAAATACCAAAACTATCTCAGTTTTAGTGGTTCAGTATATTTACAGCACAAACCTAGTTTTTGTGTGCTTGCCTTACAATCATAATCATTCATTATTCGAACCTGAGGAAAATGTTTAATTAATCACAATTTTAAAATTAACGTCCAACCGCCCAGCCCTAGCTCCACAACATCCAACACTCAAACACCATTTTAATCAGCCACTCTTAAGAGAAAAAAGACATGTCTTAGTATTTGTTTCTTAACCCTTTAAAGCTGGTCGGAGCGGGCACGCTTCGTTTTGCATAGCTATTTTTAAATCCCGGTAGCGCTGCAACCAAGTAAGCTAGTGCAATAATTTTTTTTGCATATGAGGCCGGAGGAGTTGTACTTACATCTTATGCTACATCTTATCGTCAGCTTGTCCTAGGTCACAGTTTCCTTCCATATATAGCTTTGCAAAAACTGCATAAAAAGCACTTGCAGCAACAAAAACACAATATTCCAGAAATACGCTTTGCTGATCCGATCAGCTGTTTGTAACACTTCCTAGTCCATCAGCGCGAACTATCGCATGTCCGCCATGACCTGCCCAAAACCGGAAGTGATGTCATTTTGCGGAAATGTCGTTTTTTTTAATCATCAGGGTCTTATGAGCATATGGTCGTGTCCAAATTCATGGGCTGCATCCTCCTGAGGCCACATTTGTAGACCGATTACATCACAGCGACGCGCCGAAGGCTGTCCAAATTTGTAGACTTTGGCTACTCAGGTTAAACGTAATATATAAGTCACTTAGACAACCTAAAAATGTTATTGTTGCGCTTTTTTCAGTGTTTTATTTGTTCATGAGTAAGTCGGTTTGGCTGAGGTTAAAGTTATTAGATTAGATTAGATATAATAAAACTTTATTAATCCCCCGGGTGGGTTCCTCCTTGGTTTTTACACAGCTGACTAAACGTCAAATAGAAAACTGATTAAACAGAAGTGTGAGATGGTCGAGAATTTACGCCAGTGTCCTGTTATATTTTAGATAGCAAGGAGCAGACGGCTGAGTTTATTAAACTCGAGACAGTGGTGACGCTAATCAGAAGGCTAGACCGTCCAATTTCCCCAGCCATTTACTTCCGGCCTACCCGACCTCCTGAGGACCCGGCCCACGTAGACCGCGAAGGCCGGGTCCTCAGGAGGATGCAGCCCATGAATTTGGACACGACCTAAACTTGTGTTTTTAAAAGTTATGTTTGACTTTATGACTTTCTGTGTCGTTTCTGGGATGCTTAGGCCTCATATTGCACTGCTGGAAATAGTTTATTTTGATGCATATGCTGTTTTTTTTCGCAAATTTGCATTATAATATTTATTTTCGTTTTTCCTGCAGTATATATAAATTGGTGTATTTCAAAAATAAAACTATGAAGACACTTAAAATAAATTTACTGTGGTGGGAAACTATTTTGTGCAACTTTTTTGTATTTACAGTTTTGAGGGATAAGCCTCTTAAATTTTTCTAACTAGAAATATATGTTAAAAAAAACAAAAACGATTTTCAATTTTTTTGTAGTTTATTGCACTTTTTTGCAATTTATGTAATTACTATGCACTTAATGCATACATATTATTAAAATTTGGGCTATAATGGTTGTATTGATGTATAGCAACTTGAAATGCTCCCAGAAATGGCACTACAGCATTTAAAAATATAATATAAGCTCTGGCGGACTTGGTTCTATGGTAGGTCTTAAAGGGTTAAATAAACCAGTTCTAAAAAAAGTTGTTGAGCAGTTGCCACTGTGGAATTAAAGAAATTATTTTGTGGCTACAATATATTCTGCATCATTAATGATATAATCTATAGTATTGATACTGCATTAAGATGTTTATTAAAACCTGCTGACTTTATATTAATGATGTTCTTAGAAATACAAAAATATGTTATAGAACGCAAGAGGGGGCGTCAAACCCTGATGATATATAAACCATTCTCTGTGTATTTTTGGGCAGAAGACATATGCTGATGTGATGCTGTGTACTTCTTCCTGCATGTGTGTTCTTAATAAACTCTTCAACTCTACTGGGGCCTCCATTGGTTTGTTTTTGTGCCACTTGTCGAATTCGGGACAGATTCATACAGTCCTATGTTGATAAAAACACATTAAATTAATATCTGTTTATATGTTTTTGTTTTTGATTGTAATATCTGACTCTGACACTGTGTTAGAACAGAATTATACTACAACCCTGTTTCTAAAACAGTCAGGATATTGTGCACAATGTAAATGAAAGTAGAATTCAATGACTGGTGATAATTTAAAACACAATATTATTTCATTTGTGTGCTAACAGGATGCAGTGTCAATGGATTCCACAAAGAATTTAATATTTTGTTGTATTTCAGATATATATATCTACTGGGATTTTCCTACACAACCATCTCCAGGGATTACAGAGAATGGAATGAAAAAGAGAAAATATCCAATTCTCTGCATGAAAACGTCGTCTTGATGTCAGAGGTCAGAGGAGAATGGCCAGACTGCTTCGAGTTGATAGGAAGGAAACAGTAACTCAAGTAACATCACAACATTATAATAAAAAATTAACAGCAAATATTTAAAGCAGCACTGAAGTCTTCCCTGTTACTCTCAAGGTGTACCTAATAAAGTGTCCAGTGAGAGTGTTACCATCAGGCCTTTTAATACCTATGTTTTTAAAAACAGTATCTTTGATGATATGGCAGTGGAGTATCATACATGGCATTGGTTACTTGCTTGTCTACAAAGGCTTTAATACTAAATATTATATCTGTATCTGCACAGTGTGCCATCCGTATGATGTATTTTTCAGGTAATGTGTTCTTATTTAAACAATGCTGAACATGTATTTTACACTCTGTATTAACAGCGAGACTCAGAAGTGAAAGAAGCCTGAGAACTGTCAGTCACTGAAAACACTGAGGCACAATGAAATGAAAACTATAACAAAGACATTATTTTTGTCAATATTGTCCTCAGCTGTCAAACTTTCCCTGCAGGCTAGCTCACTCCTTTTAAACTGGTTTGGCCACATTATTCTGGCGCTCAGTTTTTACTGTAACCAAAAGTCATGTTTGAAAGAGCAGTGAACTGTACCAGTGATTGACTTGGCGATGGCTGGTCAGAGGTCTGTGGTGAACTTCTCACGGTCAGCTGCACTTCTCCACTAGGAAGAGTGATGGTGTGAAACTTCCTCTGCAAAACTCTGTCTTGATCTGTAAAACAGCCATAAACAGAGTCACTGAAACAGCCTGCAATTAAACACAAATCTAAAAAAATATTTTACAAATGACCGACTGTCCTACCTTCTTTTTCCTTGAAACAGATTTTATAAACGCTTCCTCCGAGTTTTTCTACATTTCCGCAGTCGCCACCCCCGGAGTCTCGCCTTTTCTGAAAGTATCTCCTCACTTTCTCCTTCTCTCTGTCTGTAAAGTCAGTGGCTTCAAAAAACAGTGGATACGGATATTCATCCATTTTATCTGCAATTCTACACTAACATGAGAACTTTAAACCCGTCAAACACTTGTTGTGCCGCTCTGTGAGTGCCCGTTTTTGTTTCACTTTCACTTTTCAGGTATCACCTCTTCGTGTTTACACTCCCACACCCAGCAATGGAAAAAGTCCGCATTTAATTCTCAGGGGCTTTTCTCGTCTCACCTACTCTGCAGGTACTTTACAAGGTGTTTCAACTGGCAGAGTATAACTCAAAATTATATTTATGTCTTAATATGGTTTTGAGAAAGATATTTTACTAGTAATTATACTGACAACAAATTAGGGTTTCTATTTTATGCTTCATCTGATCTGCAAATATATTTCACATAAACCCATCCATCCATTCGTCCTCTTGCGCTTATCCCTGTCTGGACGCAGTGGAGCTGGAGCCTATCCCAGCTACCATAGGTCTGTAGAGGCGGGGCACACCCTGAACATACAGGAATCCCTCCGTGTAAAACCTTCCTTATATCCTGCAATATTACCACACCGACCCACTAGGTGTCATTATAGAACCAAAACTGTGTCGGTGCAGTGAGACGTAATAATAATTACATTTAAGGTGTTTTTATTCATGTTTTGCTTCATGTGACATTTCGGTTTAATTCATGAACTGGCTTTCAGAGTGAAAGAAAACATATGTAATAGAAATAGAGCCATTTCTAAAATGTTAATTCGTTAATACGATGAATGAAAAGATGTTATTTAAAATGTTTATAGAAACTATGAAACCGTTTTAAGAAGTAAAGCACAATTATTGATGCACTGATAAAATACATTTATGTAGGTGTTACACTGTGTGTTCATTAATGAATGAATGAATGAATTAATTAATGAAACAGTTTAAATTGATGTTAGGCAATGAATGATCTAGCTAAGAAAGACAACAAATTTAATTTGGATGTTCAGACACATACTGCCCTGACTCAGTGAGTGTCAGAGGAATGAATCCTAAAATCTGGAAATCAGTCATAGTTTTTGTACCTATATCCTTTATTTTTCTTTCTCAAAGATTTTATTTTAAGAGCTAAAAAGTATATCTAAAAATTCAGAGGGCAAAAAAAATCATTGTTGATGTAAGACATTTTAAAAACACTTTGATTTTTCTGAAAATCACATATTATTCACTTCTGAGGAAATTGCAAATATTTAACAACCCAATCTTTAAAGTCCAGTTGAAGTAAGCTTAGTTTATTATGCATTAACAAATAATGACATGGTTTTTCAAACTATGGTTTGAATAGCATTGTTGTAATGCTCATATTTTAGGTGTAAATTGTCAGAAAGACCAGAAGAGACCACGTATATATGTTGCACTGTCTCAACATCAACAGTGATCTGTGCCTCTTTAAATATGTCCTTCCCATTCAAAGGTGCTTCAGCAGCCCCGCCTACAAGGGCTGGGAAAATCCACCTCTTCTATTTCCATCTCACTCTGCTGACTAAGGACCCAGACTGCACTGTGGCAGAAGCAGTTACACAAAGTAAAACTTGTGCTGTTATGAGCAGCCAGTTTTCCTTAAATTCAAGTTCAGGAATTTAAGCACAGAGGTGTTTGAAGATGGTTTTATGTGCTGTTTAATGTTGTGTAGTTGAGCAACTAATTACTTATCCAGTTTTTCCTTCAGAGTGATTATTTTTATGGCTGCTCAGTTGATAGTAGGTTAGATCAGCAAACAGTGACAGCGTTGACTGAGAGTGGGAAGGAAAAACTCCCTTTAACAGGATGAAACCTTTTAGCAGAACCAGGCTCAGGGAGGGGCAGCCATCTGCCTCCCCACAGCTAAGAAAAATATATCAGTTTATAGACAATATTTTAACAGTGTGACAGTAATTTGAAAAGAAAAACAAATTACAATATCTCTTAAAATACAACAGTGAAGATATACAATAAACCTGAACAGAACTGATACAAATATTAATCATTTTATAACCACCCCCAAAGCCAGATTTACACAGGATACAACATACTCAAGTACCCTTTTGCACCAGAGGTAGTGCTGTGAAATCACTGCTCAATCATAATGTTAAACTTCTACCTTCCTCTGCTTGCATGGTTGTATTGCTCCAATTGTGACTTGGGGTGTTTTCACACCTGCGCCGTTTAATCTATTTAAATCAAACATGGGTTAGTTTTCCTCCTTGGTATGGTTCGATTGTCCAGGTGTGAACAGTAATTGTACTTGGTGTGGACCAAAACAATCCCTATGTGGTCTTACTCTGATTGTCATGGTCAGGCTCTGGCAGATGGTCTCATTACAGTTCCAAAACTCTACAGCGGTTTGTTTATGCTGTGGAGCTGATCCGACCCCAACTAACAGGTGTATGTTACAAGTTTGAACTAAAAAAAGAAACTCCTGTAGCTGTGTAGAGTTTGTATTCTCAATCCATGGAGGTGCTGTAGATGTTCAAAGATCTCTACAGAGTAGCAGCTCGCTGTGAAATAAAGATAAATTTTCAGTTTTCTCTCCCAGCACTTTCTTCCTGTATTTAAAGTAGAAAGCTCAGGGCATAAAGGTACTTTATGTAATTACCCTTTAAAGTATTTAACTACAAACTTTACTACCAGGGGACAGAATTTTACTATGTGGATTTATTGCAATCTCAGAAAATTGATTCAGATCCAGATCAGATCCACTTGTATTTTGTTACCTGGAATTTTCGGCATTTGTATGTCAAAATTTTAAAATGTTTCTCTTTAAATATTAATATTTCTTTTTAACCAGACTGATCTGTTTGTCTCCTTGTCAGGCTTTAAATTTCTTCCAGGCCACTGTGACAAATAAAAATGTAAGAATGTGTTCTTAAATGAAGCTTTCACTGATTTGCTGCACCATCTAGCGGTACAAAGTGGTATTACATAAAAAATTCAACGTGTTTCTGGTTCTACCTCATTATTGCAATCTGTTAATAATCTCAGTTAAGTTTGGAAGATTTTTAGATATTTATAGACCAAGGGCTTTACAATAAGCACCTTCAAGGCTACTTTATGTTGAATTAAAGTAAAGCTGCGATGCTGTGTCTTCTTAAGTAGAGACTTAAAGGTGTGCATCACATCATAAATTGAAATGTCCCATATGTGAAACTTTTAGCCTGTAATTATAACAATAACAAAAAAAAAAAATCTCATCAGGATATTTGGGTATCCTCTGTTGTGTTGTTTTAATTTTTGTGCATGTGTCTTTTAAAGTCTGAACTGTAACATCACAGTTTGGCTTTTGTCCCACTCAGTCACCTGACATGTTGTCGTCCCTCAGAGGATGCTGTGTTCCTGGATGATGAGATGGAGAGGGAGGAGTGTGTGATGACCGAGATGGGGATCATCTATTATGGTTTCTATGATGACATTGCTGAGACTGACTGGAACTATGGACAGGTCAGAGAAAACCAGACTGAGGCTCTTCAGGACTTATTTACAAGTTGTCTTGTGACTGACCTGAGGGTTTTTATGCCTAGTTCAGGGGTCGGCAACCTGCGGCTCCGGAGCCGCATGCGGCTCTTTAGTCCTTATCGTGCGGCTCCGCGTGGTTTGGGAAAATAAATTAGAAGTATTTAGCTGAAGTGTATTTTATTTATGTTAGTTTTTTTTAACTTGTAGTTCTAGAAATATAAAAATAAAATTATATTCTATCATTTTTTCATCGCTCAAAATAAGCGTCATACCCGCCGAAACGCCATGCATTTATCGAGACTTTCAACCCCAGGTAGGCCAATTATGGATCTTTGGATCCACATTATGTGAGCAGCTCCACCATGAACTATATTAAAAACAAACACCACTCACGCCTCACAGATGACAGCTTACAGTCCTGCGTAAACATGAAAGTGACTTCGTACAGCCCCAATTTGCAGACGCTGTGCGCAGAGGTTCAGGACCAGAAGTCCCATTGTAAACATATCACGGCAGACCCGACGATGTTTGCATGAACATGCTTTTCAGTATCTCTTTATTGACCACTTTTCACACACAGTTGCTGTACGCATACAGCCGGCTGTAGCTTTTCAGCTCACAGCCCGACAACACAACAGCAGAGAGAGCACAGACTTTAAGGCCGCGAGGCGTGATTGCGGGTGCCACTCAGGTGCGTCGCCTCCCCTGCAGCGGTGCTGCAGTCCACGCCCCACCACACACATTAACCAGGTAAAATACATATTTAGGCAGAATTTTGCAAATATCTATTTTTCATTTTTTTTAGCAGCAATAATTCTTTTTTTTCAATTATTTTTTAAAAGTCAGGTCAATGCTTCAAAAACCCAAAGGCGATATAAGGCTGGCGGCTCACAACAGTTTTTCTTTGCTACATGGATCATTTTAGTTCAGCAGGGTGTCTTTCCTTTTGTTATATTTCTTTAAGAGTTCAAAATGTGTTAATTACATAAATAAAATGTAATTAAAAAAGCAGTATATACAGTGTTATCTTCATTTTAGATGTCAAAAAGTATTTGCGGCTCCCAGTGTTTTCTTTTGCGTGGTAACCGGGCCCAAATGGCTCTTTGGGTCTTAAAGGTTGCTGTCCCCTGGCCTAGTTCAACGTGTTCATTTCCCATTTAGAGTAAGATAGACAATAATGAAGGTGTAAATTAGACCTCGTGTCCCTGAGATTCTCAGTCAGGTCCAACACTGTCTTGGTTTTATTAAAATAAATAAATAAATAAAATATAAACTAAGATAACTGCCAAAATCCTCAGCTTGGGGGTTTAAACAGGAAGTCTGCTGTTGATTACCCACCTCTAATTTCTCAAGAACGGACCATTGTCAGTCAGTAAATCTTTATTAGGGTATTGTGACATGTTCTCAGATTAATTAGATGTATTCAAAGTACTTTACACTTGGCAAGGTGAAGATGTAAGAAGATCAACCAAATAAAAGATTAAAACCTGCATAATTGTGTAATATGTTTCCAGTGTTTATGTACATATATGTAACTTTTAATTTCATTAGAAGAAGCTACTGTTCAGCTAGGTCGGTGACAGTGACAATTCCATATGTAATTTTTATATTATTCATAATTGATTTTTCAGACACTTTCATTTATAAACAGTGGAAAACTCTTTTCCTTTACTCTCACTTGAATGTGATGAGGTAGTCAGGGTATGCTTGGTTGTCATGAAACACAACATACATGCTGGGGTTATCTATTCTGTCTACCACACTGTCATAGCGGTCGTGAGGCTGCTGGGGGTTTTGAAGTGGAGGCACCTTCATATCACTTCGGCCCTGAGTGTAAACACCTGTGAGGACTCGGGCGACAAACATTAACTGAGAACCATCAGCAGCTGGCTTGGAGTAGGTGGGTTGAGCCGAGTAGTTGGCATTTACAGCAAAGTAGGTCCCGTGACCGTATGCAGTTGCTGAGTGTGAAAAGAGAAAAGGAAATTAACAATAGATGATTGTATTTACACCGTAGTGACACAGAACTAGTTACTAGTTCACTAACCCTGCCTTTGTTACAAGTACTGTTTCTTTCATATCTCTCACCAGGTGTTCAAGATTTTAACCATGCAGTGGACTGCAGCATGTTTTATTAGTGCATACAGGAACATAAAAACATGTCTTTAAGAAATCAAGTGCCGTTACTCTACTAGACCTGAAAAAAATTCCCAAAAGCCTTCACAGTCACCTGGGGTTTTAAGTGTTGCCAAAGCCACAAATGCTTACCAACAAACAAACAAACAAACCATATCAGTTTTTATCATTTTTCAGCGTTTTTATTGTTAACTCGGTGTCCCCGGGTCTTGTCCCGTGTGTTATGAATAAATCTTTTTTTTTTTGGTACCGGTACTGGTTTTATTTTGTTGTATTTATCTGCAACACCTTAAAGGCCGGTCCGTGAAAATACTGTTGGACATAAACTGGTCCATGGTGCAAAAAAGGTTGGGGACCGCTGCTCTTCAGGTCCCACCACAGCATTTGACTTTGTATAATTTTGAGCATTTGACTCTCTAGAACAGAGACGTTCATTGTTGATTGAATGACTCTAAGGTGCCCAGGTCTTGTGGCTGCAAAATCGTTTAACGCATTTGGCTGTTAACTCACGGGCTGGTGATTTCAGACGACCCAGGGATGTAGTCTCTATGCTTAGAAGTCAAGCATTATTCTATTTTCTCAGATTTCTAGATATCTACCAAAGCAGGTGGAGGCATAATCATCCAGAGAAGAGCTGCTTTATAACAAGAACAAGCTTTAAAACTCTAAAACCATAAAGAACACTAATCTTTCCATTAAGGAATATAAAAAATATAAGAAATAAAGAACCATTTCTAACACAAAGCTTTGGTTCAGTAAATGTGGACTCTATAAAAAGATATTCACCATTTTGTCCAGCAAAGCTCCTGTTGAATCCAGTTTTCACTATGGAGTCGCAATTTTCCTGGGTCGTCCCGTGGTACAGAAGTTTCTCCCCTGCTCCTCCCTCCCGTGCGTTCTTATCAGAAATGTGCTTCTTCTGTGCTTCATAGGTGCGCCGCAGGTGAACGTTCTGCAAACGCTCAATCTAACATGAGAGAAGAAGGACAAAGGATCAAGGAGCTGCCTAACAAGATAATCCAGGATATTAATTACATCTGAGGGGTAGTTCAAAGTATGTCATCATAGTGATGGCATAGTTTCAATGGTGGATTGAAAGTAAAATCCTCCTAAAATCCCAAATGAATGCTGAAATAAATAAACACAATTTAATTAAATGAATCATCTTTTAAAAGGGAAATTAATTTATTTGTAAATTGTGACATTGACTGATTTGGAATAAAATTTTAATATTATTTTATTCTTCCCTTTTCTATATAAATGTATTATATTACTGATAAAAGAAGTTTTCATATCACTGAATGTGGAAGTGAAGCTGTGGAACAGACTTAGTGAGGAACTCAAACACTAAGTCTGTTCCACAGTTTGTCTCCGTTCCTCGTCATGTTGTCAGTCTTCATGTCCTACTGCCATGTACCCCCCATGTGCAGTTTACTTCATGTTACCACGCTGCTTGGTTACCACGCCAGGAGTTTTGTTTTGTACTTTCAGTTTGTAGTTCTCAGCAATAAAGCTGTATAAGTTCATGTTTCGTCTCTGGAGTCCTGCATTTGGGTCCAACCTCTGCTTGCCACACAGCCAGACCTTGACAAACCCCCTTTTAATATGTTGTTACTGATTATGATTATTTAGTGTTAAGCCACAATAGCAAAAACAACCATAACAATATGTGGACGCATAAGCAAAATCATGTTTTCGATGACATTGCCATTGCAGGATTTTGTTTTTTGCTAATAGTCAAAAAAACAAAACAAAAAAAGCCAAAGAATTGAATAAACAACTGTTATATTTAGTGAATCAAAATAAATAAACTGTTCTATTGACTAAAGAAGAATAAAGTAGCGACAAAGCAGCATGCATATTATAAGACAGGTAATATAAATAGAAACTGAAATGTTCCCTTACACAAAGGACAGCCACCCACCTTCATCACAGTTTTGGCAACAGTTCGTTTGAAGGCCTCCTTGACTGCCCGGTACTCTGCAGAGGAAGGCTCCAGTGTAACGACCTTCATGCTCTCATTAGCAGCCATGCTGTCCCAGTACAAAGGGTAAGTAAAGTCTGAAAGAGACAAGCATATATAGCATATACAACATGAGAAGACACCTAGAGCCTATGTTGAGTTTTATTTTGCTATTTACTGCAAATCTTTAATGAAGCACGTAAAAAGAAAAAAGATTTTAATGGTATCATGTGTGAATACAACCAAAACTTGCAATGGAGCCCGTCTGACAATAAAATAACACTCCTGTTAAATCAACATGATCCAACCCTATCAGCTGATCTAAGATTTTCATACTTTTTGTTTAAAAGTGAACAGTTTATGGTTGCTTTCATGTTTCACAATGACTTTTGCAACCTTCTTTACTACAAGTAGGTTTTTTAGTTTCTTTCTTCTCACCTGTCAGATTCTCAAGTCGCTTTAGCTTCATCGTCTGTCTGTTCAGTTGCTGTGTGGCCATCATTGTCTGTAAATTAACCTCCCATACGAGTCCCTGTGCGTCTGTTATTCCGTCTGTTAATTCGTTGTTTTCCAGTTGGTGATTGGCTGTTCTGGGAAGTCTTTCCCAGTTTCCGTTATGTGCCAGGATGCACCAAACAACTCGGAGGTACAAATCCTCCTCCTCCCTGACTCTCACCTCATTAGCAAGACCCATTAACTGACACTGATTCATTTTCTGCATCACTCGGGTGACCCCGTCTTTCAACCCGCTCACTGTTAGAGAGCCAGACTGATCGGTTTGCATGAATAAACCCTCAGACTCCACCAGCTCCTTCAGCTCCATCATGTCATCCTGGTCGAGGGGTTCCAGTGCCTCCTTTGAGAAGGTTTTACTGGAGCACTGTGTGTGATATTGATGATTCAACTTTTCCATGGCATCGTCAACGTCCTTTTTGGAAAGACCCAGGAACGTGAAGACAGACTGCTGACTTGTAGAGCTTATTTGGAGACTGCTGAGGTATGCACTCACAGAAGGAGGAGGCTGTTGTTGCTGTACTTGAACTGGAAGTACTGGAAGTACTGGAAGTACTGGAACAAATCAGTAAAAAATTTCAGTGAAATAAATTTGTAATCAGTTTTATTTTCAAATTCGTTTTAAAATTCAATTGCACATAAGATGTCAGTTTGTGAATATTTCTGTCACCTCTGTTGATGACAGCTGAGGAATACATCTGCATCGCTTTCTCTTTAAAAGCCAAGAAGACATTGATCTTAATCAGGACGAGACGGATGTTGGTGAGGGTGTTCATAGATGATGCAGATGACTTGATCCCTCGAAGAATGGCTCCTGCTACAATCGCAGGATTCAACCCTCCAGCTCCTGAAAAAACATCACTTGCATTCAGGTGTGTGTGTGTTTGTGTTTCACAACAAACTGAATGAATAGAAATGCCAAAAAAAATCCTTACCAGCACAGATGGCAGGAATTGCCACTGAACTGTATTTATACCATTCACAATAGTCAATGATATCACACACAAGTTGTTCAATGAGAGCTTGATCCTTTTCTCCACATACATGAAAAATAGCTTTACAGGGGAAGTTTCCAGACTGGGTCACATAAATTTCTCCTCGATTCACTTTTGCTGCACAGAAAGTGACAGAGGATGGATGAGTGAGAGTCAGATAAATAAGATGAGAAGGTAAGTAGCAGCTTCTCTTTTTCTCACCTGCTTTCAGTTTAGCTTCCACCTCTGGTCCAGCTACAGTTAAGATGTCTTTGCATACTCCATCTGTAGATGACAAAAAATCAGAAAAATATATATTAAAGAACTTACAATCTGTCAGTAAAGGCAAGTTTGTGAAGCTACATGCTAATCTTGTACAAATTTTAGCGTGCTTAAACGGCTAATCAGAACCAGGACTGACTGATTATGATGATGGTGGTTACTGACCTCTAAATCATTATTACCATCCATTTTGTAAGTAACATGCTGACCTTTCAACTGGGCAAGTTGCACAGTTGATTAACAAATAGATGCTATTTTTTAGCATATAATAAAAATCACAAATGTCACAAATTCAGCCTACTGGTTAAATACTGATATATTTAATAAATATACTTAATTAGTAAGTGCAGCTTTGGATCAACTTTGGAAATAGCAACAATAATAAGAGACTACATGCCACAGTTTCATCTTAAGTTCCCTTTTGTGTCACAGTTGAATACGTATCAGACATTCTACCCATTTGATTCCTTAGTCTTGCTTCCTGGCTGCATACAGTGACTCATCAACCCTATTTCCCCTAATCAATCTAAATGCATTTATGGGAAATGGTACTCAAAGGTAATTCAGAGGTTAATCCCTGCCAAACCTGCTTGGCTGGAGATCAAACATTTCTCATGCCAGGTTGACACCACAGGCAGTATACCAGTTCACCACATCACCTCTGTTCACTGCCAGACTGTTATTGACTCACTTGTCTTTGTTACAGTTTGATAATGTGATTGCTTTCCATCGCCTGTGCCTCAGAGTTTTGGATTGCCATCCACTAAGACTAATATGCATATTATGCGTAATATACACTATATTTCACTATGTGGAACTATAATCATGATAGGTATGAGATCCAAAATACAACAAATTATCTAGTGTTGCAGCTCCATATGCATTAGAAATTAGTGGCTTTCTAATACTTATGATGTTCAACCATGACTATCTGTTAAGCTCTTCGTAATTATATGGTAAGGTTTTTAGCTAATCTAAGTGGCTTGCTAATAATGGTAGATGAAAACTTCAAAGATTACAATCATATGGGCATCCCTATATCTGTGCAGATTTTCATGAAGAGCTGTTTTCCTTTGTCATCCATAGAGAGCTATGCTACCATTGCGGCTAAAAATAACTTCAAAGTTACATCATGGGCCTCCTGCTCACTCCGCCTTCCTGCTTTTATATGCATCCTCGGTTTCACCTACCAAGGTTAAAATTTTGGAAGTCTGTTGTGTTCACCACAGCATCTGTAGTCTCATTAGTGATGTCACCAAACACCACATGTAGTTTAACTCCACTTCTCACTGTTATGATGATGTCATCTAGGTCACTGGTGAGGGACCTGAAGATTGCTGAGACGAAAAACACCACACATTGATTTTGTCTGATATTTAGTCTGATGACTGAAGATGCTGATGAAGATGGTAAAATATGACACTGGCTGAATGCTTTTTATCTCCTCACTATGTCTGAGTAGTGCTAATTTACCTTGGCCTCCCTGGTTCATATTTAAGCTGAGCTGTTTGTAGACATCGTGGTAGCACTGTAGATAAAAGCACAAGAATAACAACATAAATAATTGATGCATGGTCAGGACAGCCCTGTTCTTGTTTTTTAAAGTGTTTTATAAATAAAGTTTGATATGCATGTTACATATCAGATCAGGACATATCGATTGACACTGACCGCCTCAGAATCAGGGTAACCAGGTTTAATCACAATGTGGATGTTTGTAAGAGAGCCAGAGGATGCAGATAATCCAAACTGGTGAATGATGTCAGTCAACACTTGAATGGCTTCTCTCAGCGGGTATTGTAAAATAACACCTGGCCCAATGATCGGAATGGCCACTGAACCCAAATTCAGCTGTACACAAAGCTCCAGACACCACTTCAGACCATTACGAAGAGCCTGCAAATCAAAAGTTACATATTTTCAACTATGTTTTCAAACTGTTAGATTGCACACTGCAACTAATAGAGCACACATGGTAAACTGTGAGGCTGCACAAAAAGTTCAGTTTGGTTGTATAAGACTTCTCTTGCAGTTATCTGGTTGGTACATTAATGCTTTCGCTTTTCAATTAAATTAACAAATATTTTATTATATATATTTTTTGTCTCGCTTCTACTTTTTGCACATACACACGTAGATATCATCTGATTATTCCAATTAATACTTTCATCTATGTACAGCTATAAAGTGCATTTCATTTTTTTTAAGGTAAATTAACCATGAATTAGTTCTTTTCCATCACCAGAAGTGTTAATAAAAGTCCTTAATTTTACCTGAACACTCTTTCCTCTTACTCCGTCCCAAGGCAAGCATTCAATGAAGAAAATCTTGGAGCAGCCCAGAGATGGAGGTGCATCAACCATCTGAACAACACCAGGGGCGAGGGCACAACTGGCTAAGACTGAATCAAACGTTAACTTTAATATATTCCCAGCTTTAGCCAACAAACTGTTGCCAATATTTGTCGAAGTCAGCTGCTTGTTGAGCATGGGGACCACCAGAACATCCACCTGCAGAAATAATATTGAATAACATGAATGTTGATATTTTATTTTGGGATTATGGGAAATAGAATTCAATGAAAATAATCAAACCTGTTCATTTTCTAAACTGTTGAGTTTGATCTTCAGGTTTGTTCTGTTGATTGCAGAGTTTCCAACTGTGCTGTACATGCTGCTGCTGTAGCTGAGAGATCTAGGTGTATCACTGAGTCTGCTGGTGTTTCGTGGTCTTTGCACATTTGGGGTGGCTGCAGTTTGCTTATCTCGGATAATGACGTGACAGGAACCCTCTATCAGCTCTTTAGTCACTTTACCCTCTTTCTGGAAGTACTGCTGAGCCCCTGGTCCATCTAGAGTCAAAGTGTCTACTATCAGACTGTCTAGAGTTGATGTTAGGGCCTCCTTGGCCTCCTGAACATGATATCGAGGACCAGACACAAACACACAAGGATTTGGAAAATGTGAGGCTTGTAAGGTCACCTTGGTCTGCTTCACGCCAATCAAGTCTAAGATTTTATCAAAACAGTCGACCATTTCAGGATGAAGCAGATTGATGGTTTCTTGAGTTGAAACTTGATTCAACTGGAAGTCATGAAGAACTTCATTGAGCTTGGCCACATTTTCACTGTAGCCCACCAGTCGGACTTTGGTTGTTGAGGTTCCCCTGGCGCCTGGCATGTAGCTGATGTCCACTCTGAACTCTCCACTGTTTGCCTCGTTCTTGGCTTTTGTCAGAATTTCTTTCAACCTGTTGAGATCTATTGCACCCTGCAGCTGCACAGTGGTCACTTTAAGGTCTCTCATTATTGCTGCCTCAGCCTCATTCAGAGCATCAGAAGACAAACTGGACAGAACCAGATCTGAACCCACCTCAAAGAAAACAGGGTTTCTGAGGCTCTGCTGGAAGCGAGTTTGGTATTTTGGGATGGCATCACTGGTCTTCATGAAGATAAGCAGAGCTGTAGGGAACTTAACTCTCTTCTCCTTTATGTTCTTAATCAGTTCATCCAGTTTTGTAGCTCCTGACTGCACATCTTTGTCAGGGCCCTCCAAAGTGATCATGGCACTACCTCTGATGATTGTAACCTCTGGACAATTAGCATGCATTTCTCGATTGAACTCTTCTTCTATGAGCTTGAACTTCTTCTCCACAATTGGCACTTCCTTTTTGGTGGGTAGGCTTTTTTCCAAAATTGCAATCTTCTCCTTCATAGCATCAACCTCTCCCACAACCACAGCATACCCACTCTCTGTGTAAACTTTGATATCATCTGTCTTAAAGGCCGAGTCCTGCAGTACCATTTTCACCTGTTTTGGCTCAAGCACATGATAGCAGTTGTAGCTCTCAGTGAGCCGAATGAAGACCTGATCCACTTGGCACTCCCATTTCTCTGCAGCACCACCAAATCCTCCTCCTGGCCCCTTGTCAACCTCCCCTCTAACCAAAACCTCCTCTTCATCGAAATTTAGCTCCACTGTGCAGCCGATTGAAGACAGTTGTTTTTCAAAAAATTTGTATGCCTTACAGTTGTCTCTCAGGAAAAACAGCAGGAAAACATCTATCCTGAAAGTCTTCTCAAGACCTTTTATGTTTGGGTTTCTATAGCTCTGAAAGAGGGAAAGAAAAAAAAATCTGTCAATTTATGATATACGATAGGCTACTTATTGTAAACAGTGGGGGTGTACCACATAGGCCTGGGCAGTAAATCAAAAATGAATCACAACCCTCATTCAAAACCTCTAATTGATGTAATCTTTACCACGTCTGTTTTTTAAAAAAATTCTTTTTACTTTAAATCTATTAATACTCCATCCAATATGTGCCATCTCTGCTATGTCCAGTCCGTTGCCCCAATTCATACAGATTCATACAGTCCTAGGTAGATAAAAGCACATTAAATTAATATTTTTGTTTATATGTCTTTGTTTTTCATTGTTATGTGTGACTATGACACTGTGTTAGAACAGAAATATGCTACAGGCCTGTTTCTAAAACAGTCTGGGTATTTGTGTATAATGTAAAGAAAAGCAGAATGCAATTATTGGTGAATAATTTAAAACACAATGTTCAGGTTTTTTATCTGTGTGCTAGCAGAGTGCAGTCTCCATGGATTCCACAAAGAATTTAATATTTTGTTCACTCTGGCCACTATATTAGGTACACCTGTTTAAGCTTATTAATACATAAGGATAATCAGCCAATCACATGCCACTAACCATTTAGACATGGTCAAGAGGATCTCCTGAAGTTCGAACTGAGCATCAGAATGAAAAATAAATTTGGGCTGCTTTAATTTATTTATACTGGGATTTTCCCACACAATCATCTCTAGGGATTACAGAGAATGGACTGAAAAAGAGAAAATATCCAATTCTCTGCATGAAAATGTCGTCTTGATGTCAGAGGTCATAGGAGAATGGCCAGACTGCTTCGAGTTGATAGAAAGGAAACAGTAACTCAAATAACATCACAACATTATAATAAAAAATTTAACAGCAAATATTTAAAGCGGCACTGAAGTCTTCCCTGTTACTCGCAAGGTGTACCTAATAAAGTGTCCAGTGGGAGTGTTACCATCTGGCTTTTTATGACCTATGTGTTTTTTTAAAAAAACAGTATCTTTGATGGTATGGAGGTGGAATATCATACATGGCATTGGTTTCTTCCTTGTCTACAAAGGCTTTAATGCAAAATAGTGTATAAAGTTTTTGTATTTGTATCTACATACTGTGCTGTCCACATGATGTATTTTTCAAGGAAGGCTTTCTTATTTAAACAATGCTGAACTACACTGTATATTTACACTCTGTATTAACAGCATGACTCAGAAGTGAAAGAAGCCTGAGAACTGTCAGCCACTGAAAACACTGAGGCACAATGAAATGAAAACTATAACAAAGACGGCCCAGCAAAAGTGGAGCAAACACACAGTTCTCTATATTTGTCCCTGACGTCAAATTTAATGATCATATATATTTTTTCAAAAGGACTGTTTTACTATTTAAAATGTATTCTTTGCAGTACTTACAGTGTCTTTCAAATATTTTATAATCATCTGTTTTTGTCAATATTGTCCTCAGCTGTGTTACTTCCCCTGCAGGCTAACTCACTCCTTTTAAACTGGTTTGGTCACATTATTCTGGCGCTCAGTTTTTACTGTAACCAAAAGTCGTGTTTGAAAGGGCAGTGAACTGTACCAGTGATTGACTTGGCGATGGCTGGTCAGAGGTCTGTGGTGAACTTGTCCGGCTCACGGTCAGCTGCACTTCTCCACTAGGAAGAGTGATGGTGTGAAACTTCCTCTGCAAAACTCTGTCTTGATCTGTAAAACAGCCATAGACAGAGTCACTGAAACAGCCCGAATTTAAACACAAATCTAAAACAATATTTTGCAAATGACCGACGGTCCTACCTTCTTTTAACTTGAAACAGATTTTATAAACGCTTCCTCCGAGTTTTTCAAGATTTCCGCAGTCGCCACCCCCGGAGTCTCGCCTTTTCTGAAAGTATCTCCTCACTTTCTCCTTCTCTCTGTCTGTAAAGTCAATGGCTTCAAAAAACAGTGGATACGGATATTCATCCATTTTATCTGCAATTCTACACTAACAAGAGAACTTTCAGCGCGTCAAACACTTGTTTGTGCCACCCTGTGAGTGCCCGTTTTTGTTTCACTTTCACTTTTAAAGTATCACATCCTGATGTTTACACTCCCACACCCAGAAAAAGTCTCAGGGGCTTTTCTCGTCTCACCTACTCTGCAGGTACTTTACAAGGTGTTTCAATTGGCAGAGTATAACTCAAAATTATATTTATGTCTTAATATGGTTTTGAGAAAGACATTTTACCAGTAATTATACTGACAACAAATTAGGGTTTCTATTTTATGCTTCATCTGATCTGCAAATATATTTCACATAAACCCATTCATCCACCCATTCGTCCTCTTGCGCTTATCCCTGTCTGGACGCAGTGGAGCTGGAGCCTATCCCAGCTACCATAGGTCTGTAGAGGCGGGGCACACCCTGAATATACAGGAATCCCTCCGTGTAAAACCTTCCTTATATACTGCAATATTACCACACCGACCCACTAGGTGTCATTATAGAACCAAAACTGTGTCAGTGCAGTGAGACATAATAATAATTACGTTTAAGGTGTTTTTATTCATGCTTTGCTTCATGTGATATGTATCACGTTATATGTTGAACTGTCTCAACATCAACAGTGATCTGTGCCTCTTTAAATGTGTCCTTCCCATTCAAAGGTGCTTCAGCAGCCCTGCCAACAAGGGCTGGGAAAATCCACCTCTTCTATTTCCATCACACTCTGTTACATCAGTTAAATCGATTCTTAATGTATGTATGTATATTTTCTATGCAATGTGATCATTCTGATTAAAGGTGACTGGATTAAAGGATAATTGCCATGTTTCCCAGAAAAGCTCCTGTTGAATCAATTTTTATGATGGACTCACGGCTGTCCTGACTCGTGCTGTGATATAGAAGGTTTGGTTTTGCATTTCCTCTTTATAAAGGAAGTGCAAAACCAAATAACCTTCCCTTTTGTAGAGCTGAAACTAGTCCAAATTAGACTGAAACTTCAAAGCATTTTGCTGGAAATGGAGAACTGGCAGTGACTGGTTTTATACACGAAATACCATGAACTTTATGTTTTGTCTGTTTTTCTGTCTTTGTCTTTACGTTCACTTTACATTCACTTTAATTGGGCCGCACCTCTTAATCTTTAAATTCTGGCATTTTCAGTCTCATTGCCACAGGTGTATAAAATCAAACGCCTAGCTATGCAGTCTGTCTTTATAAACATTTGTGAAAGAAATTGTTCTTGGGTCGCTCTAAAGAGGCCACTGAAGTGAGCATGGTGCTGTGACAGGATGTCATGCCAACAGGTTAGTTTGTGAAATTTCTTTACTTGTAGAGATTCCACTATCACCTCAAAGAGGTGTTTTTGCAAAGTGGAAACATTTAGGAACCACAGCACCTGAGCCACAAAGTGTGAGAACATGTATACCTACAGAGTGGGGCTGCCGAGTACAGATGCTGATAGCGCCTGAAAGCTATTAACTGCAGGGCTCCAAACCCCAACTGAGATTAACATCAGCACAAAAACTGAGCACTGGGAGCGTCATGGCATGGGTTTCCATGGCTAGGCTGCTTCGGTAATGTATAGCATAGCCCAGTTTCAGCTGTTGTGTTTAGTGCTAATGGTTAATTGTTTGCTTAAGTTTGCTAATTCTCATTTTGTGCAGCAATAGACATATTTACCATCAGCAAATCGCTGACCAGATTGGGGAGGGATTCATGAATACAGGATATGACAGCTGGACTTCTTTTTGGCTCATGATGAATTTTTACCTCATGAAGAAGATTTTCATAAAAATATGCTCTTCGGTGAGCAGTCACAGTTATATATGTTGGGTCTACGCTTCCACAGGCCCTGCTGGTTTAGAGACTTATTCCCATTAACGACAAGGAAGCAAGACGAACAGCGATTTTACTTGCGCAAGGGAAGGATCTCAGAGCAGCCCTTCTGCCCTCGGTCAGACCACTTCGAAGAACCAGCTTCCGCTTGCCGCCTTTTATTGGAAACAGTTACAGTACACACAAGCACCACCCACTGTAAACCCCCCCCCCCCCTTTATGGTTCTAAAAGACAAGGTACTATGTGTGTATGTGTGTGCACGTGTAAGCACGTGTGTCTATGTGTGTGTGTGTGTAGGTGCATGTGAGTGTGTGTGTTTGTAGGTGCGTTTGTGTGACCTCCTGCCCACAAAAGGGTCAAAAGCAGGAAGCTTACTAAACAAGAAAACAGAACCTTCACATAGGATGTGCCTATAATAAAATACAGGCTGGGGAGGTCAACAGAAACAAAATAATGTCTTTGATCATACAGTTTAAACCAAGACTTACAAATTTAAGTAACACAATGACAATATTTAACAATTTCAACCTCACAATATATAAGGTTTTAACAAGAGATCTGAAGTCTGCTGAATCAGTCCAATGTTTGTTTGTTTTTGTTTTTTTTAAAACCACAGTTATAAACATGCAAAAATCCCGGTGTGTTCACACCGAACGCGATGGACGCGAATAGAGCGTCAGGTTTACATGTAAAGTCAATGGAAAAGCGCAATGACACGCGATTGCAGGTCCTGCGAAAATTCGGAAGCAGATTTGCGTCGCGAAAACGCAAAACGCGTGAAATGCGCGTCAGTGTAGCGCGTCTGGCGCGTTTGACTCGCGAAAAAAAATCGCGACAACCAATCAGGAGCCTGGTGACGTGACTCTGACCTAGGTCAAAGGGGCAGATCCAGCTAAAGCCCTTCATTCTTCATTCAGTATGGAGGAAAAGCTCATCAGTGCCGTGGCTAATCACCCAGAGCTATATGATGCTAGCTACTACTTCTACCGAGACAGGAATAAAAAGGACCTAGCTTGGAGACACATAAGTGAGGAGATCGGGCAACCTGGTAAGTTCATTCCTCCTTCTTTTTCAGTTTCAGACTGACCCGATGAACCCGCGCAAAAGCTAGCAAGCCCGCCTACTGTCCCGCTATTTTCCCACTGATGTACAAATACCTTTCTGCTAACAAGAAAATGCGTTTATTCAGAGGACATCTGCAGGAGAAAGTGGAAGAGCCTCAGGGACACTTATAATAAGGAGAAGAAGACAGAGAAGGAGAAGAGGAGTGGGTCTGCAGCAGGAACGGGGAGAAGATGGAAGTTCTTCGCGGTCATGGGGTTTCTGGACCCCTTCCTCACCCCGCAGGAGACAAGTGGTAATATGGTGCGGACCATGGAGAACTTCTCCCCCGAGGACCAGGGACAGCCCGAAGAGGCAGCAGGGGAGTGTCAGTCAGAAGGTAAGTTTACGATGAATTAATGTAGGCAGTTAATTTATGCGTGTTGTCATACAGGAATATATTTTGTTTATTAATAAACAGTATACAGTAGTCCCGCTGTTCATCCGTCACTGCCTCGCCTTTTCGCAGATTTTTTTTTATTGCACCGTACAGCTTTCAACGATGCGCATTGCATTCTGCAGCCCAAATGACAAATCTCCTCCGTGCCGTGTCTCCTGCGCTTGCCAAACTTATCATGTTTGGTTTTGATAACCATCACGTCCAATAGAAAAAAACAGCACAAAAATACTCATAACTATGACCCTCATTCGGAAATAGACACCTGCACCGGGAGCAAAAAAGGCGCACAAAAGTGGCGCCGCAGACGGAGAAAAAGCGCGGCATAATACTTTTACGTTTTAAAATCGACAAAGGTTTGCACTTTGAGAATCAACTTGTGAGAACTGTGACTACTGTTCATGTGCTGCAATAAATGAGAGACCACTGTATATAATAATAAGTATATATAAGTATATAATAATATAATATTCTCTATGACTATTGTCTTCAACCTGTTAACATTTAATATTGTCTTGATAGAGTCAAGTAATCATGCAGCAGAGTCCTCCCCTGTCTCTTCTCCTGGCTCCCCAGTCCCTGGTCCCTCAGCTCCTGCTGCTGCACCCACAGGTATGAACATCAAGCACTGACAGCATTTTACTTGCTTGAATTCCCTTGTGATCACCTTTACTAAATATCTACAACCAATCTGTTTATATCCTGTTTTGTTTTTCAATGTTGAAAATGAAAATCTAGTAGCAGCCTTCTCATTACTTTGTGTTGTTTTGTGCTTTGTTTTACAGGCCCACAGAGGAGGACAGCTCGAAGGCGGGCGAGGGACGGGTCCCGGGACGGGTCCCAGGACGGTCCATCGGCGGTGGAGCTGGCCATCCTGGAGTCCCTAAAGAGGCCACGCCCGTCTCCAACAGAACATTTCCTCCTCGGCCTTGTTCCTGTTCTGGAGAGCATGCCGCTTCAGACACGAGAATTTGTGAAATTTCAAATTTATAAAAATTTATAAATTAGCTTTTGAAAACAGCACAGCTGTGTTAAATTTGGAAACATTGGACCCTAATGATCAGTAGTTTTCTGATGAGGCAGCAGCTCTCCAGGGCAGAAACAATCTTCTTATTTTTCTCCTCCTTCTCCCTGAGGCTCTTCCACTCCAAGCTGGGTCCTTTTTATTCCTGTCTCTCTGTAAATAGTTAAATTTCATATATTTATGATAAATGTTTTTGTTAATGAATTTATTTATTTATTTTTCAAATAAACATTTATAATGACAAATGTCTCTGTTCTACTACACAGCAAATATTGGCACCCGACTTGACACAAGTAGAATTTATTTCATATTATACTAATGACAAAACATACTAATACAGTGGGATGCAAAAGTTTGGGCAACATTGTGAAAAGTAATTATTTTCCTGTACAAATCATTGGTTGTCACAATAAAAATTGTCAGTTAAATATATCATATAGGAGACACACACAGTGATATTTGAGAAGTGAAATGCAGTTCACTGGATTTACAGAAAGTGTGCAATAACCGTTTAAATCAAGCAGGTGCATAAATTGGCAACACAAAAAAAGAGAAATGAAATAAATATTTAGTGTATATCAATGTGTGTGTCTCCTATATGATATATGTAAGTGACATTTTTCATTGTAACAGCGATTCATACAGGAAAATAATGACTATTAATAAGGTTGCCCAAACTTTTGCACCACACTGTATATAGGAACATAGTGAAGACAAGTTACTTAAGAGAGTAAAAAGAGGTTAGTTTATTTTGGAGTAGAGCTCCATTTATTAAGAAAAAATTAAAAGGACAGGAACACTCTTTAGAGGTTTGTGGGTGGCTCTTAAAAGAGCCATTGTGGGGAAGTCACTCGGACTTCAAACAGGCTACTCCTTTGGTTGTCAAGACACAGCTCCCTCCGCCGAGAAGTGAGCCATGAATTTCTCCCTCACCAGGACAGCGTCTCTGGAGGAGTTGTTTGCTGGCAAGGAACCTGGACAAAATTGTTTAAAATGAGTATTATGTGTACTGCAGTTACAAAATACATTATTGAAATTCCAAAATTCCAAATTACAAAACATAAATCTTACATAAAACATTTTGTAATTATGAGGATAATTACATGATATATATTAGATATAATCTAAAACAGTCTGCGGTGATTATATACAAATATTCAACTATCCCAGAATTAAACCAGGTCTAAATAAAAAGGAGTGAGTATCACTACAAAGGTTAACTCAGTGGTCCTAATGCTACAGTTTGATATCAGCAAACACCGAGCGGATACATTGATATGACACCACAGCCATGCTATCAATGCAAACACTGATAACAGCATAAACTGAATTAAATCGGGACTTGATGAGACCTTCTGAGTATCACTAGAAATATTATAAACAGTCGTCTCCGAGTCGACTCTGCTCTCCACAGTTTCTGTGGTCTGTGGTGTGGTTCGCGTCCATCGCGTTCGGTGTGAACACACCGTTAGGCTGCTAGGTCCAGAAGTGGGCCAGTCAAGTCACCACACACTAGGAAAGCTCTCTGTGAGCCCACAAAATCCTAAACTTATTTATGTTTGTTTTGCAATTTTCCATTAGGGTCATGTGCAGAGCCGTGGGCAGGGCCTTGAAGTTGGGAATGCTGAAGTGAGAGTATGTGTGTGTGTGTGTAGTGTAAGGGTTTGCTTCGGGGTAGGTTCTAGGGTATAGAGTAGTTCATTCAACTTGTCACATCTTAATATAACTCTACAAAGTATGTCAGTGTTGAAACTACCAGACCCCACTGCACACAGGACACAAGAATAAACAGTGAAACTTAACTGGTCCTGAACCCCACAGCTAAGAAAATTCTATCAGCTTATAGACAATATTTTAACAGTGTGACAATAATTTAAAAAGAAAAACAAACTACAACCCACATAGCAAAATTGGTATGGCCTGGATGTGGCCCACACAATGTGCTTACACATGGCCCACATACCGCAAAGAATGACGGCCCTTTGGTGGGCCAGATAAGGTTTACCAGAGTTGGCCCACACATGGGCCAGCACAAAGCCAGTTGGAGACACAATGGTGGTCCTGTGCTGGCCCATGTGTGGATTACCTCTAGCAAACCTGATCTGGGACACCAAAGGGCGGTCAAGGTGTAGGATCCTCCAGAGACTTGCAGTTGTGCATAAACCTTATATTTGGCCACCCCTAACCAATGCTCAGAAACAGAAATGGCTGCAGTGGGCCCAGAACTACATGAAGACTAATTTTTAAACAGTCCTGTTCACTGATGAGTGCAGTCCAACCCTGGATGGTCCAGATGGATGCAGTGATGGATGGTTGGTGGACAGCCACCATGTCTCAACAGGGCTGCAACGTCAGCAAGGACGTGGTGGAGTCATGTTTTGAGCCGGAATCACGGGGAGAGAGCTGGTCGGCCCTTTAGGGTCCCTGAAGGTGTGTCCCTGACCTCTGCACAGCATGCGGAGTTTCTGACTGACCACTTTCTTCCATGGCAGAAAGAGAAGAACTGTGCCTTCCGAGACAAAACCAATTTCATGCAAGATAATGCACCATCTCATGCTACAAGGAACACCTCTGCATCATTGGCATAAAAGGAGAGGAACTCATGGTGTGGTCCCCATTCTTCCCTGACCTCAATCCTATTGAGAACCTTTAGAGCATCCTCAAGCAAAAAACTATGAGGGTGGGAGGTAGTTCACATCCAAACAGCAGCTCAGGGAGGCCATTCTGACATCCTGCAAAGACATTCAAGTAGAAACTTTCCAAAAACTCACAAGTTCCATGGATGCAAGAATTGTAAAACTGCTATCAAATAAGGGGTCCTATGTTAATATGTAACTTGACCTGTTAAGATGTTTTTGATTGAAATAGCTTTTGATTTCAGTAAAATTGATCTACTAATGCTGCGAATTCAACAAATGACCATTTTGAATTCTCTACAATCTATAAAATGTTTTGATACTCTGTGTGCGTAATAATTTGGAACAGTGCATTTTAAGTTTTTTATTTTTGAAAAACATACTGTTTTCATTGGGAGTTTTGTTGAGTAACATTTGATTTATACTATAATGGTTGATGACACGAAAATTATGCTGACTGTTATTTGAATGGACTATTTAGGAAAATCGGAGAAAAATATCATTTGCATAATAATTTGGAATGCGGTGTAGTTCTTAGAGTTTTTTCTATTTCTGATGTGTTTTGTGTGTGTTTGCAGCATTTTTTTCTTTGCTGGGGTTTTCTTAAGTTGCAGTGTGCATCCTACATCAATATTGAAGACAAACCTGGTTGCACTCAGGCAGACGGTTTACTTTGCTTTCATTATTTGTTTGATGCCCTATCCAGCAATTGTTTATCAAATAAGATTTAATAATATTTAAGAATTTATTCTTCGTCCTGCTCCTTTTCATGCATGGAAACAGTGTTACTTTAATTGAAAGGAAGGTTGTGTATGGGAAACGAATTACTGCTGTACCATGTGTGAAACAAAAAATAAATAAATAAATAAAAATAATACAAAGCTGGGTTTCAGGGTAGTATTTTTACATTTCCTGTGTGTACTTCAGGTGTCTGGTAGAGGAAAAGTGAGTGAAGAGATGAAGGACTAGATGTTGCAATCCCTGATAATGTATTGCTTCAAAAGGAGAACGTATTGAGGGATGGCTGTTATAGGTAAGTGATGATGAACAACTCGGTTTGTATAAAATATTTCCACACAAAACCAAAACAGGTTTCAGTTTCACCTCATCCCACTGGATCTTTCCAGATTAAGGATTTTATAATCTTCAAATAGTGGCAAAAGGAAAAAAAACCCACACCTATTGCAAAGGCTTCTGCTTCTTGCTTTAGTATTTTTGGTGCGTTTGTCTTTTCTCAGGCTGATCACAGGAGGCTCTTCTCTGGCCTGGACCGAGTAGAGGGCCAGGACAAGGAGGGCGATCACCAGTCTGGACTGTCCTGCTCTCCGGCAGGTCCACGGCTAGGCGTCTGTCACCATCAGCCCCTGAGAATAGTTGCATGTTGACGAGTACCCAGCAATATTTAGCCTTGGTTGTTCTTCTACCACGTATAGGCCTATATAACAATTATGCAATTCCAGTTTTTCAGATCTATAGCTTTAGAGCTGCTAATATTTTTTACAAATGCTGCACAGATAGTAAAATGAATAGCTAGCTCCTAAATGGCTTATATTTTAAAAATAAATTCAAATTTTGTAGGTAATGAAAACACAACGAAGATTGAGTTTTTGGCCACTAAGGGGTAGAATTACTCCAAAGGAAATATATCGAGCCACATTTAGCTGTGGACAAAAATGCCACAGACAAGAAAGATTATCATCCCATTGGAGCTTTTCTCTCATCACTTATGTGTTTAGCTTACATTTTAACATAGTTAACATTGTAAACTCTTCTACCAGATGGTTTGCTATGTTCAACAGTTACTTGGTTAAATGTTTTTAGATGTGTTTTCATAATGTTACCACCATTGTTGGCCAAGTTACTTGAAAAAAGTAATTAGTAACTAATTACTTCTCCAAAAACGTAATCCTGTAACTTTACTGATTATTTATTTTCAAAAGTAATTACTTACTTAATTACTTTTTAAAAACATGACATACAATCTGAGTAGGTAATAAAGCTATAAATCTTTCAGCCCAATTATACTTTTTCTGCATAATCCATCATATAAAATGTAATCAAATGAAAAAATTCTCTTTTTAAAACTTGCTTTATTAGTTTGAATCTTTTAACTTTATGCACATTGCATCTAGCAAAAATTTAATTATATGCAACAGTCTTTGACTTGAAGAAATTTGTTTAGCATTTAAACCTATTTTCTGCATATTCCAGCATATAAAAGAAAATAATTGTGTTATTTTATTTGTGTTTACACTCACTCTTTCAAATAGTTTCCAGTAAAACACAGCAGAAAATAAATAAAATAAAAGATTCAGCAGCACTAAGTCCTGTCGCTCTTAAATCTATTTTCACCTGTTTAGCGGGAGTGGATCAGGTTTGCCTGGTGCTGTAGCGGTCATGTCAGTGGGAGGATCCGGGGGTTTCTCTGTGAATTTCACATTCCCGGGGCAGTTTGCTAGGTACCTGCTCAGAAGTTTAGGCTTTTTTTTAGCTGTGAAAAGAAGTTGTCTTCCCACGCAGCAGTCGTGCACTCAGCAGCTGCAGTCTCCACTTCACAATTGCTGCAGCACATGTCCAGCTGGTAGGCAAGAAGTGAAGCAGCTCATGGTGGTGAGAAGTGACCGTCAGGGAAGAGCAGACACAATCTGACCACTACCGGCACACTTTTGCACTGGAGGTTTTTGTAAAGCTTTTATTTTGGTATTTCCATTGATCCGTACAATAAATTTGCATGTTAGCTAAATATTTAGTTTCCTGTAACATTTAGATTTAACATTTAACATTTAGATTTAACATTTAAAATTGTGTTTTAAATATGAAAAGTTACAAATATTTTACTAAATGTTGTAAAAATGACTCAAAAAAACATGTTTTTGTAAGGTTTTGAGCTAAATGTGGAAAAATGTTGCAGTTTCAGCATGTTTACAAACAGCGCCCCATAGATCTGCACGTCTTTTACCACGAATGTCGCACACACTTATGTCATCGTCATGAGACACTCTCACAAACAAAATCACGGTTTAGTAACGCAGTAAAGCAGCGCGCTTACGGGAAAGTAGCAGTATTTTAATTACTTTTTTTGCAATATTAATCCCTTACTCTACTCATTACTTGAAAAAAGTAATCGGATTAATTTTTCTCTTTTTTAAGCATGGACCAGACTATCATTCAATAAATCTTTATTATGGTATTGTGACAAGTTCTCAGATTAATTAGATGTGATTCTAAGTGCTTTATACTTTACAAAGTGAAGACATAAGATGAAAATGTCAACTATATAAAAGATTAAAAACTGCATAATCTTGTAATATGTTTCCAGTGTTTATATACATTTATATATATATATATATATATATATATATATATATATTAGGGGTGCAACGATACACAAAATTCACGGTTCGGTTCGGTTCGATACTTTGGTGTCACGGTTCGATATTTTTTCGATACAAAAAAAATGTTCATGCCTTTTTAATTGGTCATTTATTAATTTATTAAATTTTCACGGCACATTCTGCACCACATATCTGTGCGTTCATCATTTGTTTGAAGCCAGCTCACCTCCTGCAACCACTTTTCTGAGAATATGCGCTTCTTTTGTGGTTCGGACTCCTTCTGACATTTCTTTGGAGGTGGAGGAACATCACAGTAATTGCTTAAAGCTTCTTCGACATCTTATGTATGCAAACACGCGTTGCAACTTCTTATCTTGTGCGCGTTATGTGCAGCCCTGGTTATTTAGCTTGTCATATTGCAGCCAGGGGGCCCCAGGGCCTCGGGCTAGCGATTTTGCGAGCCCTGTATCTGATTGAGGAATCACTCATCTTTGGAAAAGAGAGTTTATTACAGAGAAATGGCTCTTTCCAAAATAAAAGCTATACTATACGCTTCTTCTGGGCTATATTCTCAGCAGCATATTAAACATATCAGGTCCCCATAAGGAGAATCATGTGCTAACGGCTGTCTAAATGACTCGGGTAAAGTTTGTAGCATGCATGCTTGTTGTTTTTGTCTGCTTCCACTTGTCTTTGCACTAGGATGATGTCGCTTAAATGTGCAGTCATATTCGTTGTGTTCCCACTAGTGCTGTCAGCGTAAATCTCGTTGAAATGACGTTAACGCCACAACACGGCAAATCTCCGTTAACAAGCTACCGCGGATTGCCCCATGCGTGGGGCTGGACGGCGTCTACACGTTAACAAGCTAACTGCACTAACACACTAGTTCCCACCCATGTAATTGAGCATTGCTGGCACATCCAACATACTGTTTTACTTTAGTCCATGACGGGCTTACCTTCAGGGCCATACGTCACATGAAAACCAAAATAGTTCCAAACGCCAGATCTGAATGAGGGTAGGGGAGGTTCAATTTGCCATGTTGCAAGGAGAGCTTAGCTTCTGTCTCGCTAGCTTGCCCTGCGCTCAGTGAATCTGCGTTCGACTACTCCGCCTAGGCTGCACTGTCGAGCGCAGATCCACTGAGCGCTCAACACAGACAGCACCGTCAGAAGGAAAGTTGATAAAATAAATTAAAAAATTTGTATTGTTCGATACATATGCATACCGAACCGAAAGCACTGTATCGAACGGTTCAATATTGATACGAGTATTGTTGCACCCCTAATATACCCCTAATATATATATATATATATATATATATATATATATACACGTTTTATATTATTATTTGGGGGGTTTTAAGACACCTTCATTTGTAAACAGTGGAAAACACTTTTCCCTTACGCTCACTTGAATGTGATGAGGTAGTCAGGGTACGCTTGGTTGTCATGAAACACAACATACATGCTGGGGTTATCCAGTCTGTTTACCACGCTGTCGTAACGGTAGGGAAACTGCTGGGGGTTTCGTGGAGGCATCTTCATATCCTTTTGGCCCAGAGTGCAGACGCCTGTGAGGACTCGGGCGACGACCATTAACTGAGAACCATCACCAGCTGGCTTAGAGTAGGTGGGTTTGGCCGAGTAGCTGGCTTTTACAGCAAAGTAGGTCCCCTGACCATATGAAGTTGCTGAGTGTGAAAAGAAAAAAGGAAATTAACAATAGGTGATTCTCTTTCCACTGTAGTGACTTGTAACATCAATTACATGATACCGGTCAGCCTCCTAGCAGTAGATTCTTTAGGTGTCACAGATACCCTGGAAGTACAAGCTGTAGAACACAGAATTACTAGTTCACTGTAATGTTACTTTCATATCTTTCACCATGTGTTTTAACTACACTGTTGATTGACAGGAACATAAAAACATAAACTTTCAACCTGATAACGAATCGAGTGCTGTTATTGTACTAGGCCTGAAAACATCTTCACAATCACTTAAAACCCCACCGACACTTAAGCCACCAGGTTTTATGTGTCGCTAAAGCCACAAATGCTTAACAGTGTAAAAAGAAAAAACACAAAAAACAAATCCCTGCCTTCCATGTCATCCTTGAAAAACCAATCAATCAATCAATCAATCAATCAATCAATCAAGGCTTTATTCGCCACATGCAGGTTGCCCTGCAGTGAAATGGGACCCCCAACCTTACATACATAACACAGACATCACATGGGGATACAGGTCGGAGATCGGTAGCATTACAGAAAAAACACTGAAATGTACAATACAATGGGAAAGTACAAGAGGAAAAAAAGAGACCTCTACTCATGCTGGGCTCCTATGGGAGGACAGCATGAGAACAGGAAACAAAAAAACCCTCCTCTGCACAGAAAGCACATAAATGTCCACAGTACAACATTATAGAGCACTAGACAAGCAACAGGGTTGGGTAGGGGGTGAGGAGTAATCCCAGGCATCACAGCAGCCATCCTACCCTGCGCTATTATTCCAGCGCGGGCTCAGACCCGTCGTGTTCTCCAGGAGGGAACAAGCATCGAAGGCGTTTGGAAAGGGAGGGGGGATGAGTGAGCGTATCAGTGTATGTGTATGTGTGTGCGTGTCCAGAGTTCAGCTGAGACAGTGTCCTTTGCCCTGCTAGGCTAAGTAAACAGTCTTGCAGCCAACCCAGGTGGCCTCACATGGAATGAGAGGAACAGTCTAAACACAGTCGTTATCAGGGTGTTTTTGTTCAGCTCCAGCTTGAGCCCACAGCTCAATCTCCCGTTGGAGAGCCGCGAGCTTCTCCATGATGTTATCAAACTTGCGCTCCGTGGTCTTGTCATTCTTGTGCTCAAAGAGCAGATTCTGAGAACTCACGACCGCAGTGAACTTCTCCAAGATGTAATCCAATTTGCGCTCAGGGGTCTTATTCTGAGTATTCACGGCAGCCGTAAGCTTCTCCAAGATCTTATCCATGCTGCACTCCATGAGCCCATTCTGAGAACTCACGCCTCGTCCCATCGTTCCAATCCCAGTGGGCAGCCTTGTGGGGTTTGCTTTCTTAATTCGTCGATAAGCCAGGGTCAAGCCAGCTCCAATCAGCAAGAACCCTGTTATCATGGTTTCAAATAGGTAGATATCTTCAGGGTCTTCGATCGACAGTCCCGCCAGGCACACGATTCTCCATTTCTACCACCCGTCCATCGTGTATCCGGCAGAGAAGGTACCACCCGGACGGCTGTCGTAATCAAAGTGTATTCTTACCTGCATTGTCCTGACAGTATGCAGGACCAAACAGTGCTTATAGTTGACTGCCTGTTAATTGTCAAAGCTCTATTTAAACACATTAATTTTTTCAAATGACCAGAAACGGAGACTTTTTCAGAAGCCTATTGAATTTTATTGCACATTGTTGAGGGAAACTCAGACCTTGAGTTGTCTGATGAAGAAGATCAAGATGCATTGTTTGAGCCAGAAGCAGAGGAAGATTATTCAGGGAGCTCTGAGGATGAAATTCAGGCAGGGCAAGCAGATTCTGAGGAGTCAGATCAAGCTGAACAGTCCAGTCGGCATCCACTGTGGAGCAGGAATTCAAAGCACATCTTGAGTTTGTATTTGTGTCATGGCCCACTGTCCTCACCGGGTGTCTTGCCATGGTCATGTGTCCTCATGTTCCCCGTTTCCTCATCTGTGTGTGTATGCGTGTGTGTGATGTGTTCTGGTCTTCCTGCAAGTCCGGGTCCAGAGAGTGGTGTCTCCGTCATGGGACTCGCCACACCTGGAATGCAATCACACACCTGCAGCTGATCAGCCTCATCTCAAGAGCAGCCTTAGCAGAGTGGCTGTGCACCCGTTAGCGCTGGATCGTTGTCTGAGATACCGCCAGTTTCCCAGTTGATTTAGATATCAGGAAGTGTGTGATTCTCGATTAACGTGGAGTTTTCTAACAGCTTTCGTGATGTTTCCTGCAGAATCGCGGAAACAGGTGGATCGAGCTGACGCACAGGCTTTGGGAACAGAGGAAACGGAGACACAGACCATCATCGCCAGAAGAAAATATTCTGCATTTTGTCACTCACCTCACTGTTAATGAACACACTATCTTCATTCAAAGAGTCCTCCCATATGGAAAAGAAAAAAAGGGAAAAACTTATAAAAGACTTGCATCAGCTTTAGCTTGCTTCATTCAGTGAATCATATAAGGCTTATATGATTTACTCATGAGTGGCCACTTTCTCATTACTTTCATATATTGTTTTAGGAAGTATCCAAAACATACAAGTTCCATTTATATAATTTTTCAAGGGATCTTATATCTGTTTTCACTCGTATGCTTTTCATACAAGTTTCACACAAGACAGATACAAAATTTATAAGATTTATATATATCTTTTCCATATGGGCTGCGTGTGGGTTCTACATCCGCATATCTGACAATTTTAAAACAATACTAAATTTTTATTTAACAATTGAGACACATTTCAGTGTTTTCATCCTTTTTTCAAGATTCAAATTCCAAATTGATGATCCTGCCATTGTTGAGAACACTGATGCCATGACACGTCAAAACTGGGCCCCAATAGATTACTTCAAGGAGTACATCGATGACTCAGTGTTTGAAAGAATGGCCTTGTGCACAAATAAGCACACAATCCTTGAGTCTGGAGAAACACAAAATACCACTCCTGAAGAGCTGAAGACATTCTTTGGGATTTCCATTTACATGGGGTGTCTAGGATATCCAAACATTGAAATGTATTGGGCTTCAAACACCAGAGTTCAAGTTGTAGCAGAATCCATGACCAGAAATCATTTTTACAAGCTCAGAAATTCCTTCAAGATCATCAATGACCTCAATGTTTCAGATAATGAAAACAGAAGTGATCTCTCGTGGAGAATTAAGGATGTCTGAGTCTACCTAGAACAGAAAAATTGTACATTGACAAGCAAATAATCCCATTTACTGGTAGCCGCCCAGTGCGCCAGTATGTACCAGGCAAGCCATACCCAACTGGATTGAAGGTATTTGTCTTAGCTGCACCAGCTGGTTTGGTCTTAGACTTTGTGGTCTACCAAGGCAAGACTTCCTTTGAAGATACAGGAGGAATAGGCATTGGAGAGCAAGCTGTTCTTCATTTGGCAGAGTCTGTTCCCCAAGGAACCCACCTGTTCTTTGACAGGTTCTTTACAACTATCAACCTCCTTGACACCCTAAAGATGAAAGGGCTGACTGGAAGTGGAACCCTCATGAGTAACAGGATTCCAAAGGAGTGCAAGATCATAGGGGATAAGCCCTTCAATAAAAAAGAAAGAGGGGCATCAGAGATGATAGTCAGACGAAGTCCTCCTGAACCTGCTGTCATTAAGTGGTTGGACAAAAAGCCAGTTGTCATGGCATCCTCTGCCTATGGCATTGAACCTCAGGACACATGCACAAGATGATCCAAGAAAGACAAAAGGTTTGTCCAGGTCCTAAGGCCACTGGCAGTTGGTGAGTACACTACCAACATGGGTAGCGTGGATCTTGTTGACCGAATGTGGAGTTTCTACAGGATGGCCTCTTGCACTCGGAAATGGACAGTATGTGCAGTTCTACACTTTTTTTGTTCTGGCAATAAACAACTCGTGGTTTCAGTATAGAAGTGACTTGCAGTTTCGAGGGAAGAAACCACTGAAGTTCCTCGACTTCAACCTGCTCCTTGGTGAAGAGTTGATTACTTGGGTTCAAGCAGGAAGCGCAAGTGACAGTGAAGATGACTCTACTCCCCTACAACAAAAGTGGAAACGACAGCCAAATTAAGCTCTGTTGCTATCCATCTTCCAGAGATGGTGGACATGAAACAGATGCGTCAAGATGTCGCAGATCCAACTGCAAGAGCAAAACATAAGTGATGTGCACAAAGTGCAAGGTATTTCTCTGTGATTCCAAGAAGGGGAGTTCCTTTTTGAAGTATCACTCCAAATAAGCACAACAGAACTAATCAAAAGTGATGCTGGTCTGTGGATGTTAAACTTATTCTTTGGTTTACCTCTTTTTTGGGAGGGGAGCAACTATTGCCCCTATCAAATCAGTGAGCTGGGATTTTTTATTTTAAACTTGAACTATTGTTACAGCAACAGACAGGGACTACTGGTGCCCCACACAACAACTCAATGTCCACTATGTGAAGGAGCCAAACACATGCCTTCCCCTCTCGTTAACTGAGATAAACTGCTGGCATATTTGTTTTAAATTTGTTTTAAAATTAGAATGCTGCTCTGGGAGACTGATATAACTAATAGTGCTGCCTGTTGTGCAGTTAGTTTCCAAAAAATGTTATTCATGGTTACATATTGTCACGGACCCGGTTCCGGGACTCGGGGTCCGTGAACAGTGTGGACCTTTATTATTATGATTATTATTATTATTATTGGGTGTATGTTTGCTGCACTGTGCTCTTGTGTTCCATGCTGGTGTGTTTACGTGTGTGTGTGTCTGCGGGTGTGGCTGGAGGATGAAGGACAGCCACCTGCAGGCCTGATGGGTGTGGCCCTGCCAGCTGCTGGTGACGCCTAGGTTCCCACACACCTGCTTCTGATCAGGCTCGTCGGGGGAGCTACTTAACAGAGCGATGGAGCTTCCTCCGGCGCAGGGTCGTTGAGTTAGACTCCATGTCAGTGTCTCAAGTACTGTTAAGTGTATGCCTGCTGGAGTGGCGCCATAACAGCTGCGTCTGTTGTTTTTTCCTCAGGAGAGCGGAACACGGGACTGCAGAACGCACGGGGTGTGCGTGGGCACAGGAGCAGAGAGCACGGAATACCAGCACTTGGGAGAAGGCACGACACAGGAGTTGAGGGAGCACTCTGGAGACTTATTGTGTGGTGTACATTTACCCCCACTGTAAATAAATGCACTGTTCATTGCACTAAGTCCAGCGTTTGGGTCCTTTCTCCAACATTCCCCACGGCTTGCCCTGGCAAACCGTGACACATACAATTTTAGACTGATGTTGGCCAAGGCCTAGCATAGCCTGTAACGTTATTATGACAGACACATTTTATGAGTGAAGTTGACTTTAAGTGACTTACAGGTTTCTTTGAAAAATACTTTCTTATATCCAGGTTCTTCCTTTTTGCTGCCATCCTCCTCTCCTCCTTGCAGGTCCTCGTAGCGCAGGCATGCCGCTGCTAAAACTAAACAGAGCTCCCTGAAAGGCACAGCCAATCACACTGGCCATATTTGTCACCTGAGGTAGGACTCCAGTAGAGAATGTAATTTAACTCTTTCTGCACCGCTGGGTGAATGAGACGTTGACAGACTGTTTTTTTTCTTTTGATCGGTTTTGTTTTTCTTTACTCGAAGAGATCAAATTATTGGTGGGGACAATTCAATAATCGCTGGATATTGGTGGGGACATGTCCGTTCTGTCCATGCCAAATCTATGCCCTTGTTGCAGGCATTTATTTATGAACTTCTCTCCCAAGTTCCCACCACAGCATTTGAGTAAGGACACTGGGCCATTGCATCACTTTTTCTTCAGCCATTCTGTTGTAGATTTGCTGCTATGCTTGGGATCATTATCCTGCTGCATGATCCAATTTGGATATGCTTTAGCTGTCAGACAGATAGCCTCACATTAGACTCTCTAGAACAGAGCCGTTCGTGGTTGACTGAATGACTATAAGGTGCCCATGTCTTGTAGCTGCAAAAAAAAAAAAAAAATGCAACCTTTCCAAACAAGCCATAATCTTTCAGTTGTTTTCTAGTTATACATTTGGCAGGATGAATATTAAATGTTCTGGTTGATCTCACTTTTACTCAGGTGCATTAGGGGGCGCTAATATAAATAGTAGCGGCCATCTGAGCATCCCCGAATTGTGTACCTGTTATCCCCTTTCGGTCTCCTGACTTCCCCCGGTGTTGCAGGTAGGAGCTGCTACATGTCGTTGTTGCCTCAGCCTGAATTGGCAGTACTTGTGTTGATTGTAGTGTTCGTGTTACAGAGATCACCCGCGGATTACCTTCTTGAGGCCTCCATCGTGCCTGGTATGTGTTTATTTGGTGCAGAGCGTACATTATTTCACTCGGTGGTAAACCAATGTGGTGTCACAGTACTGGGTCATGTGACCCAGTGTTTGAGTTTTATTGTATTTTGTTTTCTATTCGTGTTCTGGTTTGAGTTTAGTTTACCTTATTAAGTGCTACGATGCCTAGATTGCTGTGTTAGTCCTTTGCTTTGCAGATCCTTTTGTCTTCTCCCCTGTTCTAAGTCTCCCTGCTTCATGTCTACCTGTCATGCTTTATGTCTCTGTGCTGCTGGTTAAATTTATGTCATGTCTGCATCTCGTAATGTTTCCTGTTTATTTGGAAGTCTTGTTTCCATGTTCTATGTACTTAGCTTTCGCTTCCACTGTGGCTTCTTTATGTTCATTCCAGTCAGCTGTTTTCCTCATGTGTCTCCACTTCCCCTGATCACCTCATGTGTGTATTTAAGCCCTCACTCTTCCTGTGTTCAGTGTGGTGTCGTCTGTGTTCCCCTCCCCATGTCTAGGTTTAGACTTCATAGTGTCCCTTCATGTTTTAGAGTATTTTTAGCATTCATAGCTTTCACAGTCTCTCCAGTCTCGTAATAGTTTAATCATAGTTTTCTTAGTCTGGTCTCTACCAGTTTGCTTAATTTTTGTATGCTCACTTATCAGCCCCAAATAAAGGCTTGTTTTTCGTTAAAGTAATTCCGTCTCCTCGTCAGTGTCCACACCTGAGTCCTCCACTCATTGTCCATTCGGTCTGCCTCCCGCAGACCGTGACATGTTGTTTATGTAACCGCTAAACTGGTGGGCCCAAATCTTCACCACCACGTCTGTATACATACAAGCGAAAAGGGGAGTGAGTGGGTCAGCGCTCAGAGCACAGAAACTTAGCTGGCTTCAAACACACCATTTATTTTCAGGATAAAACACAGTCAGAACCCCCAAATACAAGCTAAAATCCCTGCTATACAATAAAAACAGTGTCTGCAACCCGCTAAAAACCCTGCCGGCAGAAATAACTATACACTAAAAAAAAAACAAAGCTAAATGAATGTTTTTCATATGCTAAAACCTTCCCCCCGAGTCCTATAGTCCCACTGTCCAGCCGCACACATGCGGGCAAATGTTCCTTAGCTGGAAGAGACAGCAGAGGAACTCCTCTCCCGGGATGGGGAATCTTGCCAGCAGAAGACCAGGGAGGAGGCCTCTATCTCCGCCTGAGGGTGCGCGGCCGTGCCGTCCAGCCACTCTCCACCCCTGCACACGTTTCCCTCGTAGCCCCGCCAGATGCAGGCAGAGGCGTCCCCCTGCCCTGCTGTGGATTTCACGCATCGCCTCCCACAGTCGCTATTCTGTCCGTCGGGACTGGACCGCTGGGTTATGCTGGCCGATCACCGAATGTCTCGTGGCGCCCCACAGTCAGGCCGGAGGTCCTTCTTTACATATGCTGGCTTGCACACATTTTGTTTCCAGCTCTTCACTTTTCGTGTGTCTCTCCTCCCGTCTTTGCGCTCACCATCTCCCTTAAGTCAGTTTGGCGGCTAATAGGCCACCTCGGGGAATGCCCCCACCTCACAGGTGCCTACAATTGTCCGCTTAATCCTCAGTGGAATAAAAAAAGTATTGTACAATCAACACTAAACACACACTATAAATATGGGGATAAAATCATGCAATACAAATATCAATAAACAAACATGCAATATAAATATCACAATAAAATCATGCAAATAAAATCAACACCATGTACCAATACACAGATTGATAAAACATAAAAACACAAATTTCCACTGTGTGACATCTATAGGTCGTAGCTGTAGAAGCCTCCTACGAGCCACTCTGTTCATGTCTCGAGTGATGCCGTTTAATTGGTATTTAACTCAGCTTTGTTACGATCTCTGCCTTTTATTGTTCTTTTATAGTAAACACTCATTAAATATTGCAGGAAGTGCAGGGCCAGTAGCTTTACAGCAGGGTCGCTATGGCTTTTCTATGCTACGCGCGAACAGAGCGTCAGGTTTACATGTAAAGTCAATGGAAAAGCGCGATGACACGCGATTGCAGGTCCCGCGAATATTCGGAAGCAGATTCGGAAGCTACGCGAAAACGCAAAAGCGCGTGAAACGCGTGTCACAGCAGCGCGTCTGGTGTGTTTGACTCGCGAATAAAACCACGTGCATCAGTTTTTGTGTTGCATCTTGTGCATTCGTGCGTATCGTGTCTACCGCTCGAGTTGGAAAAATCTGAACTCCAGCATCAATTCGCGCCGCAACAACCAATCAGGAGCCTGGTGACGTGGCTCTGACCTAGGTCAAAGGGGCAGATCCAGCCAAAGCCCTTCATACTTCATTCAATATGGAGGAAAGGCTCATCAACGCCGTAGCAAACAACCCGGAGCTGTACGACACCAGCTGCTTTCTGTACCAAGACAAGAATATAAAGGACCGAGCTTGGAGGAAGATATGTGAAGAGATCGGGCAACCTGGTAAGTTCATTCATTTCTCTTTTCAAAGTTTTCACTGACCTGGGGAAACCGCACAAAAGCTAGCAAGCCACCACTATTTTCCCACTGATGTACAAATAATAATAATAATTTTCTTTGTTTCTTTTATTTAGATGCGGAGGGCTGACGTGGAGGAGACTGGGGTGCCTTGGTGGTGGGATCCTTTGAGTATTACACGCCTGCATTTTTAGTTTATTAGTGTGAGCATGTGACAGTGCGCTGCACTTGTCTATTGGTGAGTTTTCTTTTCTTTTTGAATTGGTTTTGTGTGTGGCATCCCTGCCCCTCCACTGGTAATACTTTTTTTTTTTTTTTTTTTTTTTTAGAATATTTGTATATTGATATTTATCCTTGTGCTTTTATATACTGTTTTAAATAATTATCAATAAAATGTCAACCTGTTTTATCATTGAACCATGTCTCTCTACTGAGTATAACAAACCTAAGTGCCTTCTGGGTGATTAGTATTACTTCTATCCAGTATTCTCTGGGTGAAATTCCCAGGGTGGCGTTGTCTGTTAAATTGTGTAGAGTATTTTTTCCATTCCCACCTCTTTGCTGGGATGTCCACTCCTAGGAAGATTGTGGTTATTGTGTTGACACACACCTGAATGCTCTAGATCAGTAGATTGCCAAACTGTTTTTATAAATATGCTTTCTTAAGGGGACACTTTGGTTTTTATACGCTGAATCCCCCTTTTGCTTAGTTTTTGTTAAATGAATAATGAAACTTAATATACCATGTTTTCCTATCAGCCAAGGTTTTATTTACTTAATTTTAAGACTAGACTGCTAAGGACCAGGTTACTTTTATTATGCCCTGAAACAGAAAACCTGTTAATGTAAAGACAATGTTTTTTTCTTTCTTTCAACATTTAATTGTAGCTCTCCTTGTTCTATTTGTTTAGTGCTTTAAAACAGCGGTCCCCAACCTTTTTTGCGCCACGGACCGGTTTATGCCCGACATTATTTTCATGGACCGGTCTTTAAGGTGTCGCGGATAAATACAACAAAATAAAACTAGTACCAGTACCGAAAAAAAGAAAATTTATTCATAACACACGTGAAAAGACCCAGGAAAACAGAGTTAACGATAGAAACGATAACAAAATAACGCCGAAAACCGATAAAAACCCTGAAAACTATACATTTCACACCTGAGCCTCAAGTCTCGCGGCCTGGTACCAAACGACTCACGGACCGGTACCGGTCCGAGGCCCGGGGGTTGGGGACCGCTGTTTTAAAATATTTGCGCAAATGTAAGAAGACTCCGGTGTTGACTTTGGTTAGAACATGTTATGCAAGTTGTTGGCACTGACAGTTTGCATTTGGTACTTTCCAAAACCTTAGGAGATAAATGCTAATATGTTCTGTAATTGTAGACTATAAAAACACTCACCATTTTGCCCAGCAAAGCTCCTGTTGAATCCAGTTATCCTTATGGAGTACCAATTTTCCCGGGTTGTCCCATGGTACAAAAGTTTCTCCCCTGCTCCTCCCTCCCATGCATTCTTATCAGAAATGTGCTTCTTGTGTGCTTCATAGGCACGACGCAGGTGAACGTTCTGCAAACGCTCAATCTGACAGAAAGAACAAGGCCAAAGGTTCAACAAGCTGCCAAACAAGGTAATCAAGGATATCAATTACATCTGATGTATATTTTTATGCTTATATTCTGTGGGCCTTAAATTGCGGCGTGCATCTCAAGTATGAGAAGATTTTGTGTTGTCATCAACGATCAATTAATTACTTTAATACTGCAAATCTGAGAAACTGAAAACACAATGATTTGCAGGCAGGTTTTTCAACTGTATTGTAATATCTTTCTTTGTATTGTTGAACATCATCAATCAAATGCGACATTAAGTGATTTCTTGTAAATTGGAATTACATTATGATGTTTTGAAGTTTTTGTATCCACAGACTAAGGAACTGAAATAATGGCCCAGCATGACCTATACAAAGATACGGTTTTCGCAAAGTACATTGCCGGTTGATCTCACCTGCTATTTACACAGACTTTATGTAGATTTGTGTCAGTGTGTGTATATATCTATATATATGTATATCTCTGGGAATGTTGCTGGGGTTACAAAACAAAATACAAGTAACAAACGTTAGGAAGAATATATGGTAGGATATCATAATCAGGAAGCAATAATAAATAATGGGGATTCACTGCAAATAATATACACATATAATAAAGCAAAGTAAATAAGAAATATCTATTTGTTCCACTTTACAGTAGCATAATATTTCATGAATAACATTTAATAACATTGGTTGTATTGCCTATAGAAGAATAAAGTAGTGATGAAGCAGCATGCATATAATAAGACAGGTAATAAAAAAATAGAAACTGAAATGTTCATTTGCACAGGGAGAGCCACCCACCTTCATCACAGTTTTGGTGACGGTTCGTTTGAAGGCCTCCTTCACTGTTCGGTACTCTGCAGAAGACGACTCCAGGGAAATGACCATCATACTTTCACTGGAAGCCATGTTGTCCCAGTACAGAGGGAAAGTAAAGTCTGAAAGAGACAAGCATAAACAGCATACACATGAGAAGACACAGAGAGAGCCTATGCTGAGATCTATTTTTTGCTATTTACTACAAATTTTGTAGTAAATGGCAAACAACAAATCTATATGTATACACACACACACACACACACACACACAGATAGATAGATAGATAGATAGATAGATAGATAGATAGATAAAAATATAATTTTAATGGGATTGTCTGTGAATAAAACCAAAATAAAACTTGTAATAGAGCCCATCTAAAAATAATATAACACTGCTTCTAAATTAGACATGAAGACATGAAATAGGACAACGTGTTCCTCCCTTAACTGCTGATGTGGGATTTTTATATTTCTTGTTCAAAAATGAACTGATTATGGTTACTTTTATATTGACTTTTGCAACCTTCTTTACTGCAGTTAGTTTGGTAGTAACATAATTTCCTTAGGGATTGACTAAAGTATTCTGATTTTTTTTTGTAATTATTTCTTTAAAAACCTTAACATTGCTTCACATTCACTCTACCTCCTATTCTTACTTACCCTGGCCCTCCCTCTCACCCATTCCCTCATACATCATACATACACGTAGGGTCTTGATGGAGGGTTGTGGCTTGCATAGGTCACAGTGGGTGGAGCCATCTTTCTACACCCCTGTTTCACACACACTAATTTGAAGATTATTAAATTTATTTCTAACAACTAAGGACGGTTGTGGTGAATTACCGGCGCAACTCTGGTCTGGATTACCCCCTTGTTGAAAACTACGCTCGCGATCATTGTTTACTGGGTTAAGTGCACACGGGACACATTTTTTGTATCACCTCTCTCTGTACTGGGTAATGGGTGATTTTTGGATGCCTGGATGCTCAGGACCCTGATCTATGGCTTGAACCAGGGAAGTCAGGCTTTAGCAGGGTCGTCTGTACATTTTTAAGTTTTGTGTTCCAGGTGTTGTATGATTGTTTTTCTTACAGGTGCCGCAGTTTGCAATACATTTTGCATTTCTATTTGTACTCTGTCCTTTCATTACATCTTGTAATCCTTAATATTTGTTTCTTTTGGTTTTGGATTACTCTCAAGCATCAAACTCCAGTATCAGTCAGGCTCATTTTCACTGAGATCTATCTTCTCACCTGGGAGGTTCTTAAGTCGTTTCAGCTTCGTCGTCCATCTGCTCAGTGATTGTGTGGCCATCATCGTCTGTAGATTAACCTCCCATGTGAGTCCCTGGGTATCTGTTATTCCTTCTGTTAATTCGTTGTTTTCCAGTTGGTAGTTGGCTGTTCTGGGAAGTCTTTCCCAGTTACCGTTATGTGCCAGGATGCACCAAACAACTCGGAGGTACAAATCTTCCTCCTGCCTGACTCTCACCTCATTAGCAAGATAGCCAGACTGCTGACTTGTAGAGTTGATTCGGAGACTGCTGAGGTATGCACTCACAGAAGGAGGAGGCTGTTGTTGCTGTACTTGAACTGGAAGTACTGGAAGTACTGGAAGTACTAGAAAAAATCAGTAAAAATTTTCAGTAAAATAAATTTGTAATCAGTTTTTATTTTAAAATTCGTTTTAAAATTCAATTGCACATAAGATGTCAGTTTGTGAATATTTCTGTCACCTCTGTTGATGACAGCTGGGGAATACATCTGCATCGCTTTCTCTTTAAAAGTTAAGAAGACATTGATCTTAATTAGGATGAGGCGGATGTTGGTGAGGGTGTTCATGATTGATGCAGATGACTTGATCCCTCGAAGAATGGCTCCTGCTACAATCGCAGGATTCAACCCTCCAGCTCCTGTTAAAACACCACTTGCATTCAGGTGTGTGTGTGTGTTTGTGTTTCACAACAAACAGAATAAAAAAAAATGCTAAACAAAATACTTACCAGCACATATGGCAGGAATTGCCACTGAACTGTAATTATACGATTCACAATAGTAAATGATATCACATACAAGTTGTTCAATGAGGACTTCATCCTGTTTTCCATGCACATGAAAAATAGCTTTACAGGGGAAGTTTCCAGGCTGGGTCACATAAATTTCTCCTCGTTCCACGTATGCTTCACAGAAAGTGACACAGGAAGCATGAGTGAGAGTCAGATAAGTAAGATGAGAAGATAAATAGCTGCTTCTCTTTTTCTCACCTGCTTTCAGCTCTGCTTCCACCTCTGGTCCAGCTACAGTTAAGATGTCTTTGCATACTCCATCTATAGAAGACGAGAAATCAGAAAAATATACATTAAAGGACTTACAATCTGTCAGTGAAGGCAAGTTTGTGAAGCTACATGCTAATCTTGTGCAACATTTAGCATGCAAACACGGCTAATCAGCACCAGGACTGAGTGATTCTGATTAGTGCTGGGTATCGTCACTGATTTCTAGAATCGATTCTATTCCGATTCACAAGGTCCTGAATCGATTTGATCCACGATTCGATTCACTTCAATTCAATTTGAATCTGGGAAATTTTGCCTCAGACAGTCAGAAATATTATAATTCAGATCAGTACATTTACATATTTTTGTATCTATAAAAAGGAAGCTGACACTTTCCAGGCTTTATCAAAGGTGTAAGCATCACAGCAGATGCCTTTGTGTCAAAGTAGCTGAAGATAAAACACAGAAAAACATGAAGGTGATTTTCCTGGCCTGGATTTTATAAAAATATTCTGCAGTACATCAAAAACGAAAGAAAACCATTAATCAACTTATGAACGTTACCTCTGAAGTTACAGCGGTTTTATTAGAGGTACAGCTAAGCGTTTTGCATTTTGTATAATTTTAAAAAGTTTAAATTTGTTCAGTATTGAACGGCAGAAATTAGGTTTTCTTTTCGGAAGTAAGTAAAAGGAAAAAAAAAAACATCGGCCGACAGCGCTGTAAACAACGGTAGACTTGTGCGTAACAAACAAGCAAATAATGCAGAAAACAGATTTCGGGGATAGACGGGAAACTGTTCTTGAAGTACACTGAGAAAGAGAGAGAGAGAGAGAGAGAGAGCTGTGCATGATGTGTGATTTTATTGTGGTGGAAGCAAAACAGCAAAAGTCAGAGGGAGTCCATGACGATGTTTATGTGAAGCTTAGTTTGGATCTTCTTTTGCTGCTGGTTCGGTCAATATTGTTTGGAGAGAGATAAAACTAACAGCTTTAGAATCAGCACCAAAAGGGCGTAAATACAAAGCACGGACCCGCCGAAACATCAGAATCAGCGAGCTGTCAGCTTTCACCCCCGACCGTGTCCGTGCCGTCGGGTGAGAAAGGCGTCATCTCAATGATTCTGATCCGCGGTCCGCGCTCTGTGTTTACGTCTTTGTGCAGAAGCCGTGTAGCTACTCTCATTTACTGTTTTAAATGTTTGGTGGTTGTCAAAATTGTGTGACGTTTCACCTGAGATTCTGGAATTTTGGGCAAAATACATTTATATTAAAAAATCGATTCAGGATTTTAATGAATCGATATCACGTTATCCAAGCCAGAATCGATTTTAATTGATGAATCGATTATTAAAACCCACCCCTAATTCTGATACATATACACACATAACTATTGCCATCTATTTTGTTAGCAACATGTAAACCTTTGCTTCTGTAAAGTTTAGGGCAAGTTGCACAGCTGATTAACAAATAGATTTCCGTTTGTTAGCATATAATTAAAGTCACAAATGCCAGTCTTATTGTAACATTTAAAGACAAGCTGGGGCTCTAAAAAGTCTAAGATAATCTTATTAAAATGAAGGTCTAATGCCTATTGGTTAAATGCTGATATATTTAATAAATGTATTTAATTACTAAGTACAACTTTGGATAATCTCTGTAAATAACAACAATAATTGGACAATGCATGCCACAGTTTTATTTTAAGTTCCATTTTGTGTCGCAGTTGGATATGTAATAGAGATTCTACCCATTTGATTTCTTAGTCTTACTTCCTGCTTAAAATGACTCATCAACCCTATTTCTCATAATCAGTCTAAATGCACTTATGGGAAATGGTACTCAAAGGTAAGTCAAAGGCTAATCCCTGTCAAACCTGCTTGGCTGGAAAGGAAAAAAGTTTTGCATTTTGTCATCCACTAAGCTTGTTCCTGCTGAATGTGTCTAATATGCACTATATTTCACTATGAGAAACTATAACCATGATCGGTACTAAATCCAAAAAACAAAAAATTATCTAGTTTTGCAGCTCCATATGCATTAGAAATTAGTGGCATAATTACTTATGCCACTTACTTTGTTGCTTTTCATACGTATATGATGAGGTTTTAGCTAATATAAATGACCTGCTGATAATACCAGATGAAAACTTGAATGAATGACACGCAAATTCGTGAAGCGTTCCTCATTTATTTATTTATTTATTCATTTTAATTGACAATAAACTGGACTGGGCTAAAAACACCACAGCACTTTACAGTAAGGGCCAGAGTCGTCTCTATTTTTTGAGGCGACTGAGGTCCTTCAACATCTGCCAGAAAATGCTCAGGATTTTCTACGAGTCTGTTGTGGCCAGTGCGATCCTCTATGCTGTTGCATGCTGGGGGAGCAGGCTGAAGGTAACAGATGCCAACAGACTCGATAAACTAATCTGTAAGGCCAGTAATGTTGTGGGGATGGAGCTGGACTCCTTCAAGGTGGTGTTGGAGAGGCGGATGTTGTCCAAGATAAAGACAATGTTGGCTAACACCTCCCACCCACTCCATGACATGCTGGTCAGTCACAGGAGCACGTTCAGTGAGAGACTGAGAGTACTGAAAAGCACCACTGAACGACACAGGAAATCTTTCCTGCCTGTGGCCATCTCCCTGTACAACGCATCCACTTAAAACACTGTTTACTGCAACAGCTACACATGTTTCTTTTCCAGCTATTTATTAATAAGTGACTTTATATATATATATATATATATATATATATATATATATATATATATATATATATATATATATATATATATATATACTATTCTTAGTCAGCGTATTGTCTGTCTTGTTAATGTTTGTTTATAATGGAGCACAAAAAAATAATTTCCCCCAGGGATCAATAAAGTATTCTGATTCTGATTCTGAATCTTCAAGGATTATATTCATATGGACATTCCCGTTTCTGTGCAGATATTCATGAACAGCTGTTTGTCTCTGCTATCCGCAGAGAGCTATTCCACCATTGTAGCTAAAAACAACTTTACAGTTACAATATGATCCTCCTGCTCACTCCGCCTTCCTGCCTTTGTGTGCATCAGTTTCACCTACCAAGGTTAAAACGTTTGAAGTTGGTTGTGTTCACCACAGCATCTGTAGTCTCATTAGTGATGTCACCAAATACCACATGTAATTTAACCCCATTTCCCACTGTAAGGATGATGTCATCTAGGTCGCTGGTGAGGGACCTGAAGATTGCTGAGAGGAAAAAGACCACACGTTAGATTTTGTCTGATATGTAATCCGATGACTGAGGGTGCTAACGAAAATCGTAAACTATGGCACTGGCTGAATACTTTTTATCTGCTTACTATGCATTAGTGTCACGTAATGAAGACAATCTGAGTAGTGCAAGTTTACCTTGGCCTCCATGGTTCATATTTAAGCTGAGCTTTTTGTAGACATTGTGGTAGCACTGTAGATAAAAACACAGAATAACATGATAAATAATTGATGCATGGTCAGGACAGCCCTGTTTTTGTTTTTTAAAGTGTTTTATAAATAAAGTTTGATATGCATGTTACATATCAGATCAGGACATATCGATTGACACTGACCGCCTCAGGGTAGCCAGGTTTAATGACAATGTGGATGTTTGTAAGAGATCCAGAGGATGCAGATAATCCAAATTGGTGAATGATGTCAGTCAACACTTGAATTGCTTCTCTCAGCGGGTATTGTAAAATAACATCTGGCCCAATGATCGGAATGGCCACTGAACCCAAATTCAGCTGTACACAAAGCTCCAGACACTTCTTCAGACCGTTACCAAGAGCCTGCAAATCAAAAGTTTAAACTATGTTTTCAAACTTAACTCTTGGATTGCACACTGCAACAAACAGAGCACACATGGAAAACTGTGAGACTGCACAAAAAAGTTGTATAAATCTTTCTTTGCATTTATCTAGTTTGAGCATTGATGCTTTTGCTTTTCAGTTAAATATTTTATTATCTTTTCTTTTGTCTGTGCTTCTACTTTTGCACACATCAACTTATATATCTCTGGTTTTTCCAGTTAATCCTTTCAAATATGCACCACTTTAAAGTGAATTTCTGTGGTTTTCTGAAGGTAAATTAACCATGAATTAATTTTCCATCACCAGAAGTGTTAATAAAAGTCCTTAATTTTACCTGAACACTCTTTCCTCTTACTCCGTCCCAAGGCGAGCATTCAATGAAGAAAATCTTGGAGCAGCCCAGAGATGGAGGTGCATCAACCATCTGAACAACACCAGGGGCGAGGGCACAACTGGCTACGGCTGAATCAAACATTAACATTAATATATCCCCAGCTTTGGCCAACAAACTGTTGCCAATATTTGTAGAAGTCAGCTGCTTGTTGAGCATCCACCTGCAGAAATAATATTGAATAACATGAATGTTGATATTTTATTTTGGGATTATGGGAAATAGAATTGAATGGAAATAATCAAACCTGTTCATTTTCTAAACTGCTGAGTTTGATCTTCAGGTTTGTTCTGTTGATTGCAGAGTTTCCAACTGTGCTGTACATGCTGCTGCTGTAGATTAGATTAGATTAGATTAGATTAGTGGTGTATTGCTGAGTCTGCTTGTGTTTTGTGGTCTTTGCACATTTGTGGTGGTTCCAGTTTGCTTCTCTCGGATAATGACGTAACAGGAACCCTCTATCAGCTCTTTAGTCGCTTTACCCTCTTCCTGGAAGTACTGCTGAGCCCCTGGTCCATCTAGAGTCAAAGTGTCTACTATAACACTGTCTAGAGTTGATGTTAGGGCCTCCTTGGCCTCCTGAACATGACATCGAGGACCAGACACAAACACACAAGGATTTGGAAAATGTGAGGCTTGTAAGGTCACCTTGGTCTGCTTCAGTCTAGGATTTTATCAAAACATCAACTATTTCAGGATGAAGCAGATTAATGGCTTCTTGAGTTGAAACTTGATTCATCTGGAAATCATGAAGACTTTCATTAAACTTGGCCATGTCTTCAGTTGGACTTTGGTTGTTGAGGTTCCCCTGGCACCTGGCATGTAGCTGATTTCCACTCTGAACTCTCTTCTGTTAGCCTCGTTCTTGGCTTTCGTCAGAATTTCTTTCAACCTGTTAAAATCTGCAGCACCCTGCAGCTGTACAGTGGTCACTTTAAAATCTCTCAGCCACAGCATAGCCACTCTCTGTGTAAACTTTGATATAATCTGTCTTAAAGGACGGGTCCTGCAGCACCATTTTCACTTGTTTTGGTTCAGCCACATGATAGGAGTTGTACCTGTCGGCAATACTGGTAAAGACCTAAGCCAGGACAGTCAATCCTTCTGGGCCAGCCTTACCAAAAGTATTTTGCTTTCGCTGACGAAAAAAGAAAAATGGCTTTAGACATGTCCGAGTAACTTACAGAACATTTTTAAAAGCCAGTGTACATTATACAAGTGTTGCATATAAGTATATCTAGGGTTATATGAGGTAAAACAGCAAGTGGCACTTACATATCTAGTTCTCTACAGTTACATTTGTAATTTTATTGTGTTGTCCCTTTGACAAATAAGCAAACTGAATTAGTTAGTATCCTAAGTTAGTTAGTATCCTATGGGCGATCGTGGCTCAAGAGTTGGGAGGTCACCTTGTAATCGGAAGGCTGCCGGTTTGAGGCCCGGCTTGGACAGTCTTGGTCTTTGTGTCCTTGGGCAAGACACTTCACCTGTTGCCTACTGGTGGTGGTCAGAGGGTCCGGTGGCGCCAGTGTCCGGCAGCCTCGCCTCTGTCAGTGCGCCCCAGGACTTGCCATCACCAGTGTGTGCATGGGTGGATGACTGGATGTGTAAAGCGCTTTGGGGTCCTTAGGGACTAGTAAAGCGCTGTATAAATACAGGCCATTTACCATCTAAAGCAGAATTCAATGACTGGTGAATAATTTAAACCACAATGTTCAGGTTTTTCACCCATGTGCTAACGGGATGCGGTGTCTTTGGATTCCACAAAGAGTTTAAAATTTTGTGTGATCAAACCACACAGACACACACTCTCTGGCCACTATATTAGTTACAGCTGCTCAAGCGCTCATTTATACACATGGATAATCAGCCAGTCACACGCCACTAGACATGGTCAGGAGGACTTTCTGAAGTTCAAAGTGAGCATCAGAATGAGGAATAAATTTGGGCTGTTTTGAAAATTTCAGATATATTTCTACTGGGATTTTGCCACACAACCATCTCCAGGGATTACAGAGAACGGACTGAAAAAGAGAAAATATCCAATTCTCTGCATAAAAATGTCATCTTAATGTGCTTTAAACTGATAGGAAGGGAACAGTGATTCAAATAACATTACAACATTACAATCAAAAAGTACAGTGAAGATTTAAAGCAGCACTTTAGTCTGGTACTAGCAAGGTTAGCAAGGTGACCAGTGAAAGTGTTATCATTTGACTTGTTATCGCCTGTGTTTTAAAAAAAAATTATCTTCGATGATGTGGAGGTGGAGTAACACACGTGATATGATTTACTTGCTTGTCTACAAAGTATCTGCATGCTGTGCCATCCACATGACAAATTTTTCATGGAAGGCCTTTCTTATTTAAACAACATTAAACTTCACTCTATGTTTTCAACAAGTCAAGTCAAGTGGCTTTAGTGTCATTTCAACCATGTGCAGTGGTCAGTACACAGTGAAGCGAGACAATCTTCCTTCAATACCATGGTGCTACATATAACAGACAATTAACACAGGACTACATAAAGTGTACTTGTACAATAATTGCAATAAATAAATAAACAGTGAGACAGAGTGAAAGAGGAACTGTTAACCAAAAGAGGGCCCAGCAAACATGGAACAAACATTTACCTCCAGAACTAAAGTGGTTGGTTTTTCCATTTCTCAAATGTTGTAAGAAGAGGAAGTAATACAACACTGACATTCTTCTAAAACAACAAACATGTTCTCTAAACTTATCCCTGATATCAAATTGAATGATTATATATATATATATATATATATATATATATATATATATATATATATATATATATTTATTTTTATTTTTTTTTAAAGAGAGCGTTTTACTATTTAAAATGTATTCTTTGCAGTATTTGCAATGTCTTTCAAATGCTTTAAAATAATCTGTTTTTGTCAATATTGTCCCCAGCTCAAACCTTTCCTGGAGGCTAACTCACTCCTCTTAAACTGGTTTGGTCACATTATTCTGGCGCTCAGTTTTTACTGTAACCAAAAGTTGTGTTTGAAAGTGCAGTGAACTGTACCAGTAATTGGCTTGGCGATGGCTGGTCAGAGGTCTGTGGTGAACTTGTCCGGCTCACGGTCAGCTGCACTTCTCCACTAGGAAGAGTGATGGTGTGAAACTTCCTCTGCAAAACTCTGTCTTGATCTGGAAAACAGCCATAGACAGAGTCACTGAAACAGCCCGAATTTAAACACAAATCTGAAAACACATTTTACAAATAACCGACTGTCCTACCTTCTTTTCCTAGAAACAGATTTTATAAATGCTTCCTCCAAGTTTTTCAAGACTTCCGCACCCCGGAGTCTCACCTTTTCTGAAATTATCTCCTCACTTTCTCCTTCACTCTGTCTGTAAAGTTGATGTCTTAAAAAAACAGTGGATACGGATATTCATCCATTTTATCTGCAATTCTGTACTAACATGGGAAATTTCAATCCGTCTAACACTTGTTTGTGCCGCTCTGTGAGTGCATTTTTACTTTTACTTTTAAAGTATTGCCTTCTCATGTTTATACGGCCACACCCAGTAATGGAAAGCATACACATTTAATTGTCAGGAGCTGTTCTTGGCTCACCTGCTGTGCAGGTACTTTAAAAGGTTTTTCAGCTGTCAGAGTTTAACTCTAAATTATATTTATATCTTAATATGGTTTTGAGAAATGCATTTTACTAGTAATTATGCTGACAACAAATTAGAGTTTGGACTTTAGATTTTATAGTTTATCTGATGTGATAGAAACATTTGAGTAAATCTGAAACAACAAAAATATTTCACAAGAACCCGAACATCCATCCATCTGCATGGGAGCTAGAGCCAATCCTAGCCATATGGCCAGAGGTGGGAAGACCCTGAGCAGGTCAACAGCCTGAGGCTTCCACAGGAAACCCACTAGATGTCAGTATTGAACCAGGGGTGGATCTAGAGAAATTTTCCTAGGTTGGCATGGAAATCAAATGAGGTGGCAAAATCAAAGCCTTTAAAAAAAACAAACCCCAAAACCCCCACATATGTAGGTGTTACATATAGTTAAAATTATTCAAATGCAGTAAGTATACATGTTTTCTATAAATATAGTCTATAACTTAATTATTTTCTCTAGCCCACATAATTAAACATTCCAACTATGCAAAAAATGTGAATTTTGATTTTATTTATGTAGCCCAATAACTATAAAATACAGAAAGCTACACAACATGGAGAATCTAATTGTTACACGCTTAATTTCACACAAAATATCAGAAATCTTCACTGTAATGAACAAAAATTTAAACCTTATTTTTCATGATTTTTTGGGTTAACCTTCTGAGGTCCAAAATATAATTGGCCATTTTTGACTACTTTTGATTTTACATTTGTATTTCACCTTCAAATTGTCTTTGTTTCCTTGCCTTGCTTGGTATCATTCTTTTTAGCACAATCTCACGTGTCTGAATTTACAATTATTTTTTCATTGATATACTGTATTACAGTTGTTCTTAGTTGCTTTGGTGCTTTTCTTCGATCAGAATGAAAATTCTCAAAACCATTAGTGCAACCTCCACAACATTTAGTCATTTGTGCACATCATAGTAGCAATTTCTCCTTCCTCTGAACAAATTGCAAATATTGTGCAAATGTGAACAATATAACAATACGTATTGTAACTGAACATACGTAAATCATTCTGGCACATCCAGACGTTTCTGTCTGGCCACATATTTTCATCTAATTCACAATGGATATCATCCCTTCCAATGCAGCAAGGAAAGTATCTCCTGAAGTGGCGAATCCACCCTCTGCGTGACTCTATTATGATGTCGTCACATGCTACATCCATGGCTACTAGCAGGGCCATTTGCGCATGTGAGTGCCGGTCATAAGCCTTCCACCTCCAGGCAGAGAAAAACTCCTTTATCAGATTAAGGAATGGGGAATTGGGAGGGAGATTTTCAACCAGCAGTCATGTGCTGCAAACCAGTCGGACCAGATGTGAGTGGTGAAAACGGACATTATCCCACACAACAACATACTTGCTGAGTTGGCCTCTACCCCTCTCACTCTCAGGGACTATGTCCCCGTAAAGTGTGTCTAAAAGAGTCAGGAGATGTTGTGTATTGTATGGACCAGAAAGGGGAATATAGGTGAGGATGCACACATTGTAACATTCCCTCCGTGCTGGTCTGGGACATCAGTAGTTACTCTCTGTCCAATGTGATTTCTTCCACGCTTTTGGCCAGATTGAAACCTGCCTCATCAATGTATATGAATGTGTGCAGTGGTTCCCTGGTTTCCAGCTCCAGTACACGCTTTAGAGAGAGAGACGGAGAGAGAGAAATGTGACAACTTTTCCTGTGTACCATAATGCATTTTGTATGTTCTGTAGATACATATACAGAATTGCTAGTCTACTGCATGAAACTACACAAAGTAAAACAGTTTACAGCGCTGAACATTAGAGTATACAAAGAAGACATGTTTTACCTGTACATACTGGTGACAGATCTCCTTCACTCTTTCACTGTTCCGTTCAAAAGGCACTTTGTACAATTGTTTCATGCGCATTTCTTTTCACTTGAGCACTCTGTCAATTGTTGCAATTGACACAGATCCAATATTGCCAAATATCCTCTATGACAGCACTTTTAATTTCTTTCAACTTTATTACATTGTTTGCAATCACCATTGCACAAATGGCTTCATCTTGCTGCGGGGTAAAAAGGGGCCCTCTTCCACCTCTGCAAGGTTGTCTTTCAATCCTTTGTGGTGCAGATTACAGTAAAAGTAATGTACACTAAACATGAGATAGTATGAGATGTTGGATTACTGTCCAATACTATACATACCTGTTCCCCATACAAAATGTTTGAATGATTGAATTCACAGTGGTTGTTCCATCATTTGGTTGCACCCTCCGACCAGCCTCATCCATTGTGAGGCGGTAATTGACAACATGGTCAGCAAGTGTTGCCCTAATTTCATTAGGGATCTGCCTATGTATTTGGCGTCTTCTCCCTCTTCCCCCTTAATTCAACAATTTTGTATGCAATGACTCAAGCAATGAAATGAAGACTATTAGTTTTATTTATTATTCAGCATCCAAAAGTATAGTTCATTTTGACTGACATGACAAAAGCAAATGATAATGTTATAAAACGGCAGAGAATTGTGTCCTGGCAGTACTTGTGGTCGTGAAGTGAAAACACACACGCAGTGACTCCATCCCAAACAGCTTCCTTAGTGGTAATACAGGCCACCTCTGACTCTTAGTGACAAAACACACATACAACACAATGACTAAGCAATCTTTAGCATAAGGAAAGCTTTCACACAATAACATGTCCGAGCAATACTACCGAGTTTCACACAATGATCCAGCGCTGACTGAAGCCTGATCACACCGTTAAGTAGACGGCCCCAGAGATGGCAGATAATAAGCCACAGCTGCGATCAACAGCAGGTGCGGCAGGTGCGGCAGGCTTCAGCGCGGGAACGTTTTCGGTAGTGCTCGTCACAACTTGGAGGTAAGCAAACACGTCAAGAGAGAGAGAAAGCGAGGGAGCGAAATACAAACATCGACACAACGAGCAGGCAACCCAGCGGGGCCGTCAGACCATGACAATTTTCACATGAATGTCTGTTTACACTTACATAATTTGTCTTCATCTAATCTACAAATCTCTAATAAATTAATAAATTTTATACATTTTATTTGGGACAAAATAATATGGCAAAGGGGTGGGATTAAATAAGTGTTTACTTCTTCCCACTCCCTTTCAACATGTAAATTAATCAGAATGGTTTTTTGTATGTAATTTGTATAGTACTTTTTTTCTCTCTTATTTTCTTTTCTAAATGTACTTGTATATTGTTCACATGTTGAAATAAATTACCAATCAAACAGTGCATGTTAATGAACATACATGTAAAATAAGAATTTACATGAATGTAAACATACCAGATTATAGCCAAAGGCTAATTTCCATCTGTTGTCCAAAAACATATTAAAAATGTACATAATAATTCATAAAAAAGTTCATAATTCATACATAATAAGAACTCCATCACCAAACTCACACATACAAACCATTCTATTCCCAAGTAAAACATTAAAGCAATACAACTTATACATGATCACACACTTGATTTGTCCATAACCAATTTTTAACCTGTGCCTTAAACAAGGTGAATGTAGAGCATTCTCTAATGAATTGAGGAAGACTGTTCCACCAATGGCCACCCTGGACAGAGAGGACATTCTGCCCAAATGCTGTCTGTCTGTGGGGTATAAACAAGTCTCAGTGGGTTGTGGCTCGAGTGGTCCTGTCTAAGCTTTCTTTACGCCTAATGAACTCCTTTAGTGGTGGTGGAGCAAGGGAGTGTAAGACTTTATATATTAAGCAAACTCTTTTACATTTCACTAAATTATTGAAGTTCGATAATTTATGTTTTTTTAAGCACATGACAGTGGTGATAGGAAGTCCATTTTTTGTCAAGTAATTTTAAACTTCTTTTATAAATATTTTCAATAATTTTAAGTGTTGTTGGACAAGCAAGTGACCAGGACGTCAAACAATAATCTAAATGAGAGATAATCATTGAGTAAAAACATGTTTTTGCAACATTCATATTTAATCAGCTAATCTAAGCCAATCTTTAGACTCCAATTAAAGTAAGCTTAGTTTATTATGCATTAAGAAAGAATGACATGGATTTTCCACATAATGTTAGAATAACATTGTTGAAATGCTCATATTTTAGGTGTAAATTGACAGAAAGACCAGAAGTGACCACACTTCTTACATAATTTATATGTTGAATTGTCTCGACATCAACAGTGATCTAAGCCTCTTTAAATATATTTTTTCCTATTCAATACAAAGGGTAGGAAAATCTGCCTCTTCTATTTTCATCTCACTCCGCTGAATAAGCAGTCAGACTGTACAGTGGCAGAAGTAGTTACACAAAGTTACACTTATATTGTCATGAGCATCCAGTTTTCTTTTTCTCTTTAAATTTAAGTTCAGGAATTTAAGCACAAAGACTTTTGAAGATCGATTTATGTACTGTTTAATGTTGTGCAGTTGAGCAAATAATTACTTGTCCAGTTCTTCCTACAGAGTGACTATTTGATTGGCTGTTCAGTGAGTAAATTAGATAAGAAGATTCCTTTTATCAGGAAAAACAAAATGTTGTTCAACAGAAAATCGCAGCCTTTCAATTCAGGGAGGAGCAGCCATCTAACATGACTGGTTGTATGTTTAAGGGCGGAAGAGAGGGGGGAAAAGACAGACTGTGGAAGAGCTCCTTTTTTCTCTTCCTGTGGAAGAGATCCTACCACTATATTAATGAAAAGTTTGTGCCATTTGTTGTATGAACACATGCTGATCAATACTGTTCGAAAATGTAACGGTGAGGATCAGTAGGAAACCTTTGATAGTGGTATGGCCAACTGTGACTAGTCCAACATAGGGTTAATTCAGCTTGGCACTGCTAAAGTATGTGCACAGGCAGGCAGCTGCATTTAATTGTACTGCTTAATGGCGTGTGCAGCCTTTTAGAGCAACAGAAGTACAACAGAAGCATGCAGCCGTTTAGATGGCTGTAAACCAAAGGCCTGCTGCCCTTTAAATGACTGTACAGTAAAAGCATAGAGCCCTTTCAATGTGTAACCAACTTTAATGATATAAAGGAGAATTATAGTACAATAACTACTTGGGCTCTTAATAAGACCCTGGCCAGAATCAGAAAACACCAAATTCGTATGGAGCCAAAGTATTGAGCAGCAATAATGACTCGGACACCATGTTAACTTTTGAGTAGTAGCCACTCTTGTATTGTTACAATGCGTAAAAGATATGGTCCAATTTGTACGGGAAAAAGTATAAAATAAAATAGTGTGCACACTTCAACAAAATAAAAGTTCTCGCTAGGGCCCTTTAAGAATTTAGAGTTATGTTGACAACAGCCAACTTGTTTATGTGTATCTCCTTCGTGGTGCCTTCAATTCTATTGCTGAGATGGGGAAAAAACCCGGGAGGACCACGCGCCTTAACCTCACTTCCTAGCTGACAGGGTGAATGCGTCCTGCGTAGGCTCTGATTGGCTGTGGTGCTAGGTGCCCTTATCTGGGGTGAACCGAGAGGTGTATCCAATTGGCATAGGAAGTATGACACTTTGTTGATGTGAACAGTTAAAATAAAGGTAATAAATACTCAAAGCTCTTCTATTTTTTGATCACTGGTGTCAATTAATTGTGGTTTTTCCATCTGGGCTACAAATGACTGTACAGCAAAAGCATACGGCTCTTTGAATGGCTCTAAAGCACAAGCATACCGCCCTTTCTCAATGAAGCATGTTATGATAAGCTGACAAAGGGGGGTGAACTCACATTCCCCGTTGATTGGGGGGGGGGGGGGTAGTGGAAAAGTATAAAAGTAGCGACGTGAGGAAGGCTTTCCAAATTCGAAGACTCACCCAAATGTGTGCTCCTTTTCCTCAGATTTGAAGGATGGGTCAGGTGTATCCTTTGTGGCCTGACCTATCCCAGAATTCATAGCACTGCCCAGCCCAGCCATTGTTGGAAATTAGTTTTAATATTACTCTTTCCGGGTTACAAACTAAACTTTTAAGATATTTTCAGGCGAGAATGTAGCTCCAACGTTTTCTGAGACGTCTGTCACCCACCAGATTGACAGCCAGTGGTTCAAGGCTCACTAAAGCCTCTGAGAACACATCGTTTTCATCGTTTTCCGGCAAATCCTTTTCAGAGGTTTTTTGCTACTTAGGTTAAACATGATATATAAGTCACTTAGATAACTTAAAAATGTTATTTTTTGGCTTTTTTCAGTGTTTTATTTGTTCCTCAGTAAATCGGTTATAGTTTCCACACAGCTGAATAAACGCCAAACAGAAAACTGATTAAACAGAAGTGTGAGCTTATATTTTAGGGAACAAAGATCAGATGGCTGAGTTTATTAAACTCCACCGAGACAATCTGCAAATTTTATTAAAAGTTTAATAAACAATCATCTTGTCTTTATTTTTAGTTAGCACGTACCTTAAACACATTAAGCTGTAAGCTAATGATAGTTATATAAGGGCCGATGCATGATGGTGCAATAAGCTGTACGTTTTATACCCAATAGGTGCATGATCTGATTAGTTGACTAATCGCAAAAATAATTGGTGACTAGTTGACTATCAAAATAATCATTTGTGGCAGCCCTAATCCAGAGCACCCCACCCAACCCCCACACCTTTCTCACTTCCATTGCCACCAGGTGCCCCCTTTACATTGCTGTCTGCCCCCTCATATGCCCCAGGTTATTGGCATTTTCTTATCTAAACATTGATGACTTAGAAACTTAAAGATTAAGAGAACAACATCTTTTTTCTTTTTCCATCGAACATTTCTTTCAGCCATTTCTGCTTATCATGTGACTCGTTTTTATGCAATAACTACAAAATACACAAATACAAGATTACATATTTTATATATTAAAGATACATGATTACACATACATAAAATGAACAAAGTTTCTATTGCAAAATTACACAGAGTGTAAGAAAAAATGTATTATTGTGTTGTGCTTGTTTAAAAAGAAAATGAAAATTGCACATACTTTCAAAACAATTTAGTTCCAGTTGATGGTGTCTCTCAAGATATCTCAAAATATCTCAAAGTGCAATGTTTCAAGTGGAACAAACAGGTGAATGTAGTAGCAATGCAAGGGGACCAGCAACACTGATCACTGCTGATACAAAGTGATGTCGGCCAGTAAAGCAGCTGGTCAGGATAGGCCTTAAAATCGGTTATTGACCAAAGAGAGGTCCACCTCCCCCTGTAATTACTTGATTGATGGTCCATTGAAGAGCACCAGATACAGTTAGATTAAAGGGGCTTTTTCCAGGAGGTGAAAGTCAGGAAGGTGAAAACTTGAGGTCCCTCTCTGAGCTCTTGCTTGAGGAGGAGGAGAGTCTTAGCACCAGCAGTTAATTACTTTATTGATCATAAGTTTCCTCATTAATTCAGGAGGAGCTCCAAGTGGCGTCTTAAACCCTGAGTCTTGGCTCTTCTCATTAACTACAGAGCTGCAGGGCTGTGAACCTCCACCTGTCTCTCTTTCTCTTTCCATGGCCTCGCTCTGATTGTGATTTTATTTTTTCAGATTAAATGAATACAAATCAACGTAATTACAGACTTCCAATGTGATATGTGGCCTGCAGTCTGATTGTCACCAAAGCAACCTTTTTCAATTCAAAATAACCAATCTATTTTTCATTTCACACTTTCATGCAACTTTTTTGCTTAAAGACAACAACACACAATTATGAATTATTCGTAAATATTTAATTTGTGATACATATTTCTTAAAATGATCTACAGCCCAGAAAACTTTGGATTTCTATTTATCCGTGTACACAGAACCAAAAAGTTCAAATATATGCACATATTTGGGAAAATTCCTTAAAGCAATGGTAAAGCTGAATAGTACATAAATAGTATAAAAATGGAAATGAAGTAATTTGTCATATATTTAATATTTAATCACATTTTCTGTTTAAAAGATGCAATACTAGGAATAATTTCACAAAATAGATGTTTCTCAACTTACAACACTAATTTCTTCAGTGAGACACTCTTCTCTGCAACTCTGTCAGTGCTGCCATTATCAAAAGCCACAAGTATGTCCTTTAGCCATCAACATACAGATGGGTTCAAGATGTTATGATCTGTAGTGAGAGTATGAAGCAGGTGGAAGAGAGCCTGCAAAGGTGGAAGTATGCACTGGAGAGAATGAAAGTGAGTAGAATGGAGACAGAATATATCTGTGTGTTCATGAGAGACAGGTTGGTGGACATAGCGGACATACTGGACAAAGGATGTTGAACATGGAGCTATCAGACAGAAGAGTAGATTCATGGATGTAGTGAAAGAAGACATGCAGAGTGTTAGTGTGACAGAATAGCATGCTAGAGTCAGGTTGAGATGGATGAAATTTTTATACAGAAGACATATTTGTAGATGGAAACAAAACATATGGAGGCATAATTGTGTTTAAAAAGCATCTTTATTAAAATCCAAGTTGTATAACTTGAGTGAGGCCCTCAGGACTGACTGCACATCTTTAAGCTGTAACAAAAGAATAAAACGTAAGGATGCAATTGTGTTAAAATAATCATTTACATTGCGGCCTAAAAAAGTACTGATTTAACTGTATTGTCAAATACTGTATTGTGTTGAGATTGAACAAATATTTAAAAAATAAATTCAATTAAATTTTGTATGAAATGTGGTGTTCTTGCTATAACAGTTACCTGCAGCTGATGGGTAAATGTATTCAGTCTCAGCCTGGTCACCTGAGAGAGAAAACAAAGTGGAAAAATGTGACTTGCTGTATTTTTACAACACGTTTAAATTTGATCCTTCAAATTCTGTTAACTGCTGTTTGTTGTACATCTCCACTAAGGAGCAAAGTGTGTCAGTGTGCTGTTGCAGTGAAGTGAGTTAGAGTTGTACTTGGCTGGTAGTAGTCATAGATTTTGATCATGGCTGGTTTCAGGTTCTCCACTCGAAGTTCTTCTATGATTGTCAAGCTGTAGTTCATGGGTATGTCCTTTGGTAACTGAACAGAATTAAAGAACAGGAGACACACTCTGTAACAATACAAACATCATCATCTGGTATCCCCACTGTGATTATCTCTCACCTCCTGTAAATACACCAGAACATGATCTTCTGTTTGTTCAACACGATCCACCAATGGGGCACCTTTGAGCTGTGAGGAGACAACAGTCTCCTTATTATTATTTTATCATCACCTTTATCTCATCATAAACTGACACATGGTAGCAACATTTCTATTCAGCTAATAACTGCAATAACCCACCATCTTTAAAGACACTTCATTTGGGACAAATCCAGAGAGCATTTTGATATCCAGGATCACCATGTTGGTAGTATTCTCCTTTCCACTGTACCTGTGTTTGAACAGTTAAAAAGTGATTGCACTGATGTGTATCCATAGATGCCACATTTCCAACAGTTATTCCACAGTGGTAAATAAAATTCCCCTAGCACATATCTAATCTGTTAAATACTTACAGGGATTTTATTGTCAGAGTGAGCTTGCGTCTATATTCACTTGTTGCATCAACCCCTGATTTGACCTCCACGCTGAGAGTAGTGACATCAGTGGGACTCGGGATGTTGTAGTGAACAGAAATCTGGGAAATAGTCAACCAAAAGAGGTTTGCAATTTATAATATTAGTAATAATAAGAAGAATAGAAATCTGTTTATGTTTTTATGTTTATGTTTCGCATTTATGTTCAAAATATAGTGGCATCACATTTTATGTGACTGATTACAGTTATTAAATGATTTTGGTGGTTGTGGCCAGAATAATATGTATACTAATTGTGGGCAGAAATGTCATGTTGATTTAGAGCTTCTTTCATCAAAATATTTAAAATTGAGATAAAGGCTTGGACCTGAGGAGGGATCTGGAAATAGAAGTGCTGGTTATTTACTTAAAATATGCCAGCTAAGATGGTGCAGGCATGTTAGCAGGATGCCTTTATGACACTACCCTCTGGAGATTTTCCAGGCAAATCCAACTGCGAGGATACACACAGTGTAGCTAGACCTTCCTGGAGATATTATACATGTCATCTGGCCTTAGTGAAATCCATGATGAAGAACAACGACAACAACAACAAGAAAAAACATACATAGGAGGAAAATGAATGTTTGAAATCATTTCCTTAGTGGGAAGCCAATGCATCCTGAATTTGGACAATTTGAGCAAATACATGGATGGATAAGCAAATGTCCTTTTCTGAGTGAAGCCACACTTTTGAGTTGTGCTCTTAAGTTTTTTTCATTATGCTTCTTTATTTGGAAAAAGGAACAAACCTGTCACTAACCTGCACTGACACACATGTAGTGCCCTTCACCTCCAGGCTGTATTTTCCTGACACGACCTGCATCGTCTCCTCCTGGTAGAGCAGTTTGTTGCCCGGATTTACATCAAATGTCAGCTGACTGCTGTCAGACTGAACTGTCACTGTGCTTGAACCCTCAGGACTGAATACCAGAGTAGAGTAGAGAGCGAGAGCCTGAAGAGCCGCCACTGTGTCCTACAAACAAAATCACAGCTACTACACATACTTACATATATATTTATATTTTGTATTTACAGGACAGCAACAGCAAGTAAAACTTCAGTATTCAGCGTCTCTCAAATTAGTTTTTATTTATCCCAGTGTATATGAACTCAAAGGTGAGATTTAAGCTGTTTGGGTGGTGTAGCACCTGAGTGGAGGAGAAGCCTCCATAGTAGTTCTGCTGGCCAGTCAGCCACCTAATAATGCCAGAGGCATAACCCAGGTTGTCAGCAGTTGCGGAGGCACTGAGTTTGGCCAACAGCACATAAGAACTGATTTCCACTGACAGGGAGGCTGATGTTTCTGCTGCTGTCTGAGACCAGTACAGGAAACCTCCTACAAACATACAATAAAGGTTACACTTATGGTAATAACACCTGAATGATTTCCTGTTAGATGGTGACTCGCCTTCCCTCACTGCAACTGTGTCTAAGTGCTGCAAAAGGTGAGCGCGGGTCTCCGTGTCTCCTGCCAGGGTGAAGACATAGGCCAGCAGAGCTGTAGTGTAGGTGTTGCTGAGGTCATTGATGGATGCCCTGAGACAAGCCAAGCTATTATTCACCACAGGATCCTTTAAAAGATCAAAAGAAGAGCCCTATGAAGACAAACTATTGACCCTGCCCAGGACAGGACATATGCTGCTACTCTCTTTTATTCAATTGCACAATACTATGTCACTTTTTAGAATCACCTGCACTGATAGCTAAGCTATTTATTTTTCGGGATATAGTTATATTGTTACTTCGTTAGATTTATTTGATATTATATTTTGCATTATCCTACTGTATATTACTGTATACTACTATTCTTATTGTATATATTGTATATCTTATTCCTCTGTTCCTCTGTCTCTCTTGCAGCATTGAGCATGTGTATGACAAAAGAATTTCCCTCAGGATAAATAAAGTTCTTCTTATCTAATCTAATCTTATCTTATCTTATCTTATCTTATATCACCAAAGTTGATCATTTCCTTTATGTAATTATTTGTGTAACTTTATTTTCATGACTGGAAATAGAAATAATGCTTTAACATATTTCTTTTTCCCCTACAGACAGAAAGTATCAACTTAAGTGATTTAGAAATCTATCATAAAAATGTATTTTAAAAATGAGGGGAAAATGGACGTCAAAAGAAGAAAATGAAATAAACATATACAAGTCAGTGTTGTATTGGTTTTTTTTTTTACATTGTACACATCACTCAAGTTTACTCACATGTTTGGATATATTCATTTCCAAGAAAGCAGCAGTGATGTATGCACTGAGAGTCACTTCATCAGACACACCACCCTGGTGAGTGAAACCAAGTTATTTCTGTGTGCTGACAGAATTTCTCTCCACACAGAAGTAGTATCAGTGTCCAGCTAAAGTATAGACTTACCTTCATTCTGTTGTTGAAGAGTTTGCCTGACTTTTTAAAACAGCCATTTGCTTGTTGTTTATTTTCCAGCCATGTCTTAGACTCTTGAATGATTTTTGGATCAATGTAGACAAAAGACTGAGCTTTGGCAAAACTTCTCATCACAAAAGCAGTCAGCCTGACATAAAAAAGCACCCAAAAGAAAACTTCCTCATGTTTCGAAATTATATCAAAATGTGTCACAGTTCTACCATTATAAGGTGAGTTGATTTTCCACATGTCCAGAAATAAAATGATAATAGGATGGGAGATTTAAGGAGTAAATTTCACCAACAGGCTCAGTTTTGTTTCTGAGGCAAATGGAATATTAAGGTAATTATTATTTTCACCAAGTGTTTCCTGGTCCTCTTCCAAATGTGGTGTATGCGCCTTCATTACTTTTGTAGTTCAGCTGTCTTTGGTAACCTGTAACAACAGGAAAATGACTCTTAAATAGATTTTCTATTCATAAACCTTTGATTTTAGCCTCACTATGAAACAAACACACTCACCACTGGTCAGGAAGTTTGCAGCTTTTTCCATGATGGCTGGGGTGAGCTGCTGTGTGCCTTTCAGGTACTGGAGGATGTAGATGTTGGGGGCTAGAAGAGCCATGTTCTGCTCTCCACATCCATATGGCATCCGGAGCAGTCCATCCAAGTTCTTCAGAGCCCGGCCGAGGATGTCACCTGATCAGAGGCACTCAGTCACTGAGACAGAACATACAACTTTTCCATGCTTGAACTGCAAATGGATTTATAGTCTATTATAGTTTCTAGTCTATTATATATAATAGACTAGAAACTAGTAAAGAAGTTAAATATTTAGAAAAAATACAGCAGGTTATAAAAAACTGTACATACTAAATTATAATATTTTGCACTTTGTTATTGGAATGTAGTTTCTAAACTATTTTCTACACTGCAAAACTGTTGGAGTCTCATTTCAAAGCGTGTTTCAAAACCAGGCAAAAACAATGCCAGTCCAGTTGTATTTGTCTTTTATATTAATTCACTCTTGATTGAAAAAATAAACTTGCTATATTTCTTTCTGGATTAATCTAAACTCGTTTGATTAAAATCAACAGGTTTACCCAGGACTGATACAAAAGTGCGGGCAGATCCTTCAATCACATTCTCAGGCAGCTGTATCTCGGTTTCCTCTGTCAGTGTGTCTCCTGTGTACAGACAAACAATCACCATACAGAGAGAAGCTTAATCAGAATGTCAGTACCAAAATAGTTTCAAATCAGCAGGTAGTCACAGCATCATGAACTGTAACAGGTCATATGAGAAATCAGACACCTATAATTAAACCTATAAGCACAAAAAATATTATTAAAACAATAACAACAACAACAACAACAATAAGAGTACTATGAGTGTGACCTAATACTTCCGCACAGATGTGTCCAGACTGACTCTTACCAAGCGTGTCAAGTTTGTAACATAGTGTATATATGAGATATAACTATAAATATCTCATATATAGTTGAGATATACTGTAACAACTAAATGTCCTGTGGGGAATTAGCAAAATTTGGTGTGACACCCACAAACACCCTTCAACAAAAACTCAAAACTGGAATGACTGCGTGGCACACATCTTTAATGACCTTAAAAAACAAGACTTGGGTACACAAGAGATTGTGTCTAAATGTCGAGCCAGAATTATACCATTAGTTTGTTGATGACTACCAAAGGCATGTGGTCAAGGTGCAACTTGACAAGGGATATTTAGCTGTCGTGGTTCTGGGTCATTTTGACCCAGTGTTTTTGTTATTGTGTATTGTGGTTTATGTTTTAGGTACATTAGTAGTCTTGAGTTTAGTCTGTTTTAAGTTCCGTATATTCCCTGTTTGGTTTCTTGTCCATTTAGTCTCGCTTTGTGTCGTTGTCATCTGTGTCCCTGTCTGTGTGTCTGTGTTTATGTGAGTTTGTGTGTCTGTGTGTGTGTTTTGTTTGCCCTCCTTGTGTTTCATTCCATCTTGTTTATCCATGTTCCCCTTTCTCTCATCCCCTTTGTCTCTTGTGCTCTTTCGCCCTCTCTTGTTTAGTTTTGCATCCCCTGTGGCGTCATGTTTATTTGTGTCAGCTGTGTTCCCCGTGTATTTGGTTGGTGTATAAACCACACCAACCTTTTGGACAAAGCAGCCAGTTGGATGTCTTTGTCATCTCAGTCCCCTCAGCCTGAGAAAAAACAAGTTACAGTTTCACCTTCATGAGAAAACAAGTTTTCAAATGCAGAATCTTTGTCATCTTGTGTTAATAGCACCAACCTTTACTATGAAGGATTTTGTGACCACATCAATGCGGCCCCTCTCTGGTACTCTCACAACCTCATTATCACATGAAACATGGGATGGCACTGCCTCAGCAGACACAGTCACATTCACAGCCCCTAAAAAAGGACAACAAACATCATTTTTCTCAACCCTGTAAAGTCTTGCACATTAAAATATTGTTAATTAGATAATCTCACTGATTTTGTAGATACTGAAAAGAGCAGGGGCATTGACTGAAAGGACATTTACACCGGCGTGGATAAAAACTTGATCCTTACCTAAAACTGTTGGAATCATGGTCCAGCTCACAGTCTTGCGCTCCTTAGCACACAAACAGGATGTGTACTGCTCACCGGAAAGAGGGGTGAGGGTATAATCTGAGGAAGGCGTAGCAAAGACTGTGACCTGCACAAAGAACAAAACAGCAGGTTGAGTTTCAAAGAGGAATTCAGTGTTTTCTTGTTACTCTGTGAGGACAGAATACTTGCAGCTATTGCCTCATTCACCAAGAGTCGCTTCACATGTTTTGATTTGGTATAATTTTGCACTGAATATCCTTCCTGATACTTGATGGGAAGTGTGTACACCACTATTGTCATGGTACTGGCTCTTCAACCCAGTTTTTTTTTAGTTATGCTCTGGAATTATTTATTTGTTTGAAAGACCTTGGACTGATGTTCAGAGTTTTTATTAGTTAGTTTTGAGTTCCGGATTAGACTTATGCTTCTGAGTTATTTTTAGTTCTCTCCTCTTGTTCATTCCTGTTTGTTCCCCTTTTTGTCCAGTCTGTCACTATCTTGTCTCTGTGCCTGGTCATCAGTGTCAAAGTGTTTTTTGGTCTCTCTGGGTTCTGTCACAATGGCTGTCTGTGTTCCTTATCTAATGTAGTTAATATGTCTATTTTTCTGCAGTCCCTCTGTTACTTCCTGTTATTTTGATAGTGTCTTGTCTCATGGGTATGATGTTGACTTTTGCTTCCTTTGTGTTATTAGTTTGATTCAAGTCAGCTGTGTTTCCACGTGTCTCCACTTCCCTTAATCACCCTTCTATTCCCCACTGCATCATCCTTCATTGTGGATGTATTCTATTAAATTAGTGAATTCCTATCTTGCCCAGTCAAATAAAGCTGAGATTTTGAGTTTTATTCTGTCTGATGAGTCCTGCATCAGGGGCCACTTCATAACCATCTGCAAAGTCTATCAGCATGCTAACATTTGTTGACATTTGTAATTTTTGATATAGAAACATTGATCACCATGATGCAGCTGGTCAGGTAGTTGAAAACAGTTGCCTTCAGTTCAAAGTGCTCCCCACGGATGATGGAGTAGGGCATGGTGAGCTCGAGGAAGAAGGGCTGGGAGACCTCAACTTCTTGACGAGGAGCCAAACCAAAACCCTGAGAGGACAAGCAGAAAGCCTCTGTCTCCCAGGTCGTGATGGTGTCAGGGACAGTGAGGGACACGTCCTTTGATCCAGACTCTCTGAATCAGCAGATTTAAAATATGCACATTGTCAGGTGGTGATTACACAGATTAGCCAACAAAAACATGCAAATGACAGTGTAGCAGTCACCACGTTCATAGGCATTTTATATATTAGATAGATAGAGAGATAGAGAGATAGAGAGATAGATAGAGAGATCGATCGATAGATAGATCTCCAAAAACTAAGACATACCCAACTTCCACCAGGTCCCAAATCCAAGTCTCGGGGAAGAAAGCACGGACAGTTTTCATTGGTCCTTCTGATGGACCTAAAGATCCTCCAGAGGAACCTGCTACTAATTTAGAATCATAAAAAAAAAGAAAAAAAAAAAAAGAAAAAAGAAAAATAAATACTTAATCAGAATGAATAAGAAGGTGTAACACACTGCTTTGATTTTGGGAACTTTTTTATGATTTGGAATTTGCAAAGCAAATCAAAACAAAAATATCACCTGAGGGTGTGAAGCGGTATTCTCTTCCCATGAAACTCAGACATGAAGGAATTTCGAGCAGCAGGTTTGTTGCCACCTTTAATCCTACTCTCTAGACACACAAACATCACAGAGTTAATTGCAGCTAAAGCCATGAAAAGCATTATATTTATCATCAGCTGATATGCTCTGGAGTTTTACTGTTAGCTGGATGCAAAATCTGCAGATGGAATGCTGTTGTAACTATACCAAGTTCACCAATGCTGCAGAGAAGGACTATTGTTTGTCATATATTGCATAGTGCAGTAGTTATATGCCAACATCAAGAAGCTGGATCCATGGATCCAGTGAAACACACAACACATGCTCATGGAAAATTTTTATATATTACCTGAAAATCAATGTAGGCTTCATTATCTTCTATAGGTGAACAATATCTTCTTGTTCTCACTTTCAAGCATTTTCTTGGTTCTCGTAGCCGATATGGGAAATAAGATGCTTTCATGACAGGCAGCAAGTTAAATATCTAAGAAAAAAATGGTTAGAAGAAGTTCAAACAATTGAGAAAATCAGATTAAAGATCTGTACTTATATGAACCACATATGTAGTATTTACAAATGATCAGATCACTATCCAATGTAAGGTTTATACCACAGCTGTCCTAAATGAACAGGATTGGTAATTACCAAAATCAATTTTTATGGTTCTGTAATTCTCAGGACTGTGTGGAGAGGAGAGAGAGTGGACACAAATGCAGACTACGGAGACAGAATTGAATTTTTAACAAACGTGAGCCTTTTATTTTTGGCTGTACAAATAACAAACAAAAAGCAAATGGAGATAGAGATGAAACTAACAAGACCTAAACTGGGGGAAAAAAACTAACCACTAAGTACCTGGATGTGAAGAAAAATAACATGGAACGTGAAGCCCTAAGCCATTAAAACCAAGACCAGAAACATGAGTGGCGAACAGAGAAACCGACAAGTGACAAAGGGAAACTCAAATTATAACACACAGCAGGATGATCAGGGAAGTCGAAGCAGCTGGGGAACATATCAGACACACATCAGACATAACAGGACAGGGGAAGCAAGAGACTGTCAAAATAAAACAGGAAGCACAACAAACATGGAGATGAACACTAAGACACGCAAGATTAAAGCTGTGACCAGGGGAGAAATAGACATGGGGACAAAACTGCCTGGGGGGGGGAGAGAACACAGATCACGAAGAAAAGAGTAACTAAGTGAGAGACGTGGAACACAGGGAAAACACAGAATAAGACAATTAAAGACAAGAAACTACAAATATAACATAAGGGTCCTTCTACTAGTGTCCTTCTATCGAGCCACAATCGAGAGTGTGCTGGTCCATGCCATCTTTGTGTGGTACGTTAGTTGCACAATAGCCGATAAGAAGAGACTCCAGAGGGTCACCAGAACTGCAGAGAAGGTGATCGGCTGACCACTCACCCCCCTGGACTCCATTGCCAGCTCTAGATGTCTCTCCAGAGCCAGGGCTATCTTAAAAGACCACCTCCATCCTCACCACCACCTCTTCAACATCCTGGTTCAGATCCATCAGATGCAAAACCAGTAGACTAAAGAACAGCTTCTACCCGTGGGCTGTCAGAACCATTAATGCAAATTAAGAGTGTGAACAGACTTCATTCTGTCGCTGCTTTTGACTCGGTTGTTGCCATTCCCTATGCAATATTTTGGTGTTTCCTTTTTCTGTGCAATATTTTGGCCCCTGTGCAATATTCCCGCAAATGTTCAGTTACCACCCCATCCTTAATGACCACAGCCCTTCCACTGTTATTTATTTATTATATTATATTATTGCCCTTGTACATACCCCCACAAGGTTTCTGTAACTCATACACCGTGCATATAGTGTACTAATATTGCTGAACTTATATTGTTTTTCTTCTTTGAATATTGTTCAAAGAAAATTTTCTTTGAAAATAACCACCTCCACGTGGTTATTTATCAAAAGTATGATTTTAAAGATTTTTTTGTTCACCTGAAAGTTCAACTTATACCAACCATGCTTAAAGTTATACACAGGTCTTGGTTCAACACACCAGTAAACTGAATAGATGCTATGGTTACACAGCAAGGAAGAGAGATACTGCCATGAGACAGGTTAAACAGTTGTGAACCTCATAGTTGATCTCATTCAGTTTTGATTGGCTCTTCAGATGCAGGAGAATCTCTGTCTTGGCAATTATAGAACTTCCCCACAAATTAAGATCCATGTTGCCTTCATATAATGTCTGCTACTTATGACACTAGAAGAGACTGAGGCTACTCCACACTAATGTGTTTTCATTTGAAAACGCATTGTTTTCTCTCTGTTTTGGCCCCCCGTCCACACTGAAACGCTGCGCTTTCCTCAAGGAAAAACGCAGTGTTTTGAAAACGCTCTCAAAAACGCATACATTTAAAAACGCAGCTGTCCCGTCGCAGTGTGGACACACAAAAACGCAGACTTTCTAAAACGATGAAGTATTTTAGTCATGTGATGCAGTCATGTGATCAAATAAACAAAGATAGCGGAGTGCATTATACAGAGGTTGTTTTGATTGCTCTCAATTTTGACAGCCCTAAAAAAGATGAATATCACTTTGTACATGCTCCAGATAGCTTTTCTTCAAATTCTTTAACTCTCACTCGCTTTTGCACATGCGCAGGACTGGAACGTAAGCCTGAGAGTGAAGGATGTATAAGGTGGTTGAGACCACACTTACCTTATCTGCATCCAGAATATTCTCAGGCTCTTTGATGAGGACACTCTTGTCAATGGCACTTAAACCACACAAAGAGTGTGGAAGCGCCGTCACCTCCATGTTGGTTTTTTCTCCTGGGACAGTTGAAGAAGGTGTGAACTCCAATGACACCTAACACAGACAAAGCATGCATTACACCATCTAAACTTTAATGGTTCTAAAAGAACAAAAGTTCAAGCCTATAAACCAAGGAAACCATTCACTAGCTTTTATGTAGTTTTTGGAGTTCAGGTTTGATAATCACTGTGTCATAGTCTGGGTGAGCTCAAGTGTTTTTTCCTCTGTTTTTCTTGTGTTGCCCAGTATCTACCCTGGGGTGGCGTCCTCGTCATCTCACCTGATCTGCTCCCCTCATCCTCACTGCAATCAGTGAGATAGCATTTAAGACCAGGGTCCCCCATCTCTTCTCCACCTGTTTTTGAGCTAACCTCACGTTGGTAACAGGCCTTATCATTCTCCTTGTTAAAGGAGCATTTTCTGTTGCACATCCGCCACACAGGATTAATCCCTCTACCGCTTCCACCTGTCCTCCTGCCACCTTCCCTCTTGGCTCTCTAGAAAAGAAAGGTCGGAACCCTTTCACTAGCTCACCATTCTAGACGCACACCCAGCGATTCAAACCTGCCAAATAAGACTCCATTTCAGTATTAGTCACCTCTCCAGACAAGCTTCCCTTGCCTCTTCTCTAACCATGCTCTCCCTCTGTTCAGTTTTGCTACATTCGGTTCCCTGCCAAGTATCCCTCCTTCGTGACACTATTTACTCATGTGTTTAAGCAAATAAAACCTGTGAAAACCTTATCACTGTTTCCCATACTTGAATCGGCTCTTGGGTCCTCATCCATGTACTAACCTCCAGGCCCTTGTGACAGTACAATTGGAATAATGAAAAATGGACCCAGAAGATCCAATACAGGCCGCGATCTCGAAGTAGGGTTCAATACTAGGTAATTATCAACAGTCAGTCCAATTCCTAGAAATACAATGCAAATCTATTGGTGACACTCAAGTGAAAAGCATCGCCTCACTATTAGAACTCCAGCCCAGTTTCACTCCCAGCCAAACCACTTCCACGCACACTTCCACTCCTTTCCCCGCTTCCATAGGACCTGCCCCATCTTTACCGGCCATTAGCACTTCTCAGCCTGAGCCATTTACCAGGGTACAGGGTTGCTGTAAGGGTTTCCTGTTGCAATGCTCTTATGTTTTCTCAATCACCACACTCCATCCCTGACAACACCTCTGAGCTCTCGTAAGTGGTAGGCAAGCTGAGGGGTAAAGCATTGGTATGGGTTGAGGCGTGTTTGTCATCACATTCCTTTTCATCCTGCTCTCATGATGAGTTTCAAGGGAAGATTAAAAGACCTTTGCCCACCCCATCTCTGAGGGCAGCGTAGCTTGGAGCTTGAAGTCAAGTTAGATGTAACATAGCTAAGTTTGTCATCGATTTCTGCATGGCAGCTGCCAAGGTGGGTTGGCCTGATCATGTGATCCTGGGAATATTTATGAGCTAGCTTCTCATGATGAGCCCGCGTCATTCAAGGATTTGGTTTATTTCCTCCTCTCTCTCTCTCAGGATCGCCTGAGAGAGAGAGAAAAGGCTACGTAGCTGGCTATGTAATTGCACTTGCCTCTGTTCTACCCGATCCTCCCATTCTAGCCACAGTTTTAAACAATCAGATTTTTTCCCATATTACTCATCAAACCAGACCAGTCTCCCTAATTACTTCTGGTGACTGCCCTTGGCTACCCTTGTGTAACCCTGGAGAGTTACTAAGGGTTTTAGTGTGTTCTTGACCTTGAAGAGCCAGGAAGAACTGGAGGTGATGAAAGTGAATCTTCTGGGAAGGATAGTGAGATTTCAGTGCCCCTCATTTCACCTGTTGGGGAATCTCAGCTGCTTGACATTGAAGGTACACAAGATGTTCCTGAAACTGATGACATAGCTAATTTAACCCACATAAAAGAGCCATCAGAGGGGTTAGATGAGGCCGTCAGATGTTCAAACAGGCAGCGAAGTCGACCAAAGAGACTCCATTATGCTGAACTTGGAAACCCTTTAATAGAGGTGGTTCAGTCACTTTTTCATGGTCTGGGTGCTGCCATAATAAGGTCAATGGATGCTGCAGACCCGTTATGGTATGATCAAACCACCATCCTCCTGTCGACCCAGTAACAACACAGCCGCAGAGAAGGTGCACGGGGACGTGCCACCCTTCAGTGGGGGAGGGTGTAACCCTGGAGAGTTACTAAGGGTTTTAGTGTGTTATGAGTGATGTTAGTATTTTGAGTTCACTGTTAAGTTTTATTAAGTTAAATTATTTTGTTGAGAATTAACAAAATAGAAGATGTCTATAATGTCCTGATGGTCCTTGAAGTATACAGGGGGAAGTACCGCCTCCTGCCGTTCACTGCGTAGCAGCTATATCAGGAAAGAGGGAGAGGAAGAAAAGTCAGTTTTTTCCAAGTTGTAAGCGTGGTTGTTTTTATTCAGTCGGATTGTACGGTGGAAATAAACTATCTGGAAATTGTTGTTAACCAGAAAGGAGTTTGTTACTGCTCGGATTCTTCTGGGTGAGTTAATTTGTTGTGAACAAGAATATTGTGAGTTTAAGCAACTAACGATGACATGCTAGCGGCTATCGCGGCTATTGCTATTAGCCATGTGGCTGTACATGTGTGATTGTAAGGATTAAACTGTATGTTAGAGTTTGTTAGCTTCTAATGACGATGCATGTAAAGATTGTAAGTTATATGTATGCTGTAGATGTTGATATGTTCCCATATCAATCCTTAATTGTGTTCATTGTGAGATGAATACAGTTTAAAGAAAATGGGGTTATGTTTCTTTGTAGTTGTGCTACAACGCTGCACCATCGCCATTTTGAAGCTCCAGGAGAGCCCATTTTATTGGTTACTTTGGTAAGAAGTTATCATTGTCTATGTTTTGGAATATTCTGTCATTCTTTCTGTATACTGGAAAGGTAAAATGCAAATTTGTTAGTATGTATGAACGAAACATAAGAAAGGATATATGTATAAATGACTAAATATAGATTTTTGAATGTTATTCTGACTGTGTTATACAGGTCAGGTTTTTTTTCTTGGGAGTACAGTTCAGTGATGATCCAGTCCAAAGATGGCGAGCCACCCCTCCAGGATCCTTGAGATGATTGTTTTAAGAAGAGAACTAAATTCTTTGGACGAACCGTGAACTGTACAAACTCTACTTAAGTGGTAGGACAGATTTGCACTTCATTCCTCCTTTGCACATCCTGCAAGGAGAATCCTCATTGCTGGACTCACACTTAAGGGTGTCGGCTGACACAAGAGAGAGACTGAGTCAAATCCCCCGGGGGTGTGTGTGTGTGTTTTGTTTATTATTTTCCATGACTTGGGCCCAATTTTTCCTTTCATGTACTGTTATTGTTTTCAATGTATGTATGTGAGATTCTTTAATTGTGAATACAAATTGATCAAACCAAGTTCTCAGAGCGTTTCATTAGTCATCCACTCTGCTCCAGTAGTCAAACCTCAGTTATTGGCCCGACACACAGGTAACCATTTAAATCTGTATCCCAAGTGTTGAAAGGGGTGTTACACTTGTCTAAAGAAACATAATCCCCATATTGAATGGTTACACAAATTACTAGCTGGAGCCTTTTTTGCCTTGCTAACTGCCTCAATAATCACCTGCCGAACCTTCACCACCAGATCTGTCCTCAGTCCCCAAGGAGTATCATGACCTCCAGGAAGTATTCCGTAAACATAAGGCACTTCCACTCCACAGGCCCTATGATTGCACCATCAACCACCCAACCTGACAACTTATCCAAGCCAGAGAGAGAAGCCATGGATAAGTATATTCGAGAGATAAGTATATTCGAGAGTCTCATCATCTGCCCATCCTTTTCCCTGGTAGGTGCAGGCTTTTTCTTCATCACTAAGAAGGACAAGACCCTTCGTCCTTGAATTGACTACAGTATGTAGTATGTAGGATTTAGCGATAGGGAGCGGACGGAAGTGACGGGTAAGGTAAGCGACGGGTAAGGTAAGCGACCCATGTTGTAGGTGACGTCAGACGCCGGAGATTTGGCGGAAAAAACAAAGCGAATGGTAGCGTAGAGTTTAACAAAGTTTCCTTAAGCTTCAGTACTGCCAAATAAACTAACCAACTGTCATATAACTAACAACATCTGTCTTATCATCTCTAACACCCTGGAGGACAACGGGGAGAGTTTAGACGCTCTCCAAGAATACATCGAACGCTGCTTCCAAGATTTAGTAATGAAGAAGGCCCAGAGTGCATCTTCCCCGGCCAAAACCGAGACGCCGTCATCGAAGAGATGTCGTCCGGCAGACTCCCCCGGCACAACATCGCCTGCCGGCAAAGACATCGCAGATATCCTGGAGTCAATCGACAAGCGATTGTCCAGTTTCGATGCGAGGCTGTCCCTGGTGGAGATTCTACACCGGGAATTTAAATCTCTGAGAGAATCCCTGGAATTCAGCCAGCAGCAGGTGGAAACGCTTGCCGCTGAAAATGCCACGCTACGGGAGTCGGTCAAATCTCTCGCCGATAACGTGACCCAGCTAAACACTGAAAATAAAAAAATAAAAGAGTCCGTTATCGATCTACAAGCCCGTAGCATGAGAGACAATCTTGTTTTTTCTGGTATTCCAGAATCTACCGGAGAGGACGCGGAGGCAACGGTGAAAGCTTCATTAAAATCCACCTGAAGCTGCCGGAGGACACCGTAAAGAACATCGCCTTCGACAGAGTGCATCGCTTGGGGGGCGTGAGGTCGCGGACCGGGAGACCACGTCCTATTGTGGCCAAATTTGGTCAATTTAAACAGAAGGAACAGGTGAAGAGTTGCGGCAGGGAACTGAAAGGAACGGACTTCAGCGTGAACGACCAGTTCCCCAAAGAGATCCTGGAACGACGCAAGGTCCTGTTCCCAGTCCGACGTAGCTTCATGCAGAAAGGCTCCCGCGCTGTCATCGCCGTGGACCGGCTCTACGTGGACGGACAGCTCTACCGCGACCCCGGCACCACACCGTGGTTATATTGACTGCACTCCAGATAAGAACCCGCTACACTCTTTTCTTATTCATTCACACTTTCTCCTTTAACATGGGTTGAACCTAGTAATATCAGTATGATGTCATAGCAGATATAACACCGTCACCCTCCGTCATTACTTTAATTGGAATGTTTCCGTTTCTTTTCTTTTTTTGTTGTCGCTCACACTTTATGTGGTTTCTTTCTTTCTCTTGTCTTTCACTGCTGTGATCACCTACTTCCCCACTCACCTACAAACAACACCCTCTATTTCTCCATTTATTCGCACCACGATCACGCAAACACACACGCTCAACGGCAGCACATTTACAACAGCCTCACAGCAAGCACAGACTTACAGGACACATACGCAAGCCACGCTTGTTCATATTAGTGAATAGTCACACACATAGTCAGACTTATGGAGCCTATCACCACACTTTTTTCTCTTTCTATTTACAAACAAGTGATGTTTCCACATTTTCTCCACCCGTCTAAACGGAACACCCAGCTTACATCATTAGACATACACACACAATTATGGGCATGCTGAGGTTTGTCACATGGAATGTAAATGGGGCTGGCACCAGAGGAAAGAGGTTAAAGATATTTAACCAGCTTAAAAAACTACAGGCAGATGTTGTTTTATTACAAGAAACTCACAGACCTGTTACAGGTTTAAACGAACTTAAAACACCTGAGTTTCCTAATGTGTTTGCAGCTTGTTATAATTCTAGACAAAGAGGAGTAGCAATTTTAATACATAAAAATGTTAATTTTACAGTACTTGATACAGTTATGGATCCAGAGGGTAGATTTCTAATTATTAAACTATCAATATTGAACAAAAAACTATGTATTGTAAGTATATATGGTCCAAATGTTGATGAACCCTCATTCTTCCACGGATTTTTTAGTGCACTCTCTGAACACCTTGATTGCACACTCATTCTTGGAGGCGACCTCAACCTTGGACTAAATGAAGAAATGGATAGGCTCAACACAACAGGAACTCAGCGCAATTGGCAATCCACAAATATAATCAAACAGTATATGAGCGACTATGGCCTTTGCGATGCATGGCGCTCCCTTCACCCCAACAGTAAGGAATATACTTTCTTCTCACATGTTCATCACTCCTACTCTCGTCTGGATTATTTTTTGGTCAGCAGCACACTGCTGAGTGACATTTCAGACACTGAGATTCACCCTATAGCTGTCAGCGATCATGCTCCTGTATCTTTAACACTAATACACAAGAATAATACTACGCCAAGTAAAAACTGGAGATTTAACACATCACTACTTAAAGATGAAGACTTTATTAAATATTTTAAAAAGGAATGGACTTCATATTTAGACTTTAATGACACTCCCGGAACATCTGCTTCTGTTCTATGGGAAGCAGGAAAAGCTGTGATGAGAGGTAAAATAATTTCTTTCTCATCACACAAAAAGAAAGAAGAAAACAAAAATATTCAGGAATTAGAAAAAACCATCAAATCCTTAGAAGAAGCCTACGCGTTCCACCAAGATCAAGAAATAATGAACAAAATATGCAAAACAAAACTAGAATTAAATGAAATTATTAATAGAAAAACACGATTCCTTGTACAAAGACTTCGCTTGCAGAATTTTGAACACAGTAACAAACCAGGTCGATTTCTAGCAAACCAGTTAAAAATAAATAAAGAAAAAACAACTATATGTGCCACTAAAGATTTATCAGGGAACACAATATATGACCCTGGAAGAATAAACAAGATTTTTAGGGATTTCTATGAAACTTTATATTCACCACAAATAAACCCGTCTAAAAATGAAATTGATTTGTTTCTTGACAACGTAACTCTTCCAAAATTACTAGACAGTCAAGCAATGGCACTGGATTCGCCACTGACGCCAGGTGAACTCCAGGAAGCCCTGATAAGTATGCCCATTAATAAAGCTCCAGGTCCAGACGGCTTTTCTGCAGAATTCTACAAAGAATTCTGGACAATTTTGGCACCAGTATTCCATGGAATGTTGCAGGAAATCAAGAAAAATGGCAGACTACCACCAAATATGAATTCTGCTAACATTAGTCTCCTGCTAAAACCAGGAAAAGACCCTTTATTTCCCTCAAGTTATCGTCCAATATCCCTTATAAATGTAGACCTTAAAATAATCTGCAAAGCTCTCTCAAAGAGATTAGAGAAAATAACCCCCCTCTTAATTCATCCTGACCAAACTGGTTTCATAAAAGGTCGGCACTCCTCAACAAATACTCGTAGATTTCTTAATTTAATAGACTACTCATACAATAAAAACATTGAAACCATAATATTATCTCTAGATGCAGAAAAAGCATTTGACAGAGTTAACTGGAAATTTTTATTTGCAACTTTACACAAATTTGGTTTTGGAAACTCTTTCATAAATTGGATAAGAATATTATACAATTCCCCAACAGCTCGTATCAGAACAAATGACCAGACATCCTCCAGCTTTTGTCTCCTGAGGGGCACCAGACAGGGATGCCCACTCTCCCCTTCACTTTTTGCAATTTTATCGAACCTCTAGCAGCAGCACTTAGACAGGCTACAACAATTAAGGGCATAAAATGTAATAACGTAGAACATAAAATCAGTCTCTATGCAGATGATGTGTTGCTTTTTCTGCAAAACTCACAAATCAACCTCTCTGAGGTAATTACTCTAATAAACTGGTTTTCAAGAGTTTCAGACTATTCAATTAACTGGCCAAAATCTACAGTTCTTCCCATTAACTGCTCCTTCCACAATTCATCTTCTGCCCCACTACAATCTGGAAATATTAAATATTTAGGTATTATTGTTTCTCCTAAGCTTTCAGACTTAATTAAATTAAACCACATCCCACTTCTAAAGAAAGTAGAAGGCGATCTGACTAGATGGAAATCTCTACCCATATCACTCATGGGAAGGGTCGCCACTATAAAAATGATGATCTTGCCAAAAATAAATTACTTATTTTTAATGATCCCTAACAAACCATCACAAGATTGGTTCAGATCTCTGGATTCACATATTTCTAAATTCCTTTGGAAAGATAAACCCCCGCGCATCAGCTTAAAAACGCTACAAAGAACCAAGGATAGAGGAGGACTAGATCTGCCTAATTTTCACCAATACTTCTTAGCCAACAGGCTTCAGTTCATCTCAGAATGGTTAAAATGTACCCTCTTAGATGAGCCCTGGCTAGATATTGAACAGGCACTATGCAATGATCTAGAGATTTCAGACCTACCATTTATTAGCTCAAACATCAAAAGACATGAATGCTTTAAAAGCATCAACATCAGCTTTTCTCTGTCAGCATGGTGGGAGTTTCTAAAAATAACGGAGTCTTCATTAATCCCATGCAAACGTACACCTATCTGGAATAACCCTGACATATTACAAAACAAAAATATGATTAATTTCCAGAATGGAGTTGTAAAGGAATTAAATACTTAGAACATATATTAGAGGGAACAGAATTATTCCATTTGACAGACTAGTTACACAATATGGGATCAACAAGAAAAGATTTTTAGAATATCAACAAATTAAATCCATAGTAAAAAAGAAATTTAACCTCAGTCAAGTTGAATTACAAACACCACCAAGTGTGGTTCAATTTCTTACTCTTAAATCCCCCAAACTATTATCTAAATATACAGAACACTTTCTAAAATAGATGAATCAATATCCCTTCCTATTGCAAAGTGGGAAGCAGATTTATCAGTCAGCTTAGACCAAAACGTCTGGTCTCAGATTTGCTTAAAAACCTTTAAATTTATTAAAAATCCCAATCTGCAATTAATACAATACAAAATACTGCATAGAGTGCACTATACAGGTCATCGAATGTTTAAGATGGACTTTACATCCGCCAACAACTGCTCACACTGTCAAGGCAATACACCAGACAGTTACATCCACGCTCTTTGGTTCTGTCCACCAGTGCAGAAGTTTTGGCACGAGATATGTGAGGACTTATCAAAGTGTCTGAAATGTAAAATTCCAACCTCCCCTTTAGTATGCTTGTTGGGAAATTTGGATGATGTCACTACAGAAATTAATACAGTCCACATGGTTTTTATTGCCCTATGCATCGCCAAGAAAACGGTCCTCATGAACTGGAAAAATAAAAATAATCTTAATTCTAGCCAATACAGAAACTATCTAATAGATCACATTAGTCTCGATATAGCCTCTGCCACCACATTAGATCAATCCCTCTGGGCTCCTTTGATCGGCTCCATCACCTAGCGGGGGTGGGGGGTCGTGGTTTGGTCCCGCCTTGGCTATTGTGGTTGATGTGGAGGTTGGGATGGGCTTAGGGCACCTGGAGGACCCCTAGAGACGTTATCCCTGGAGGGCTTAACCCGGGGGTTGTGTTCATAACCTGGTTAGTGGCTCTGGTCGCTCTCAGAGGTTGTTCTCCTCGTGGCCGCGTGCAGCGGGGCTGGAGGATGGTCATGTGCTGGCGGACGTAGGTTACTGGCCTGGTGGCCTGGCTGCCCCTGAGTGGATCCGGGGCGGGCGTGGGGGTTTGGGGTTCGGGGGTGCTTCGCCTCCGTGTGGGGGCTCTGGCTGGGCCTTGGGGGCTTCGGTCCTCGTCGGTGTGTCGCCGAGGTTGTGGGCGGGTGGGTGCACGGGGGCTCAGCCCTGGCGCAGGGGGCCTCTTGTGCATCGGCCTAACCGGGGGGCTCTTGAACTGGCAGGGAGGTTGTTCCATCTTTGCAGGAGTCCACTCTGCAGGTGGGGGAGAGACATAGGAGAGGTGGAGAATAAACTTAACCTGGGTGTCTGTGTCTTGTGTAGTCTGGGAGATGATTGAATGTTGGGGTGGGTACAGTTTCCTCTGCGGTGGGGTAGAGTGGGCTGCCCCGGGTCCTGTGGGGCTTGGCGGTGTTGCTGCCGTAGGCCCCGGTCTGGATGGGCCTGGGCTCCGGTCTGGATGGGCCTGGGCTCCCTTGCCTTGGTGGATACCAGAGGACGGGGGTGCATATTGGGGTCAGCGGGGGAGCTGGCCCTAGGGAGGGACACCCTCCCCTCCCTTCTTTTCCTCCCCATCCCCGGCTGCCTCCCTCTTCACGCTCCACCACACCCACCCACACAGGTAGGGCTTTGGGGTGCGGGTGTGTCACCAGGGTGCAGGGGAGACATTCCCCCCCCCTCTGTCCTCTTCTGGCCACCTGTGCCTCAATTTTATCTCACAACTTAGACATCCACATTACTTACACTCTCATAACACACACATATATATATATATAGGGCCTTGAGGGTGGGCACGTTAACGGCGTCCAGTAGACGGTCTGTGTATTCAAACCTGCCTCTGGCGCCGGTGCCCACCTCTCAATTTTAATTCCATGTAGACATTGAGGGTTCTCGGGAGGGGCCGTGCTAACACCTGCTGCTCTCTGGCAGCAGCACCATGCTCTCCCTTGTTTTAAATACACTTTAGAGCAACACGCAGCAACACTACACTTGAGCGGGAGGAGGGAGGTATGGGGTCTTAACACACCCCTGTTCTCTGCTAGCCATCGGGGCGGGGGGGCTGGGAAGAGATGCTGGCTGTCCGATTGGCCTCCCTGCTGCTGCAGAGCCTGGGGCGGTCTGCTTGCCTCCACCCCGGAGGGAAGGGTAACATCTCTTGGGTCTGGGTGCCGTTTCCATCTCTGGGGGTGAGGATACCTGGACCCGGGATATAGAGTATGTTTGGGGAGTGTGATTGTGTGTACATGTCCATTTACGTTTATTCCTGCGTTGGGTGAGTGCTGAGTGTTTGTATATGTGTGCATGAGGGTGGGAATGCATGTCTGTGTCTGTGTGTGCCTGTTTGTCTGTGTCTATATGTCAGGTCGGGTCTTAGACTTCACCTCTCTGGGAACTCCAAGGCCCTCCAAAGTGTGGAGGCCTATCTCCCCTCACCACACTCCCTGCCGGTGACTGATGCCCTCAGGGGTCGGTGCGTTGGTGGTTCTTGGTGTCCGGGGCTGGGCGCTCAGGTATGTACCAGCTCACTCCCGGTGACTACTTGGCGGGGCCTGGCGCCTGCTGCTCGGTCAGGCCTCTTCCGGGGCGCGGGGGGCCCTCGGGCCTCCGGCCTCTGTGCCTGCGGCTCGGTTCACTCTGGCACAGCTGGCTGCCGGCAGAGCCGGCGGGCACGCCGGTGCAGCCCCCTCTAGCTTCTGCCCGGTGGCTACTGGGTGACCCCTCATCTGGGGATCCTCAGCCCTTCCCATGAAGGTGGCACGGATGCCCCTCCGGTGGTCCTCCTTGGGCTCTTGCACTCTGGGGCCTCTGGATGTCTGGGGCCTGGATCTCCTCCATGCCTGCTTCATGCCCTGGGGGACGGGGCTATGGCTCTCTACATCCTCTAGCAGACCATTACATGGGGAAACCATCTGAATACAACCGCGCCGATCCACACAGGTGTGCACATGGGTGTTCACTATTCGTAGACTTAAATCACACCTTTCTTGGCTGCTACTTCAAAGCACATTGTGCGCTGTATGTCCTGCGTGCTGCACAACAACATTCAATATTTAGTATTTACTGCTGTTTACACTTAGCTAGATTAATGCGATGGTGTTGTGTATAGTATGTTGCATTGTTTTGTTTTTTTTTTTGCTTGTTTTCTATTCTTTCTCTCTCAACAGGTGATCCCGGAGATATTTTTTCTTCCCCCCTTTCTCACTGTCCCTCTCCCCTTCTGTTTTTCTTTTCCTTCCTCTTTCTTTCTCCCTTTCCTATCCCTCACTCATGTCTGTCCCGTCTGTAACAACTGAAAATAAAATAAATAATAAAAACAAAGGTCGATCAAATGGACCAATACGGCAATGCCATGATGATCCATTTGGCAAAATAAATCCATTGGGTATCCTTGTTGGTCTTCAGACAACAATTCTGACGGCTAAAGAACCAAATGGGACAGGCGAAAAAAAAAAAAAAAAAAAAAAAAAAAAAAAGAATTGACTACAGAAGTTTAAATGAGATTGCGATCAAAAGCAAATATTTTCTCCCGCTCATCAATTCAGCTTTTGAACCTGTTCATGGTGCCACCACTTTTTCTAGGTTAAATCTACACAATGACTATCATCTGGTCCCCCTTTGGTCACTCAAAGTATCTGGTCATGCCGTTTGGTCTCACTAAAATTCCCACAGTTTAGCAAACATTAGTTAATGAGGTCCTGAGAAACTTCTTGAATGTTTTTGTGTTTGTGTATTTAGACGACATCCTAACCTTTTCCAAGACTCTGGAGGAACATCTGGTCCAGATCAAATCTGTGCTGAAGCGTCTTCTCGAAACCGGTTATACGTCAAAGCGGAGAAAAGGGAGTTTCATTCATATTCAGTCACTTTTCTTAGTTACATCCAGGCAGGAGGGCAGGTGAAGACCGACCCAGCAAAAGTCCAAGCTGTTAGGGAATGTCTCACTCCCACATCTCAAAAAAAAAACCGTTCTCAGATTCGTCAATTTTTACTGCCGCTTCATCTGGAATTACAATCAGGTAGCAGAACCACTCACTCACCTCACCAAGATACCCTTCACCTGTACACAACAGGCCAAAACTGCATTCACCTGCATTCGCTAATACAGACGAATGCAGGTGTTCACCTGTGTTCATAGTAGAGGTTTATGCCTCCAATACAGGAGCGGTTTAATTTCCTGGGACATGGAGGAAACTATCCACTGTGCTCTGCTTGATGAACCTCTTTTTGCAGCCGGAGGTGGAGCTCGCATTCCATGAGTCCAATATCTACATTGCCATGTCATCTCGACTTGGACTCAGGAAGTGCTGCTCAAGATTCTCAATTGACCACGCCATAATGCAGATCGATTGAGAACTCCGGCTCCCAGGTATACTCCAGGGCAAAAGCTATGGCAAATACCTCCCGCAAGCAGGCCCCACGCAGCATTGGTCTCTATGAAATCAAGGCCATCATCAGCCGAACAGCAATAAAGTTAAGGCTCCCTGCATTCATGCGCATAAATCCCATATTCCACGTGTCCCAAGTCAGGCTGGGGAACTCCAGCCCTTTCTTCACGGTTTTGCCATATTTAACGCCCTGCCAAGTATCCCTCCTTTGGTATTTATTCTTGTGTTTAGAACTTGTGAAAACCACTATATTATCACTGTTTCCTGTGCTTGAATCTGCTCTTGGGTCCTCGTCCATGTACTGACCCCCAGGCACTTGTGACACACTGCCCACTCGATGTTTGCTAAAGCTGTGGCTTCCTTGTTGGGAGGGAGTCTGTTCCACTTCGATTGAAGTTTTTTAGGATTTTTTTGTATGTCATGGTTTCATATAATTAAACTTAACTTACACTAATCAATATATCTAGTACAGCTGCACACAGTTTACACCAACACATACCTTGTGACTGAAGCATTTCTCAGTAGAGAAGTCAGCGCTGTGGGCAATCACGTTCGTACTGGAAAGTACAACATATGCTACAATCTGGACGACTGGTGCCATGTCAGTAGAAATTCTCAATTTAAAGGACATCTCACCCTCATTCACTGAAACAAACAAGCATACCAAAAATAGCTATAATATCAATTTTATTTTAATAATCACCAAACTTTTTTTAAAAGTGTAACTGGATTTAATACCTGATATTACAAAAGAATTTCATGAACTCATGATTTGAGCCAGTCTGTACATACCTGACTGATCTTTAAATTTAATCTGTTTAAATCCTTGCATGACAATGGCTCCTCTGGACAACACCTGAAGAATATAGAAGAAAATGACACAAAATGTGTAATCCATCTGTGACGTTGTGCATTTTGCATCTCTCCCAGCTTTAAGTCCTGCCGGGAGTGTTTCAGAAACAGACAGTGCAGTCTGCTTGTGGTCTTTTATTTCGAAAATTGACTGGACTTTGGACAAATGACCGAACATCCTCCAGCTTCTGTCTCCAGTGGGGCAAAAGGCTCAGATGCCCCCTCTCCCCTTCATTGTTTGCGATTTTTATTAAACTAGCAGCAGCAATCTGATATAGCAATTAAGGGAATAAAATGCAAGAATGTAGAACATAAAATTAGTCTTTATGCAGATGATGTGTTGCTTTTTCTTCAGCATTTACAAACCACTTTCTCTGATGTGAATATATTAATAAACTCTTTCTGTTTCATTCGATAAAACTGGTAGATTTTCAAATGTTTTTTGTTTTTTGTTTTTACTTTTTTTTTTTTTACTGTGGATGAACTTGTGACAAGCAATAACTCACCAGATATACCACATCCATGTTAACTGCAGTTTCCCTCACTATAGTGTACTGAATAGATATATCCTCTTCTGCATCGCAGGAAAGGGGTTTATCCTTCATCTTCAGCTTCAGCGAGCTGAATGTTTTTTCATCTTGAGAAGGAGGTTGGGATGTATACACAGTGTGAAATCCTAAATCATAAAAAGGGAGTTCTATATCTTTGGAAGTATAGGGTTGGTGTCAGGGCTGCCTGAATTGTAGAAAAGAAACATACAGAATTTGATGAAGAAGAAAACACTGTGGAAGGTCACTGGAAGATGGAAGCTAATGTAAAATAATCTTAACAGTTTCACTATAGTCACTAATTACTATTGTAGCACCTTGGACAAGCGACATCAGAAATCATATTAAGTTAATGAAAACATTGTCATGTAACTTACCAATGTAACTTACCGATGTAATTATCTACTTACACGGAGTTTAATATCCTCATGAAAGTTATCTGTGCTGAATGAAAACTCAGCGACACCGTTGCTGTCAGTTGTTAGATTTTTTAGTAAACGTTCCGACCAACGTTCTCCTACAAACAGGTACACAGGTACTTTGGAAATGGGCGTATCATTGTAGTAAACTGCTTTAACCTGTTCAAACCACAACATTTCATTACTAAAACCCACATTATTTACACTACATTCTAAATTACTTAGCACAAATTTGAACTTACTTTTCCCTCCACATTTGATCCTGCTTCCCAAATCTTGGGAACATCAACAAAAGACGCTTTTCCAAGGACAAAAGAAATTCTTATTTTCATTTCTTGTTTGTGTGAAATGCCTGAATACGAAACCTCAATGTTAAAACAATGCACATGCCATATTTCCGCAAATGCACAATAACCTATCATTTAAAAAAAATGTAACAATTAAAATAAAATGAAAAATAACAACTGCAAGACTTTCCTGTTCCCTCCTCTTCCATTTTGGCAATGACATTCAGCTGATCTTTAAGGAATCTTTTGTTAATTTTGGTGAATATTGACATCTTGAACGTAACAGCTGCACAGCCTGTTCCATCAGCCTAGAAATTCCAAAAAAATAAAATATAAATAATTTTAAAAAGGCTTACATCATACTTTTATTTCCTAAGACCTGAAGTCTTTCATGGCATGCATTTTTAATTTGTCTTTGCTATTTGGGCTGATTGGGACCTGATGAATGTAAAAACAAAGAATTATCTTTATACTGATTTTGCTCTACAAGGGCCTGATATCCACATATAAGGAAATTCGTTTTAATTTCAATAGAACAATATCAGTATAATGTCATTGTAAGTGGAAATCAGGCTCTTGTAGAGCAAAATTTAGTATTGTGGTCTAGACAACCCAAAATGTGATGTCCACATTTGTGGACGCCAGGTTCTAGGAGGTTAAGCAGGTTGCAACAATTTGGACTTTGTTGCAGTTGCTTAAGCCAGTTGTAGCTCTACCAGTGTTACTAATGGAATAAATGACTTAAACTCATTATTTAATCATTTAGCTTGTTAAGACACACTGACACAAGCATCAGCCACAGAACATATTCATAACAGCAGAAAAAAAAATGGAGTCAGTGAATATTACTGAATCTGTAACCGGGTATTTTATAATACAGAATTAAAAATAAATGCCTTAAGGACACTAAAAATGATTTACCTAAAATTCAAGTTAAACTTGAAATTTTACTTGTTATATTCTCAAAATTTGGAGATAGATAAGATAATGATAACGTACTGCATTAATTACTGACATACAGAAACCTTCTGCATAGGCATGTGGTGTGCTTTTATCTGCACATTGTTTCAGGAGAAATTTGAGACTGGAATAACTGTACCCGTTTGGTCTCTGTGTGGCAGGGCGCCTCTATTGTGTGTTTCTTAGCAGAGGCAATAGAGTGTTCAAGAAGTCGGCACATCGTAACTGTAATACTTCCTGGAACAGGCTGTCCAAATGTGTACCTATTAAAATAAAAACAAAAACAAAACAAAACTCTTATTTGTGAGGATCTAAATGACCATTTGTCAAGAAAGGACTCCTACTTACTTTGCACATAATTTAATATCAACTTCTTCCTGGCCAATACTCACTTCTTCAGATACATTTACTGTTATGTCAAATTTGGGTAAAACTGGGGACAAAATATCAAAGTTAGCATCTGCATTGTATTAAGAATCTTTAAAAAGAGAATGTCAAAATATCTTTTTAAAGACCTGACTTACCATACTTTTCCACCTTGAATTTGTGAACAAATTTATCTCCACCCACAGACACTATTATTTTGTACGTTCCTTCATGGGCCTCAGAGTTCAAGGAATATGAAAGCTGCAATATTTTATTATTGGATGTTTCATTTAACCACTGTCCAATCCTGTTTCTATTGGGATTCTGTTAAATACAAGAGAAGTACGTGTACAACTTAACCTTTTCAATTTTTTGCACTTGTTTGCATATTAAAGAATATGTTGGTGAACCCTAAACGTTGTCTGGTGCATATATTGGTGTATGTATTTCTGCTTATTGAGTAAAAAACAAACAAATGAAAGTCTAATAACCTGGTATAAGAGAGAACTGGACTACTGCATCTTATCTGGTCTCCAGTATAGGCAATATAAAGTTGTGATCAAAATGTTACATAAACTTATCATAGGGAAAAATGTCATAGTGACTTTCATTTATTATTATTATTATTATTATTATTATTATTATTATTATTATTATTATTATTATTATTTCTGTAGACTGTTACTTTTCCAGGTTGAAATGACTATACAGAAAAAATAAATTATTTTGTATTTTCTCTAATTGGTAGCCATCAAGAATCTTCTGGCATAATTCCAGGTGGATATTTAATAATAACACATTTTATTTATAAAGCACCTTTCAAGACACCCAAGGACACTTAACAAACAACAAATAAACAAGAATAAAACAAATAACAGAACAATGATAAAATGAAGAACAATAAAAACAAAAGCACAATATAAAATTAGCAAACAATTAATTCACAGTGAATATACAGATTTGAACAGATGGGTTTTGAGTTGAGATTTAAACCAATGTTTCTTATATCTGGGGGTAGAGAGTTCCACAGTCTGGGAGCAGAGCAGCTGGAACCTCTGCTTCCCATGGTCGTGAGCGGAAAGAAGGCACAGCAAGCTGGATAGAAGAAGAGGATTGAAGTGAGCAGGCAGAAGAGGTAGTGCTTAACAGATCAGAAAGGTAAGCAGGAGCAAGGTTATGAGGATGAGCAGAAGACGTTTGTACACTATCCAGAATTTCACAGGGAGCCAGTGAAGTTCCTGAAGAACAGGGGTGATGTGCTGGTACGAGGAGGTTCTGGTAATAATGCGGACAGCGGAGTTTTGAACCAGTTAAAGCCTGTTGAGGGACTTTTGGAGGAGACCATGTAAGAGAGAATTACAGTAGCAAAGCCGGGCGGTAACGAGACCATGGACAAGAATGGACAAAGACTGGTGGGAGAGAGAAGGACGTAATCTGCTGATGTTGTGTAGATGGAAAAAGGCAGAACGATTGAGATTATTGATGTGAGATTTATAGGACAGGATGACACCAAGCCTCTTAACATGAGGTTGAAGGGAAAACCTCTGGAGTCATCAGTAGTGAGTGAGAAATGATTTGCCTTCAAAAGGTTGGATTTAGTGCCAATAAGAAGGATTTTAAGAAAATTAGAGCTAAATCAGGATTTCAATTCAGATATGCATCCTGTAAGGGAAGAAGCTGGGAGGGAAGAATCAGGTCTGCAGGAGAGATATAACTGGGTGTCATCAGCAAAACAGTGAAAAGTGAAGATCAAATTCACAGAAATGGTACCAAGAGGGAAGATGTATATTATGAAGACAAGGGCCTAAAGACTAACCCTTGGGGTACACCAGATGTGACTGGCAATAGATTGAGAATAGAATGATTTAATTTGAATAAACTGGGAGCGGTCAAGGAGATATGACTGAAATCAGGCTAGGGGTGTGTCAGAGATGCCAAGAGAGGAAAGTCTGCTCAGAAGGAGGGAGTGAGAGTTCGTGTCAAAGGCTGAGCTCAGATCCAAAAGGATGAGAATTCTGAGAAGACCAGAGTCCGCTCAGATTACAAGATTATTAGTAACTTTAAGTAAAGGAGTCACGTGTACTAGAAGGCCTATGGTACAAGGTGGATTAAGCACATCTATTTTAATACTCCTATTTATAGACTGAGTTCTTGTGTTTACATGTTATTGAAATTGATTATTTGTATTTTGTTCAGATCTGATAAGCATTTACATATTGCTCCATTTCTCAAGGGAGTAATATACTTATCTATACAGTGAGTTTATTTCTGATGGATGTGATGAATGTTTATCATAAAAGTGAATTATATGGCGACTATAGTTCCTGAATATTTGAAGCCTTGTGGAAAATCTTGAATCTTACTGAAGGTTAAACTGTGAACTTTGAACCTTGATATTTTAATGTGGTAAACATGACTGAACTGATAATGATTAAATTGATGATAGCTGATCTGAACAGTAGTTACTGCAGCGTGACAGTACTTTCATTTGTGAGAGTTATTCTTAAATTGGTTGTGACATATATTTGACCATTGTTTATAGGTCAGGTTTTTATATGGGGTGAATCCAAGGACTTACAGATCCCAGAGTGTTCCAGTTTTCACTGGATGGCGAGCCAATCCCAGATCCTAGGGGACAATATACATTTACACACACACTCATTTGCACATTGATGGACTACAATTCTCTGCTGTACAAGTAGTGCAGTAGGACAGACAATCACACACACACACACGCACTTCTCATTGGACGGACTCTGTTGCAATGCACCCATTTGTCATGGGCCCCACCGGTACCATTTGGACTTTAAAGACTAATTCTTTACTTCTGCACAATTTTATTTTATTCTATTTTTCTGCTACTTTGGGGGAAAAGTTTTTTATAAGTCTTTGTTACAATATGTTGTAATTCTGTATTGGTTACAAAAATCTCTTGAAAAAGATCTTAAAATGGCTTAAATTACTAAAGTTTTGAGTAATTAGTGAGGCGATCGTGGCTCAAAAGTTGGGAGTTTGCCTTGTAATCGGAAGGTTGCCAGTTCGAGCCTCGGCTTGGACAGTCTCGGTCGTTGTGTCCTTGGGCAAGAATCTTCACCCGTTGCCTACTGGTGGTGGTCAGAGGGCCCGGTGGCGCCAGTGTCCGGCAGCCTCGCCTCTGTCAGTGCGCCCCAGGGTGGCTGTGGCTACAATGTAGCTCGCCATCACCAGTGTGTGAATGGGTGGATGACTGGATATGTAAAGCGCTTTGGGGTCCTTAGGGACTAGCAAAGCGCAATATAAATACAGGCCATTTAAAGTTACTTTTAAGCCACACAACTGTGTTTTGTTTCTCTGTCATTCATGTACCAGAGCTCCAAGAGTTCTTCCTATTCTTCTGATATTAGCCCAAATTACTCATCACCTTGGTTATTATCCATTGGTACTGTATATAAACCCACATAAGTGCTACAAGTTTCTATACTGTGACATGAGTGAAAACCAGATTGAAATCTCTTGTAGATATTATTATTAACCAGGTGTGAAAGAAGTTGAGCTGCATCGTTTTTTCAAGTATTTTAGAAATGAAGGTTAGATTAGAAAGAGGTTGTTAAAGTTGAATGATAGCAGAGATGAGTGGGAGTAGAGAAGAGAGGCAGGATTTCAAGTCATTTATTTGACCATTCTTCTTAGCAGAATTGGTAGAATTAAGGTTGAAGTAAGACATTTTTAATAGAATTAAGAACAGGGCTTTCAGAAAGTAATGTAAGCCTGCCTTATCCATTCAGTTTTAGTTTGTGTTTGGGATCATTGTCTTGTTGGAGCAGTCAATTGTGTCCAAGTTTCAGCTGTCTAGCTATTCACTTCAGGTGAAGTTGAAGAATTTGGAGATACAATAAACCTCCTTCATTATTTCATCTGGTTTGTGCAATGTACCAGAACCAGGAGAAGCAAAACAGGTGATGCTATCACTGCTACTTGACAGCTCGTACAGTGTTCTTCGGTTTGAAAGCTTAACTCCTCCAAACATACTTCTTGTCACTGTGACCAAACAGCTCAATCTGTGTGTTATCTGTGCATCAAACCTTTCTCCAGAAGGCAAATGGCTCACCCATGTGGGCAGCTACAAATTTCAATCGAGCTTAAATGTGTCAGTATTGGAGAGATGTTTCTTTTGTTGTCTGCACCATCTTAAACCATGGTGATGTTAACTTGCCTCACTGTGGACAGTGAAAGGGCTCATGTTTCAGCAGTTTCCACTTCCCAGTTCATGTTGGGTTTGGGCCTTGGTGGTTCCTGGAAATCCTAATTTTTTTTTCATTTAAATGTGACAGTTTGGGTCTTCTTCTGGAACTTGGCAAAGTGTATATCCTCTTAAGCCCATACGCCCCGAGATAAGGGGGCAAAAGACAGGAGATCGGTTTGGCATTGGGGCTTAAGAGGTTATGTCATATGGTGTTGTGAAACAGGCAGGATGGAGGACCCAAAACACAAACCCTCAGACAAAAACTAAACTCAAAAATTGATGAGTTTATTGCTGGACTTAAGCAATACAAAACCAAAACAGGAATGAACTAGAACCAGACAAACAGGCAGAGCACACAGCCAGGGAATGAGCAAGATCGTGACAAGAAACAGAGGGGAGATGCAGACATAAATACACACAAACGAAGGGCAAATGAAGGTGGGAACACAGCTAAACGTAATCTAACAAAAAAGACGGGAGGCAAAAGTGAACATGCTGAGACAGGAGACTATCAAAGTAAAACAGGAAGTACAAGAAACACACACTAAGATGCAGACTGAGTAAATGAAGCTTATGGGCAAGTTCATCAAGGAAGATGGATGGCCTCACATCTATCTGCTTCCAGGTGCTGGGAATCTTAAGTTTTATTCTTCCACTTTCCCACGTTTTCAAGCTGTTTGTGTCATCACTGGTCTAGTCCAATCACCTTCTCCAGCCTTTTCCAGGCCAATCAGCATTCATAGCGCATACTTTAAATCTCACTGTGCATCTGTTTTTTTCCTTTGCAGATGCTGTTGTGCAATCCAACTCATCCCCATCCCCACCTCTCATCACTCAAGCTCCATTCAAGACACCTTCATCTCCACCACCAGTGTCTAAGCTCTGATTAATTCAGCAATAAATCATGTTCATTCTTGCTAATAATCTGTCCTCATTGAAACACAGGCAACAGGTGGAGTGAGAGAGACACGGAGACATGGCTGGCCAACAGGCAAAAACCTGGAGACCGAGACATGACTGGGAAATTGAGAGCAAGAGACAGAACTTAACACACCTAACCAGACATGAAAGACTGCACGGGGAGGCACAATAACAAAGGAGATGCTGGGGAGGAAACAGAGACAAGACCAAGAGAACCCTAAAGATAAGAAAACTAAAGCGACTTATGAATATAAATATAAACAGACAGAAACTCCACAACTAACACAAGGAAAATGGAAAATGCTGGGCAAAAAAACCCAGGATCATGACAGATTATACAGTGATAATGATCCTGTGCAGATGCAGATTTTTGCTCACCTCAAGCCTTCATAATGGGATTTCACAAATTTGGAGACAACATCACAGCAGCTACAGACATCTTTTATGCTGTCTATGATTTTCAGCCTTTTGAAAAACTGATTCAATACTTGAGCTATTCTTACATTCTACTTATAATATAATGTTGTATAGCTTCCTAAACCTCCTGATCTTTCTGTATTTTCTATTTCTTCCATTTAGTTCCCATCTTTCCCACCTTCATGTCACGCACTGAAATTGGAATGACTATAGCCAATGAGTGCCCTCTGTGGACTAATGTTTGAAGCTATACTTTTAGTTTTCTGCTAAAGCACCATGTTCTTCTCTATCCAGCTTTGATATGTTATGGTGAAGTTTAGGCTCCCAGTCAGCTGTTCTTCTACTTGTTTGTATTGTAATTATACAAAATAGTGTAATTATCAGTGCTGTGTGTTTAATGTAAAGGTGTAAGAAATAACCTGACACAATATATACTGTTTATATATCAACAAAATTGTACCACGGTAAAACACTGATATCAAAATCAGCATATAAATTTCAGAGTTGCTGCACTTTGTTGCGTTGTTGGCTTTAAGGAACGTTTAGACCCTTAACAAATCTATTAGATTTACATGCTGAATGTAAAAAAGAAACTAAAATGATGTGTGGATATTTTCTTACCTCAAGTTCAATGATGTTGCACTAAAAGGCAAAAAATCAAAACGAACAAAAGTGAGAAAATTGTTAGAGGAAATGATTTTCTCATACAGTGTCCTACCAATGTCTCTATTCAACTGCAGGCTTGGTAGAAATTCAAAAATATTAAATACGTAACACAATTGAACATAAAATGACTTTCAACAGTATGTAATTTTTTTAATGTTATTTTGTATACTCCAAGTGTTTGCTTGTTAAAGCTATTACAGAATAAGTAAAAAGCAATTTACTAAACACAGACAATACATTGTACTATCGATTTGTTAGTGCAAGTTGACTGATAAACTCAGAGTGATAAAAGTCAAGGAGGAAAGGAGGGACAGAAATACTCACCAGCTGACTGACAGGTCTCAACTTGGAGTCCAGCGCAACAACTCTGAAATGCACTTTGGAAGAAGTTCAAAGATTTTACACCTTAATGAGTAATAAATCCAGACCAAGAAATGAAACTGACGCATTCTCCAACATCATTACTGCCAAATAAGCAGCAGTACTAACATAATTTTCTCTTTGCTTCTATTCATAACAAGCTTAAAGTAAATTAAATGTGTATATATTTTATATTGCTCATCCTCGTGTCCCTTGCAGAGGCAAAGCGTGGAATGGACATGGTGGACTGGTGTGTCTGGTAGGAGCGAAAGACTTTCATGAAGCCTGAAGAGCACTTTAAAAAAAATACAGCAGATGAGAATCTGACTTCTCCGAAGCAAAATGTAAAGAAATGATAGCTGGCTTAAACGGGGTCAGAGTTTAAAGAACTTTATAGGACAAATCAGAATATTAAGTTGTAACCTAACAAAAAGGCCCATATAAATATTAATGATGTATTTGCACCTTCATACTGTACCAGACTTTCCTGACAGCTACAATAAGAGGATGCAAACTCATATTAGGATATGTTTGTGAACAAGCGGTATCTTTACAGAAATAACAAAAAGCCAAACTGCAGCTACAACTGTTATGTTTTGTCCGCAGTGTTTTAAGTCAGTCACTTTATAAACTGTTAAATACATTTAATAGGCATTTTTTAAAATAATTTATAGTTAATAAAAATCTGCATTGTGAAGCAGCATCCATGAATTTTGTCAAGGCTTCTGCATTTATCATAGAATCATAATGCTGAACAATTTAGAAAAACAGTTTGTAGCATATACTTGTTCAGACTGAAGGCAGAACAGTTTAAAAATTTAAATCTAATTGTTTCAAAAACAATAATGTGTTTCAAAGGTATAGGTGACACAGAGTAGTTGGATTGTGCAGCACTGCTGTATTTTTACGCATTTTTATTTACCTATTTAATGTTTAGATTATTCTGAAAAGAAAACATGAATGAATGAATGAATGTTTGCTGGAAATAGTTTCGGTGATTTGTACAAACATGGCCAGACTAACTTCAATTCACATTTTCAAAACTTGCTCAATAGTTTGTAATTATCATAGTTCGGCTTGACATGCTATCAAAATATCTGGAAATTATAGAAATAAAAGGTTTTGTTTTCGAGGGAAAGGGACATGTTCATGGTGGAAGTTCAATACGCCCCAGGAAAAGGAGGGGGGGGGGGAACTCCAGGCAGCTGGGGGCAGAAATTCTAAGAGGCTGAATCTGTATCAGAATAAGTCCATCTAGCTCTGATGGGTCATCAGCTCACTCTTACCTGTTTGTCCAGGGAGGTAGAGGGGTTTATCCGTCTGGATGAATGTCCTGGCCTTGTAGGCTTTGATCATGACTTTTCTCACTTCTTTTGAGTGAAATGTGTCTCCTCTTACCTCCACCTCAAAATCCAGAATCTTTTCTCCTTCCACTGAAGGAGCCTTTAAGAGAAGTATTTTAGAGGATGAGACACATTAATAAATAAGAATAAATAAATAATTGTGTGTTATGTTTAAAATACTTGATTGTATTCACCTGCAGTCTTTTTTTTATATATTAGAAATTACCAAGTGAATCAAAACCCATCTTGGGGAGCTCACCTTAAACTGAGTACAAGTATGAAACTCTTCATTGGATGTATGGATGAGCAGGGTTGTATTCTCCTCTCTGGACATCAAAGTGACAGTCATGACCACAGTCTCACTGGGCTGCAGAAGACTTGCACAGAATTTGGTCTCAGCTCCAGCTTCTATAACTGCAGGAATGGCCACCAGGTACTGCCTGCAGACACAGACAGATGAACATATAAAGCACTGACAAAGAAGGAAACCCTAAACCAGTACTCGTGCCAACTTCAACTACAACTTTGTGACTTTGTTACACACAAAGTCACAAAGCAAATAAATGCTATTTTTCTTTATAAAGAACACTTAAACTTACGGTTCAGCCACCGCTTGATCCACACACATCCAGCTCAGGAGGACACTCAGTGTCCATGTCAGAATTCTTGAACAGCCCATGACTCACTGCAAAGATTTTCAGAGTCAGTGTCTGTTAAATAGACACCCCCTCAACCACCATGCCCCTCCCACTTAGCACAGATGCTAACACCCATGACCAGCCCCGTCTGTTTGGTCTCCAGATATCTTAAAAGCACAAAAATTTGGTCATGCGAAAATTCTACAGGTCAAAAAAATCAAATAATTTTAAGATATTTAAGATGTAGGGTTTTTTGTCCACAGACTTGTTTAGCACCAGGTGCTGTCTTCAAAGCAAGTAGTAGTTTTTAAAAAAGTTTTTAGTTTTCAAATGTGTATTCCATTCTATTTATGCTAACACTGGAGAGAGAGAAGAGTTAATTTTGTAAGTATTGATGTTTTCCTAATATTTTACCAAAATCCAGGAAGGAAATGTGGTTGTAGTGAGTGAAGTGTTGTAACAACTACTGATCTGTAATGGCATTCTGAAATAACAGATAACATACATAACATACATATCACAGACGTGATACAGAGTAACACCATGAAGATGCTGATTGAGTATGAAACACAGGATGATCGCTGTGTTGTGAATTATGAAGAACGTGTCATAGATTAGTAGAAAGGTCACCCGAGCACAAAGCACTGTAAAAGTTTCACAAGTTTATTTACAGATTTAGGCAAGGGGGAACAGAAGCAGTCAACAGAGCAGACATTTTTAGCTTTTGACTTCCAGTAGTGGCATGCACACATGTGAATAGACCTCACGGTTCAGGTTTCGCAGCAAGATTTGCACAGAAACAGGCATTAATACAGGGCATCCATGCTGTTCTCCTAAGAATTTCAGGGCTTGCTCATATTCTCCTAGGGCAGGGGTCTGCAACCTTTAACACCCAAAGAGCCATTTGGACCCAGTTTTCACACAAAAGAAAACACTGGGAGCCGCAAATACTTTTTGACATCTAAAATGAAGATAACACTGTATATATTGTTTTTTACCTTTACGCTTTGTGTGAAAAACTAAGGTGTGTTGCTTATGAAATCTATGAAGTGCTACAGAGAAAATTTTATTTTATTTAATAATAATAATGATAATGGATTGCATTTATATAGCGCTTTTCTAGGCACCCTAAGCACTTTACAATTCCACTATTCATTCACTCTCACATTCACACACTGGTGGAGGCAGCTACAGAGATGCTGAAAAGCATGTTCATGGAAACATCGTCGGGTCTGTCGTGATATGTTTACAATGGAACTTCTGCTCCTGAACCTATGCGCACAGGGTTTGCAAATCGGGGCTGTACGAAGTCACTTTCATCTTTACGCAGGACTGTAAGCTGTCACCTGTGAGGCGTGAGCAGTGTTTGTTTTTAACATAGTTCACGACCCCTGACCTAGGGTGATGCCCTGCCTGGTGCTGGAAGACTGCGGAAGAAGTGGTTGCTTATTTGGTATCTGTTACTGAAACCAAGGCTCAAAGGAGTCCAGGAGGGCAGGCAGGATGACTGCAGCTTGAATTCATCACTCCATAAGATGTGCTGTCACTAATTTTTGGTCCAGTTCTTGAGTAATTGGCATCCCTCAGCATTTGAAGTGAGAACTTCCTTCTTTCTCCCTGTGACCTCCCTTGGACCTTAAGCTAGCAACACAGTGTGTGACAAACTGCACACAAACAGTTTATGTGTTTGCTGATGTTTGTTGAGCTGATAGAAGCATTGCATTTGAAATTATTTACCACATGTTACTCCCTTTGTGTTTGCTCATCTTTAGTAGTGCTATCTAGATGCTGAAGTACTGCAGCTGCAACTTTTGGACACCATTGTTGTATAAAAAAATAAATAAACAAAAAAAAAATACCGTCCCACTTTAACCCCTGACTACAGCACCCAGTTTTGCCTCTTTTTATGCGACATCCGCTGACTGCCTTTCATGTGTTACTGTTTAGGCTCAAATCGGTTTGGTATTTGAAGGCCCACAGTGACATGAAATAATAACTCCCCTCAAATGTGTTAAACCAAAAGTAAGGAGTCTATTTTAAAAATGTAAGTAGAAATTAAAGACACTGGTTTAAAATGTAGGGAGTGAAATTAAAAAGCAGTCAAAAAAAGACAACTACTCAAGTAAAGTACAGATACCTGAAAATTTGACTTAAGTACTGCAACAAATTTTTGTACCTTGTTACTGTCCACCTCTGCTCAGGGGGCTGCCTTGTAAGTGTCTCATGCCATTTTTCTATTTACTCTTCTCGTTATACTTTTGGTCAGTGCAGAAAGAATGTTTAACTGCAGCTATCTGTTCATTCTGACTTTTGTAATATGTTGTTTGGCCTGGATACACTTCAACTGGTTGGATAGCGTCCTACCGGGTCTGTCACTATGCATATAAAATAAACTTTTACTTTTCAAAAGCTAATGTTCAACTATGTCAAAAGGAGGTCAAATGCAGTCCAACTGTTTATTATATAATTTAGTTTTTTGTTTTGGTATTTAATCCTCGGCATACAGCTGATCTATTTCTTTGATTTCATTAGCTAACTAAAGTCATTTTGTGTTGGTGTTTTTAGTTTTTATTTTCAGAATAAGACATATTTTGCGCTCTCAGAAAGCCCTTTAATGTATCCCAAAGTACCTGGCGAGAGATTTTTTGTTTTGTTTTTTTCCACAAGCCTTGCAATCTTGGCTTTTTCACTGTGCCTGTTATAAGTGTGTGTTCATATGTTTTCATTGGTTACATTTAATTAAAAAAAAATATCTCTCAGGAAAAAAAGAGTGTGGACTGTTATCTTTTGCCCTCTTCTTTACATAAGATTTAAAACTATTGTTAATGGGTTTTAAAGAAGCTCTAACACTCAGATCCTATCAGCCTCATACTGTGTTTCTATTTGCTTTAGTTTTATTTGGTCTTGATAATCTGTCTTTACGGGAAAAAGTTTTTTGTTTGCTTTTCATTTTGGGGGAGGGGAGGGTTGCATGTTTAAACATAGTACAGTCCAAAGTTTTATAGGTTATGGAAAATTTAAAAAAAAACATTTCTGTTATTTTTAACATCTGATATTTTATGACAAGAAATCAGAAACTTTTTGTCATTGAGCTAAACTGTTGCCCCAAAGAGGATCTCTGAATGAACAATACAACAAACTCTGAAGCTAATGGGCAACAGTAGTAGAAGGCCACACTGAGTGCCATGACACAAGGCTATAGTTTGCACAAGACTTGGATAACAGAAGAGAGTGAAAATGTTACCTGCAGAGCACAATCAGCTGTATCCTTCAGACAGTAGAGTTAGAATTTGATTTGATACAGACAGAATGTAAGCATGGAGCTTATGGAGGGCCAGGAGTGACAAAATGAATGAATTAATTACACCATTAAATAATTAATTAAATGTGTGAATAATTCATTACAATTGGTATTAATTAATTCCTGGTGATTTTAACATCTATGTTTGCTGTGAGACTGGAACAGCAGTAAAGGACTTTCTTGCCCTTATTGACACTTTTAATCTCAGTGGGTGAGTGATCCAAGTCATGAAAAAGGTCACACACTCAATCTGGTGCTGTCATATGGTCTGGATGTTTGTATTATGGAAATCAAGCATTGTGGGATATCGGATCATTTCCCAGTGACGTTTAATATTGCACTGTGTAATGCTGAGTTGAATAGCGAGGGACCTGAGTGTGAGTTGCACATGATAAATTTATTGACCGCCGCTCACTCTTCCTCTGCTTTTGCTAACCCTGTCCTCTTTGATGCCAACCTTAGTGCAGAACTAGCGTCTTTGGGCATCCTATGTGACTGCTTATCAAAATATCAGAAGATTGTTAAAGCTGCAAAATCTGCATTTCTGTCCAGCGTAATTTCTAGCAAAGTCACAAGTCCCGAGTTCTTTTTAATAACTTACCTTCCACATTCAGGGTGAAGCTCTTTGTAACGGGCACTGCATGTGAGCCTTTTCCCAGAGTCCCTGATCACTGCCTGGAGGCAGAAAACACCTGACAGCGAGAAGGTCATGTCCTGACTTTTTTGTGGCTCAACAGAACACTGTGGGTCAGTGGCTTAGGATGTGGAGCGACTGGATCCTCGTTGTACCAAATTATCTCAACATCCTGAGGGTAGTAGCAGTTTGCTTCACACCATCAAGTTCTTACCCTCCTGCAATGAGACCGTGGATCAAATGTAAAAGCAAAACAACTAATCCCAAGACTATTAACTTGTCATCAACTGATAACAGAAATTAATCCCAAGATCAAATGCAACGATCAGAAACAAATAGCAGTCACCATAAAAGTGTTAACTGATAGCTCAATTAAAAGATCAAGATACAAAGAACAGATGTAAAACAGTTATCAGTTAACCCTAAGAGTGTTAACTGATAATTAAAAGATCAGGATGAACTCTAATTGATTCCAAGTGATAACAAAATCAATTAAAACAATCAATATTCCAAAACAAAAACAAACACCAATTAACTTTATAGCTGTTTTCTGGTATCAGAAATCAATTTAAAGGAAAATCAGAATACAAAACCAATCAGCAGTTAATACTATAGGTATTACCTACAATATTATATGACTCCATCCATCCATTCGCTTCCGCTTGTCCTTTTCAGGGTCGCGTGGGGCGCAGGAGCCTATCCCAGCTGTCATAGGGTGAGAAGCGGGGTACACCCTGGACAGGTCGCCAGTCTGTCGCAGGGCTAACACACAGGGACAGACAACCATTTGCGCTTACATTCACTCTTGCATTCACGCCTACGGGCAATTTGGATTAACCAATTAACCTATCACCACTAACTGCATGTCTTTGGACGGTGGAGCCGGAGTACCCATGCAAACACGGGGAGAACATGCAAACTCCACACAGAAAGACCCCAGCCTGATGGTGGAATTGAACTCAGGACCTTTTTGCTGTGCAGAACCACCATGCTGCCCCATTTTATGACCATTATATGACTCATGTGGTTAAAACACTTGTACCCTCTGTTTGGGTACCTCGGTGTAACCTTTCGCTTGTTTTGGTTTCTGTCACTGCTGCAGCTCATGTGTGTCCCCAGAAACACTTTATCTTCACAATTTATTTATTTAATTTTAGTTCTTGCAGTTTTTTTCCTATTTCTGATGTTTTTTGTGTGCTTTTGCCACATTATTTTTCTTTGCTGGTGTTTTCTCATATTGCAGTATGCATCCTACATCACATTAAAGACAAACCTGGTGGCACACAGTCAGACGGTTTACTTTGCTTTCATTAGTTGCTTGATGCCCTATCCAGAAACTGTTTATCATATACAAAGCTGGATTTTTACAATTCCTGTGTGTATTACAGGTTTCTGGTAGAGAATAGATGATAGCAACTGTGGAGTTTACAAACTCCTTCAGCTTTAACCTGGAGAACATCCACATTCGCATGGAAGGACCTGGGATGTTGGAGCCAAAATCCAGGTATTACAGGTGAGTGATGATGAACAACTGTTTGTATAGCACATTTATATAGGCATATATAAATGTGCTATACAAAACTGCAGTTTTTCAGCTCTTTATCTTCAGCACTACTGATATTTCTTTCAAATGCTGCAGAGATAGCAGTAAAATGAATAGCTAGTTGCTAGATGACTTGTATTTTAAAAAAGATTTGGCTTTTGAGTAAATGAAAACAGGAGGTTCGACTTTATGATATATGGGAAAATTATCGTTTTGACCCTTTGACAACCTGAATAATCCTTAGCTCTAAAATAAGCACATTTGAATAAATTTAATTTCAAAGCTAAATTTTAATCATTTGTTGGCCACTAGGGGGGAGAATTACTTCCAAGGAAACATATCAAGCCACATTTAACTGTGTGACAAGAAAGATTATCATCCCATTGGAGCTATTATCTCATCACTCATGTGTTTAACTCTCATTTTAACACAGTTAACATTTTAAACTCCTCTGCAGACAGTTTGCTATGTTCAACAGTTAGCTAATTATGAATTGAATATGTTTTTATATGTGTTTGCATAATATTACCACAATTATATTTACATTTCAGTTTCTATTTGAGTGTTGATCACCCACCTCCTCTTATTTTTCTTTGTACAAGAAAGGACCAGACAAGCATACAATAAATCTTCTGAAGATGTAAGATACAAATATCAACCAAATGAAAGAATAATCATGTGACATGCCTTCTGTGTGTGTTTGTACAAACATGTCATATTTCTTCATATTTCATATACTTCGTATATAAGCAGCTTCTGTTTGCATAATTCTTACAGCTTTCAGAACTACATTATGATAAGATATCCTTTAACACTGAAGAAATAAACTCGTGCTTGCATTAAATATAATTGCTTGTAGTATGAAAAGTGCATTATCTTCTTGTAAGAGAAACCTTCCACATAGGTACCCAACAGGGAAATTTAGTTTTGTGTGCAAAACTTTCCTAAATATTTAGTGTAAACTATGATAAAGTTTCTGGGTCCTTTACAAATGTAACTTTTCCACACACTTCCAGTTACTACACAAATCTTTATGTAGTTAGAAATATAACTTTAATATTGTTCTTTTTGGATTTTTCAGAAACCTTCATTTTTCCACAGTAGAAAATACTTTTCCCTTAATCTCCTTTGAATGTGATGAGGTAGTCGGGGTATGCTTGGTTGTCATGGAACACAATATATATGGTAGGGTTATCAATTTTGTCCACTGCGCTATCGAAGCGGTTGTGAGGCTGCTGGCTGTTTCGGAGTGGAAGCACCTTCATGGTAGCTTGGCCCTGAATGAAGACACCTGTGAGGACTCGGGCGACGAACATTAACCGAGAACCATCAGCAGCTGGCTTGGAGTAGGTGGGCTGGGCTGAGTAGCTGGCGTTTACAGCAAAGTAGGTCCCGTGACCGCGTACAGTTGCTGAATGTAGGAAGAAAAAAAAGGAAATTAGTAATAGGTTATCATAGATAAAACATGGTGACTTCCAACATATATTATGTAAGTATTGTAAGTCTTGCATTTAATATCCTAAGAGTCCTGTTTGTGTCTATAAATGATGGTTAAATACAACCACATTCAAGACTATAAAATACTTGAAGCAGTCTGCAAATGATCAATCTGTCACCACATAACGGTGGACCAATATAGACACAATGTCAGGATGATCCGAGCTGTAAAGACTTACATGTATATGTAAAACCCTGGTGGAGGTAATAATTTCTAATGTGATTCGTTTTGAAGCAACAGAAAAATGTTGTCTTGTTCAGTAACAATTATCACCGTTTTGCCCAGCAAAACTCCTGTTGAATCCAGTTGTCATGATGGAGTGGCAGTTTTCCTGAGTCGTCCCGTGGTACAGAGGTTTCTCCGCTGCTCCTCCCTCGTGTGCGTTCTTATCAGAAATGTGCTTCTTCTGGGCTTCATAGGCGCGCCGCAGGTGAACGTTCTGCAAACGTTCAATCTGACAAGAGAGACTGAAGCCAAATGATCAAAGAGATGCCAAACAAAGCAGTGTGGATATTAATTACATCTGATGGCTTAGTTCATGTCTTTATGGTGGTAACCATAAACTGAGGCATGTGTTTCAGGTATGAGAAGTTTAGATTACAGCAGTGAATAATTAATGACTTTCTTACTGCAAATCTGAAAACTTTAGAAACTTAAAAATTAAAAACACTTTACAAACATGATATTTCTCAGGTAGGGTTTGGAGTTTGAATTTTTCATAGCATTTCTGAGCAAATACATTGACATCGGTTCAATGGACCACAGAGATATGGTGGCCAGAAACTGCAAATATCCAACATAGACAGATAGATAGATTGATAAAATAAAATAAAATGTATTTATTTTTTTTAATGTGGCAATTAATTTGTTGATACAATGTGACTGATTTCTGTTTCCTTTAATTTCCTGTTTTTCTTTTATCATTTCGATTTTTTATATAAATTTACTGAATAAATTAATTAAATCAATTCATGTCTTACATGTGGACACAAAAGGAGAGCAGGTATGTGATGATGTTGCAGTTGCCATGGGTTACAAGACATAATTTCTTTACATAGGAAAAAAAGTTCCTAGGGAGAAATATTTTCAAAAAAATTTTTTAATATTCATTTATTATTTTTTTTAAATATTTATGCATTTTAAAGGTTAAATAAAATAATAGGAAATTAAATACTATTTATTGATGTTTAAATAAAAATAATTAATTAAATAAAAATAAATAAACAGTATTTATAGTAAGTCAGTTAAAAATAAAAATATAATCTATTTGTTACACCCTTTATGTTATCGAAATATGTAATTAATGACCACATGCACTGTTGATATAAAGTCTGGTGCAGTTAATATTTTAATTAGCTTCTTTCCCTGAATGTTAACATGTATCATGATAGCTGACCAGTTAAGCAGACCACATTACAGCCAGTAATGCTCACCAGTTTGCACTGTAACCACACAATCAACTTTTTCAGCTTGTATGCATGTACTTGTGTATATATGTACTTGTACTTGTGCAGGAAAAGCCACCAACCTTCATCACAGTTTTGGGGACAGTTCGTTTGAAAGCCTCCTTTACTGTGTGATACTCTGCAGAGGAAGTCTCCAGAGAAACCACCTTCATAGTCTCATTGGCAGCCATGGGGTCCCAGTACAGAGGGAAAGTAAAGTCTGAAAAAGACAACATGTTTGTTATATTTTATTAAGTCAGGTAATGACGTAACAAATGTAGTAGGAGAAGACACAGAAGCAACTGATTTTTTTTTTTTTTTGTAGGATGGCACATGAAAAAAACAAAAACATAACTTGTAAGTGTAGACTTAGACACAGGGTTTTGGCTTCTGTTGGACACTTAAGTTTTTCTCTAACTGTGTATTCTTGTTTGTCCTTGTTTTTTTCTCCTGTTCCAAAGTTTTTTCGGTTCATTCTGTGTTTTGGTTTTGGCATAGGACTTAGCTTAGCTCCTTAGTCTTCTGAATTTCCTGTTTTCCATTACTTTAGTGCTTGCTTGCTTTAACTGATGATACGTTTGTTAAAGCCCCTTTCTATTCCCATTCTGTTCCTTCAGCTGTGTCTCTATGTTTATCTTCTGTCTCTCTGTCACGCTTTCATGTTGTGAGTCTGTCATCTCTTACTTCCTGTTTTACTTTGGTGGTATTTCGTCTCTTGCACTTCGTGTCCAGTTCTTTCCTCTGTCTCATCAATCTTCCCTTGCCCTTTGTTGCGTTCTCTCTCAGCTCTTTTCCTCTGTGCCTTGTGTTTTCTGAGAAGTTGAAAAAGTATTTTTTCCTCCTCTGTTTCTTTGTATTTTTAAAAGCTTAGCAATAAAGCTGTCATTGACTTTTACACATTGTCTTAGATGTTTTAAAATTGGGATTTGGTTCAGTCCAGCCACATATCAGTCTTAACACTGTTTGCTATATTGGTGCCCTTCTGACACCAATCTAACACTCCTTTGCAATGCAATTTGAAATCAGCAGATAAGGAGAGACTTTAATATTTTTAATATTGATATTTCAACATTTCCTGTTTCAAAACTATTTACTGTTACTGTCGTTCCTATAGTGACTTTTGCAACTATTTTTAAAGGGACAGAGATGGGAGAGAACAGAGGAGAGGTGAAAATTAAGATGGAACAGAAGTGGAGGAAGACGTGTTTCTTTTCTTCAGTTCCATCCATTTACATATTTGTCTTAAAATTGATGCCAGTGGGCTTATAAGTGGTTGGTGTTAAAAAAGCCCCAAATATAAATATAAATTTTAGGACACGATGTTGAGACCAAATTAGGTGAAAAGCCGAAGCAGCCAGTTCCACTTCTTCTTCTTCTTCTTAATTTGCGGTATCTCTGGCAGGCTCTTAACTTCGGTTTCGAGTTCAGCCACCTTGGCAGTAAGCATTTTCTGTTTATCTCGTAGCCTTTGCAAAGATTCCTGGACGCACAATGCAGTCGAGTCCTCTTTTTCTATCTTTTCTTGTCGTCGGGTGTCTTCTTCTTTCAGAGTCTCCTGCAGAGACATTGCAGTCGATGGTAGCGAGTCCTCTTTCTCTATCTTCTCCTGTCCTCCAGTGCCATTTTCTTTCAGAGGCTCGGATCTTTGCATTTTATTTGCATCGGCAGAATTTTGTTCTTTTTGCTCCTTGTGACTTTAAGGTAGGAAGCTCTGGCTTCTTTCAGCTCTTGGTCAAGAGACTCTACCTTCAAATCATGAAGGGCCTTGTTGAAAAGCAGCTGGGATTTCAGGTCACTGATTTCTGTCTTGAGTGACTCCTTCTCCTGGCTATGTTTAATGGCCTGCTCTTTCAGCTGTTTCTGGAGCATCTCTATCTGCTCTCGTTGATTCCTACATTGGACCTCCAATTCAGCCTCCTTAGAGGACTTCAAGCCTACAGAGTCGGGGTGTGAAGTGCCTGCGGTTGGAGTGGCAGACTCCACACACTGCTCTGTGGTAGGGTGGCTGATTTGTTCCTGCAGGGATAGCATCACCTCATCTAGTTTGACAATTGCTTGATTGTCATTTGTGAGAGCCTCTGTTTCAGTCTTGTTATCGGGCTTATTTCTAGAAGCCTCTTCCAGCTGCTTTATGAGGTCTTTAATTGTTTCCTCATGATTTCTGTTGTTCTCGTACATTTGTGCATGAAGTTTGCTCTGCTGAAACTGGTGATAAGAGGCCCTCTTGTTAGCACCAACCATTTGCCAATAAATATCGTTCTGATAGTTTTGGGAGGCTTGCAGTTGCTGTTTGAGAGCAGCAATCTCGTCCCACGGATTATACTGGACTGCGCCCTGATGGGGTCTAAATCTGGGATTGGACTGATGTTGGACTGATGTTGTCCGAGTAAACGGTCTTCTTGGCTCTTCAGCCACTCTTTGCTGTTTTTGCTTTTTTGTTTTCTTTGTTTTCATGACCGTTTCTGTTTGAGCTTGTGCCACGGGAGATTTTTCAGTATTTGGTTTTCCGGATTTTTCAAGCTCATTTTTTGGTCCTTGCAGGATTGTTGTTTTCGGTGCAATGACCATTTTCGTTTGTGCTTCTGCCATTGTCGATGGTTCAGCGTTTGCGTCTGCGTTTGTCTGCGTCTGCCTTATCTTTGTTTTAACAACCAGGTTGTTGTGTGTTTCTGCCATCTGAGATCCACTAAAGTTGGTTGAGTTTCTCTCCTATTTAAGGATTTTTCCAGTAGAATGTTCACTCTGACATCACAGGCTGTTCCTTTGAAGTGCCATGATTGGAGCAATTAAAAAAAAATGCCTACAAACCTACTGTAAAGGAAAGGCTTTTATTTTGTAGCATATACTGATTTAACACTATAAAAGCTACTCTACAGAAATTGCAGTAAAAAATAAAACAAAAGCAAAATATAAGTTTAATAAATGGTTGTTAAAAACCCTAACCAAAGTAGAAGATGACTGTTTAGTGGAAAAGTATTCAACATTCTAGAGATTCTCATGCATAATAATTTCTTTTATAATTTAAAGTAGGGCAGGTAGAAAACTTTGATATTTAGTGAAAGATGTTAATGAACACTATCCAATAAGAGTTACTGAATGACTTTGGCAGTGAGATTATGGTGGTTGCCGAGCTGACAGAATGTCATCTATGTTTTGTTTTAAATTCAGTTTCATTGCTGAATCTAAGAAACAACAGACTTTAATAGAGGTTTACTAACTTTTACTTTCATATCTATTGCGGAAAAGCCTGTATATACAGTGGGGCAAAAAAGTATTTAGTCAGCCACCGATTGTGCAAGTTCCCCCACTTAAAATGATGACAGAGGTCAGTAATTTGCACCAGAGGTACACTTCAACTGTGAGAGACAGAATGTGAAAAAAAAATCCATGAATTCACATGGTAGGATTTGTAAAGAATTTATTCGTAAATCAGGGTGGAAAATAAGTATTTGGTCACCTCAAACAAGGAAAATCCCTGGCTCTCACAGACCTGTAACGTCTTCTGTAAGAAGCTTTTCTGTCCCCCACTCGTTACCTGTATGAATGGCACCTGTTTGACCTCATCATCTGTATAAAAGACACCTGTCCACAGCCTCAACCAGTCAGACTCCAAACTCCGCCATGGCCAAGACCAAAGAGCTTTCGAAGGACACCAGGAAAAGAATTGTAGACCTGCACCAGACTGGGAAGAGTGAATCTACAATAGGCAAGCAGCTTGGTGTGAAAAAATCAACTGTGGGAGCAATCATCAGAAAATGGAAGACATACAAGACCACTGATAATCTCCCTCGATCTGGGGCTCCACGCAAGATCTCATCCCGTGGGGTCAAAATGATCATGAGAACGGTGAGCAAAGATCCCAGAACCACACGGGGGGACCTGGTGAATGACCTGCAGAGAGCTGGGACCAAAGTAACAAAGGTCACCATCAGTAACACATTACAACGGCAGGGAATCAAATCCCGCAGTGCCAGACGTGTTCCGCTGCTGAAGCCAGTGCATGTCCAGGCCCGTCTGAAGTTTGCCAGAGAGCACATGGATGATACAGCAGAGGATTGGGAGAATGTCATGTAGTCAGATGAAACCAAAGTAGAACTTTTTGGTATAAACTCAACTCGTCGTGTTTGGAGGAAGAAGAATACTGAGTTGCATCCCAAGAACACCATACCTACTGTGAAGCATGGGGGTGGAAACATCATGCTATGGGGCTGTTTTTCTGCCAAGGGGACAGGACGACTGATCCGTGTTAAGGACAGAATGAATGGGGCCAAGTATCGTGAGATTTTGAGCCAAAACCTCCTTCCATCAGTGAGAACTTTGAAGATGAAACGAGGCTGGGTCTTCCAACATGACAATGATCCAAAACACACCGCCCGGGCAACAAAGGAGTGGCTCCGTAAGAAGCATTTGAAAGTCCTGGAGTGGCCTAGCCAGTCTCCAGACCTCAACCCCATAGAAAATCTGTGGCGGGAGTTGAAAGTCCGTGTTGCTCGGCGACAGCCCCAAAACATCACTGCTCTTGAGAAGATCTGCATGGAGGAATGGGCCAAAATACCAGCTACTGTGTGTGCAAACCTGGTAAAGACCTATAGTAAACGTTTGACCTCTGTTATTGCCAACAAAGGTTATGTTACAAAGTATTGAGTTGTATTTTTGTTATTGACCAAATACTTATTTTCCACCCTGATTTACGAATAAATTCTTTACAAATCCTACCATGTGAATTCATGGATTTTTTTTTCACATTCTGTCTCTCACAGTTGAAGTGTACCTCTGGTGCAAATTACTGACCTCTGTCATCATTTTAAGTGGGGGAACTTGCACAATCGGTGGCTGACTAAATACTTTTTTGCCCCACTGTATTTAGCATAATATATTCCAAGCATGCAAACTAGTATGCAAACTAAAATTCACAGGAGAGCTTATGAGACCACAAACAAACTACTCAATCATAGAATGATTGCGACACTGAATTAAAACACTAAATGTGATTCAGATTTTTTTCTTTTGTATATGTTATTTTACATCCAGTGGTTAATTTATGCTAAAGAGTATATATTTTCATTATGGTTAACAAAATTTCGGTATAAAATCTGGATTTAGATACATGTAAGCCTCTTGTGCATTTTGTGCCTGGCGCTTGCAGTGATGTACTGTCACATAAGCCAATGCTAATTACACAATGAGTGCCTCACATTATTCTGGTTAAATGATGAAATACTCAAAGGCACGTTTCAGCAGTGGATCTGTGTGAAATCAGCAACTTGCAAAACTAAATTAAAATGTGGGCTATTGACTCTAAAAATAGAAATTGCAACAAAGTTCTTTATTTATTGGAGTTTTGTTTTGTTTTTGTTTTTTCCATTTCACCATAAAGTAAACACAGACAGGGTCAACATAAGTACACTGTAAAAAAATCTGTAAAAATACAGTACAATCTACTGTATAAACAAGAAGGAATTTTCCGTATTAGTCATTTACAGGTGTTTTTCTGTATTTCTCAACTACTGCAATGCATTGTGGGAAAAAGAACCCGAAAAGGAGGGAAAAGTAAGAGCAAGAGCAGCCATTAGGCTTCTTTCAGGCTTCATCTGGATTTTGGATTCTGAAGTTGGAGAAACTGCCTTCAAATTTCTGTGGTAATTATTAAAACTCATGTTTCCTTTTATTAAAATAATGTTTTTCAAAAGACGCCGCGTTTTTATTTAGAAAGAATTGTTAATTTATTTGTTAACTGGTTTTGGCTGTCTCCAGACAAGTCAGGAATATTTTGCTAACTCATTTTTTTAAATAATTGTTATTTAGGTTTAACATGACTTAAGCTTTCCATTTTAGTTAATGTTAAAATAATTTTTACTGTGATACCACCAGTTTTGCCCTTCAGTGGCTGAACCAGTTTTCATAAATATTATAGTTAGCTGCAGGGGCGATTCTAGGATCAGAGCTTTGGGGGTGCTGAGCACCCAGAAAGCTGCCCAGCCAAGCAAGATAAACCTGTCTCTGTCAGTCCCTGCATCCTTAAATGTTGTCCCGAGTTCTCTCTGACTGTCACTTTGGTGCATTTAAACCCCTGTTCCTCCCTGTCCTCATCATCTGTTGTCTTTGTCTCCGTTATCAGTCATCATAATTTTACCATCTCTGTGCAAGTCTGCAAATTTCTTTATTAAATCATAAGATTCTTAAATTCATCAAGTCTCTCTGTGCCTGGGTCCTCGTCACAAAACATGACATCACTGTTTTGTACATTTTAACACAATTTAATCCCACATTTGTGAAAGAAAAGCAAAACACTTTTTGAAAAGTCTGTAACAAAACCATCAAATATGATTAAGGTTATTTAAATGCTGCCAAAGAAGAATGGATTGGAATAGAAAAAATCCTAACCTTAATTACTGGGTGAGAATAATGAATGATACTCATAGTGAGTAAAAAGTAAACTGAGTGCATTTTTTGGACAGAGATTCACTTTTAATGTGTATGTATAATATAATACAGATACATAAAAATACACTCCCAGAACAGAATAAATTATTACAAAATATTAATAAAAACTATAAAAATTGAGGCAACTTTGCCTGTGGTAGAATGTATACAATGTATGAAAAAATCTTTATTGCAGATACTAATTTTACTAATTTAATAATACTAATTTTGTGTTGTAAGATTTATGAGTTTCATGCTTTCACAGTGGTACTTAGGAGAGCTTAACATTTTTATCAGGTGGTACACACTGTAAAAGGTTTGAGAAACACTGATAAGTGTATGTGTGCTTTTGGAAAACATTTAAAGCTGCAGTACAGAATCTTTGAAACAAGCTTAAAACATTTTTAGAATATAAACAGAGCACTCTGCTTCTCTTTACAGCTCCTCGCTCCACCAGGGCTGTTTGGCACTTTCTGATGGTGTGCAAATGTGATGTACGTACTGTGGCAGTCATACAGACAACTGGACGGTCCAAAAGTTGGCCTACCTATTACTGGCTGAGGTTTTAGTAGAGTTGTGGCTGAACCACATAAAAATTTTAATCTCCCCAATCAATTATAATGTTATGTTGGAATGTTGTTAAAGAGGGTCAAAAATGTTTCAACCCAGTTTGTTTTGTAGATTCTGTATAACAGCTTTAATATAGGGAGGACACAACTTCCAGATTGTGTGAGTAAAATAAGTTGTGTTTTTTTTTTCTTTGCCAGTTTAACAGTTTCCTGGTTACCTGGTTCTTCCTGACCTTGTACTTTCTCCTCATGTTCCCCTCTTTCCTCTCTCCCTCTTTGGACTGACAATCATACACAAATAGATTGTATTCAATTAGATGAAAAATTACATTAATATGAAAAAAATTCTATTAAGATCACTAACAAAAAGTCCTCTCTCAGTGTACTTTAAACCAAAAGGCAAATAACCAAACCACATGAACATCTAATAAAAGATATAAACATTGAAACACTGATCCAACATTATTCTTGATTGATGGATCATTTGATTTTAAACTTTTACCTGAATGTGGCTCCTTTTTTTGAAAAAACTTCCTGATATCCATTATGAACCTGGCTGTCTCTCTGTACACACACACACACCAGGAGTTATAAGGTTAATGGGCATTCAGTCAGTTAGCTAGTTAGTATCCATTTCAAACAGGACGGTGGTAACAGCAGTAGGCTGCCGACAATTTAAAGTTTTACATTTTAATGGGAGCAACAGGACGGTCAAATGTGGCTGAATTTACTACAGAGCAGGACGGATTGTAGGGTAGCAAACATTGTCGCAAAACACGCTTTCAACACTGCAGGTTACCTGGTGTAATGTTTTTCAGCTAAAAAGAAACATGGTCTGACTCCTACCTAACTATATTAAGAGTAACTGAAGGTTAAATGCACCTAACATGTCCTGTTTTAAGCCAGGCACTCACACCTCCGCTCTGCTGCGTCTCAGCCACCATCGCTCTGGCAGCAACGGCAGTGTTGCCAACTCCTCAGTAAGGAAAATCGCTATTGGCTGTCCTAAAAGTCGCTAGAAGTCGCTAAATGACGTCATCACCTAATTTGCATAATTGGTCATGCTAATGTAATTGTAATCTATGTTGTTTGAGAGAGAAATAACATCGTGGAAGAGACATAAAGTGAGTAAAAAACGTCCTAAATGCATTTAGAATTTATTTAGAACTACAAATTAAATTTATTTTAGCAATTATTGTTTTTTTTAATGTCACAATTCCAACCCTGCTCCTTTACCCGGGCTTGGACTTGCAAAAGTGACTCGAAATAGGCACTCTGGTGGAGTTACTTTGTGTGTGTGTGTTTATAAGTAGTTTTAAACCTTGTGATCCACAAAATAGCATAAGAGTAAAAGAAGAACTGACTGCGTTACAGCACCCGCTGCTTGTTGAGAGTAAAAGCGATATGCGCTTTCACGTCTTTTTTTAGGGGGTCTGAAAACTCGCTAAATATAGCGACAAAGTCGCTAAGTTGGCAACACTGAGCAACGGCGCTAGAGCCAGAGTACGGGAGAGGCGAGCTGGAACAAACCATTTTGGGAGGGGGGTTATCTATACTTTTGTTGTTAAAATGTTACGTCTCAAACAAGTACAGTACTGTATGCTTTTTATATTTTTAGTAGTGTGTCACACAAACAGCAAATATTGTCAAAAAAAGTAAGAAATCTTTCGGGGTGCTTTGATTCATTTTCGGGGTGCTGAAGCACCCCCCAAAATGGGCTAAAATCGCCCCTGACTGTAACCAAAAGTCATGTTTGAAAGTGCAGTGAACTGTACCAGTGATTGGCTTGTCGATGGCTGGTCAGAGGTCTGTGGTGAACTTGTCCGGCTCACGGTCAGCCGCACTTCTCCACTCGGAAGAGTGATGGTGTGAAACATCCTCTGCAAAACTCTGTCTTGATCTGTAAAACATCCATAAACAGAGTCACTGAAACAGCCCGAATTTAAACACACATCTGAAAACACATTTTACAAATAACCGACTGTCCAACCTTCTTTTCCTTGAAATAGATTTTATAAATGCTTCCTCTGAGTTTTTCAAGACTTCCGCACCCCAGAGTCTCACCTTTTCTGAAATTATCTCCTCACTTTCTCCTTCTCTCTGTCTGTAAAGTTGATGTCTTAAAAAAACAGTGGATACGGATATTCATCCATTTTATCTGCAATTCTATACTAACATGGGAACTTTCAATCCGTCTAACACTTGTTTGTGCCGCTCTGTGAGTGCATTTTTACTTTTACTTTTAAAGTATTGCCTTCTCATGTTTATACGGCCACATCCAGTAATGGAAAGCATACCCATTTAATTGTCAGGAGCTGTTCTTGGCTCACCTGCTGTGCAGGTACTTTAAAAGGTTTTTCAGCTGTCAGAGTTTAACTCTAAATTATATTTATATCTTAATATGGTTTTGAGAAATGCATTTTACTAGTAATTATGGTGACAACAAATTAGAGTTTGGACTTTAGATATTATAGTTTATCTGATGTGATAGAAACATTTGAGTAAATCTGAAACAACAAAAATATTTCACAAGAACCCGAACATCCATCCATCTGCATGGGAGCTGGAGCGAATCCTAGCCATTTGGCCAGAGGTGGGAAGACCCTGAGCAGGTCAACAGCCTGAGGCTTCCACAGGAAACCCACTAGATGTCAGTATTGAACCAGGGGTGGATCTAGAGAAATTTTCCTAGGTTGGCATGGAAATCAAATGAGGTGGCAAAATCAAAGCCTTAAAAAAAAAAAAAAAAAAACCCAAAACCCCCACATATGTAGGTGTTACATATAGTTAAAATTATTCAAATGCAGTAAGTATACATGTTTTCTATAAATATAGTCTATAACTTAATTATTTTCTGTAGCCCACATAATTAAACATTTCAACTATGCAAAAAATGTGAATTTTGATTTTATTTATGTAGCCCAATAACTATAAAATACAGAAAGCTACACAACATGGAGAATCTAATTGTTACACGCTTAATTTCACACAAAATATCAGAAATCTGCACTGTAATGAACAAAAATTTAAACCTTATTTTTCATGATTTTTTGGGTTAACCTTCTGAGGTCCAAAATATAATTGGCCATTTTTGACTACTTTTGATTTTACATTTGTATTTCACCTTCAAATTGTCTTTGTTTCCTTGCCTTGCTTGGTATCATTCTTTTTAGCACAATCTCACGTGTCTGAATTTACAATTATTTTTTCATTGATATACTGTATTACAGTTGTTCTTAGTTGCTTTGGTGCTTTTCTTCGATCAGAATGAAAATTCTCAAAACCATTAGTGCAACCTCCACAACATTTAGTCATTTGTGCACATCATAGTAGCAATTTCTCCTTCCTCTGAACAAATTGCAAATATTGTGCAAATGTGAACAATATAACAGTACGTATTGTAACTGAACATACGTAAATCATTCTGGCACATCCAGACGTTTCTGTCTGGCCACATATTTTCATCTAATTCACAACGGATATCATCCCTTCCAATGCAGCAAGGAAAGTATCTCCTGAAGTGGCGAATCCACCCTCTGCGTGACTCTATTATGATGTCGTCACATGCTACATCCATGGCTACTAGCAGGGCCATTTGTTCATGTGAGTGCCGGTCATAAGCCTTCCACCTCCAGGCAGAGAAAAACTCCTTTATCAGATTAAGGAATGGCGAATTGGGAGGGAGATTTTCAACCAGCAGTCATGTGCTGCAAACCAGTCGGACCAGATGTGAGTGGTGAAAACAGACATTATCCCACACAACAATATACTTGCTGAGTTGGCCTCCACCCCTCTCAGGGACTGTGTCCCCGTAAAGTGTGTCTAAAAGAGTCAGGAGATGTTGTGTATTGTATGGACCAGAAAGGGGAATATAGGTGAGGATGCACACATTGTAACATTCCCTCCGTGCTGGTCTGGGACATCAGTAGTTACTCTCTGTCCAATGTGATTTCTTCCACGCTTTTGGCCAGATTGAAACGTGCCTCATCAATGTATATGAATGTGTGCAGTGGTTCCCTGGTTTCCAGCTCCAGTACATGCTTTAGAGAGAGAGACGGGGAGAGAGAAATGTGACAACTTTTCCTGTGTAACATAATGCATTTTGTATGTTCTGTGGATATATATACAGAATTGCTAGTCTACTGCATGAAACTACACAAAGTAAAACAGTTTACAGCGCTGAACATTAGAGTATACAAAGAAGACATGTTTTACCTGTACATACTGGTGACAGATCTCCTTCACTCTTTCACTGTTCCGTTCAAAAGGCACTTTGTACAATTGTTTCATGCGCATTTCTTTTCACTTGAGCACTCTGTCAATTGTTGCAATTGACACAGATCCAATATTGCCAAATATCCTCTATGACAGCACTTTTAATTTCTTTCAACTTTATTACATTGTTTGCAATCACCATTGCACAAATGGCTTCGTCTTGCTGCGGGGTAAAAAGGGGCCCTCTTCCACCTCTGCAAGGTTGTCTTTCAGTCCTTTGTGGTGCAGATTACAGTAAAAGTAATGTACACTAAACATGGGATATTATGAGATGTTGGATTACTGTCCAATACTATACATACCTGTTCCCCATACAAAATGTTTGAATGATTGAATTCACAGTGGTTGTTCCATCATTTGGTTGCACCCTCCGACCAGCCTCATCCATTGTGAGGCGGTAATTGACAACATGGTCAGCAAGTGTTGCCTAATTTCATTAGGGATCTGCCTATGTATTTGGCGTCTTCTCCCTCTTCCCCCTTAATTCAACAATTTTGTATGCAATGACTCAAGCAATGAAATGAAGACTATTAGTTGTATTTATTATTCAGCATCCAAAAGTATAGTTCATTTTGACTGACATGACATAAGCAAATGATAATGTTATAAAACGGCAGAGAATTGTGTCCTGGCAGTACTTGTGGTCGTGAAGTGAAAACACACACGCAGTGACTCCATCCCAAACAGTTTCCGTAGTGGTAATACAGCTCCCGTGACTCTTAGTGACAAAACACACATACAACACAATGACTAAACAATCTTTAGCATAAGGAAAGCTTTCACACAATAACATGTCCGAGCAATACTACCGAGTTTCACACAATGATCCAGCGCCGACTGAAGCCTGATCACACCGTTAAGTAGACGGCCCCAAAGATAGCAGATAATAAGCCACAGCTGTGATCAACAGCAGGTGCGGCAGGCTTCAGCGCGGGAACGTTTTCGGTAGTACTCGTCTCAACTTGGAGGTAAGCAAACCCGAGGGAGCGAAATACAAACATCGACACAACGAGCAGGCAACCCAGCGGGGCTGTCAGACCATGACAATTTTCACATGAATGTCTGTTTACACTTACATAATTTGTCTTCATCTAATCTACAAATCTCTAATAAATTAATAAATTTAATAAATTTTATTTGGGACAGTGCATGTTAATGAACATACATGTAAAATAAGAATGTAAACATACCAGATTATAGCCAAAGGCTAATTTCCATCTGTTGTCCAAAAACATATTAAAAATGGACATAATTCATAAAAAAGTTCATAATTCACACATACAAACCATTCTATTCCCAAGTAAAACATTAAAACAATACAGCTTATACATGATCACACACTTGATTTGTCCATAACCAATTTTTAACCTGTGCCTTAAACAAGGTGAATGTAGAGCATTCTCTAATTGAGGAAGACTGTTCCACCAATGGCCACCCTGGACAGAGAGGACATTCTGCCCAAATGCTGTCTGTCTGTGGGGTATAAACAAGTCTCAGTGGGTTGTGGCTCGAGTGGTCCTGTCTAAGCTTTCTTTACGCCTAATGAACTCCTTTAGTGGTGGTGGAGCAAGGGAGTGTAAGCCTTTATATATTAAGCAAACTCTTTTACATTTCACTAAATTATTGAAGTTCGATAATTTATGTTTTTTTAACACATGACAGTGGTGATAGGAAGTAGATTTTTTGTCAAGTAATTTTAAACTTCTTTTATAAATATTTTCAATAATTTTAAGTGTTGTTGGACAAGCAACTGACCAGGACGTCAAACAATAATCTACATGAGAGATAATCATTGAGTAAAAACATGTTTTTGCAACATTCATAGTGCATCATGGGACATCCCCAGTAGCAAAGCAAAGTAGGTCCCCTGACCAAATGCTAAAGAGAGAAAATAAAAGAAAACCATTTAAAGTTTTAGAATTATCAGACATATATATTACTTCTCCAGTTTGGTGCCCTTTTATGTTTGAATGATTCATAGATCCGTGTTAGGTGGTTTAACTTCTGTTGAGGGGACTACCAGTGTGGAAATATTCTGTATGCAAGATAGATGTTGTTGCTCAAAGGTTAAAAGAGCCAGACATTGGGGGTATGAAATTATGTGTAGGCTAGTGGAAACGGGAAAGAGAATGAGACAAGTGTTGTGGATTGTATTATCACATATATACCAGTATACACTACATGTAATAACAATCGCTCATAAATTCTGTGCAATCATATTTACTCATATATACTATGCACGCTTACTATGAAGTGTCTTATATAGTGAAGTTACTGTGTTAAACATTTAACCAGCATGTTCAAATTACATGACCCATATATTTAGGTCAACTATACCTACCACTATATTAATGAAAAGTTTGTGCCATTTGTTGTATGAACACATGCTGATCAATACTGTTCGAAAATGTAACGGTGAGGATCAGTAGGAAACCTTTGATAGTGGTATGGCCAACTGTGACTAGTCCAACATAGGGTTAATTCAGCTTGGCACTGCTAAAGTATGTGCACAGGCATGCAGCTGCATTTATTTGTACTGCTTAATGGCGTGTGCAGCCTTTTAGAGCAACAGAAGTACAACAGAAGCATGCAGCCGTTTAGATGGCTGTAAACCAAAGGCCTGCTGGCCTTTAAATGACTGTACTGTAAAAGCATAGAGCCCTTTGAATGTGTAACCAACTTTAATGATATAAAGGAGAATTATAGTACAATAACTACTTGGGCTCTTAATAAGACCCTGGCCAGAATCAGAAGACACCAAATTCGTATGGAGCCAAAGTATTGAGCAGCAATAATGACTCGGACACCATGTTAACTTTTGAGTAGTAGCCACTCTTGTATTGTTACAATGCATAAAAGATATGGTCCAATTTGTACAGGAAAAAGTATAAAATAAAATAGTGTGCACACTTCAACAAAATAAAAGTGCTCGCTAGGGCCCTTTAAGAATTTAGAGTTATGTTGACAACAGCCAACTTGTGTATGTGTATCTCCTTCGTGGTGCCTTCAATTCTGTTGCTGGGATGGGGAAAAAACCCGGGAGGACCACGCGCCTTCACCTCACTTCCCAGCTGACAGGGCGAATGCGGCCTGCGTAGGCTCTGATTGGCTGTGGCGCTAGGTGCCCTTATCCGGGGTGAACCGAGAGGTGTATCCAATTGGCATAGGAAGTATGACACTTTGTTGATGTGAACAGTTAAAATAAAGGTAATAAATACTCAAAGCTCTTCTATTTTTTGATCACTGGTGTCAATGGAAAATTGTACTTAGTAGTCAGTATAATCTTTTAATGATATAAGTTTGTATATGGTAGAATACTGCATGTAACCATTTGTGTTTATTGAAAGGATGTCTCATCCTAGGAAGTCTGTAACATTCCAGGGTGTTCTGGCTTTCACCCCCACATCCTAGGAGCATGAGAAAGTTCGTACCTTGTTTTATTGTTTTACGGTAGGATTAACGTAGTTATATCTGTTTCCAGTCTAAGTGGTTTTGGTTTGATGAACTGCTGGACTTTCCAGACCAGCAGTTTTAGGGAAGTCTTTATGGGGTCACACTCTGACCCCCCCTCACACACACACACCACACACACACCAAACAAGCACCCACTGAAGTGTATAAATAAAGGACCAGGGCAAGTCCTCAGTGCGAGTCTCTGAGTCTCACTCTAGGCTGCCCTTGCTAGCAAGAAAATCTGTGTGTTTCTCCTCTCTGATTCTCTACTGAAGAAGTGTTTTAGAATATATCTCTTAACATTATTTGGTCCTTCGTAGCCGGATCAGAAAATATCAGAACTGTTATCTGTGACTCTGTTCCAAGATCCAGCACTGATTCCTGACGCCGTGGGAAGCCAGCACCGAAGCCTGTCGACAGCCCTCTTAGACGAGGAGAGAGCCCCAGGACGTGAATTCGGGTCTGGGCCGGTGTTTTTAGTTTGGTCCACGGCGGTGGGATTCAGTCTGATGATCCGAACCACCAGTGAGACGTCGGAGGGTGAGAAACACTATTTTGGTATATAAAACGGCCGCAAAGGTTTAAAGTAACGTGATAAATTAGGTTGGGTTCGCCGAAAGGAGCTGAATTAGACTTAAGTTTTAGAGGTAGCTGAAATTACTTTGTGACAAATTAAAATACGCTTAGGCAAATGAAAACACGTTGAGACAAAGAAATTAAAATAGGTTGGGTTCGCCGAAAGGAGCTGAATTAGACTTAAGTTTTAGAGGTAGCTGAAATTACTTCGTGACAAATTAAAATAGGTTGGGTTCGCCGAAAGGAGCTGAATTAGACTTAAGTTTTAGAGGTAGCCGAAATTACTTCGTGACAAATTAGCGCGCAAATGTCTATATGTGTGTGTGTCTGGAAGTAAGTTGATCTTACAGCACAATATGCTGCTGAACTACTTCCATTTTTGTTTTCTTTGCTGAGGCTCAAGTACTGGTGACAAAGGAGAACGGTTGAGTTTCATCTCATAAAACTGATACCGCTTCACCGTTAGGGTGAAGTCGAAGGCTGTATCAGTAAACCACTCTGAAGTCAAGCGTGCCAGCGACGGCCCAGCAAAATCTTTGAAAATGGAGAATAAACAAGCGAAATTAACACCTGGTGAGAAATGTTTAGAAAAACAACAAGCCGGAGCAGGACAAATGCATAGTGGAAGAGCAAGAGGTAGAGGCAGAGCTACACACACACCAAACAGTGGCTTTAGCACTACATGCTGGAGGTGTGGAAAAGAGGGACATTTTGTACGTGACTGTAAGAAACAAAGAAGACAGTAACGGTTCAGACTAGGAAGAACGTAATAATCCCTCACCAAGTGAAAATTAGAGATCAAAGTAGTTTAAAGTAGTTTAAAAAGGGTTGGAAACAGACCCGACTGAATAGATATAAATACAAGAGGAATAAAGTAAAATAAACAAAAGTCTAAATTACAACTTATCTTTAATGTATTCATACTAATAATAGCAAGGATAACAACCTGTAAACTGGTATTAATGATGAAATAATATTAATATGAAGAGGCACCTCAGTCAGTTATGATGTGAGGTGGATAATTGTTGAAAGTAATCTGCATTAAGCTTAGGGTTGCTCAAATTCAGTACAATGACATATGAAGTAAAATAGGTAAATACTTTAACTAATTATGTGTATAGAGGCACTTGACCTGTTTGAAAAACTGTCATCCTAATATGAGCCATTGTTGAGATATAGAGCACACCTATGAAAACAACTAATATGCTGAACCCTGTATGAAGCAGCTGAAAACTACATGATGGAGAAGCTGAATTGAATATGAAAGTGCAATTCTTTGCCACTGTGGGGCAAAGCACGCAACCACTATGTGAGGTTGCGTTGTGGTCTTTTCTGAGCTGATGAGCAAGCTACACATGATCAGATTGAGGTCTGGCTGAGAACTCTTCAAAGAGAGGGAAACAGAACTATGATAACTATGATAACTGGAGTGTGCAGCGTTTCCATGAGCAGTTTTCCTGCATGCTGACTCATGTGTGTAGAGAGTTCATAGCATCAGCATCATGTTTTTGTTTATTTGTTTTGTTGGGTTGAAAATAATTAAATAAATTTGTGATCATATTTATGGATCACCATGGCACATGCCATTGGCCAAATGATTTATGTACGCAGATGAAAAAGTGAGTGTGAATGTGTCTGATGTCATAGTGTTTTTGTGCGCTGTGTAAAAGTAATTGCCTCTGATTGTGAGAGCGGTGATTCTGCAGGTCACCAGCTATTTTAAAGAAAAAAAAAAAAGAGTGAAGAAGAGACAAAATTTACATTGTAGATGAAAAATAACCATAGGAAAAAGGTTTTGTGTTGATCAGCCAAGAACAACTACAATCTCATTTTCTGCTTTTAAGAAAGGACTGTTCACAAAAACAGAGAGAAAGAGATGTGTGTTGGTTAAGCAGTGATAATAATAATGAAAATGTCTTAGTTTGTCACTTTCAGGTGACAAGCAGACCTGAATCAATTTTCCACATGCAGTGGTCGGAAGAAAGTTATAGTTTAACATCATTAGAAACATTCAGGCCAAGTTTCTGGCTAACTTATTTACAGCACCATGTGTCTCTCAAACTCACAAGCGAGCTCTCACTCCTCCCTGAAGACAAGGAATGCAGCTCCAAAGAGCAATAACATGGCAGATAAAGAGACAGCAGCAAAGTCCTGGGCAAAGAGTCCCAGCAAGCAGCAGCAGTGTGGACAAACAGCATCAGAAAAGAAGAGCAAACTTATCATCCTGCCTGATTGGATGAATGGCACTGTGTTCCCAACAAGCTGCAAATTCACTGTGCATGTGAAAAGAACATTTGAGGAGAACTGAGGAGACTGTTGGAGTTTGACATTTGCCACCTTTGGAGTAAAATGGCAAGAAGAGACAGTGAAACACAGGACAAAGCTGAAAGAGAACTGCCTGCTATTGGACTGTTGAAGTGGGAGAGGACAACAGTGAGAGTTAAGTGAGAATGCTGGTGTTTAAAGAGGGAAATCAAAATTTGGGTTAGCAAACCTGGGGAAAAGAAAACTGACTGCTTAAGTGGGAAGATTGTGAAAGAGTCTGAAACACTAAAAAAAAAAAAAAAACATACAAAATCACACACACACAAGCAGAACATGCATTAACCCTACTAACACTTCCAAATACAAGAGAGCTCATGAAGATTAGACAACATCTTAAGCATGTGAGTCTGTTTACCATCTTGTCCAAGTCACTTAGTGTGATGAGAAGTGATGCAAAGATCAATGGACTCATAGCACATCAGTTACAAAATGATTAAATAATAGCAGAGAAATGTGTAGGACAGGCAGCTTTAAGAACATGCTCTGCTGGATATGCAGCTCCACAGACATTGATTAAACCTGCCTAATAACACAAACACACATGCAATGAAAGTCAGCTTGTTATCTCTTATCAGTGTTAAAATAGTGTTAATATAACAGACACTTGTTATCAAATGCTGAATTTATCCAATGTTGACAGCTAACTCTCTAGGTTGCAGGACAACAGTTTAACTTTTGTGGAAAAAAAAAGATTCTGGTTTGACCAGCCAGTGATCAGACAATAAATTTAATTGTTAATATAGTAAATTGGGAGGTGCTTTCTGCTTGATTGATGCAGCACAAGTAATTTACTGTATGAGGGAAATTCTATTTTTGTGATTACATTTTGAATATGCATTTCTGTTGTCCTGTCATCTTAGTGGGTTAATAGCTGATATGCAAATTAGTTGATCGTTCTTAGATTGAGGAAAGGTGACTGAATCTTAGCACGAGTGAATGAGATGTGCTGGAGTTTGTTAGAGTGGAGACTCTAAAACACTGAGTTTCCTGTTTTGATGTGTGAGTGAATCCTGTACCTAGATACACAACTCTGAATACATAAGAACAAACGTCTTTTGTGAAATAGCTGATGACATGTCTCACGTTTTATGACGACGGGAAAAAAGAAATACTGGATAATATGGATCTGTGGCCCAAATGAGTGAAAGGCACAGACTTGGGGATTAAACTCATAACATATTAGGGTTATGTTGTGTGTTGTGCAGCTGATGGTTGGTTTGGAGTTAATCTAGCTGATGATTTTTCTTTTGTTGTGAAGTTGAGCCTGCCAATTAGTATGATGGTATGATAAACCATGCTAATGGTATGATTTACCCTCATGAGATGAGGAGCTTGTGTCATGACTTAACAAGGCCTTTTTATTTTGTTACTTTCACAGTGCACTGAAAGTTTTGTTTGATAATCTCTGTTTGAGCAGATCTGCACGATTAGAACAGAAGCGCTATACGATACGTTGTCAAGAAAATTGTTACAAGTGAGTTTCTCCACATTGAAATGGGCTCAGGAGAAAGCCACTTATCTGGGACAATTAGAAAATGAGAGTCCCTGCCTAAAAAGGATTCAGCGAGGTAATCCGATCTAAAGTTCTTTTTTCTTTTGAAATGACGTCATTTTGCTGAGGGTGGAAATCAAATGCGGCGATAGTTTCCACTATCAGCAAAGAAAGAAAGAATGGATGAATGAATGAATGATTGGAAATAAAAACAAACTGACTGACTGATAAAACCTGACAAGACTTGACCACGACTCAAAGTTAACCTCCACCTAGACAGGCCAAAAGGGTGGATGAATTTACGTGTTTCTTTTTACAGGAGCAGAAAGATGACAGCAACATCCGAGGTTGCATACCGATTTAACTTTTAAATGCCACTTTCTGTGTCTGTGAATCTACCAGGGGTGTGTTATTCATGGGTTTGTGTTGCTCACAGAGATTACTGTGAGAAAGAGTGTATACACCCGCGCAGCGCTAACATTTACATTTCTTTTCTACAGCATTATAATTCTTCATGTAACTTGATCATGTGATTTATACCAGGACAACTAGTTAATGTTTTTCTACTACAAGATTTCTGGGTTTAAGTGTGAAGAAACTGTGTTTATAGGTTATGAGTTGGTGATGCTGTTACACTGTGTTTCCTGTGTTGAAAGCTAGTGTCACTTCTTTCCACAGCTATGGATGGCTAACTTTATGGTCTTTTTATGGCACCTCTGGAAACTGTCGACCTGTGTCTGACCACCGGGATGGTCAATGTGTATTGCTAATGTTTGTTTTTCTAAGAGTACATGTAGAGAATTCAGCAGAAGCGGACAAGTAACATGAGAAAAACAAATAAGAGATGCAGTGTTTATGGAATAATTTAATATGGGGCTCATTAGCTAACCACCATTGAGCTCATAGTGATTGATGAGTGGAGTGACTTTGCTTAAGAGAAGTCACCGATTACATTAATGTTGACTGAGTACATGGGATGATCCATGTCTGAGGCAAATTATGGAACTAATTGTAGTTTACTGATTTGAAAAACCTGCACATGATACTTGTCTTGCTGATGTTGAATGCTTTATTACTCTTATGATATAATTGTTTATAAGTGTGAAGTTTGATTTCACTTCCAGATCTTGTTTTTCAGGCCATGATGGTGTATATGCAGGCTCCTGGCGGAGCCAGTTTTTAAGCAAACTTAATATGCAAAACACACTAACATCTTTTATTGCAGGATTATAGGTCCGGGGTGGTGCTGCTCCAGAGGAGGAGATGCCCTGATGTTGCCTGGGACATGATCTAGCTAACCTTTTTCTTTAAGACAGGAATCTGGTTTTGATGAGTTGACTCATGGGAGTGTCCATGCGTCAAGAGGAGGGGTCCAGGATTAACATGAAACAATGAATTAACATTAAACTATGTTTTATATGATTTTTGCAGCGATTTGTGTGATTAACAGTTCATTCAACGGGTATTAAGCCTATGCAAGTGGTGCAACCATGTTCAGATGAGGCTTTGATGGCCTATAAGTGAAGTTCACTGAACTAAAGAATGTGGTTTTATGATTGTTGACATGCTCTCCAAATAGAAGTTTTTCCTCCTAGCAAGGAAATACAGGTGCAGCAGTCATCTCCTGAGAAATCTTCAGAGGCCCGGTGAGAAGCGAGAACCATTCCAGGCATAGCTGACAGCCCAGGCAGTGGTTGAGGTCAAAGGTCAAGCTGGTTGGGGCCCATCATGAGATCAGACTTTGGAGCCACAGCAAGGACCACAAAACTGCGTTGGAATGAGAGCTGTGCCAAGGGGGCTTTCCAGAGGCCAACAGAGGAGATTGTGGACAACAGACGGGCACCTGAAGGATGAGGGGAGCGTGCCAAGCTCCATCGACAGCGCAGGGGGAGTCCGAGGATGACATCATGATTCTGTGAAAAGCACATGAACCAGAAGCTATGGTGGTGATGACAGCAGTTTCCTATGAACATCACCTAATGCTGTGTCACTGTACTGTGCATACGATGACACTCTGAAGACTGCTGGGATCATAACAGCAGTAAGATAACTGGACCCAGCATCCTTTCCACAGAGGGGTTTTTCTGCAGAGGATGGACAGTAGAAGAGTCATAAATATTCCTATCGCAGGACGAAGGCCTAAAGTGAGGTGATGGGGGTTAATAGAGGCCATTTCAAGTGCTTCTGACCACTCGAACTGCCTGCAAAATAGCGGAGAGACCCTCCTGGATACATCAGAGCCACTGCAAAAAGGTTGAGGTCCCAGAGGATTCCACTTCCTCTACAGAAATCAACTAGTAGAGGAAAGTTTCACCCTCACTTGCTTCAGTGGCGAGGGGGAAGTGCTGATTGGGCGCCCGTAGGGAATTGCTCGCACTTCAACCTCCAGCCATTGGCCAACTCTAGAGTAACCAAGTAGTAGGGTGTGACGGACCTGTACGTAGCCATGGGAAGGTGGACCCTCCTGGTTACCTTGACTACGACGCTCACCTTTACAGGACAAAGACAGAATCGGCAAATACAGACTATTATGTCTGCTCTCATATGCCCAGCACGCCTTTGAGACAAATCCAGCAGGCCCAAAATCAGGACTATGTAAGTGATACAAGTGACTGGTTTTCTTGGCTTTACACTGGCTCCTGGTTACAGGTGTTAAAAGGACGACTCATCGGAGTCGGGATATTTTCTACTTTTATTTTGTGTCTTTGTAACGTGTATACTGCCATGTTTAAAACTCTTGATTAACCGCATAATATTTTCCACTGTTGCTGCATACATAGACGTGACAAGTGATGATAATGACTCCGACCTGTTGGAACATGAAGACTTTGTGTGACTAATGACGATGTGACAGAAAATGTACAACAAGATGTTACATACTGATATCTCATTTAAATTTATACTGACAACAGGAGGGAATGTCAATGGAAAATTGTACTTAGTAGTCAGTATAATCTTTTAATGATATAAGTTTGTATATGGTAGAATACTGCATGTAACCATTTGTGTTTATTGAAAGGATGTCTCATCCTAGGAAGTCTGTAACATTCCAGGGTGTTCTGGCTTTCACCCCCACATCCTAGGAGCATGAGAAAGTTCGTACCTTGTTTTATTGTTTTACGGTAGGATTAATGTAGTTATATCTGTTTCCAGTCTAAGTGGTTTTGGTTTGATGAACTGCTGGACTTTCCAGACCAGCAGTTTTAGGGAAGTCTTTATGGGGTCACACTCTGACCCCCCCTCACACACACACACCACACACACACCAAACAAGCACCCACTGAAGTGTATAAATAAAGGACCAGGGCAAGTCCTCAGTGCGAGTCTCTGAGTCTCACTCTAGGCTGCCCTTGCTAGCAAGAAAATCTGTGTGTTTCTCCTCTCTGATTCTCTACTGAAGAAGTGTTTTAGAATATATCTCTTAACAACTGGTGTCAATTAATTGTGGTTTTTCCATCTGGGCTACAAATGACTGTACAGCAAAAGCATACGGCTCTTTGAATGGCTCTAAAGCACAAGCATACAGCCCTTCCTCAATGAAGCATGTTATGATAAGCTGGCAAAGGGGGGGTGAACTCACATTCCCCGTTGATTGGGGGGGGGGGGGGGGGGGGGGGTAGTGGAAAAGTATAAAAGTAGCGACGTGAGGAAGGGTGTCCAAATTCAAAGACTCACTCAAATGTGTGCTCCTTTTCCTCAGATTTGAAGGCTGGGTCAGGTGTATCCTTTGTGGCCTGACCTATCCCAGAATTCATAGCGCTGCCCAGCCAATTAGCCATTGTTGGAAATTAGTTTTAATATTACTCTTTCCAGGTTACAAAATAAACTTTTAAGATATTTTCAGGCGAGAATGTAGCGAGAATGAGAATGTAGTTTTCTGAGACGTTTGTCACCCACCAGATCGACAGCCAGTGGTTCAAGGCTCACTAGAGCCTCTGAGAACACATCGTTTTCATCGTTTTCCGGCAAATCATTTTCAGAGGCTTTTTGCTACTTAGGTTAAACATGATATATAAGTCACTTAGATAGCTTAAAAATGTTATTGTTTGGCTTTTTTCAGTGTTTTGTTTGTTCCTCAGTAAATCGGTTATAGTTTACACACAGCTGAATAAACACCAAACAGAAAACTGATTAAACAGAAGTGTGAGCTTATAGTTTAGGGAACAAAGATCAGATGGCTGAGTTTATTAAACTCCACTGAGACAATCTGCAAATTTTATTAAAAGTTTAATAAACAATCATATTGTCTTTATTTTTAGTTAGCACGTACCTTAAACACTTAAAGCTGTAAGCTGATGATAGTCATATAACGGCAGATGCATGATGGTGCAATAAGCTGTACGTTTTATACCCAATGGGTGCATGATCTGATTAGTTGACTAATCGCAAAAATAATCGGTGACTAGTTGACCATAATCATTTGTGTCAGCCCTAATCCAGAGCACCCCACCCAACCCCCACACCTTTCTCACTTCCATTGCCACCAGGTGCCCCCTTTACATTGCTGTCTGCCCCCTCATATGCCCCAGGTTATTGGCATTTTCTTATCTAAACATTGGTGACTTGGAAACTTAAAGATTAAGAGATCAACATCTTTTTTCTTTTTCCATCGAACATTTCTTTCAGCCATTTGTGCTTATCATGCGACTCGTTTTTATGCAATAACTACAAAATACACAAATACAAGATTACATATTTTATATATTAAAGATACACGATTACACATACATAAAATGAACAAAGTTTCTATTGCAAAATTACACAGAGTGTAAGAAAAAATGTATTATTGTGTTGTGCTTGTTTAAAAAGAAAATGAAAATTGCACATACTTTCAAAACAATTTAGTTCCGGTTGATGGTGTCTCTCAAGATATCTCAAAATATCTCAAAGTGCAATGTTTCAAGTGGAACAAACAGGTGAATGTAGTAGCAATGCAAGGGGACCAGCAACACTGATCACTGCTGATACAAAGTGATGCCGGCCAGTAAAGCAGCTGGTCAGGACAGGCCTTAAAATCGGTTATTGACCAAAGAGAGGTCCACCTCCCCCTGTAATTACTTGATTGATGGTCCATTGAAGAGCACCAGATACAGTTAGATTAAAGGGGCTTCTTCCAGGAGGTGAAAGTCAGGAAGGTGTAAACTTGAGGTCTCTCTCTGAGCTCTTGCTTGAGGAGGAGGAGAGTCTTAGCACCAGCAGTTAATTACTTTATTGATCATAAGTTTCCTCATTAATTCAGGAAGAGCTCCAAGTGGCATCTTAAACCCTGAGTCTTGGCTCTTCTCATTAACTACAGAGCTGCAGGGCTGTGAACCTCCACCTGTCTCTCTTTCTCTTTCCATGGCCTCGCTCTGATCGTGATTTTATTTTTTCAGATTAAATGAATACAAATCAACGTAATTACAGACTTCCAATGTGATATGTGGCCTGCAGTCTGATTGTCACCAAAGCAACCTTTTTCAATTCAAAATAACCAATTTTTCATTTCACACTTTCATGCAACTTTTTTGCTTAAAGACAACCGCACACTATTATGAATTATTCGTAAATATTTAATTTGTGATACATATTTCTTAAAATGATCTACAGCCCAGAAAACTTTGGATTTCTATTTATCCGTGTACACAGAACCAAAAAGTTCAAATATATGCACATATTTGGGAAAATTCCTTAAAGCAATGCTAAAGCTAAATAGTACATAAATAGTACAAAAATGGAAATGAAGTAATTTGTCATATATTTAATCTTTAATCACATTTTCTGTTTAAAAGATGCAATACTAGGAATAATTTCACAAAATAGATGTTTCTCAACTTACAACACTAATTTCTTCAGTGAGACACTCTTCTCTGCAACTCTGTCAGTGCTGCCATTATCAAAAGCCACAAGTATGTCCTTTAGCCATTAACACACAGATGGGTTCAAGATGTTATGATCTGTAGTGAGAGTATGAAGCAGGTGGAAGAGAGCCTGCAAAGGTGGACGTATGCACTGGAGAGAATGAACGTGAGTAGAATGGAGACAGAATATATCTGTGTGTACATGAGGGACAGGTTGGTGGACATAGCGGACATACTGGACAAAGGATGTTGAACATGGAGCTATCAGACAGAAGAGTAGATTCATTGATGTAGTGAAAGAAGACATGCAGAGTGTTAGTGTGACAGAATAGGATGCTAGAGTCAGGTTGAGATGGATGAAATTTTTATACAGAAGACATATTTGTAGATGGAAACAAAACATATGGAGGCATAATTGTGTTTAAAAAGCAACTTTATTAAAATCCAAGTTGTATAACTTGAGTGAGGCCCTCAGGACTGACTGCACATCTTTAAGCTGTAACAAAAGAATAAAACGTAAGGATGCAATTGTGTTAAAATAATCATTTACATTGCAGCCTAAAAGAGTACTGATTTAACTGTATTGTCAAATACTGTATTGTGTTGAGATTGAACAAATATTTAAAAAATAAATTCAATTAAATTTTGTATGAAATGTGGTGTTCTTGCTATAACAGTTTGTTACCTGCAGCTGATGGGTAAATGTATTCAGTCTCAGCCTGGTCACCTGAGAGAGAAAACAAAGTGGAAATGTGACTTGCTGTGTTTTTACAACACGTTTAAATTTGATCCTTCAAATTCTGTTAACTGCTGTTTGTTGTACAGCTCCACTAAGGAGCAAAGTGTGTCAGTGTGCTGTTGCAGTGAAGTGAGTTAGAGTTGTACTTGGCTGGTAGTAGTCATAGATTTTGATCATGGCTGGTTTCAGGTTCTCCACTCGAAGCTCTTCTATGATTGTCAAGCTGTAGTTCATGGGTATGTCCTTTGGTAACTGAACAGAATTAAAGAACAGGAGACACACTCTGTAACAATACAAACATCATCATCTGGTATCCCCACTGTGATTATCTCTCACCTCCTGTAAATACACCAGAACATGATCTTCTGTTTGTTCAACACGATCCACCAATGGGGCACCTTTGAGCTGTGAGGAGACAACAGTCTCCTTATTATTATTTTATCATCACCTTTATCTCATCATAAACTGACACATGGTAGCAACATTTCTATTCAGCTAACAACTGCAATAACCCACCATCTTTAAAGACACTTCATTTGGGACAAATCCAGAGAGCATTTTGATATCCAGGATCACCATGTTGGTAGTATTCTCCTTTCCACTGTACCTGTGTTTGAACAGTTAAAAAGTGATTGCACTGATGTGTATCCATAGATGCTACATTTCCAACAGTTATCCCACAGTGGTAAATAAAATTCCCCTAGCACATATCTAATCTGTTAAATACTTACAGGGATTTTATTGTCAGAGTGAGCTTGCGTCTATATTCACTTGTTGGACCAACTTCTGATTTGACCTCCACGCTGAGAGTAGTGACATCAGTGGGACTCGGGATGTTGTAGTGAAGAGAAATCTGGGAAACAGTCAACCAAAAGAGGTTTGCAATTTATAATATTAGTAATAATAAGAAGAATAGAAATCTGTTTATGTTTTTATGTTTATGTTTCGCATTTATGTTCAAAATATAGTGTCACCACATTTTATGTGACTGATTACAGTTATTAAATGATTTTGGTGGTTGTGGCCAGAATAATATGTATACTAATTGTGGGCAGAAATGTCATGTTGATTTAGAGCTTCTTTCATCAAAATATTTAAAATTGAGATAAAGGCTTGGACCTGAGGAGGGATCTGGAAATAGAAGTGCTGGTTATTTACTTAAAATATGCCAGCTAAGATGGTGCAGGCATGTTAGCAGGATGCCTTTATGACACTACCCTCTGGAGATTTTCCAGGCAAATCCAACTGCGAGGATACACACAGTGTAGCTAGACCTTCCTGGAGATATTATACATGTCATCTGGCCTTAGTGAAATCCATGATGAAGAACAACAACAACAACAACAAGAAAAAACATACATAGGAGGAAAATGAATGTTTGAAATCATTTCCTTAGTGGGAAGCCAATGCATCCTGAATTTGGACAATTTGAGCAAATACATGGATGGATAAGCAAATGTCCTTTTCTGAGTGAAGCCACACTTTTGAGTTGTGCTCTTAAGTTTTTTTCATTATGCTTCTTTATTTGGAAAAAGGAACAACCAGGACGTTTTCACGATACTGTCACTAACCTGCACTGACACACATGTAGTGCCCTTCACCTCCAGGCTGTATTTTCCTGACACGACCTGCATCGTCTCCTCCTGGTAGAGCAGTTTGTTGCCCGGATTTACATCAAATGTCAGCTGACTGCTGTCAGACTGAACTGTCACTGTGCTTGAACCCTCAGGACTGAATACCAGAGTAGAGTAGAGAGCGAGAGCCTGAAGAGCCGCCACTGTGTCCTACAAACAAAATCACAGCTACTACACATACTTACATATATATTTATATTTTGTATTTACAGGACAGCAACAGCAAGTAAAACTTCAGTATTCAGCGTCTCTCAAATTAGTTTTTATTTATCCCAGTGTATATGAACTCAAAGGTGAGATTTAAGCTGTTTGGGTGGTGTAGCACCTGAGTGGAGGAGAAGCCTCCATAGTAGTTCTGCTGGCCAGTCAGCCACCTAATAATGCCAGAGGCATAACCCAGGTTGTCAGCAGTTGCGGAGGCACTGAGTTTGGCCAACAGCACATAAGAACTGATTTCCACTGACAGGGAGGCTGATGTTTCTGCTGCTGTCTGAGACCAGTACAGGAAACCTCCTACAAACATACAATAAAAGTTACACTTATGGTAATAACACCTGAATGATTTCCTGTTAGATGGTGACTCGCCTTCCCTCACTGCAACTGTGTCTAAGTGCTGCAAAAGGTGAGCGCGGGTCTCCGTGTCTCCTGCCAGGGTGAAGACATAGGCCAGCAGAGCTGTAGTGTAGGTGTTGCTGAGGTCATTGATGGACGCCCTGAGACAAGCCAAGCTATTATTCACCACAGGATCCTTTAAAAGATCAAAAGAAGAGCCCTATGAAGACAAACTATTGACCCTGCCCAGGACAGGACATATGCTGCTACTTTCTTTTATTCAATTGCACAATACTATGTCACTTTTTAGAATCACCTGCACTGATAGCTAAGCTATTTATTTTTCAGGATATAGTTATATTGTTACTTCGTTAGATTTATTTGATATTATATTTTGCATTATCCTACTGTATATTACTGTATACTACTATGCTTACTGTATATATTGTATATCTTATTCCTCTGTTCCTCTGTCTCTCTTGCAGCATTGAGCATGTGTATGACAAAAGAATTTCCCTCAGGATAAATAAAGTTCATCTTATCGTATCTTATCTTATCTTATCTTATATCACCAAAGTTGATCATTTCCTTTATGTAATTATTTGTGTAACTTTATTTTCATGACTGGAAATAGAAATAATGCTTTAACATATTTCTTTTTCCCCTACAGACAGAAAGTATCAACTTAAGTGATTTAGAAATCTATCATAAAAATGTATTTTAAAAATGAGGGGAAAATGGACGTCAAAAGAAGAAAATGAAATAAACATATACAAGTCAGTGTTGTATTGGGTTTTTTTTTTTTACATTGTACACATCACTCAAGTTTACTCACATGTTTGGATATATTCATTTCCAAGAAAGCAGCAGTGATGTATGCACTGAGAGTCACTTCATCAGACACACCACCCTGGTGAGTGAAACCAAGTTATTTCTGTGTGCTGACAGAATTTCTCTCCACACAGAATTAGTATCAGTGTCCAGCTAAAGTATAGACTTACCTTCATTCTGTTGTTGAAGAGTTTGCCTGACTTTTTAAAACAGCCATTTGCTTGTTGTTTATTTTCCAGCCATGTCTTAGACTCTTGAATGATTTTTGGATCAATGTAGACAAAAGACTGAGCTTTGGCAAAACTTCTCATCACAAAAGCAGTCAGCCTGACATAAAAAAGCACCCAAAAGAAAACTTCCTCATGTTTCGAAATTATATCAAAATGTGTCACAGTTCTACCATTATAAGGTGAGTTGATTTTCCACATGTCCAGAAATAAAATGATAATAGGATGGGAGATTTAAGGAGTAAATTTCACCAACAGGCTCAATTTTGTTTCTGAGGCAAATGGAATATTAAGGTAATTATTATTTTCACCAAGTGTTTCCTGGTCCTCTTCCAAATGTGCTGTATGCGCCTTCATCACTTTTGTAGTTCAGCTGTCTTTGGTAACCTGTAACAACAGGAAAATGACTCTTAAATAGATTTTCTATTCATAAACCTTTGATTTTAGCCTCACTATGAAACAAACACACTCACCACTGGTCAGGAAGTTTGCAGCTTTTTCCATGATGGCTGGGGTGAGCTGCTGTGTGCCTTTCAGGTACTGGAGGATGTAGATGTTGGGGGCTAGAAGAGCCATGTTCTGCTCTCCACATCCATATGGCATCCGGAGCAGTCCATCCAAGTTCTTCAGAGCCCGGCCGAGGATGTCACCTGATCAGAGGCACTCAGTCACTGAGACAGAACATACAACGTTCGAACACTTGAACTGCAAATAGATTAAAACTAGTAAAGAAGTTAAATATTTAGAAAAATACAGCAGGTTATAAAAAAACTGTACATACTAAATTATAATATTTTGCACTTTGTTATTGGAATGTAGTTTCTAAACTATTTTCTACACTGCAAAACTGTTGGAGTCTCATTTCAAAGCGTGTTTCAAAACCAGGCAAAAACAATGCCAGTCCAGTTGTATTTGTCTTTTATATTAATTCACTATTGATTGAAAAAATAAACTTGCTATATTTCTTTCTGGATTAATCTAAACTCGTTTGATTAAAATCAACAGGTTTACCCAGGACTGATACAAAAGTGCGGGCAGATCCTTCAATCACATTTTCAGGCAGCTGTATCTCGGTTTCCTCTGTCAGTGTGTCTCCTGTGTACAGACAAACAATCACCATACAGAGAGAAGTTTAATCAGAACGTCAGTACCAAAATAGTTTCAAATCAGCAGGTAGTCACAGCATCATGAACTGTAACAGGTCATATGAGAAATCAGACACCTATAATTAAACCTATAAGCACAAAAAATATTATTAAAACAATAACAACAACAACAATAAGAGTACTATGAGTGTGACCTAATATTTCTGCACAGATGTGTCCAGACTGACTCTTACCAAGCGTGTCAAGTTTGTAACATAGTGTATATATGAGATATAACTATAAATATCTCATATATAGTTGCGATATACTGTAACAACTAAATGTCCTGTGGGGAATTAGCAAAATTTGGTGTGACACTCACAAACACCCTTCAACAAAAACTCAAAACTGGAATGACTGGTGGCACACATCTTTAATGACCTTAAAAAACAAGACTTGGGTACACAAGAGATTGTGTCTAAATGTCGAGCCAGAATTATACCATTAGTTTGTTGATGACTACCAAAGGCATGTGGTCAAGGTGCAACTTGACAAGGGATATTTAGCTGTCGTGGTTCTGGGTCATTTTGACCCAGTGTTTTTGTTATTGTGTATTGTGGTTTATGTTTTAGGTACATTAGTAGTCTTGAGTTTAGTCTGTTTTAAGTTCCGTATATTCCCTGTTTGGTTTCTTGTCCATTTAGTCTCGCTTTGTGTCGTTGTCATCTGTGTCCCTGTCTGTGTGTCTGTGTTTATGTGAGTTTGTGTGTCTGTGTGTGTGTTTTGTTTGCCCTCCTTGTGTTTCATTCCATCTTGTTTATCCATGTTCCCCTTTCTGTCATCCCCTTTGTCTCTTGTGCTCTTTCGCCCTCTCTTGTTTAGTTTTGCATCCCCTGTGGCGTCATGTTTATTTGTGTCAGCTGTGTTCCCCGTGTATTTGGTTGGTGTATAAACCACACCAACCTTTTGGACAAAGCAGCCAGTTGGATGTTTTTGTCATCTCAGTCCCCTCAGCCTGAGAAAAAACAAGTTACAGTTTCACCTTCATGAGAAAACAAGTTTTCAAATGCAGAATCTTTGTCATCTTGTGTTAATAGCACCAACCTTTACTATGAAGGATTTTGTGACCACATCAATGCGGCCCCTCTCTGGTACTCTCACAACCTCATTATCACATGAAACATGGGATGGCACTGCCTCAGCAGACACAGTCACATTCACAGCCCCTAAAAAAGGACAACAAACATCATTCTTCACAACCCTGTAAAGTTTTGCACATTAAAATATTGTTAATTAGATAATCTCACTGATTTTGTAGATACTGAAAAGAGCAGGGGCATTGACTGAAAGGACATTTACACCGGCGTGGATAAAAACTTGATCCTTACCTAAAACTGTTGGAATCATGGTCCAGCTCACAGTCTTGCGCTCCTTAGCACACAAACAGGATGTGTACTGCTCACCGGAAAGAGGGGTGAGGGTATAATCTGAAGAAGGCGTAGCAAAGACTGTGACCTGCACAAAGAACAAAACAGTAGGTTGAGTTTCAAAGAGGAATTCAGTGTTTTCTTGTTACTCTGTGAGGACAGAATACTTGCAGCTATTGCCTCATTCACCAAGAGTCGCTTCACATGTTTTGATTTGGTATAATTTTGCACTGAATATCCTTCCTGATACTTGATGGGAAGTGTGTACACCACTATTGTCATGGTACTGACTCTTCAACCCAGTTTTTTTTAGTTATGTTCTGGAATTATTTATTTGTTTGAAAGACCTTGGACTGATGTTCAGAGTTTTTATTAGTTAGTTTTGAGTTCCGGATTAGACTTGTGCTTCTGAGTTATTTTTAGTTCTCTCCTCTTGTTCATTCGTGTTTGTTCCCCTTTTTGTCCAGTCTGTCACTATCTTGGCTCTGTGCCTGGTCATCAGTGTCAAAGTGTTTTTTGGTCTCTCTGGGTTCTGTCTCAATGGCTGTCTGTGTTCCTTAACTAATGTAGTTAATATGTCTATTTTTCTGCAGTCCCTCTGTTACTTCCTGTTTTATTTTGATAGTGTCTTGTCTCATGGGTATGATGTTGACTTTTGCTTCCTTTGTGTTATTAGTTTTGATTCAAGTCAGCTGTGTTTCCACGTGTCTCCACTTCCCTTAATCACCCTTCTATTCCCCACTGCATCGTCCTTCATTGTGGATGTATTCTATTAAATTAGTGAATTCCTATCTTGCCCAGTCAAATAAAGCTGAGATTTTGAGTTTTATTCTGTCTGATGAGTCCTGCATCAGGGGCCACTTCATAACCATCTGCAAAGTCTATCAGCATGCTAACATTTGTTGACATTTGTAATTTTTGATATAGAAACATTGATCACCATGATGCAGCTGGTCAGGTAGTTGAAAACAGTTGCCTTCAGTTCAAAGTGCTCCCCACGGATGATGGAGTAGGGCATGGTGAGCTCGAGGAAGAAGGGCTGGAAGACCTCAACTTCTTGACGAGGAGCCAAACCAAAACCCTGAGAGGACAAGCAGAAAGCCTCTGTCTCCCAGGTCGTGATGGTGTCAGGGACAGTGAGGGACACGTCCTTTGATCCAGACTCTCTGAATCAGCAGATTCAAAATATGCACATTGTCAGGTGGTGATTACACAGATTAGCCAACAAAAACATGCAAATGACAGTGTAGCTAGATCTCCAAAAACTAAGACATACCCAACTTCCACCAGGTCCCAAATCCAAGTCTCGGGGAAGAAAGCACGGACAGTTTTCATTGGTCCTTCTGATGGACCTAAAGATCCTCCAGAGGAACCTACTGCTAATTTAGAATCATAAAAAAAAAAATGAAATACTTAATCAGAATCAATAAGAAGGTGTAACACACTGCTTTGATTTTGGGAACTTTTTTATGATTTGGAATTTGCAAAGCAAATCAAAACAAAAATATCACCTGAGGTAATGAAGCGGTATTCTCTTCCCATGAAACTCAGACATGAAGGAATTTCGAGCAGCAGGTTTGTTGCCACCTTTAATCCTACTCTCTAGACACACAAACATCACAGAGTTAAATGCAGCTAAAGCCATGAAAAGCATTATATTTATCATCAGCTGATATGCTCTGGAGTTTTACTGTTAGCTGGATGCAAAATCTGCAGATGGAATGCTGTTGTAACTATACCAAGTTCACCAATGCTGCAGAGAAGGACTATTGTTTGTCATATATTGCATAGTGCAGTAGAATATTATTTATTTATGCAACTATTAAGACTCACCTTATGTGGAACATTTGAAACAGTCAAGGTGCAAGGCCAACATCAAGAAGCTGGATCCATGGATCCAGTGAAACACACAACACATGCTCATGGAAAATTTTTATATATTACCTGAAAATCAATGTAGGCTTCATTATCTTCTATAGGTGAACTATATCTTCTTGTTCTCACTTTCATGCATTTTCTTGGTTCTCGTAGCCAATATGGGAAATAAGATGCTTTCATGACAGGCAGCAAGTTAAATATCTAAGAAAAAAATGGTTCAAAGAAGTTCAAACAATTGAGAAAATCAGATTAAAGATCTGTACTTATATGAACCACATATGTAGTATTTACAAATGATCAGATCACTATTCAATGTAAGGTTTATACCACAGCTGTCCTAAATGAACAGGATTGGTAATTACCAAAATCAATTTTTATGGTTCTGTAATTCTCAGGACTGTGTGGAGAGGAGAGAGAGTGGACCCAAATGCAGACTACGGAGACAGAATTGAATTTTTAACAAACGTGAGCCTTTTATTCTTGACTGTACAAATAACAAACAAAAAGCAAATGGAGATAGAGATGAAACTAACAAGACCTAAACTGGAGGAAAAAAACTAACCACTAAGTACCTGGATGTGAAGAAAAATAACATGGAACGTGAAGCCCTAAGCCATTAAAACCAAGACCAGAAACATGAGTGGCGAACAGAGAAACCGACAAGTGACAAAGGGAAACTCAAATTATAACACACAGCAGGATGATCAGGGAAGTCGAAGCAGCTGGGGAACATATCAGACACACATCAGGAACTAATCAGACATAACAGGACAGGGGAAGCAAGAGACTGTCGAAATAAAACAGGAAGCACAACAAACATGGAGATGAACACTAAGACACGCAAGATTAAAGCTGTGACCAGGGGAGAAATAGACATGGGGACAAAACTGACTGGGGGGGGGAGAGAACACAGATCACGAAGAAAAGAGTAACTAAGTGAGAGACGTGGAACACAGGGAAAACACAGAATAAGGAAATTAAAGACAAGAAACTACAAATATAACATAAGGGTCCTTCTACTAGTGTCCTTCTATCGAGCCACAATCGAGAGTGTGCTGGTCCACGCCATCTTTGTCTGGTTGCACAATAGCCGATAAGAAGAGACTCCAGAGGGTCACCAGAACTGCAGAGAAGGTGATCAGCTGACCACTCACCCCCTGGACTCCATTGCCAGCTCTAGATGTCTCTCCAGAGCCAGGGCTATCTTAAAAGACCACCTCCATACTAACCACCACCTCTTCAACATCCTGGTTCAGATCCATCAGATGCAAAACCAGCAGACTAAAGAACAGCTTCTACCCGTGGGCTGTCAGAACCATTAATGCAAATTAAGAGTGTGAACAGACTTCATTCTGTCGCTGCTTTTGACTCTGTTGTTGCCATTCCCTATGTAATATTTTGGTGTTTCCTTTTTCTGTGCAATATTTTGGCCCCTGTGCAATATTCCAGCAAATGTGCAGTTACCACCCCATCCTTAATGACCACAGCCCTTCCACTGTTATTTATTTATTATATTATATTATTGCCCTTGTACATACCCCCACAAGGTTTCTGTAACTCATACACCGTGCATATAGTGTACTAATATTGCTGAACTTATATTGTTTTTCTTCTTTGAATATTGTTTTCTGTACTTTTGCACCTTTGTGGTCTTGCTACCTAATTTTGCCGTGCAAGCAGAAGTTCTTCTAAGTTCTAAGCAGAAAACAACTAAGAGAACCAGAACCATGAATGACACTAAATATAAGAATATTAATTAAACCCAAAAACACATAAACACTGGGTCACAGATCCAGGACCATGACAGTAACGGTTAATATACCAGTATGAACAAGCTCTTTAATCAAAAATATTTTTAATGCTAAATTATAAATATTATTGTTATCTCTGAAAAACATTTAAAATTACAGTTATATACTTGAATTTCTGAACAGAAAAAAACATTTTAAGTTGAGTTTGCCAGCTGAAATCTGGGTTTAAAAATGGGAATTCAGTTTGTTATTTGACAGCGTTCCAAAATATTTATCTTTTTCCCCTTTTTATGACAGGTAGCCAAATAAATGTTTTAATCACTGTTTCAGGATACTTTATAACAGAATAAGTGTTGAACTGTATTAATAGTTATTTTGTACAGTTTTATGCAGTATTATACAAAAAAGAAAACAAATAGAGAAAAATATGTAGAGAACAAAACCTCTAAATGACCAAAAAAGCCTATCTAGAAGCAAGATTTACAACTAGGCTGTGCAAGTTGCAAACACCTCCACGTGGTTATTTATCAAAAGTAAGATTTTAAAGATTTTTTTGTTCACCTGAAAGTTTAACTTATACCAACCATGCTTAAAGTTATACACAGGTCTTGGTTCAACACACCAGTAAACTGAATAGATGCTATGGTTACACAGCAAGGAAGAGAGATACTGCCATGAGACAGGTTAAACAGTTGTGAACCTCATAGTTGATCTCATTCAGTTTTGATTGGCTCTTCAGATGCAGGAGAATCTCTGTCTTGGCAAGTATAGATCTTCCCCACAAATTAAGATCCATGTTGCCTTCATATAATGTCTGCTACTTATGACACTAGAAGAGACTGAGGCTACTCCACACTAATGTGTTTTCGTTTGAAAACACATTGTTTTCTCTCTGTTTTGGCCCCCCGTCCACACTGAAACGCTGCGCTTTCCTCAAGGAAAAACGCAGCGTTTTGAAAACGCTCTCGAAAACGCATACATTTAAAAACGCAGCTGTCCCGTCGCAGTGTGGACACACAAAAACGCAGACTTTCTAAAACGATGAAGTATTATAGTCATGTGATGCAGTCATGTGACTAAATAAACAAAGATAGCGGAGTGCATTATACAGCGGTTGTTTGGATTTCTCTCAATTTTGACAGCCCTAAAAAGATGAATATCACTTTGTACATGTTCCAGATAGCTTTTCTTCAAATTCTTTAACTCTCACTCGCTTTTGCGCATGCGCAGGACTGGAACGTAAGCCTGAGAGTGAAGGATGTATAAGGTGGTTGAGACCACACTTACCTTATCTGCATCCAGAATATTATCAGGCTCTTTGATGAGGACACTCTTGTCAATGGCACTTAAACCACACAAAGAGTGTGGAAGCGCCGTCACCTCCATGTTGGTTTTTTCTCCTGGGACAGTTGAAGAAGGTGTGAACTCCAATGACACCTAACACAGATAAAGCGTGCATTACACCATCTAAACTTTAATGGTTCTAAAAGAACAAAAGTTCAAGCCTATAAACCAAGGAAACCAGTCACTAGCTTTTATGTAGTTTTTGGAGTTCAGGTTTGATAATCACTGTGTCATAGTCTGGGGGAGCTCAAGTGTTTTTTCCTCTGTTTTTCTTGTGTTGCCCAGTATCTACCCTGGGGTGGCGTCCTCGTCATCTCACCTGATCTGCTCCCCTCATCCTCACTGCAATCAGTGAGATAGCATTTAAGACCAGGGTCCCCCATCTCTTCTCCACCTGTTTTTGAGCTAACCTCACGTTGGTAACAGGCCTTATCATTCTCCTTGTTAAAGGAGCATTTTCTGTTGCACATCCACCACACAGGATTAATCTTTCTACCGCTTCCACCTGTCCTCCTGCCACCTTCTCTCTTGGCTCTCTAGAAAAGAAAGGTCAGAACCCTTTCACTAGCTCACCATTCTAGACGCACACCCAGCGATTCAAACCTGCCAAGTAAGACTCCATTTCAGTATTACTCACCTCTCCAGACAAGCTTCCCTTGCCTCTTCTCTAACCATGCTCTCCCTCTGTTCAGTTTTGCTACATTCGTTTCCCTGCCAAGTATCCCTCCTTCGTGACACTATTTACTCATGTGTTTAAGCAAATAAAACCTGTGAAAACCTTATCACTGTTTCCCATGCTTGAATCGGCGCTTGGGTCCTCATCCATGTACTAACCTCCATGCCCTTGTGACAGTACAATTGGCCTAATGAAAAATGGACCCAGAAGATCCAAAACAGGCTGCGATCTCGAAGTAGGGTTCAATACTAGGTAATTATCAACAGTCAGTCCAATTCCTAGAAATACAATGCAAATCTATTGGTGACACTCAAGTGAAAAGCATCGCCTCACTATTAGAACTCCAGCCCAGTTTCACTCCCAGCCAAACCACTTCTACGCACACTTCCACTCCTTTCCCCGCTTCCATAGGACCTGCCCCATCTTTACCGGCCATTAGCACTTCTCAGCCTGAACCATTCACCAGGGTACAGGGTTGCTGTAAGGGTTTCCTGTTGCAATGCTCTTGTGTTTTCTTAATCACCACACTCCATCCCTGACAACACCTCTGAGCTCTCGTAAGTGGTAGGCAAGCTGAGGGGTAAAGCATTGGTATGGGTTGAGGCGTGTTTGTCATCACATTCCTTTTCATCCTGCTCTTATGATGAGTTTCAAGGGAAGATTAAAAGACCTTTGCCCACCCCATCTCTGAGGGCAGCGTAGCTTGGAGCTTGAAGTCAAGTTAGATGTAACATAGCTAAGTTTGTCATCAATTTCTGCATGGCAGCTGCCAAGGTGGGTTGGCCTGATTATGTGATCCTGGGAATATTTATGAGTTAGCTTCTCATGATGAGCCCGCATCGTTCAAGGATTTGGTTTATTTCCTCCTCCCTCTCTCTCAGGATTGCCTGAGAGAGCGAGAAAAGGCTACGTAGCTGCCTCTGTTCTACCCGATCCTCCCATTCTAGCCACAGTTTTAAACAATCAGATTTTTTCCCATATTACTCATCAAACCAGACCAGTCTCCCTAATTACTTCTGGCGACTGTCCTTGGCTACCCTTGTCTAAAGAAACATAATCCCCATATTGAATGGTTACACAAATTACTAGCTGGAGCCTTTTTTGCCTTGCTAACTGCCTCAATAATCACCTGCCGAACCTTCACCACCAGATCTGTCCTCAGTCCCCAAGGAGTATCATGACTGTTAGGTTTTGTAATGTTGATTGTCATTTATGCTTAGATATATTTAACCATATATGCTTAGAGGTGTATAATTAATTGTGTAGTTATAGGATGTGTGATCCTTAATAGTCTGCAAAGGCTTTGTGCGCATTCCAGAGTGTTCTGGCATCCACACCCACACTCTGCGAGCATGGGAAGAGGTCGTACCTTCTCTTATTGTTTTATGGTAGGATAAACGTGGCTATATCTGTTTTAGGCTAAGTGCCTTTTGTTTAGATGAACTACTGGACTTCCAGACCAGCAGGTTTAGGGAAGTCATTTATGGGGTCACACTCTGACCCCACACACACACACACACACACACACACCGCACAGGCAAGGTACTCTTTGTTTGTATATAGGCGTCGTATGTTAATGAACCTATGCATATTCATGTAACCTCAATAAAAGAGCAGTGTTACGGGGGAGCGGACGAGAGTCTGACGGGGGTCAAGTGGTGGAACGACACTTGGCTCCAGGCAGGTCTCCCTCATGCATGAGTAACATGAAGAACTTTGCCTACTTCGTGTCTTGCTTTGCTGTGTAATTATATTGTCTTCAACGTTCCAGCGAATAGGTTTAAGCTACAAACCTATCATTAATTGGTCCTTCGAGAGCCGGAGCCCTGGAGTCGACATTCACCGAGGGGAGAAGAGACACGCTGAAAGACTGACGTCAGCCAGGAAGTTCCTGTAGTAAAGTCCCGAGACGTGAGAAATTGTCATCGGGCAGGTGGATTGGCTGTCTGTCTTTTCTCCTCGATGAATGACGATCGGCGGGATTTGAGGCTACATTACACGCTAAGCAACGCCGAGTAAGTTGAGAGAGCGACTCTATAACCGCAGAACTGGGTTAGGGTCCCAGAACTGGGTTAGTGTCCCGAAAAAAGAGGTTTTGGTAAAATCGCCCAAGGGCCCAAGCGTCCGGTGAGTGTCCGGTTTTGAAATCGCCCGGGGTTTGTGTCCCGAGCGTCCCTTCATTGGGTTTTGTCGCGCGACTGGGTTAGTGTCCCACAACTGGGTTAGGGTCCCGAGCGGTCCGGTGTGAGTCCGGAATAGGCCTATTTTGTGTTGTTGTTGTTGTTGTTGTGTTTGAGTGTGTTTGTGTGAGTGGGTGCGGAGCAGAACACGTGGTCTGTGACACCGGCTGTTGTTGTTATCATGGGTTCCAAAGCAACCAAGAGTGCGACAGAGGGTGACAGACGTTTATGCTGGACTTTGCTCCTGGCAGCGCAAAGTATTTAAATAAAAGAGAGCGACGGCTCCTTAGCTGCGCGGGGTCACGCGAGCACAGTCGCGCGGGTTTCACGCGGACCTGAGCCGTGCGGTTAATCGCAGGCTTATAAATGGAAGAGATTCAAATGTTAGAAGTTTTCAGAAAACACACCAGCCTTGAAGAGCGTGTGGAGAAGGCCAGCCCACATCAGCAGCACTTAAGATATGCTCTGGTGAATGGCTTTCCCCCACCCCTTGCTGACACAAAATGTTTATTCTTTAGCTTGCCCTGATCGACAACAGCCTGTGCTCCAGACCATAGATTTAATTGAGGTGGATAATTGTTAAAAGAATCTGCATTAAGCTTAGGGTTGTTCAAATTAAGTACAATGACATATGAGATGAAGTGATATAGGCAAATATTTTAACTAATGACGTGCATAGAGGCACTTGACCTGTTTGGTAAAACTGTCATCTTAATATGAGCCATGGTTGAGATATAGAGCACACCTGTGAAAACAACTAATATGCTGAACCCTGTATGAAACAGCTAAAACTACTTGATGGAGAAGCTGAATATGAAAGTGCAAGTCTTTGCCACTGTGTGGGGCAAAGCACGCAACCACTGTGTGAGGTTGCGTTGCGGTCTCTTCTGAGCTGATGAGCAAGCTACACATTATCAGATCGAGAGCTGTCTGAGAACTCATCAAAGAGAGGGAAACGAAACTATGATAACTGTGATAACTGGAGTGTTTCCGTGAGCAGTTTTTCTGCATCTTGCATTATGTTTCTGTTTATTTGTTTTGTTGGGTTGAAAATAATTAAATAAACTTGTGATCATATTTATGGATCACCATGACACATGCCATTGGCCAAATTATTTATTTATGCAGATGAAAAAAGTGAGTGTGAATGTGTCTGACGTCACAGTGTTTTTGTGCGCTGTGTAAAAGTAATTGCCTCTGATTGTGAGAGCGGTGATTCTGCAGGTCACCAGCTATTGTAAAGGGGGAAAAAAAAGGAGTAAAAAAGAGACAAAATTTATATTGTAGATGAAAAATAATCTTAGGAAAAAGGTTTTGTGTTGATCAGCCAAGAACAACTACAATCTCATTTTCTGTGGACTGTTCACAAAAACAGAGAGAGAGATGTGTGTTGATTAAGCAGTGATAATAATAATGAAAATGTTTTAGTTTGTCACTTTCAGGTGACAAGCAGACCTGAATCAATTTTCCACATGCAGCGGTCGGAAGAAAGTTATAGTTTAACATCATTAGAAACATTCAGGCCAAGTTTCTGGCTAACTTATTTACAGCACCATGTGTCTCTCAAACTCACAAGCGAGCTCTCACTCCTCCCTGAAGACAAGGAATGCAGCTCCAAAGAGCAATAACATGGCAGATAAAGAGACAGCAGCAAAGTCCTGAGCAAAGAGTCCCAGCAAGCAGCAGCAGTGTGGACAAACAGCATCAGAGAAGAAGAGCAAATCCATCATCCTGCCTGATTGGATGAATAGCACTGTGTTTCCAACAAGCTGCAACTTCACTGTGCATGTGACAAGAACATTTGAGGAGAACTGAGGAGACTGTTGGAGTTTGACATTTGCCACCTTTGGAGTAAAATGGCAAGAAGAGACAGTGAAACACAGGACAAAGCTGAAGGAGAACTGCCGGCTGTTGGACTGTTGAAGTGGGAGAGGACAACAGAGTGAGAGGAGTGGTGAGAACACATAGGAATTTTGTTTTTAATATGGGAAATCAAAATTTGGGTTAGCAAACCTGGGGAAAAGAAAACTGACTGCTTAAGTTGGAAAATTGAGAAGGAGTCTAAAACACTGCAAAAAAAAGAAACATATACAAAATCACACACACAAGCAGAACATGCATTAACCCTACTAACACAAACACAAGAGAGCTCATGAAGATTAGACAACATCTTAAGCATGTGAGTCTGTTTACCATCTTGTCCAAGTCACTTAGTGTGATGAGAAGTGATGCAAAGACCAGTGGACTCATAGCACATCAGTTACAAAATGATCAAATAATAGCAGAGAAGTGTGTAGGAAAGGCAGCTTTAAGAACATGCCCTGCTGGAGATGCACCTCCACAGACATTGATTAAACCTGCCTAATAACACAAACACACATGCAATGAAGATCAGCGTGTTGTCTCTCATCAGTGTTAAAATAGTGTCAATATAACAGACACTTGTTATCAAATGCTGAATTTATCCAATGCTGACAACTGACTCTCTAGGTTGCAGGACAACAGTTTAACTTTTGTGGGGGAAAAAAAGATTCTGGTTTGACCAACCAGTGATCAGATAATAAATTTAGTTGTTAATATAGTGAATTGGGAGGTGCTTCCTGCTTGATTGATGCAGAACAAATAATTTACTGTATGAGGGAAATTCTATTTTTGTGATAACATTTTGAACATGCATTTCTGTTGTCCTGTCATCTTAGTGGGTTAATAGCTGATATGCAAATTAGTTGATCGTTCTTAGATTGAGGAAAGGTGACTGAATTCTAGCACGAGTGAATGGGATGTGTTGGAGTTTGTTGTGTGTTGAGTGGAGACTCTAAAACACTGAGTTTCCTGTTTTGATGTGCGAGTGAATCCTGTACCTAGATACACAACTCTGAATACGTCAGAACAAACTTCTTTTGTGAAGTGCATGACAACATGTCACATGTTTTATGATGAAGGGAAAAAGGAAAACTGAATAAAATGGGTGTGTGTGGCCTAAATGAGTGAAAAGCACAGACCTGGGGATTAAACTCCTAGCTAATAACATATTAGGCTTATGTTGTGTGTTGTGCAGCGGATGGTTGGTTTGGAGTGAATCTAGTTGATGATTTTTCTTTTGTTGTGAAGTTGAGCCTGCCAATTAGTATGATGGTATGATAAATCATGCTAATGGTATGATTTACCCTCCTGAGATGAGGAGCTTGTGTCATGACTCAACAAGGCCTTTTTATTTTGTTACTTTCACAGTGCACTGAAAGTTTTGTTCGATAATCTCTGTTTGAGCAGATCTGCATGATTAGAACAGAAAGCTCTATACGACACGTCGTCAAGAAAATTGTTACAAGTGAGTTTCTCCACATTAAAATGGGCTTGGGAGAAAGTCACTTATCTGGGACAATTAGAGAGTAAGTTCCTGTCCAAAAAGGATTCAGCGAGGTAATCCGATCTAAAGTTCTCCTTTTTCTTTTTGAAATGACGTCATTTTGCTGAGAGTGGAAACTAAATGTGACGATAGGTTCCACTATCAGCAAAGAAAGAAAGAATGAATGCATGCATGAATGAATGAGTGAAAGAGAAAAAAAAACTGATTGGTAAAAGCTAACGAGACTTGACCACTACTCAAGGTTAACCTCCACCTAGACAGGACAAAGGGGTGGATGAATCTATGTGTGTTTCTTTTTACAGGAGCAGAATGATGACAGCAACATTCGAGGTTGCGTGATGGTTTAACCTTTTAAATGCCATTTTCTGTGTCTGTGCATCTACCAGGGGTGTTATTCACTACCTTGTGTTGCTCACAGAGGAAACTGTGAGAAAGAGTGTATACATCTGCGCAGCGCTAACATTTGCATTTTCTTTTCTACAGCATTACAGTTCTTCATGTGAATTGATCATGTGATTTATACCAGGACAGCTGGTTGATGTTTTTTCCTACTATAGGATTTCTGGGTTTATGTGTGAAGAAAACTGTGTTTACAGGTTATGAGTGGTGATGCTGTTACACTGTGTTTTTGGGAAAATGTGAAGGTTACTTTGATGATGTGAATAACATTCTTTCCACAGCTATGGATGGCTAACTTTATGGTCTTTTTACAGCACCTCTGGAACCTGTCGACCTGCGCCTGACCACCGGGATTGTCCATGTGTGTTACTAATGTTTGTTTTTCTAAGAATGCATATAGAGGATTCTGCAGAAGCGGACAAGTGACATGAGAAAAACAAATAAGAGATGCATTATTTATGGAATAGTTGAATATGGAGCTCATTAGCTGGCCACTTTTGGGCTCCTAGTGATACATGAGTGGAGTGACTTTGCTTAAGGGAAGTCACCGATTACATTAATGTTAACTGAGCACATGGGATGATCCATGTCTGAGGCAAATCATGGAAATAATTGTAGTTTACTGATTTGAGAAAACCTGCACATGACACTTGTCTTGCTGATGTTGAATGCTTTATTACTCTTATGATATAATTGTTTATAAGTGTGAAGTTTGATTTCACTTCCAGATCTTGTTTTCCAGGCCATGATGGTGTGTATGCAGGCTCCTGGCAGAGCCAGGTGTTAAGCAAACTTAATATGCAAAACACACTAACATCTTTTATTGCAGGGTTACGGAGCTACTCCGGAGGAGACACCCTGATGTTGCCTGGGACATGATCTAGCCAACCTTTTTCTTTAAGACAGGAATCTAGGTTTGATGAGTTGACTCATGGGAGTATCCATGCGTCAAGAGGAGGGGTCCAGGATTAACATGAAACAATGTTTTCTATTATTGTTGCAGTGATTTGTGTGATTAACAGTTCATTTACAGGTATTAAACCTATGCAAGTGGTGCATTCAGGTTCAGATGAGGCTTTGATGGCCTATAAGTGAAGTTCACTGAACTAAAAAATGTGGTTTGATGATTGTTGCCATGCTCTCCAAATAGAGGTTTTTCCTCCTAGCAAGGAAATATGGGTGCAGCAGTCATAGTATTGCTGGAAGGAATCTCCAGAGGCCCAGTGAGAAACAAGAACCATTCCGGGCATGGCTGACAGTCCAGGCAGTGGTTGAGGTCAAAGGTCGAGCTGTTTGGGGCCCATCATGAGATCAGACTTTGGAGCCACAGCAAGGAACTGAAGCTGCGTTGGAATGAGAACTGTGCCAAGGGGGCTTTCCGGAGGCCAACAGAGGAGATTGTGGACAACAGACGGGCACCTGAAGGATGAGGGGAGCGTGCCAAGCTCCATCGACAGCGCAGAGGGAGTCCAAGGATAACATCATGATTCTGTGAAAAGCACAGGAACCAGAAGCTATGGTGGTGATGGCAGCAGTTTCCTATGAACATCACCTAATGCTGTGTCACTGTATTGTGCATATGATGACACTCTGAAGACTGCTGGGATAACAGCAGTAAGATAACTGGACCCAGCACCCTTTCCACAGAGGGGTTTTTCTGCAGAGGATGGACAGTAGAAGAGTCATAAGTATCCCCCTCGCAGGACGAAGGCCTGAAGTGAGGTGATGGGGGTTGGTAGAGGCCATAAAACTAGAGTGCTGAAGAGGTCTGCAGCTTTGGAGATAACTGAGACCCATGTTGACAAACAACAAAACCAACTGGTATGTTTGAATTTCTATTCTACATACATTTGGACTCTGGTCCTATGGACAGTGATGGAAACAACTGGAAGAGACATTCATGACGCCCTGCCGAACTAAAACCACTCTGCACAGATGATGGGTGATCACCGCAGAGCTGGGATGTTTTTGAAAATCTTACTTTCTTATTTTAACTATTAACTTAACAATTCATTTGTTTGCTCGTAGGATGCAGTTTGCCATTGGATGAGATCAATGAGGAATGGGATAACTGCTAATACATTTGTTAAACTGTGTACTTTTACAGTAATTTATGGTGATTGACATATGCTGTGTATAAAAATGTTTGCATTTACACTGTCAGACATGAGGTGATCATAACTGGGAACTTTTCTAGCATAAAGGTCAAAAAGGGGGGAATGTTAGGTTTTGTAATGTTGATTGTCATTTATGCTTAGATATATTTAACCATATATGCTTAGAGGTGTATAATTAATTGTGTAGTTATAGGATGTGTGATCCTTAATAGTCTGCAAAGGCTTTGTGCGCATTCCAGAGTGTTCTGGCATCCACACCCACACTCTGCGAGCATGGGAAGAGGTCGTACCTTCTCTTATTGTTTTATGGTAGGATAAACGTGGCTATATCTGTTTTAGGCTAAGTGCCTTTTGTTTAGATGAACTACTGGACTTCCAGACCAGCAGGTTTAGGGAAGTCATTTATGGGGTCACACTCTGACCCCACACACACACACACACACACACACACACACACACACCGCACAGGCAAGGTACTCTTTGTTTGTATATAGGCGTCGTATGTTAATGAACCTATGCATATTCATGTAACCTCAATAAAAGAGCAGTGTTACGGGGGAGCGGACGAGAGTCTGACGGGGGTCAAGTGGTGGAACGACACTTGGCTCCAGGCCCTCATGCATGAGTAACATGAAGAACTTTGCCTACTTCGTGTCTTGCTTTGCTGTGTAATTATATTGTCTTCAATGTTCCAGCGAATAGGTTTAAGCTACAAACCTATCAATGACCTCCAGGAAGTATTCCGTAAACATAAGGCACTTCGACTCCACAGGCCCTATGATTGCACCATCAACCACCCAACCTGACAACTTATCCAAGCCAGAGAGAGAAGCCATGGATAAGTATATTTGAGAGTCCCATCATCTGCCCATCCTCTTCCCTGGTAGGTGCAGGCTTTTTCTTCATCACTAAGAAGGACAAGACCCTTCGTCCTTGTATTGACTACAGAAGTTTAAATGAGATTGCGATCAAAAGCAAATATCTTCTCCCACTCATCAATTCAGCTTTTGAACCTGTTCATGGTGCCACCACTTTTTCTAAGTTAAATCTACACAATGACTATCATCTGGTCCCCCTTTGGTCACTCAAAGTATCTGGTCATGACGTTTGGTCTCACTAAAATTCCCACATTTTAGCAAACATTAGTTAATGAGGTCCTGAGAAACTTCTTGAACGTTTTTGTGTTTGTGTATTTAGACGACATCCTAACCTTTTCCAAGACTCTGGAGGAACATCTGGTCCAGATCAAATCTGTGCTGAAGCGCCTTCTCGAAACCGGTTATACATCAAAGCGGAGAAAGGGGAGTTTCATTCATATTCAGTCACTTTTCTTGGTTACATCCTGGCAGGAGGGCAGGTGAAGACCGACCCAGCAAAAGTCCAAGCTGTTAGGGAATGTCTCACTCCCACATCTCAAAAAAAAACGTTCTCAGATTCGTCAATTTTTACTGCCGCTTCATCTGGAATTACAATCAGGTAGCAGAACCACTCACTCACCTCACCAAGATACCCTTCACCTGTACACAACAGGCCAAAACTGCATTCACCTGCATTCGCTAATACAGATGAATGCAGGTGTTCACCTGTGTTCATAGTAGAGGTTTATGCCTCCAATACAGGAGCGGTTTAATTTCCTGGGACGTGGAGGAAACTATCCACTGTGCTCTGCTTGATGAACCTCTTTTTGCAGCCGGAGGTGGAGCTCGCCATTCCATGAGTCCAATATCTACATTGCCATGACATCTCGACTTGGACTCAGGAAGTGCTGCTCAAGGTTCTCAATTGACCACGCCACAATGCAGATCGATTGAGAACTCCGGCTCCCAGGTATACTCCAGGGCAAAAGCTATGGCAAATACCTCCCGCAAGCAGGCCCCACGCAGCATTGGTCTCTATGAAATCAAGGCCATCATCAGCTGAACAGCAATCAAGTTAAGGCTCCCTGCATCCATGCGCATAAATCCCATATTCCACGTGTCCCAAGTCAGGCTGGGGAACTCCAGCCCTCTGTTCACGGTTTTGCCATATTTGACGCCCTGCCAAGTATCCCTCCTTCGGTATTTATTCTTGTGTTTAGAACTTGTGAAAACCACTATATTATCACTGTTTCCTGTGCTTGAATCTGCTCTTGGGTCCTCGTCCATGTACTGACCTCAAGGCGCTTGTGACACACTGCCCACTCGATGTTTGCTAAAGCTGTGGCTTCCTTGTTGGGAGGGAGTCTGTTCCACTTCGATTGAAGTTTTTTGGGGGTTTTTTTGTATGTCATGGTTTCATATAATTAAACTTAACTTACACTAATCAATATATCTAGTATAGCTGCACACAGTTTACACCAACACATACCTTGTGACTGAAGCATTTCTCAGTAGAGAAGTCAGCGCTGTGGGCAATCACGTTCGTACTGGAAAGTACAACATATGCTACAATCTGGACGACTGGTGCCATGTCAGTAGAAATTCTCAATTTAAAGGACACCTCACCCTCATTCACTGAAACAAACAAGCATACCAAAAATAGCTATAATATCAATTTCATTTTAATAATCACCAAACTTTTTTTAAAAGTGTAACTGGATTTAATACCTGATATTACAAAAGAATTTCATGAACTCATGATTTGAGCCAGTCTTTACATACCTGACTGATCTTTAAATTTAATCTGTTTAAATCCTTGCATGACAATGGCTCCTCTGGACAACACCTGAAGAATATAGAAGAAAATGACACAAAATGTGTAATCCATCTGTGACGTTGTGCATTTTGCGTCTCTCCCAGCTTTAAGTCCTGCCGGGAGTGTTTCAGAAACAGACAGTGCAGTCTGCTTGTGGTCTTTTATTTTGAAAATTGACTGGACTTTGGACAAATGACCGAACATCCTCCAGCTTCTGTCTCCAGTGGGGCAAAAGGCTCGGATGCCCCCTCTCCCCTTCATTGTTTGCAATTTTTATTAAACTAGCAGCAGCTATCTGGCTATAGCAATTAAGGGAATAAAATGCAAGAATGTAGAACATAAAATTAGTCTTTATGCAGATGATGTGTTGCTTTTTCTTCAGCATTTACAAACCACTTTCTCTGATGTGAATATATTAATAAACTCTTTCTGTTTCATTCGATAAACTGGTAGATTTTCAAATGTTTTTTGTTTTTTGTCTTTTTTTTTTTTTTACTTTTTTTTTACTATGGATGAACTTGTGACAAGCAATAACTTACCAGATATACCACATCCATGTTAACTGCAGTTTCCCTCACTATAGTGTACTGAATAGATATATCCTCTTCTGCATCGCAGGAAAGGGGTTTATCCTTCATCTTCAGCTTCAGCGAGCTGAATGTTTTTTCATCGTGAGAAGGAGGTTGGGATGTATACACAGTGTGATATCCTAAATCATAAAAAGGAGTTCTATATCTTTGGAAGTATAGGGTTGGTGTCAGGGCTGCCTGAATTGTAGGAAAGAAACATACATAATTTGATGAAGAAGAAAACACTGTGAAAGGTCACTGGAAGATGGAAGCTAATGTAAAATAATCTTAACAGTTTCACTATAGTCACTAATTAATTAATTGTAATATCTACTTACACTGAGTTTAATATCCTCATGAAAGTTATCTGTGCTGAATGAAAACTCAGCGACACCGTTGCTGTCAGTTGTTAGATTTTCTAGTAAGCGTTCCGACCAACGTTCTCCCACAAACAGGTACACAGGTACTTTGGAAATGGGCGTATCATTGTAGTATACTGCTTTAACCTGTTCAAACCACAATGTTTCATTACTAAAACCCACATTATTTACACTACATTCTAAATTACATAGCACAAATTTGAACTTACTTTTCCCTCCACATTTGATCCTGGTTCCCAAATCTTGGGAACATCAACAAAAGACGCTTTTCCAAGGACAAAAGAAATTCTTATTTTCATTTCTTGTTTGCGTGAAATGCCTGAATACGAAACCTCAATGTTAAAACAATGCACATGCCATATTTCCGCAAATGCACAATAACCTATAATTTAAAAAAATGTAACAATTAAAATAAAATGAAAAATAACAACTGCAAGACTTTCCTGTTCCCTCCTCTTCCATTTTGGCAATGACATTCAGCTGATCTTTAAGGAATTTTTTGTTAATTTTGGTGAATATTGACATCTTGAACGTAACAGCTGCACAGCCTGTTCCATCAGCCTAGAAATTCCAAAACAATAAAATATAAATAATTTTAAAAAGGCTTACATCATACTTTTATTTCCTAAGACCTGAAGTCTTTCATGGCATGCATTTTTAATTTGTCTTTGCTATTTGGGCTGATTGGGACCTGATGAATGTAAAAACAAAGAATTATCTTTATACTGATTTTGCTCTACAAGGGCCTGATATCCACATATAAGGATATTCGTTTTAATTTCAATAGAACAATATCAGTATAATGTCGTTGTAAGTGGAAATCAGGTGAAAATTTAGTATTGTGGTCTAGACAACCCAAAATGTGATGTCCACATATGTGGACGCCAGGTTCTAGGAGGTTAAGCAGGTTGCAACAATTTGGACTTTGTTGCAGTTGCTTAAGCCGGTTGTAGCTCTACCAGTGTTACTAATGGAATAAATGACTTAAACTCATTATTTAATCATTTAGCTTGTTAAGAGCTGACACACTGACACAAGCATCAGCCACAGAACATATTCATAACAGCAGAAAAAAAATGGAGTCAGTGAATATTACTGAATCTGTAACTGGGTATTTTATAATACAGAATTAAAAATAAATGCCTTAAGGACACTAAAAATGATTTACTTGAAATTCAAGTTAAACTTGAAATTTCATTTGTTATATTCTCGAAATTTGGAGATAGATAAGATGATGATAAAGTACTGCATTAATTCCTGACATACAGAAACCTTCTGCATGGGCATGTGGTCTGCTTTTATCTGCACATTGTTTCAGGAGAAATTTGAGACTGGAATAACTGTACCCGTTTGGTCTCTGTGTGGCAGGGCGCCTCTATTGTGTGTTTCTTAGCAGAGGCAATAGAGCGTTCAAGAAGTCGGCACATCGTAACTGTAATACTTCCTGGAACAGGCTGTCCAAATGTGTACCTATTAAAATAAAAATAAAAATAAAAATAAAAACAAAAACAAAACAAAACAAAACTCCAATTTGTGAGGATCTAAATTGCCATTTGTCAAGAAAGGACTCCTACTTACTTTGCACATAATTTAATATCAACTTCTTCCTGGCCAATACTCACTTCTTCAGATACATTTACTGTTATGTCAAATTTGGGTAAAACTGGGGACAAAATATCAAAGTTAGCATCTGCATTGTATTAAGAATCTTTAAAAAGAGAATGTCAAAATGTCTTTTTAAAGATCTGACTTACCATACTTTTCCACCTTGAATTTGTGAACAAATTTATCTTCACCCACAGACACTATTATTTTGTACGTTCCTTCATGGGCCTCAGAGTTCAAGGAGTATGAAAGCTGCAATATTTTATTATTGGATGTTTCATTTAACCATTGTCCAATCCTGTTTCTATTGGGATTCTGTTAAATACAAGAGAAGTACGTGTACAACTTAACCTTTTCAATTTTTTGCACTTGTTTGCATATTAAAGAGTATGTTGGTGAACCCTAAATGTTGCCTGGTGCATATATTGATGTATGTATTTCTGCTTATTGAGTAAAAAACAAACAAATGAAAGTCTAATAACCTGGTATAAGAGAGAACTGGACTACTGCATCTCATCTGGTCTCCAGTATAGGCAATATAAAATTGTGATCAAAATGTTACATAAACTTATCATAGGGAAAAATGTCATAGTGACTTTTGTTTTGTTTTTTTTTAATTATTATTATTATTTCTGTAGACTGTTATTTTTCCAGGTTGAAATGACTATACAGAAAAAATAAATGTGTGTGATTGTCTGTCCTACTGCACTACTTGTACAGCAGAGAATTGTAGTCCATCAATGTGCAAATGAGTGTGCGTGTAAATGTATATCGTCCCCTAGGATCTGGGATGGTCGCCATCCAGTGAAAACTGGAACACTCTGGGATCTGTAATTGCTGAACTGGTCCTTGGATTTGCCCCATATAAAAACCTGACCTATAAACAATGGTCAAATATATGTCACAACCAATTTAAGAATAACTCTCACAAAAAATGCAATGCACCCATTTGTCATGGGCCCCACCGGTACCATTTGGACTTTAAAGACTAATTCTTTACTTCTGCACAATTTTATTTTATTCTATTTTTCTGCTACTTTGGGGGGAATTTTTTTTATAAGTCTTTGTTACAATATGTTGTAATTCTGTATTGGTTACAAAAATCTCTTGAAAAAAATATCTTAAAATGGCTTAAATTACTAAAGTTTTAAGTAATTAGTGAGGCGATCGTGGCTCAAGAGTTGGGAGTTCGCCTTGTAATCGGAAGGTTGCCGGTTCGAGCCCCGGCTTGGACAGTCTCGGTCGTTGTGTCCTTGGATTAGATTAGAAAGAGGTTGTTAAAGTTGAATGATAGCAGAGATGAGTGGGAGAAGAGAGGCAGGATTTCAAGTCATTTATTTGACCATTCTTCTTAGCAGAATTGGTAGAATTAAGGTTGAAGTAAGACATTTTTAATAGAATTAAGAACAAGGCTTTCAGAAAGTAATGTAAGCCTGCCTTATCCATTCAGTTTTAGTTTGTGTTTGGGATCATTGTCTTGTTGGAGCAGTCAATTGTGTCCAAGTTTCAGCTGTCTAGCTATTCACTTCAGGTGAAGTTGAAGAATGTGGAGATACAATAAACCTCCTTCATTATTTCATCTGGTTTGTGCAATGTACCAGTACCAGGAGAAGCAAAACAGGTGATGCTATCACTGCTACTTGACAGCTCGTACAGTGTTCTTCGGTTTGAAAGCTTAACTCCTCCAAACATACTTCTTGTCATTGTGACCAAACAGCTCAATCTGTGTGTCATCTGTGCATCAAACTTTTCTCCAGAAGGCAAATGGCTCACCCATGTGGACAGCTACAAATTTCAATTGAGCTTAAATGTGTCAGTATTGGAGAGATGTTTCTTTTGTTGTCTGCACCATCTTAAACCATGGTGATGTTAACTTGCCTCACTGTGGACAGTGAAAGGGCTCATGTTTCAGCAGTTTCCACTTCCCAGTTCATGTTGGGTTTGGGCCTTGGTGGTTCCTGAAAATCCTAATTTTTATTTTTTTTTCACTTAAGTGTGACAGTTTGGGTCTTCTTCTGGAACTTGGCAAAGTGGTTATCCTCTTAAGCCTATACACCCCCAGATAAGGGGGCAAAAGACAGGAGATCGGTTTGGCATTGGGGCTTAAGAGGTTATGTCATATGGTGTTGTGAAACAGGCACGATGGAGGACCCAAAACACAAACTCTCAGACAAAAACTAAACTCAAAAATTGATGAGTATATTGCTGGACTTAAGCAATACAAAACCAAAACAGGAATGAACTAGAACCAGACAAACAGGCAGAGCACACAGCCAGGGAATGAGCAAGATTGTGACAAGAAACAGAGGGGAGATGCAGACATAAATACACAGAAACGAAGGGCAAATGAAGGTGGGAACACAGCTAAACGTAATCTAACAAAAAAGACGGGAGGCAAAAGTGAACATGCTGAGACAGGAGACTATCAAAGTAAAACTGGAAGTACAAGAAACACACACTAAGATGCAGACTGAGTAAATGAAGCTTATGCTCAAGTTCATCAAGGAAGATGGATGGCTTCACATCTATCTGCTTCCAGGTGCTGGGAATCTTAAGTTTTATTCTTCCACTTTCCCACGTTTTTAAGCTGTTTGTGTCATCACTGGTCTAGTCCAATCACCTTCTCCAGCCTTTTCCAGGCCAATCAGCATTCATAGCGCATACTTTAAATCTCACTGTGCATCTGTTTTTTTCCTTTGCAGATGCTGTTGTGCAATCCAACTCATCCCCATCCCCACCTCTCATCACTCAAGCTCCATTCAAGACACCTTCATCTCCACCACCAGCGTCTAAGCTCCAATTTAATCAGCAATAAATCATGTTCATTCTTGCTAATAATCTGTCTGTCTGTCTGTCTGAAACACAGGCAACAGGTGGAGTGAGAGAGACACGGAGACATGGCTGGCCAACAGGCAAAAACCTGGAGACCGAGACATGACTGGGAAATTGAGAGCAAGAGACAGAACTTAACACACCTAACCAGACATGAAAGACTGCACGGGGAGGCACAATAACATAGGACATGCTGGGGAGGAAACAGAGACAAGACCAAGAGAACCCTAAAGATAAGAAAACTAAAGCGACTTATGAATATAAATATAAACAGACAGAAACTCCACAACTAACACAAGGAAAATGGAAAATGCTGGGCAAAAAAAACCCCAGGATCATGACAGATTATACAGTGATAATGATCCTGTGCAGATGCAGATTTTTGCTTACCTCAAGGCTTCATAATGTCATAATAGAGACAACATCACAGCAGCTATCTTTTATGCTGTCTATGATTTTCAGCCTTTTGAAAAACTGATTCAATACTTGAGCTATTCTTTCATTCTACTTATAATATAATGTTATATAGCTTCCTAAACCTCCTGATCTTTCGGTATTTTCTATTTCTTCCATTTAGTTCCCATCTTTCCCACCTTCATGTCACGCACTGAAATTGGAATGACTATAGCCAATGAGTGCCCTCAGTGGACTAATGTTTGAAGCTATACTTTTAGTTTTCTGCTAAAGCACCATGTTCTTCTCTATCCAGCTTTGATATGTTATGGTGAAGTTTAGGCTCCCTGTCAGCTGTTCTTCTACTTGTTTGTATTGTAATTATACAAAATAGTTAAATTATCAGTGCTGTGTGTTTAATGTAAAGGTGTAAGAAATAACCTGACACAATATATACTGTTTATATATCAACAAAATTGCACCACGGTAAAACACTGATATCAGAATCAGCATATAAATTTCAGAGTTGCTGCACTTTGTTGTGCTGTTGGCTTTAAGGAACGTTTAGACCCTTAACAAATCTATTAGATTTACATGCTGAATGTAAAAAAGAAAATAAAATGATGTGTGGATATTTTCTTACCTCAAGTTCAATGATGTTGCACTAAAAGGCAAAAAATCAAAATGAACAAAAGTGAGAAAATTGTTAGAGGAAATGATTTTCTCATACAGTGTCCTACCAATGTCTCTATCCAACTGCAGGCTTGGTAGAAATTCAAAAATATTAAATACGTAACACAATTGAACATAAAATGACTTTGAACAGTATGTAATTTTTTTAAATGTTATTTTGTATACTCCAAGTGTTTGCTTGTTAAAGCTATTACAGAATAAGTAAAAAGCAATTTACTAAACACAGACAATACATTGTACTATCGATTTGTTAGTGCAAGTTGACTGATAAACTCAGAGTGATAAAAGTCAAGGAGGAAAGGAGGGACAGAAATACTCACCAGCTGACTGACAGGTCTCAACTTGGAGTCCAGCGCAACAACTCTGAAATGCACTTTGGAAGAAGTTCAAAGATTTTACACCTTAATGAGTAATAAATCCTGACCAAGAAATGAAACTGACGCATTCTCCAACATCATTACTGCCAAATAAGCAGCAGTACTAACATAATTTTCTCTTTGCTTCTATTCATAACAAGCTTAAAGTAAATTAAATGTGTATATATTTTATATTGCTCATCCTCGTGTCCCTTGCAGAGGCAAAGCGTGAAATGGACATGGTGGACTGGTGTGTCTGGTAGGAGCGAAAGACTTTCATGAAGCCTGAAGAGCACTTTAAAAAAAATACAGCAGATGAGAATCTGACTTCTCCGAAGCAAAATGTAAAGAAATGATAGCTGGCTTAAACGGGGTCAGAGTTTAAAGAACTTTATAGGACAAATCAGAATATTAAGTTGTAACCTAACAAAAAGGCCCATATAAATGTTAATGATGTATTTGCACCTTCAAACTGTACCAGACTTTCCTGACAGCTACAATAAGAGGATTCAAACTCATATTAGGATATGTTTGTGAACAAGGGGTATCTTTACAGAAATAACAAAAAGCCAAACTGCAGCTACAACTGTTATGTTTTGTCCATAGTGTTTTAAGTCAGTCACTTTATAAACTGTTAAATACATTTAATAGGCATTTTTTAAAATAATTTATAGTTAATAAAAATCTGCATTGTGAAGCAGCATCCATGAATTTTGTCAAGGCTTCTGCATTTATCATAGAATCATAATGCTGAACAATTTAGAAAAACAGTTTGTAGCATATACTTGTTCAGACTGAAGGCATAACAGTTTAAAAATTTAAATCTAAGTGTCTCAAAGACAATAATGTGTTTCAAAGGTGTAGGTGACACAGAGAGTAGTTGGATTGTGCAGCACTGCTGTATTTTTACATATTTTTATTTGCCTATTTAATGTTTAGATTATTCTGAAAAGAAAACATGAATGAATGAATGAATGTTTGCTGGAAATAGTTTCGGTGATTTGTACAAACATGGCCAGACTAACTTCAATTCACATTTTCAAAACTTGCTCAATAGTTTGTAATTATCATAGTTCGGCTTGACATGCTATCAAAATATCTGGAAATTATAGAAATAAAAGGTTTTGTTTTCGAGGGAAGGGGACATGTTCATGGTGGAAGTTCAATACGCCCCAGGAAAAGGAGGGGGGGGGGGAACTCCAGGCAGCTGGGGGCAGAAATTCTAAGAGGCTGAATCTGTATCAGAATAAGTCCATCTAGCTCTGATGGGTCATCAGCTCACTCTTACCTGTTTGTCCAGGGAGGTAGAGGGGTTTATCCGTCTGGATGAATGTCCTGGCCTTGTAGGCTTTGATCATGACTTTTCTCACTTCTTTTGAGTGAAATGTGTCTCCTCTTACCTCCACCTCAAAATCCAGAATCTTTTCTCCTTCCACTGAAGGAGCCTTTAAGAGAAGTATTTTAGAGGATGAGACACATTAATAAATAAGAATAAATAAATAATTGTGTGTTATGTTTAAAATACTTGATTGTATTCACCTGCAGTCTTTTTTTTATATATTAGAAATTACCAAGTGACTCAAAACCCATCTTGGGGAGCTCACCTTAAACTGAGTACAAGTATGAAACTCTTCATTGGATGTATGGATGAGCAGGGTTGTATTCTCCTCTCTGGACATCAAAGTGACAGTCATGACCACAGTCTCACTGGGCTGCAGAAGACTTGCACAGAATTTGGTCTCAGCTCCAGCTTCTATAACTGCAGGAATGGCCACCAGGTACTGCCTGCAGACACAGACAGATGAACGCATAAAGCACTGACAAAGAAGGAAACCCTAAACCAGTACTCGTGCCAACTTCAACTACAACTTTGTGACTTTGTTACACACAAAGTCACAAAGCAAATAAATGCTATTTTTCTTTATAAAGAACACTTAAACTTACGGTTCAGCCACCGCTTGATCCACACACATCCAGCTCAGGAGGACACTCAGTGTCCATGTCAGAATTCTTGAACAGCCCATGACTCACTGCAAAGATTTTCAGAGTCAGCGTCTGTTAAATAGACACCCCCTCAACCACCATGCCCCTCCCACTTAGCACAGATGCTAACACCCATGACCAGCCCCGTCTGTTTGGTCTCCAGATATCTTAAAAGCACAAAAAGTTGGTCATGCGAAAATTCTACAGGTCAAAAAAATCTAATAATTTTAAGATACTTAAGATGTAGGGTTTTTTGTCCACAGACTTGTTTAGCACCAGGTGCTGTCTTCAAAGCAAGTAGTAGTTTTTTAAAAAGTTTTTAGTTTTCAAATGTGTATTCCATTCTATTTATGCTAACACTGGAGAGAGAGAAGAGTTAATTTTGTAAGTATTGATGTTTTCCTAATATTTTACCAAAATCCAGGAAGGAAATGTGGTTGTAGTGAGTGAAGTGTTGTAACAACTACTGATCTGTAATGGCATTCTGAAATAACAGATAACATACATAACATACATATCACAGACGTGATACAGAGTAACACCATGAAGATGCTGACTGAGTATGAAACACAGGATGATCGCTGTGTTGTGAATTATGAAGAACGTGTCATAGATTAGTAGAAAGGTCACCCGAGCACAAAGCACTGTAAAGGTTCCACAAGTTTATTTACAGATTTAGGCAAGGGGGAACAGAAGCAGTCAACAGAGCAGGCATTTTTAGCTTTTGACTTCCAGTAGTGGCATGCACACATGTGAATAGACCTCACGGTTCAGGTTTCGCGGCAAGATTTGCACAGAAACAGGCATTAATACAGGGCATCCATGCTGTTCTCCTAAGAATTTCAGGGCTTGCTCATATTCTCCTAGGGCAGGGGTCTGCAACCTTTAACACCCAAAGAGCCATTTGGACCCAGTTTTCACGCAAAAGAAAACACTGGGAGCCGCAAATACTTTTTGACATCTAAAATGAAGATAACACTGTATATATTGTTTTTTACCTTTACGCTTTGTGTGAAAAACTAAGGTGTGTTGCTTATGAAATCTATGAAGTGCTACAGAGAAAATTTAATTTTATTTAATAATAATAATGATAATGGATTGCATTTATATAGCGCTTTTCTAGGCACCCTAAGCGCTTTACAATTCCATTATTCATTCACTCTCACATTCACGCACTGGTGGAGGCAGCTACAGTTGTAGCCACAGCTGCCCTGGGGCAGACTGACAGACGCGAGGCTGCCATATCGTGCCATCGGCCCTTCTGGGCTCTATTTATGTAATTAACACATTTTTAAAGAAATATAACAAAAGGAAAGCCACCCAGCTGAACTAAAATGATCCATGTAGCAAACAAAAACTGTTGTGAGCCGCCACCCTTAACAATAAGTACTAAATAAGCACTTTCAGTATATTAAGTTCGTGACAATCGCCTTTGGGCTTTTGAAGCCTTGACCTGGCTTTTAAAAAATAATTGGAAAAAAAGCCCTATGTTGCTTAAAAAAAAATAAAAAGGAAAATAGATATTTGTAAAATTCTGCCTTAATGTGTATTTTACCTGGTTAATGTGTGTGGCGGGGTGTGGTCTGCAGCACCGCTGCAGGGGAGGCGGACGCACCTGAGCAGTACCCGCAATCACGCCTCGCGGCCTTAACGTCTGTGCCATCTATGCTGTTGTTGGTATGTGTCGGGCTGTGAGCTGAAAAGCTACAGCCCGACACAGCCGGCTGCATGCGTACAGCAACCATGTGTGAAAAGTGGTCAATAAAGAGATGCTGAAAAGCATGTTCATGGAAACATCGTCGGGTCTGCCGTGATATGTTTACAATGGAACTTCTGCTCCTGAACCTCTGCGCACAGGGTCTGCAAATCGGGGCTGTACGAAGTCACTTTCATCTTTACGCAGGACTGTAAGCTGTCATCTGTGAGGCGTGAGCAGTGTTTGTTTTTAACATAGTTCATGGTGGAGAATAGCTGCTGACATAATGTGGATCCAAAGATCCATAACTGGCCTACCTGGGGTTGAAAGTCTCGATAAATGCACGGCGTTTCGGCGGGTACACCGGCTTCTGTGAGTGTGATGCCTATTTTGAGCGATGAATAAAATATAATTTTATTTTTGTATTTCAATATCACAATAATCTTACAATTAAGAACTACAAGTTAAAAAAAGAACTAACATAAATAAATTACACTTTAGCTAAATACTTCTAATTTATTTTCCCAAACCATGCGCAGCATAAGGACTAAAGAGCCGCATGCGGATCCGGAGCCGACCCCTGACCTAGGATAATGCCCTGCCTGGTGCTGGAAGAAGTGGTTGCTTATTTGGTATCTGTTACTGAAACCAAGGCTCAAAGGAGTCCAGGAGGGCAGGCAGGATGACTGCAGCTTGAATTCATCACTCCATAAGACGTGCTGTCACTAATTTTTGGTTCAGTTCTTGAGTAATTGGCATCCCTCAGCATTTGAAGTTAGAACTTCCTCCTTTCTCCCTGTGACCTCCCTTGGACCTTAAGCTAGCAACACACTGTGTGACAAACTGCACACAAACAGTTTGTGTGTTTGCTGATGTTTGTTGAGCTGATAGAAGTGTGGCAGCACGAGGTGAGAATAAAGTAAATACTCTTCAGTTTTAAAAGACAACACCACTCTGGGAATTTCACCCAGAGAATAATCAGTAACACTAATCACCACGAAGGCAGTTAGGTTTGTTATACTCCGTACAGAGACGAGGTTCAATGTTAAAACAAATTGACAATTTATTAACAATTATCTAAAACACCATCATAAAAATCCACGTACAAATATGCTTAAAAATATATTCAGCGCTGAGGCTTACCAGTGGAGGGGCAGGGATGCCACGCACAAATTCAAAAAAAGAAAATACACCAAGACAACACAAAAATCACACACACTCACACTAATAAACTAAACAAGGCAGGTGTGTACACTCAAAGGATCCCACCACCAAGGCACCCTGGTCTCCTCCACGTCGGCACTCCGCATCTGAATAAAAGAAACAAAGAAAATTTTAATAGATTACAACAAAACTAATGTAGCGCTGGGGGATAACCCTACTGCAGGACCACACTGGTGATCTGCAGCTATAAAAAGGGCCTCCCACCAGTGGTGTAACAAAAATCCAAACTACAAATCAAAACAGAAAAACAACATACAATCTAGATAAAACTTTAAAATCTGGAGCAAACGGAATCGCCGTATTACTCCAACTAGCCGTCTGCCCGACTATAAATTAATCATACGCTCATCAATATGTACGCCAGCTGACTCCCATAACCGGCGTGCATATGGCCGCTGTCCACGCCGACGTCCACGTTAAAAAGCGGACAGCAGCAGGAAAAGAAACTTCGCAACGGGAACAGACGGTAAAAGCCAAGCAAAGCAAAGCAGCAGCACTTCAGTTAGTGTGGCGTTGCGTAAAACCAAGGCCCACACTTCCTGCAAAGCATAATAAATAATTACTATAAAACAAACAATAAAAGGCAAGGATCGAGACGAAATTGAATTACGTACCGAGTAACCCCGCGTCATGAAACATGAGCAGGGGCTCATAGGAGGCTTCCACAGCTATGCCCTAAAAACAATATCCGTTTACCATCAAGTAAGGTAATGCACACACTACGATGGGTAAACACCTACCAGCCACGATGGAGGCTTCAGAATGCTCTCTGCCACACCAAGGGGAAGTCAGGTGACCAAAGAGGAGATCACAGGTAAGCGATCCAGGTATGCTCACATGGCCACTATTTATACTAGCGCCCCCTAATGCGCCAGGCTGAAAGTGGGTTGAACCAAAGGATAACATTCATCCTGCCACAGAAGCATTGCATTTGAAATTATTTACCACATGTTACTCCCTTTGTGTTTGCTCGTCTTTAGTAGTGTTATCTAGATGCTGAAGTACCACAGCTGCAACTTTTGGACACCATTGTTGTATAAAAAAATAAATAAACAAAAAAAAAAAAAAATACCGTCCCACTTTAACCCCTGACTACAGCACCCAGTTTTGCCTCTTTTTATGCAACATCCGCTGACTGCCTTTCATGTGTTACTGTTTAGGCTCAAATCGGTTTGGTATTTGAAGGCCATGACATGAAATAATAACTCCCCTCAAATGTGTTAAACCAAAAGTAAGGAGTCTATTTTAAAAATGTAAGTAGAAATTAAAGACACTGGTTTAAAATGTAGGGAGTGAAATTAAAAAGCAGTCAAAAAAAGACAACTACTCAAGTAAAGTACAGATACCTGAAAATTCGACTTAAGTACTGCAACAAATTTTTGTACCTTTGTACCTGTCCACCTCTGCTCAGGGGGCTGCCTTGTGAGTGTCTCATCCCATTTTTCTATTTACTCTTCTCTTCATACTTTTGGTCAGTGCAGAAAGAATGTTTAACTGCAGCTATCTGTTCATTCTGACTTTTGTAATATGTTGTTTGGCCTGGATACACTTCAACTGGTTGGATAGCGTCCTGCCGGGTCTGTCACTATGCATATAAAATAAACTTTTACTTTTCAAAAGCTAATGTTCAACTATGTCAAAAGGAGGTCAAATGCAGTCCAACTGTTTATTATATAATTTCGTTTTTTGTTTTGGTATTTAATCCTCGGCATACAGCTGATCTATTTCTTTGATTTCATTAGCTAACTAAAGTCATTTTGTGTTGGTGTTTTTAGTTTTTATTTACAGAATAAGACATATTTTGCGCTCTCAGAAAGCCCTTTAATGTATCCCAAAGTACCTGGCGAGAGATTTTTTGTTTTGTTTTTTTCCACAAGCCTTGCAATCTTGGCTTTTTCACTGTGCCTGTTATAAGTGTGTGTTCATATGTTTTCATTGGTTACATTTAATTAAAAAAAATATCTCTCAGGAAAAAAAGAGTGTGGACTGTTATCTTTTGCCCTCTTCTTTACATGAGATTTAAAACTATTGTTAATGGGTTTTAAAGAAGCTCTAACACTCAGATCCTATCAGCCTCACACTGTGTTTCTATTTGCTTTAGTTTTATTTGGTCTTGATAATCTGTCTTTACGGGAAAAAGTTTTTTGTTTGCTTTTCATTTTGGGGGAGGGGAGGGTTGCATGTTTAAACATAGTACAGTCCAAAGTTTTATAGGTTATGGAAAATTAAAAAAAAAAACATTTCTGTTATTTTTAACATCTGATATTTTATGACAAGAAATCAGAAACTTTTTGTCATTGAGCTAAACTGTTGCCCCAAAGAGGATCTCTGAATGAACAATACAACAAACTCTGAAGCTAATGGGCAACAGTAGTAGAAGGCCACACTGAGTGCCATGACACGAGGCTATAGTTTGCACAAGACTTGGACAACAGAAGAGAGTGAAAATGTTACCTGCAGAGCACAATCAGCTGTATCCTTCAGACAGTAGAGTTAGAATTTGATTTGATACAGACTGTAAGCATGGAGCTTATGGAGGGCCAGGAGTGACAAAATGAATTAATTAATTACACCATTAAATAATTAATTAAATGTGTGAATAATTCATTACAATTGGAATTCCTGGTGATTTTAACATCTATGTTTGCTGTGAGACTGGAACAGCAGTAAAGGACTTTCTTGCCCTTATTGACACTTTTAATCTCAGTGGGTGAGTGATCCAAGTCATGAAAAAGGTCACACACTCAATCTGGTGCTGTCATATGGTCTGGATGTTTGTATTATGGAAATCAAGCATTGTGGGATATCAGATCATTTCCCAGTGATGTTTAATATTGCACTGTGTAATGCTGAGTTGAACAGCGAGGGACCTGAGTGTGAGTTGCACATGATAAATTTATTGACCGCCACTCACTTTCCCTCTGCTTTTGCTAACTCTGTCCTCTTTGATGCCAACCTTAGTGCAGAACTAGAGTCTTTGGGCATCCTATGTGACTGCTTATCAAAATATCAGAAGATTGTTAAAGCTGCAAAATCTGCATTTCTGTCCAGCGTAATTTCTAGCAAAGTCACAAGTCCCGAGTTCTTTTTAATAACTTACCTTCCACATTCAGGGTGAAGCTCTTTGTAACGGGCACTGCATGTGAGCCTTTTCCCAGAGTCCCTGATCACTACCTGGAGGCAGAAAACACCTGACAGCGAGAAGGTCATGTCCTGACTTTTTTGTGGCTCAACAGAACACTGTGGGTCAGTGGCTTAGGATGTGGAGTGACTGGATCCTCGTTGTACCAAATTATCTCAACATCCTGAGGGTAGTAGCAGTTTGCTTCACACTTAACCATCAAGTTCTTACCCTCCTGCAATGAGACCGTGGATCAAATGTAAAAGCAAAACAACTAATCCCAAGACTATTAACTTGTCATCAACTGATAACAGAAATTAATCCCAAGATCAAATGCAATGATCAGAAATAAATAGCAGTCACCATAAAAGTGTTAGCTGAAAGATCAAGATACAAAGAACAGATGTAAAACAGTTATCAGTTAACCCTAACAGTGTTAATTGATAATTAAAAGATCAGGATGAACTCCAATTGATTCCAACTGATAACAAAATCAATTAAAACAATAAATATTCCAAAACAAACACATAAACAAACACCAGTTAACTTTATAGCTGTTTCCTGATATCAGAAATCAATTTAAAGGAAAATCAGAATACAAAACCAATCAGCAGTTAATACTATAGGTATTACCTACAATATTATATGACTCCATCCATCCATTCGCTTCCGCTTGTCCTTTTCAGGGTCGCGTGGGGCGCAGGAGCCTATCCCAGCTGTCATAGGGTGAGAAGCGGGGTACACCCTGGACAGGTCGCCAGTCTGTCGCAGGGCTAACACACAGGGACAGACAACCATTTGCGCTCACATTCACTCTTGCATTCACGCCTACGGGCAATTTGGATTATCCAATTAACCTATCCCCACTAACTGCATGTCTTTGGACGGTGGAGCCGGAGTACCCACGCAAACACGGGGAGAACATGCAAACTCCACACAGAAAGACCCCAGCCTGATGGTGGAATTGAACTCAGGACCTTTTTGCTGTGCAGAACCACCATGCTGCCCCATTTTATGACCATTATATGACTCATGTGGTTAAAACACTTGTACCCTCTGTTTGGGTACCTCGGTGTAACCTTTCGCATGTTTTGGTTTCTGTCACTGCTGCAGCTCATGTGTGTCCCCAGAAACACTTTATCTTCACAATTTATTTATTTAATTTTAGTTCTTGCAGTTTTTTTTCTATTTCTGATGTTTTTTGTGTGCTTTTGCCACATTATTTTTCTTTGCTGGTGTTTTCTCATATTGCAGTATGCATCCTACATCACATTACATCACAAGACAAACCTGGTGGCACGCAGTCAGACGGTTTACTTTGCTTTCATTAGTTGCTTGATGCCCTATCCAGAAACTGTTTATCATATACAAAGCTGGATTTTTACAATTCCTGTGTGTATTTCAGGTTTCTGGTAGAGAATAGATGATAGCAACTGTGGAGTTTACAAACTTCTTCAGCTTTAACCTGGAGAACATCCACATTCGCATGGAAGGACCTGGGATGTTGGAGCCAAAGTCCAGATATTACAGGTGAGTGATGATGAACAACTGTTTGTATAGCACATTTATATAGGCATATATAAATGTGCTATACAAAACTGCAGTTTTTCAGCTCTTTATCTTCAGCACTACTGATATTTCTTTCAAATGCTGCAGAGATAGCAGTGAAATGAATAGCTAGTTGCTAGATGACTTGCATTTTAAAAAAGATTTGGCTTTTGAGTAAATGAAAACAGGAGGTTTGACTTTATGATATATGGGAAAATTATCGTTTTGACCCTTTGACAACCTGAATAATCCTTAGCTCTAAAATAAGCACATTTAAATAAATTTAATTTCAAAGCTAAATTTTAATCATTTGTTGGCCACTAGGGGGGAGAAATACTTCCAAGGAAACATATCAAGCCACATTTAACTGTGTGACAAGAAAGATTATCATCCCATTGGAGCTATTATCTCATCACTCATGTGTTTAACTCTCATTTTAACACAGTTAACATTTTAAACTCCTCTGCAGACAGTTTGCTATGTTCAACAGTTAGCTAATTATGAATTGAATATGTTTTTATATGTCTTTGCATAATATTACCACAATTATATTTACATTTCACAGTTTCTATTTGAGTGTTGATCACCTACCTCCTCTTATTTTTCTTTGTACAAGAAAGGACCAGACAAGCATACAATAAATCTTCTGAAGATGTAAGATTCAAATATCAACCAAATGAAAGAATAGAAATGCATAATCATGTGACATGCCTTCTGTGTGTGTTTGTACAAACATGTCATATTTCTTCATATTTCATATATTTCGTATATAAGCAGCTTCTGTTTGCATAATTCTTACAGCTTTCAGAACTAGATTATGATAAGATATCCTTTAACACTGAAGAAATAAACTCGTGCTTGCATTAAATATAATTGCTTGTAGTATGAAAAGTGCATTATCTTCTTGTAAGAGAAACCTACCACATAGGTACCCAACAGGGAAAATTAGTTTTGTGTGCAAAACTTTCCTAAATATTTAGTGTAAACTATGATAAAGTTTCTGGGTCCTTTACAAATGTAACTTTTCCACACACTTCCAGTTACTACACAAATCTTTATGTAGTTAGAAATATAACTTTAATATTGTTCTTTTTGGATTTTTCAGAAACCTTCATTTTTCCACAGTAGAAAATACTTTTCCCTTAATCTCCTTTGAATGTGATGAGGTAGTCGGGGTATGCTTGGTTGTCATGGAACACAATATACATGGTAGGGTTATCAATTTTGTCCACTGCGCTATCGAAGCGGTTGTGAGGCTGCTGGCTGTTTCGGAGTGGAAGCACCTTCATGGTAGCTTGGCCCTGAGTGAAGACGCCTGTGAGGACTCGGGCGACGAACATTAACCGAGAACCATCAGCAGCTGGCTTGGAGTAGGTGGGCTGGGCTGAGTAGCTGGCGTTTACAGCAAAGTAGGTCCCGTGACCGTGTACAGTTGCTGAATGTAGGAAGAAAAAAAAGGAAATTAGTAATAGGTTATCATAGATAAAACATGGTGACTTCCAACATATATTATGTAAGTATTGTAAGTCTTGCATTTAATATCCTAAGAGTCCTGTTTGTGTCTATAAATGATGGTTAAATACAACCACATTCAAGACTATAAAATACTTGAAGCAGTCTGCAAATGATCTATCTGTCACCACATAACGGTGGACCAATATAGACACAATGTCAGAGTGATCAGAGCTGTAAAGACTTACATGTATATGTAAAACCCTGGTGGAGGTAATAATTTCTAAGACAAAGTCAACACTAGTGATTCGTTTTGAAGCAACAGAAAAATGTTGTCTTGTTCAGTAACAATTATCACCGTTTTGCCCAGCAAAACTCCTGTTGAATCCAGTTGTCATGATGGAGTGGCAGTTTTCCTGAGTCGTCCCGTGGTACAGAGGTTTCTCCGCTGCTCCTCCCTCGTGTGCGTTCTTATCAGAAATGTGCTTCTTCTGGGCTTCATAGGCGCGCCGCAGGTGAACGTTCTGCAAACGTTCAATCTGACAAGAGAGACCGAAACCAAATGATCAAAGAGATGCCAAACAAAGCAGTGTGGATATTAATTACATCTGATGGCTTAGTTCATGTCTTTATGGTGGTAACCATAAACTGAGGCATGTGTTTCAGGTATGAGAAGTTTAGATTACAGCAGTGAATAATTAATGACTTTCTTACTGCAAATCTGAAAACTTTAGAAACTTAAAAATTAAAAACACTTTACAAACATGATATTTCTCAGGTAGGGTTTGGAGTTTGAATTTTTCATAGCATTTCTGAGCAAATACATTGAATTCAATTCAATGGACCACAGAGCCAGAAACTGCAAATATCCAACATAGACAGATAGATTGATTGATAAAATAAAATAAAATGTATTTATTTTTTTAATGTGGCAATTAATTTGTTGATACAATGTGACTGATTTCTTTAATTTCCTGTATTTCTGTTTTTTCATTTTGATTTTAATATATAAATTTACTAAATAAATTAATTAAATTCAATCATGTTTTACGTGTGGACACAAAAGGATCAAAATCACTTTTATTGTTTTTATGTGCAGGTACACTGGTACAGACCCTGCGAGTTAAATTCTTGTGTGCAAGCTTCACAAGCAACAGAGGTGTGCAAAATACAATAACATAAGAACAAAGAGAATTATAAGAATGTGAATCTGAGAATTATAAGAATAAATATATGTACAAATATAAGAATGTATGCGCATTATTCAATATGTATACCAAATATGTATATATACATATATACATATATGTGTGTGTGTGTCTGTGTGTGTGTATACATATATATAAAATTAAATAAAGCAAAATATACAAAATTTACAGAGGTTAGCAGGAGAGCAGGTATGTGATGATGCTGCAGTTGCCCCGGGTTACAGGACATACAGGAAAAAGAAATTCCAATGGAAAAATATTTTTTACATTTTTTAGATTAAAAAAAAGAAATACCTTTTTGTTACACCTTTTATGTTACCAAAATATGTAATTAATGACCACATGCACTGCTGATGTAAAGTCTGGTGCACTTAATACAATCCCTGAATGTTAACATGTATCATGATAGCTGACCAGTTAAGCAGACCACATTACAGCCAGTAATGCTCACCAGTTTGCACTGTAACCACACAATCAACTTTTTCAGCTTGTATGCATGTACTTGTGTATATATGTACTTGTGCGGGAAAAGCCACCCACCTTCATCACAGTTTTGGGGACAGTTCGTTTGAAAGCCTCCTTCACACTCTGATACTCTGCAGAAGAAGTCTCCAGAGAAACCACCTTCATAGTCTCATTGGCAGCCATGGGGTCCCAGTAAAGAGGGAAAGTAAAGTCTGAAAAAGACAACATGTTTGTTATATTTTATTAAGTCAGGTAATGACACAACAAATGTAGTAGGAGAAGACACAGAAGCAACTGTTTTGTTTTTTTTTTGTAGGATGGCGCATGAAAAAAACAAAAACATAACTTGTAAGTGTAGGCTTGGACACAGGGTTTTGGCTTCTGTGGGACACTTAAGTTTTTCTCTAACTGTGTATTCTTGTTTGTCCTTGTTTTTTTCTCCTGTTCCAAAGTTTTTTCGGTTCATTCGGTTTTGGCATAGGACTTAGCTTAGCTCCTTAGTCTTCTGAATTTCCTGTTTTCCATTACTTTAGTGCTTGCTTGCTTTAACTGATGATACGTTTGTTAAAGCCCCTTTCTATTCCCATTCTGTTCCTTCAGCTGTGTCTCTATGTTTATCTTCTGTCTCTCTGTCACGCTTTCATGTTGTGAGTCTGTCATCTCTTACTTCCTGTTTTACTTTGGTGGTATTTCGTCTCTTGCACTTCGTGTCCAGTTCTTTCCTCTGTCTCATCAATCTTCAATAGCCCTTTGTTGCGTTCTCTCTCAGCTCTTTTCCTCTGTGCCTTGTGTTTTCTGAGAAGTTGAAAAAGTATTTTTTCCCTCCTCTGTTTCTTTGTATTTTTAAGAGCTTAGCAATAAAGCTGTCATTGACTTTTAGACATTGTCTTAGATGTTTTAAAATTGGGATTCGGTTCAGTCCAGCCACATATCAGTCTTAACACTGTTTGCTATGTTGGTGCCCTTCTGACACCAATCTAACACTCCTTTGCAATGCAATTTGAAATCAGCAGATAAGGAGAGACTTTGATATTTTTAATATTGATATTTCGACATTTCCTGTTTCAAAATTATTTACTGTTACTGTCGTTCCTCATAGTGACTTTTGCAACTATTTTTACTACAAGTACATTTTTTAATAGTTTTTTAGTATAATTATTTCTTTTGAAACCTTAACATTTGTTTATTTAAGTTTATATTACTCTCAAGCATCAAACTCCAGTATCAGTCGGGTCATTTTTGTAACATCTCTGAGAACTATCTACTCACCTGGAAGATTCTCAAGTCGTTTCAGCTTTGTCGTCTGTCTGCTCAGTGGTCTTGTGGCCACCATTGCCTTTACATCAACCTCCCATATAAGTCCCTGTGCATCTGTTATTCCTTCTGTTAATTCGTTTTTTTCCAATTGGTGATTAGCTGATTTGGGAAGTCTGTCCCAGTTACCATTATTTGCCAGGATGCACCAAACCACTTTGTTGTAAACATCCTCCTCCTCCCTCACTCTCACCTCTCTAGTGAGGGTCATGTACTGACACTGACTCATTTTCTGCATCACCCAGGTGACCCCGTCTTTTAGCCCGCTCACTGTTAGGGAGCCAGACTGATCAGTTTGCATGAATAGACCTTCAGACTCCACCAGATCCTTCAGCTCCATCATGTCATCCTGGTTGAGGAAATCCAGTTCCTCCTTTGAAAAGGTTTTACTGGAGCACTGCGTCTGATATTGATGCTTCAGCTTTTCCATGGCATCGTCAATGTCCGTTTTGGAAAGACCCAGGAACGTGAAGACAGACTGCTGACTTGTGGAGCTGATTTGGAGACTGCTGAGGTATGCACTCACAGAAGGAGCAGACTGTTGTTGCTGTTGTTGTTCTTGAAATGACACTGGAAGGTGGATCAAACAAATCAGTAAAATAATTTTTAATCTGCTTTTATTTTAAAAATCACTACACTAAATAACCAGACAAGATGGCACTTTGTGAATATTTCTGTCACCTCTGTTGATGACAGCTGGGGAATACATCTGCATCGCTTCCTCTTTAAAAGCCAAGAAGACATCGATCTTAATCAAGACAAGGCGGATGTCGGTGAGGCTGGTCATTGATGATGTAGAAGACTTGATCCCTTGAACAATAGTTCCTGCCACAACAGCAGGGTCCAACTCGCCAGCACCTGGAAAAACACCACTTGCATTTCGGTGTGTGTGTGTGTGTGTGTGTGTGTGTGTGTGTAGCACAACAAATTCTTAGAATGTCAAACAAAATACTTACCAGCACAAATGGCCGGAATTGCCACAGAGCTGTATTTATACCATTCACAATAGCAAATGATATCACACACAAGTTGTTCAATAAGGTCTTCATCTCTTTGTCCACATACATGAAAAATAGCTTTACAGGGGAAGTTTCCAGACTGGGTCACATAAATTTCTCCTCGGTCCACTTTTGCTGCACAGAAAGTGACACAGGAAGGACGAGTGAGAGTCAGATAAGTAAGATGAGAAGATAAATAGCTGCTTCTCTTTTTCTCACCTGCTTTCAGTACAGTTTCCACCTCTGGTCCAGCTACAGTTAAGATGTCTTTGCATACTCCATCTTAGAAGGAGACGAAAAATGAATAAAAAATTAATTAATAAATCTGGACCTAGTAACAACCTTAGATGTATTTTTTACATCAGTTTCATTGCAATCCATCAAATAGCTGTGGACAAATCTCAATCAATTTCAACTACTGCATGCAGTGTAATATTACATTAAATGTAAAGTATAAGTAACTGACTAATTACTTACATTGTGGGACCATGACTCAGTAGCAGTATAAGTATATGCCAAATGAAAACTTCAATCTTCAAAGATTACATTCAAATATACATCCCCATTTCTGAGCAAATATTCATAAATAGCTGTCTGCCTTTGCCATCCACAGAGAGCTATGCTACCATAAAATAACTTTACAGTTACAGCATGAACATCCTGCTCACTCCACCTTCCTGCCTTTGTGTTTCACCTACCAAGGTTAAAATTTTGGAAGTCTGTTGTGTTCACCACAGCATCTGTAGTCTCATTAGTGATGTCACCAAACACCACATGTAGTTTAACTCCTCTTCCCAGTATCATGACAATGTCATCTAGGTCACTGGTGAGGGACCTGAAGATTGCTGAGACGAAAAACACCACACATTAGATTTTGTTTGACATTTAATCTGATGACTGAGGGTAATAATGAATATGGTAAAATATGACACTGGCTGAATGCTTTTTATCTGCTCACTTTACATACTGAAGACAGTCTGAGTAGTGCTAGTTTACCTTGGCCTCCCTGGTTCATATTTAAGCTGAGCTGTTTGTAGACATCGTGGTAGCACTGTAGATAAAAACAAAGAATAACACGATGAAATATGGATGCCTTCATGTTACATATCAGATCAGGACATATCGATTGACACTGACCGCCTCAGAATCAGGGTAACCAGGTTTAATCACAATGTGGATGTTTGTAAGAGAGCCAGAGGATGCAGATAACCCAAACTGGTGAGTGATGTCAGTCAACACTTGAATGGCTTCTCTCAGCGGGTATTTTAAAATAACACCTGGCCCAATGATCGGAATGGCCACTGAACCCAAATTCTGCCGTACACAAAGCTCCAGACACCTCTTCAGACCATTACCAAGAGCCTGCAAATCAAAAGTTACATATTTTTAAACTATGTTACAGTTAGATTTCATTCTATAAATCCTTGCTTGGAGTTTGTGCCATATAACATCAAGTTATTCCAAACTTTCAACTTTACACAGAAATCCCAAAGGAAATTCATTCATGTACTTCTAAAGGTAAATGAATTTGATCTTTTCCATCACTATAAGTATTATGAAAGTCCTTAATTTTACCTGAACACTCTTTCCTCTTACTCCGTCCCAAGGCAAGCACTCAATGAAGAAAATCTTGGAGCAGCCCAGAGATGGAGGTGCATCAACCATCTGAACATCACCAGGGGCGAGGGCACAACTGGCTAAGACTGAATCAAACTTTAACTTTAATACATTCCCAGCTTTAGCCAACAAACTCTTGCCAATATTTGTAGAAGTCAGCTGCTTGTTGATCATGGGGACCACGAGAACATCCACCTGCAGAATTAACATTGAATAACATGAATGCTGATATTTTATTTTGGGATTATGGGAAATAGAATTCAATGAAAATAATCAAACCTGTTCATTTTCTAAACTGCTGAGTTTGATCTTCAGGTTTGTTCTGTTGATTGCAGAGTTTCCAACTGTGCTGTACATGCTGCTGCTGTAGCTGAGAGATCTAGGTGTATCACTGAGTCTGCTGGTGTTTCGTGGTCTTTGCACATTTGGGGTGGCTGCAGTTTGCTTATCTCGGATAATGACGTGACAGGAACCCTCTATCAGCTCTTTAGTCACTTTACCCTCTTCCTTGAAGTACTGCTGAGCCCCTGGTCCATCTAGAGTCAAAGTGTCTACTATCAGACTGTCTAGAGTTGATGTTAGGGCCTCCTTGGCCTCCTGAACATGACATCGAGGACCAGACACAAACACACAAGGATTTGGAAAATGTGAGGCTTGTAAGGTCACCTTGGTCTGCTTCACGCCAATCAAGTCTAAGATTTTATCAAAACAGTAGACAGTGTCATGATGAAGCAGATTGATGGTTTCTTGAGTTGAAACTTGATTCAACTGGAAGTCGTGAAGAACTTCATTGAGCTTGGCCACATTTTCACTGAAGCCCACCAGTCGGACTTTGGTTGTTGAGGTTCCCCTGGCGCCTGGCATGTAGCTGATGTCCACTCTGAACTCTCTACTGTTTGCCTCGTTCTTGGTTTTCGTCAGAATTTCTTTCAACCTGTTGAGATCTATTGCACCCTGCAGCTGTACAGTGGTCACTTTAAGGTCTCTCATTACTGCTGCCTCAGCCTCATTCAGAGCATCAGAGGACAAACTGGACAGAACCAGATCTGAACCCACCTCAAAGAAAACAGGGTTTCTGAGGCTCTGCTGGAAGCGAGTTTGGTATTTTGGGATGGCATCACTGGTCTTCATGAAGATAAGCAGAGCTGTAGGGAACTTAACGCTCTTCTCCTTTATGTTCTTAATCAGTTCATCCAGTTTTGTAGCTCCTGACTGCACCTCTTTGTCAGGGCCCTCCAAAGTGATCATGGCACTACCTCTGATGATTGTAACCTCTGGACAATTAGCACGCATTTCTCGATTGAACTCTTCTTCTATGAGCTTGAACTTCTTCTCCACAATTGGCACTTCCTTTTTGGTGGGTAGGCTTTTTTCCAGAATTGCAATCTTCTTCTTCATAGCATCAACCTCTCCCACAACCACAGCATAGCCACTCTCTGTGTAAACTTTGATATCATCTGTCTTAAAGGCCGAGTCCTGCAGTACTATTTTCACCTGTTTTGGCTCAAGCACATGAAAACAGTTGTAGCTCTCAGTGAGCTGGACGAAGACCTGATCCACTTGGCACTCCCATTTCTCTGCAGCACCACCAAAACCTCCTCCTGGACCCTTGTCAACCTCCCCTCTAACCAAAACCTCCTCTTCATCGAAATTTAGCTCCACTGTGCAGCCGATTGACGAGAGTTGTTTTTCAAAAAATTTGTATGCTTTACAGTTGTCTCTCAGGAAAAACAGCAGGAAAACATCTATCCTGAAAGTCTTCTCAAGACCCTTTATGTTTGGGTTTGTTGAGGTCTAAAAGACGGAAAGAAATCAAACAAATCTGTGAGTTTATGCTATAAGATATGCTACTTATTGTGTACGTATTGTGTATTGTGTACCACATAGGCCTGGGCAGTAAGTCAAAAATAAATAATAACCCTCTTTCAAAACCTCTAATTGACATTATCTTTGCCATGTCATGTATTTTATTTCTTTTCTCTTTACACTTATTAATACTTCACCCATTATGTACTATCTCTGCTATGTCCAGTCTGTGGCATCCATGACAACCATCATAGAGGAAACTTGAAACACCGAGCCCAATGCCAAATACAAATACTGTATCCGTTGTTTGGACAGATACTTGACTTACACAGTAAACACAACATCAATCAAAAAGAAGAAAACTATAAGAAAATGCCAAAAATATCTCAGCTTCAGTGGTTCAGCATATTTACAGCACAAACCTAGTTTGTGTGTCATTGCGTTCAATTAATCATGATTTTTATTTAACGTCATATCGCACAGCCCTAGCACCTCAATATCCATCCAACATCCAAACACCATTTTAATCACCACCTCTTAAGAGAAAAAAGACATGTATAAGTATTTGTTTCCTAAATAAACTCGTTTCACAAAAAACTGGATTTCACAGCAGTTGCTAGTGGTACAGATTCATACAGTCCTATGTAGATAAAAACATATTGACATTAACATTAACATTTCTGTTAATATGTTTTTGTTTTTCTTTGTTATTTCTGACTATGACACTGTCTTATAACAGAAATACACCACAACCCTGTTTCTAAAACAATTAGTCTATTGTGTACCATGTAAATGAAAGCAGAATGAAATAATTTGTGAATCATTTAAAACATGATGTTTTTTTTTTTTTTTATCTGTGTGCTAGTTTAGTGGCCAGACTGCTTCGAGCTGATAGGAAAGAAAAAGTAACTCAAATGACAACTCATTACAATCAAAAACCAACAGCAAAGATTTAAAGCAGTACTGAAGTCTTACTTGGTACTATCAAGGTGTATCAAATAGTAAAGTGTCCCATGAGTGTATCACCATCTTGCCTGTTGTCACCCATGTTTTGAAAAGCATTATCTTTGATGGTATGGAGGTGGAGTGACATACATGGCATGGGTTACTTACTTGTCTACAAAGGCTTTAATGCAAAAGCATGCTGTGCTATCCACATGATGTATTTTTCAGGGAAGGGCTTCCTTATTTAAACAACACTAAACTACACTTATATTTTAAACTTTGTATCAAAAGCGAGACTCATAAGTTAAAGAAGCCTGAGAACTGTCAGCCACTGAAAACATCTGAGGCATAATAATAACGATGAATAACAAAGATGGCACAGCAAAAGTGGAGCAAACATATACTTCCATAACTAAAGTGGCTGATGTGTCCATTGCCCAAATGTTGTAAGAAGAGGAAGTGATACATCACTGACATTCTTCTAAAACAACAAACACATTCTGTAAATTTGTCCCTGACATCAAATTTAATGATCGTGTAGTTTTTAAAAGAGAGCGTTTTACTATTTAGAATGTATTCTTTGCAGTACTTACAATGTGTTTTAAATATTTTAAAATCATCTGTTTTTGTCAATATTGTCCTCAGCGGTCCAACTTTCCCTGGAGGCTAACTCCTCTAAAACTGGTTTCGCAACATTATTCGGCTCTGACACTCAGTTTTTACTGTAACCAAAAGTCATGTTTGACAGAGCAGTAAACTGTACCAGTGATTGGCTTGGCGATGGCTGGTCAGAGGTCTGTTGCGAATTTGTCCGGCTCACGGTCAGCCGCACTTCTCCACTCGGAAGAGTGATGGTGTGAAACTTCCTCTGCAAAACTCTCTCTTGATCTAAAGCCACCATAAACAGAGTCACTGAAACAGCCTGCAATTAAACAAAAATCCCCAAAAAATATTTTACAAATAACTGACTGTCCTACCTTCTTTTTCCTTGAAACAGATTTTATAAACGCTTCCTCCGAGTTTTTCTACATTTCCGCAGTCGCCACCCCCGGAGTCTCGCCTTTTCTGAAAGTATCTCCTCACTTTCTCCTTCTCTCTGTCTGTAAAGTCAGTGGCTTCAAAAAACAGTGGATACGGATATTCATCCATTTTATATGCAATTCTACACTAACATGAGAACTTTCAGCCCGTCTAAAACTTCGTTGTGCCGCTCTGTGAGTGCCCGTTTTTGTTTCAGTTTCACTTTTCAACTATCACATCCTCATACTTACACTCGTACACCCAGCAATGCAAAAGGTCCGCATTTAATTTCCAGGGGCTTTTCTCGGCTCACCTACCTACTCTGCCGGTACTTTACAAGGTGTTTCAGCTGTCAGAGTATAACTCTAAATCATATTTATGTCTTAACATGGTTTTGAGAAAGACATTTTACCAGTAATTATGAGCTCTGTCATTAACTTAAGCTTTAAAACATCAAAGAAAATTCTACAGATATGACTTTTACTAAGAAGGAGGTAAATAAGCTCAGGATATTTGTGGTAGTGAATGATTCATGTGATGAGGTCCTTTATGGCCATATGTCATGCAGTGAACAATAGCATACATTACATTGATTCTTTAAACAATGGAGAAGTGGCATCAGTTTGTTAAGATCAAATTGCTGAACAAATTATATAAATATGTTAGATTTTTCTTTCTCAAAGAGTTTATTTTAAGAGCAAACAGTATATGTAAAAATTCACAGGGCAAAAAAAGCATTGTTGATTTAATACATTTTAAAAACACTTTTAAATTTTTTTTCATAAAGCTACAGCTACTAAACAAACTCCAAATCCTTTATTATTCACTCCTGAGGAAATTAAACATCTTTCACTTTAGTGTGAAACACTAAAGTTACTTTTGTGCTCTTATAAGTCATCAGTTACAGATTTGTCTTGATCTTCCACAGTGTTCTTCCACATTCTCACATGTAGTTTCAAGTGGTAATCTACAAATATCTAAAGCTCAGAACCCAAACTTTAGAGTTCAATTGAAGTTAGCTTAGTTTATTATGCATGAACAAATAACGACATGGTTTTTCAACATATGGTTTGATTAACATTGTTGAAATGCTCATATTTTTGGTGTAAATTGACAGAAAGACCAGAGACCTGACATAAATTATACTTTGAACTGTCTCGACATCAACAGTGATCTGTGCCTCTTTAAATATGTCCTTCCCATTCAAAGGTGCTTCAGCAGCCCCGCCTATGAGGGCTGGGAAAATCCAGACTGCGCTGTGGCAGAAGTAGTACCATATTTACCGCACTATAAGGCTCACCAGATTATAGGGCGCACTGTCGATTTTTGTGAAGATTTAAGGATTTTACGTGCGCCTTATAGTGCGGTAAATACGGTAACACAAAGTTACACTTGGCCTGTCTTGAGCAGCCAGTTTTCTTTAAATTTAAGTTCAGGAATTTAAGCACAGAGACTTTTGAAGATGGATTTATTTGCTATTTAATGTTGTGTGGTTGAGCGACTAATTACTTATCCAGTTTTTCCACAGAGTGACTATTTCATTGGCTGTTCAGTTAATAGTGAGTTGTATAAGAAGATAATAAGAATAACAATAAGAAGATTCATTTTATCAGGAGAGCCAAAATGTTGTTCAACACAAAACAGCAGCACTCACTGTTTAATTCAATTCAATTCAATTCAGTTCCGTTCAATTCAATTCAGTTTTATTCATATATAACACCAAATCACAAAAGTTGACACTTCACATCGTAAAATAAAGACAATAATAATGCAGATATAAAGAGAAACACCCAAACATCAGATAAGTGCTATGAGCAAGTGCTGACAGTGCTGACCGAGAGTGGGAAGGAAAAACTAAAGCGTAACTAAAGGAGGATTGAGGGTTATCTGCACTAAACATATGCTTTATCAAAAATTGAGGTTTTAAGCCTAATTTAATCTTAACCCACACTACTTTTAAATATCCCAAGAACCAAAAGTAAGCCTGCAGTCTGAGAGCAAAGTGCTCTATAGAGGTGATATGGTACTATGAGGTCTTTAACATAAGATGGGGCCTGACTATTCAGATTACTGATGGTAATGCTGTATTGAAAATGTGTTAGCTGTATAGGAAATGTTCCCCATGATGAAGCACTAACAGAAGGTAATGAGGTAATCTGGATATGCCTGGTTATCATTGAAAATAATAAACATGCTTGGATTTGCTATTTGGTCCACCAAACAATCATAACGGTCATCAGGCTGATTGTTGCGAGGCGGAGGCACCTTCATGCTGCTGTTGCCCTGAGTGTAGACACCAGTGAGGACTTGGGCCACAAATACTCTCTGAGAACCATCAGCAGCTGGCATTGAATAGCCGGGGTTGGCTGAATAGCTGGCATTGACAGCAAAGTAGGTCCCCTGACCAAATAAGGTTGCTGAAAACAGAAAATAAAAGAGAGACATTTAAAGTTTTGGAATTATCAGACATCTATATTACTTCTCAGGTTAGGTGTCTTTTTTATGTTTGAAAGATTCAAAGATCTTGTTAGGTGGTTTAAAAAACACAACACAATCCTCTGAAAATGGTCAGGTACAAGGACTGTAAATTTGTGAAAAAGCAACAAATGTCCAAAAAGGTGTATAGACCACCCTAAATATTACAAGAAAAAATGGCTGCTTGGAAGCAAAATATAAAAAACATGAAGGGTAGGTCAAAACTTTTGCACAGCACTGTAATGTTCTGTATTAGAAAATAAAAAAAGAATATCAACAAAATAAAGCAACAGTGACATCAAATGTTATAGCATTATTATAGGATATTTTCTATGCACTGGTGTTCTATAAACAGAATCAGGTGATCATACTGATTAAAGTTGATTGGATCAAAGGATAATTACCATGTTTCCCAGAAAAACTCCTGTTGAATCCATTTTTTTTGATGGACTCACAGCTGTCCTGACTCGTCCCATGATATAGAAGCCTTTCACCTGCTCCCCCTTCCTGTCTGTTCTTTTCAGAAAGCTTCTTCTTTTGCACTTCGTAGCTTTGCCGCAAATGGACATTCTGCAAGCGTTCAATCTAACACAAAAGAACAAAATGTTCAGCTGTTCAAGTTTCCTGTTCAACACAGTTAACTTAGATTTCTGGTAAAAAAAAACCCAAAAAAAACCCCACCCACTTTCAATATATTCTTCTGAACTGTTTGCGTGAAGGCCGCCTTTACTTTGAGGTACTCTGAAGAGGAAGGCTCCAATGCAACCACTTTCAGATTTTCACCACTAGCCATATTGTCCCAGTACAAAGGAAGAGTAAAGTCTGGAAAAAGTTAGACCAGTTAACCAAAGAAGATAAAAGAAAGGTTTCTAAAATTATTGTTTCCAAAGACAAACGACAAGACAAAATCCATACTGCAACTGTCATAAATCCTGAGTGCAGCGCAATCAGACATAATCTCACAGAAGGCTTCCAGAAAAGGTAAAAAACGAAGGCTTATATTTTGTGCACTACATAAACTGACCATACGGAGTAACAAAGGGCTTGCTTTGCTCACATGAACACTTTTTAAAATAGTGATCAGGGAAATTAACATGAACTTTAAAAATAAAGAAATGCATAGACAAAAGGAAATCATGATTAAAAATATGTCAAGGAGCTCTAGCTCAGATCATAAATCCCATTAAAGTATTGTATCACCACTCTCTACATAATGTTTGTAAGTCTTTTGACATTTAAGATGTGCTAATTAGGACTCGACAGCTTTTCCAGACCACTCTTCTCACCTGAGTGATTCTCCAGTCGTTTTAGCTTGGTTTTTCTAGCTAACCAACTTCTGGCTTGCATCTTCTGCAGATCCACGCTCCACATGTTTCCGTGTGTGTCCACTATCTCTTTCTTGATATCATGTTCTAGGTTATAATTATCTGTTTTGGGGAGCCTTTCCCAGCTACCATCATATCCCAGGATGCACCACGCCACACAATGGTACAAATTATCCTCCTCCCTAACTCTGACTTCTCTCCGTAGACGAGCAGCAGCGTGAAGCATCTGTATCAGCTCGGTGACCCCATCTTTTAACCCGCTGACTACCAAGCCTCCATCTCCACTCTGGTCCTGCTGTACATGCAAACCCTGGGCCTCCACTAGCTTCTGCAGATCCTTTATTTCATCCTGGGTGAAGTCTGCCAACTCCTCCTTTGTCATTTTTTTTGTGGAGCAGTGTGCCTGGTACAAATCTTTTACCTTCTTCATTGCATCATGGACACTCTTTTTACCAAGGCCCAGGAACAGGAAGATGGACCGCTGATGAGTAGTACAGAGGACACTTAGGTCTGTGTTAAAACAAGTCAAGCACTGATAGGTTATAAAAACACATCAACAGGATTCTGATAAACAGGAACTTGATGTTAACATTCATCAAACTACTTGTGTTACAACAGAAGGAAACATCTGCATTATTTGGTGTTTAAATATTAAAAAAAAAACATCTACTACGAAACTATAACTGAATAGTCTTCATGAACTTGTCCTTGAATAGTTCCCCTTTTCAATTACATCTATGCATTTTAAGAGTTTTATGCTGGCCTGTTTGTATACCTCCCTCATTTTTAACTCCTAACCAGTTTTTGAACTTTGTATTTGTCCCTTTTTGTTAGTCTCATGTATAATTTCTAAATAAAAAGCTATACTCAAGCAAACCTGGACTGCATCTTTGTTCTGCTGTTTGGTCACTGTCTCTTTTAGTCAGTATGTTTTGCTGATAGCACTTTGCATCTTTATTTTGACTGTTGAGCTTCTGCAGATTACAGTATTTATACTTATACTTATCTAAATAACCTTTATGCTTCCATTTGTTTTGTGCTTTACATCTACCTTAGTTTACTTAACTCAATACCTTGGTTTTCCCGTTTCATGCTCAAGTTATTTTTGTAGGAGTCACCGTAAACCTGCAAATTCAAATGCATGCAGTAAACACCATCTTTTTATGACATGTGTTGTTATCAAACTGTTAATAGAATAAAATAGAAATAATCTAACCTGTTGAACCAAACTGCTAACATCAACATATGGGATTGTTGTGGTTGCCAGAGTCCTCCTGGACCTTCCAGTAATCAAAGTTTGGGGTGTGATAGTAAGTGTGTTGCTGGCATATGCTTTTGTGCTCACATTTGGGGTGACTACAGTTCGCCTTTCTTGAATGATGACACAACAGGAGTTCTCTACCAGCTCTTTACTCACTTTACCCTCAGTCTTGAAGTACCGCTGAGCCCCTGCTCCATCCAGAGCCAAAGTTTCTATTGTCAGACTGGTTAGAGCTGACGTTGGGGCCTGTTTGGCCTCCTGAACCTGGCATCGGGGTCCAGATAGAGACACATGTGGATTTGGAACATGTGTGGCTCTTAAAGGAACCTTGGTCTGTTTCATGCCAGTCAGGTCTAAGATTTTATGAAAACAGTCAACCATTTCAGGATGAAGCAGAGTGATTTTTTCTTGAGTTGTAACTTGATTCAACTGGAAGTCGTGAAGAACATCAGTGAGCTTGCTCACATTTTCACTGTAGCCCACCAGTCTTACTTTGGTTGTGGCAGATCCATTAGATCTTGGGACAAAGCTGATATCCACTTTGAGCTCATGAGCATTTTCTTTTTTCTTGGCTTTCATCAAGACTTCTTTCATCCTGTCAAGATCTGGAGGTACCGCTGCATTTCCCTGCAGCTTCACAATCTCCACACTGAGATCGTTCACCACAGCTGCCAGAGCCTCATCCAGGTCAGCAGAGGACAAACTAGACAGAACCAGATCTGATCCCACTTCTATGAAAACAGGATGTCTAAAGTTTTGAAAGAGAGTCTGGTACTTGGAGATGGCACGGCTGGATTTGATAAAAGTCCTTAAATCTGCTGGGAGCTTGACTCTCTTTTCTGATATTTGCCTTATCAGTTCCTCAAGTTTAGTAGTTCCTAGCTGCTCCTCCTCGTCACTGCTTTCCAAGAACAGTGTGTTCCTTTTCCCCCCCATGAGTGAAGCCTCTGGCCAATGAGTGCACATGACTCAATGAAACTCTTCTTCCAGTTTGAACTGCTTCTCCTTCAAGAAATCTGTAGTAAAAATCTGGTGAAAAAAAAGAACTGGATTTCAGAAATGTAATGTACAAATAATAAATTTACATTTCTGTACATCTGTCAAATACTATTTGGTCAAAATTAACATCTAAATTGTCAATGTGCTGTTATTATGTAAGTGTGTAAATTCTTTTTAAATATATCAGCATACATTACAAGATTTAAAGGTCTGTGTTACATTATTGGTTACCTGTGACCGATGGGTGGCTGATGGTTGACGTGAGGATTTAATATTTTGAAGAAAATTAGTCTGACACTTAGTTTGATCAGGCTCTTTACACGGAAGTGTGTTTGGTTTTGCATTTCCTCTTTATAAAGGAAGTGCAAAACCAAACAGCCCTCCCCTTTTGCAGAGCGGAAACAAGTCCAAGTTAAAGATAGACTGAAACTGCAAAGCATTTTGCTGACTGTGGTACTGGCAGGTTATAACCACAAATCATGAAATACCATGAACTTTATGCTCTGTTTGTTTTTCTGTCTTTGGATGTGGACGATCCCTTTACCTTCACTTTACATTCACTTTTATTGGGCCACCCTTCTTAATCTTTAAATTCTGGTGTTTTCAGTCTCATTGCCACAGGTGTATAAAATCAAGCGCCTAGCCATGAAGTCTGCCTTTACAAACATTTTTGAAAGAAATTGTTCTTGTGTCATTGTAAAAAGGACATGGAAGTGAGCATGGCGCTGTGACAGGATGTAACCACGGCAACAGGTTCGTTTATGAAATAACCTGCTGGGATGGTGTCTATCCAATCCAGCAGGATAGACCTATTTCCCAAATGTAGTTTTTATCTTTGTTTTTTATCATTGCATGGTGTAGATATGGAAGTGACAAAGAATCATTGTAAGTAGATCATAAATGAGCTGTTTATTGTACTTATTCATTGAGGTAATTAGAGAAATTACATAAAAATAGAATATATTTATCCTTTACATGATACATGCCTAATCTCTTACTCTTTGTGAAAGAGAGTTTCTACTCTTTTTACTGACCTCTCAGCATTAGTTTCATGTCTGACACTGTCCCACATAAACATAACCCAGATTGTTTTTTGGCTAGTTAAGACAGAGTTTTTACACATAACACAATTTAAGCACACTGGGATTCCTTACCTTCTTTTCCACTAATTCCATATTCAAATCCCTCAGAAGGCCAACTTCTTATCTTGATATTTCCTCTCCCTTTGATCTGATTATAAAGAACAATAATGGCATTTTACCTACAATACCGAATGTTTTATACAAGTCCTCTCTTACGTCTCCATAGACCACATTCCTGAGAAAGCATTAATCTCTCAGGGTTTTTTTTTCTGTTTCGCTTTCCTGTAAGTCCCTGTAACCTCCATTGGCATGTCATAATCACAGACACACCTAGATATGAAAATAGGTCACTCTCGGTTTCATATGGTGAATTTCCTTGTTTGTCCAGCTGGGATGGTAACATTTAGGGAACTTGCAAGAGTAGAAGTATCTTTATTACGAGCAATACTGGAGCTGGTACTGTTTTTAACTTGTCTGTCTGTCTATGTGTGGCTGAGTAAAATGTGCTTGTGGAGAAATTTACTGTTGAGGAAATTACCAGACAGATATTAAATACTTCATTTCAAACACTGACATGACAATAGAAACTCTGATTTTGAAGGGGCAGGGTCTTACTTATATTACCAAATAGTCATGAATAAATGTTGTACTTGTATCAGTATGTCTGTGAAAAATTCTCAAGGATTCAGGTCACGGCAGGTTAGAGTGTTTGTAAAGAAGGCAGCTGGACTTCTTTTTGGTTCATGAAGACGTTTTACCTCTTGTACAAGAGGCTTCTTTAGCTCTGTGAAATACATACACTTTAAGAAACACTGAAAACATGTGATTCTCCAAACCATCATTAAATCAGAAGAGAAAAAGTATGCTCCTCTCTTTGAAGTCACAGTTATATATAATGTTTTTAAAAGAGATCTGAAGTCTGCTGATTATCTACTTTTTCTATCTATTTATCTATTTAAAAGATTATTATTGCTATTACTACATGAAGTGCCTGTGAAATATGGCAATGACAGACTTTAAAAACAACTTTACAACTTTAAAAAGTTGCAAAGTCGTCTTCTGTAACAGCAATGTGAGGCCACTTTTCCACACAAGCCCTCATAGGTATTTATGTTTTTTGATGATGTTGTTTTTACACATTTAACAGCTGTAACTCTATCGGTTGTAAAGCGGACATAAGTTAGGATCTGAACATTTCAATTCATTCATTGAGATTTCAAACCACACAAAAAGAAAAAAGAAGGCTAAACTGAAGCAATAAATAAGTTGTGCAACAATACTGCAGTAATGTTGCTGTGTTAGCAGACCGTCCACTAGATGTCACACTGAGACTAGAAATTGCATCAATGCTGTTAACAATAACATAGCAGCTGTGAATCTGTCAAAAAAAAACAACAGAAAGTAAATTCATGCAGGAGCGTTAATATCCCAGGAAAGATGTTTATTCTTGCTTTGATTAACAGACATGCTCACAAATTCAAAAACCTTGGCATTTATATTTGCTGTAATCACAAACTTACAAATAAATGTTGTGGCTGGTTTATATTTTTTCTGTGCTCAGCAGAACATGGTGCATTTCACACATTTCTGTTGGTGCTAAGCTTGAGGTATTCAAGAAACTCAGACCACTATAAACAAACGTATGGGTATGGTTTTGTTTTGTTTCTTTTACCAAAACCTAATATCTATCTGTATTTTATTACACACCTCTTCTGTCTCACAGATATGTAGAAAAAAAGTAGATTTTCAGTATTTTGCTTGACTAAATATTTACGTAGCAGATTTTCTAATCACTTGCATCACCTGATGGACTCCATCTTTCAGCCCACTCACAGTCCAGCAGCCTGGATTAAAATGGTCTTCCACTACATACACGCCCAGGACCTCAGTCAACTGCTTTAAGTGGTTCACATCATCTTGAGTGAGGCCTGCAAGTTCATCATGCCTGAAGATTTGCGTAGTGCACTCAGCCTGATACAGACTTTTGAGATTTGCAATGGCATTGTCAACATTTTTTCTGCATAGTCCGACAATCATGAAGGTGTAATGTTGAACTCTGGAACTGTTAGAAAGGATGCTTGGGTCTATGTTCATAACTGGGGTGGCTTGTGCAACAACTGTAAAACAGATGATTTATAATCAGTCACAAACAGCTCAAAAATGAAAAAGGTGCCTCATGAGGAAGAGGAACAGCTGTTACCTGTGTTGATAACAGCAGATGGAAACATCTGCATTGCTCGCTTTTTAAATGCCAGGAAAACACTGAACTTGTTGAGGACAAGGCGAATGTTGGTGAGACACTGGAGAGGACGGAAAGATGCACCAGTCTTAACCCCTTGGAGGATGGCATATGCAACGTGGTTGGGGTCCAAACCACCAGATCCTGGACAGCCATTCAAATAAAACATTTATATGTTTTCTGTTCACTTATGCATCTTTAATATCTTGCCCACTACTCACCAGCACAGATGGCAGGAATGGCCACGGACCTGTATCCAGAAGACTCACAAGTTTGAATGATAGAAAGCAGCTGTTTCTCAATGAGACTCACATTTTTTTCTCCACACACGTGTAAAATAGCTTTACATGGGAACCCTCCAGGTGAGGTTTTTAAAATGTCTCCCTTCTTTACTTTTGCTACACGGACACAACAAAAACATGATTAAGATGCTGCAAACTGTGTGCCAGAAATATATTGCAATTTTAAATGTGTATCTTCAGCCATTCTTCTCACCATTTCTGAGTTCAGCCTCAACCTGAGGTCCAGCCATAGTTAAGATTTTTTGGCATACGCCACCTGTAGATCAATAATAATAATTTTTACTTTTTTTTTTACTACTTTCTACATTGTAGATACATACTGAAGATATCAAATATATGAAGCAAGATATGTGGAATTATGTAGCAAAGAAAACATTGATGAAATAACTCATAAAAATCATATCTTATATTTTAGATTCCTCAAAGTAGCTACTCTTTGCTTTGTTGACAGCGCTGCAAAGCAAGAAACACAAGGAATGGACATTAGACCAAAGGAAATCTGTGCTTTTGTCCGATGAGTCCAAATTTGGGATCTTTGGTTCCACCTGCTGTGTCTTTGTGTGACTCAGAAAAGGTGAAATGATGGTTTCTACATGCATGGTTCCTACAATGAAGCGTGGAGAAGGAGGTGTAATGCTGTGGGGGTGCTTTGATGGTGACACTGTTAGGGATTTATTTAAAAACTGAAGGCAAGCCCCCCACACCCTCTAGCAGATCATTACATGAGGGAACCTTTTAAGAAAACAAGCGCGTCCATGCTCACAGGTGTACACACAGGTGATCTCACACACACAAACTACACCCTTTTTGGCTCCTACCTCAATGCACACTGTGCTGTCGATCTTACGTGCTGCACAATAATGTTTAATATTTAGTATTTACTGTCATATTCCCATATATCATTGTGATGTTGTTTATTGTATTACTCTCGTTTTCTTCTGCTTGTTTTCTTTTTTCTTTCTCAACAGGTGATCCAGGTGATCGATATATGTATTTTTTTTTTTTTCTTTCTGCTTATTCTGTTGGTTTTTGTTTTTTGCCCTTCTCCCCCGTCCCTCTTCTCAACTGTTTTTCTTTCCCTCTTTCTTTCTCCCTTTTCTTTCCCCCAGTCAAGTCTGTCCCGTATTCAGCAAGTGAAAATAAAATAAAGAATAAAAGGTGAATCAAATGGACCATTACGGCAAAGCTGGGATGGTCAATTTGGTAAAGAAAATCCGTTGGGCATCTTTCTTCGCCTTTAGACAATAATTCTGATGGCAAAAGAGCCAAGCGGGACAGGCGGAAAGGGAAAAAAAACAAAAAAAAAACTGAAGGCACACTGAACCAACATGGCTACCACAGCATCCTGCAGCGACATGCCATGCCATCTGGTTACACACCTCCAGGCTGTGTAAGTGCTATCTGACCAAGAAGGAAAATGATGGAGTGCTGCTGCAGATGGCCTGGCCTCCACAGTCACTAGACCTAAACCCAATCAAGTTGGTTTGGGATCAGATGGACCGCAGAGTGAAGGGGGGGGGGGAGTCATCAAGTTCCCAGCATCTCTGGGAACTCCTTTAAGACTGATTAAAAACCATCTTAGGTGACTACCTCATGAAGCCCATCGACAGAATGCCAAGAGTGTGCAAAGCAGTAATCAAAGCAAGGGGTGGCTATTTTGAAGAATCTAAAATATAAAACATGTTTTGAGTTATGTTTTGTGGGCGATCGTGGCTCAAGAGTTGGGAGTTCGCCTTGTAACCGGAAGGTTGCCGGTTCGAGCCCTGGCTTGGACAGTCTCGGTCGTTGTGTCCTTGGGCAAGACACTTCACCCGTTGCCTACTGGTGGTGGTCAGAGGGCCCGGTGGCGCCAGTGTCCGGCAGCCTCGCCTCTGTCAGTGCGCCCCAGGGTGGCTGTGGCTACAATGTAGCTTGCCATCACCAGTGTGTGAATGGGTGGATGACTGGATATGTAAAGCGCTGTGGGGTCCTTAGGGACTAGTAAAGCGCTATATAAATACAGGCCATTTACCATTTATTTCACCATGTTTTTACTGCATAATCCCATGTATTCATTCATAGTTTTGATTCCTTCGGTGAGAATCTACTGTATAAATAGTCATAAAAATAAAGATAAACCATTAAATGAGTAGGTGTGTCCAAACTTTTGACTGGTACCAACTGTGGAATGGAGCAATCTTCTGCCACCTTCTCTACATGGAAGATATCAAGATTCATGCCAAAATTGAATGGGACATCGATTCACTGATCCACACCACCAGGATATACAGCAATGACATCAGAATGTCATTCGGGCCTCAGAAGTGTAGTTGGATGGTAACAAAGAGAAGGAAGGAAGTCAGAACGGAGGGGATCGCACTACCAGAAGTAAACATTGAAGACATTGAGGACAGCTACAAGTACTTGGGAATCCCACAGGCAAATGGGAACCACAAAGAGGCCGATAGGAAAGCTGCAACTGCCAAGTACCCGCAGAGAAAAGCAAGTCCTGAGGAATCAGCTGAATGGCAAGAACAAGATCCCGATTATCAAAACCTATACCCTGCCCTGCTGGGATAATAAGCTGGCCTATGGAGGACATAGAAGCCTCTGGAAGGAAGGAAGGCAGGAGGGAGAAGGCCAGGGACTAGTTGTTGTCAGAACCATGGTCCAGGATGAGCCAAGAAACTTCCATGAGTACATCAGGAAGATGGCCCCAACTGACTGTGTGCTCAGTGAATACCTCAAGCAGTAGAAACCCAAGAATGAGGAGCAAGAAAAGGAGGCATCATGGAAGGACAAGCCCCTGCACGGTATGTAGCACCAGCAGATAGAGGAAATAGCTGACATCCAGAATTCCTACCAATGGCTAGATAAAGCTTGACTAAAAGATAGCACAGAGGCACTAATCATGGCAGCACAGGAACAAGTACATAAGGAATAAGGAATCCAGGCTAAGGAATAAGTACAGGAATTAGTATAAGATCCATAGAGGCTGGGGTCTACCACATCAGGCGAAACCCCAGGTGCAGGCTGTGTAAAAATGCCCCTGAGACAATCAAACACATAACAGCAGGATGCAAGATACTAGCAGGCAGGGCATACATGGAACACCATAACCAAATGTCCGGCATAGTATACAGAAACATCTGTGGCGAATATGGCCTGGAAGTCCTGAGGTCAAAATGGAAGACTCCCCATAGGGGGTTGAGAATGACTGTGCTAAGATCCTGTGGGACTTCCAGATACAGATGGACAAACTGGAAATGGCAAACCAACTGGACATAGTGGTGGTGGACAAGGAGTGGAAGATGGCCATCTTCCTCCACGTAGCAACACAACATCAGGAAGAAGGAACACGAAAAGCTGAAGAAGTTCCAAGAAATAAAGAAGATGTGGAGGGTACACGTAACAGTGGTCCCAGTGGTAAACAGAGCACTCAGTGCAGTGGCCCCCAAGCTAGGTGAGTGGCTCCAGCAGATCCAAGGAACAACATCCAAGATCTCTTTCCAGAAGAGCGCAGTCCTAGGAGCAGCAAAGTTGCTACACAGGACCCTCAAGTTCTCAGGCCTCTGGTAAAGTACCCAAGCATGAAGGATAAAGACCACCAACAGGGGCTAGAGGGGATTTTCTTTTCAAAGTATGTATAAAACCTAATTTGCCCTAAACATCTTACAGGTCAATGGAAATGTATTAGGTTTAGAGTTGTTTTTATTTTAGCCATGTGCTAAATGCATTTAACAAACTGGAAAGTGATAAATCTGAAATTAAGCCTCACTTGTTTTGGCATTAAAGTTGGTATTATCTGTTAAAGGCTTTCTTATTTTAAATAAATTTTGAAATTCTATCAAAAGGGGAGAGCCAACAGAACCCAAAATGTATCTCTATTTTTCACCCTAGATAGGCCACCAAGGACATGGATATTAGACGGTTTACCAGCATAAAGCTAAAGTGCATTTTCCCAGGAAACATGATTGAAACCCAACAGTTGATTAGATTCAAAAGCTCTCACCTTGAAAATTTGTGAAGTCAGTTGAGTTCACCACAACATCTGTAGTCTCATTAACAATGTCACCAAAAACCACTTCTAGTTCAACCCCACCTCGGACTTTCACAGTTATGTCAGTTAGGTCACTCTTGAGGGACTTGAAGGTGGCTGAAAAGACGAACACGACAACAAGATTCACATTTCTGATATCAACCTCCATGTCACTTGTTGAACCGTAGAAACAGTTAAATATTTGTTAAAAACACAACATTTCAAAGGTAGATTTTTGTCTGAATCAAAACAGTTCAACCAGCTCTGGTTTTACCTTGACCGCTCTGCTTGATCTTCAAGCTCAGCTGTCTGTAGACCTCATGGTAGCACTGTAGATACATGTTTGGTTTAAGCACCACCTTTCCAGAAATGTTTCTACAAACAATGCACAGTACTTAAAACTAAGAACAAACCCAAACTTGCCCTTACTTTGGTAACAAGTCCTGAGATTCTCTGGTTCTAACTAATGTCAAATGACATATCCTCTGTGTTGTGATCATTATCATCTGTGCTTTATGTTGCAATATTTACAAGAAAAACACAATAAACAGATGATCATACATGAGAAAGAGCTCGGAGATGGCAGAAGGGAGATGCTCCCTTTTAACAGAGATTCAGCCTTAGCAGAAACATACTTATGTACTGTAATTGCATTCATTTTTACTCCAGTAGCTCGGGTGGTACTGTCTAAACACATTCATTCCTACCCATATTACTATCACTCTCAGCAGGGAGTAATATGTATTTAATACAATGTAATATAGTAATACTATGACCTGCTACTGCAGTAACTGATAGTGTAAAATAAATTTTTTTAAAAAAAGGGTTGTTTTATACAGCTATCGAAAAAGATCAAACGCTGTCACCTCCTCAGAGTCTTGATAGTCTGGTTTAATGACAATATAGATGTTGTGAAGAGATTCACATGACCCAGATAATCCAAACTGGTCAATGCTGTCAGTCAGCACTTGAATGGCTTCTTTCTGGGAATATTTCAGAACTACCCCGGGTCCAATGATCGGAAAGGCAATGGAACACCAGCCTTCCTCTACACAGAGTTCCAAACACCTTTTTAGCCCAATAGCAAGTGTCTGCAAAGGAGAAAACAGGAAAAATGTGTCTATGCGTTGGTCTCAGGGGTAAGGAGATTTACCATTTCCATTTACTGGTTTCTGATTGTGTTTTTCTTACATGTTTATGAATTTACTGTGTTTTTACTTCACCTGTATGCTGAGGCCATCAACTCCATCCCATGGCAGACACTCAATGAAGAAGATCTTAGAGCAGCTCAGAGCTGGAGGTGCATCAACCACCATAACATTACCAGCAGAAAGGGTCCACTTCCGAGCTATCAGATTAAAGACCTTCTGCAATGGATTTCCTGCTTTTTTCAGTAGACATTTACCAACTTTAGTGGAAGTAAGCTTTTTGGATACCATGGGGGCCACCACCACATTCACCTGTAGAAATTATGTGAAATAATACTAACATGTGGGACACATGCTGCTTGAATAGAAATTGTGAAATTGTTTAGAATATATTTGTATAACCTGTTCATCTTCCAAAGTGCTAAGCTTGATCTCCAGGTTTGTTTTGTTAACAGCTGTTGTGTTTGCTGTACTTCTGGCAGTGTTGCTTTCCAGTCTGTCTGGGTTGGAGCTGATGACGTTAATGTATAGTGGCTCTGGGTAAAGATCAAACACACTTGTGGTACTTTGAGAATAGACTGCTTGTTGTTCCCTGATGATGACCTGACAGGATTTCTCCAACAGCTCTTTGTTTTGTCTGCCTTCTCCCTGGAAGTACAATTGCGCCCCCGGTCCATTTAACACCACCGTATCAGTTGACAGCTGCACTAGACTTGTGGCTAAGTCTGTCTGAACTTTCTGAACCAGAGAACGAGGACCCTTCACAAAGACACAGGGATGTGGAACATGTGAGGCTTTCAAGGTCACATTAGATTGCTTCATGCCAATCAGGTCTAACAATTTATCGAAGCAGTCAACCAGTTCAGGATGTGGCAAGTTTACCACTTCTTGAATATCAACTTCATTCTTTTGGAAACCATGAAGGACCTCATTGAGCTTGTTAACATCCTCACTGTAGCCCACCAGTCTTACTTTAGTTATTGCAGTTCCACTAACTCCTGGCATGAAGCTCACATCCACTCTGAGCTCACTAATGTTTGCTTCTTTCTTCGCTTTCATCAGGATTTCCTTCACTCTGTCTAAATCTGGAGGTACTGCTGCAGCTCCCTGCAGTTTTACAGTGGTCACTTTGAGCTCTCTTGTCACTGCTGCCTCGGCCTCATTCAGAGCATCAGAGGACAAACTGGACAGAACCAGATCTGAACACACCTCAAAGAAAACAGGGTTTCTGAGGCTCTGCTGGAAACGAGCTTGGTATTTGGAGATGGCTCCACTGGTTTTGATGAAGGTTAGCAGAGCTGTGGGGAACTTGACTCTTTTTTCCTTTATGTTCTTAATCAGTTCATCTAGTTTTGCAGCTCCTGACTGCACATCTGTGTCAGGGCCCTCCAAAGTGATTGTGGCACTACCTCTGATGACTTTAACATCTGGATAGTTAGCGAACATTTCTTGATTGAACTCTTCTTCTACGAGCTTGTACTGCTTCTCCACAATTGGCAGCTCCTTTTTGGTGTATTGAATGTTTTCCAGATCTGCAATCTTCTCCTTCACAGCATGGACCTCTCCCACAATCACAGCATAGCCACTCTCATGGTACACTTTGATATCATCTATCTTAAGGGAGGAGTCTTGCAGCAGCATCTTGATCTTTTTTGGCTTAAATACATGATAGCAGAGGTAGTTCTCATTGAAACGGCTGAAAATCTGATCCAGCTGTTGCTCCTGTTTTTCCGCAGGGCATTCTCCTGGCTGACTCTGACTGTCACCTCTAACTACAACATTTTCATCATCAAATCTTAATTCCACCGTGCAGCCGATATAAGAGAGCTGCTTCTGGAGAATTTTTAATGCCTTGGGTTTATCTCTCAGATAATACAGGAGGAAAATATCTACGTTAAATGTCCTCTCCAGATGTTTTGTGATCACTTTTGTTGGTGCCTGAGAAAGAACCAAAAAAAGCACATTTATCAGGTTATGCTTGAAAAAATAACAATTCTACACTTAAAAATTACATAAACATTAAACATAAGAGATAAGCTTACATGGACTGAGTGTTATTGACCAAATTGGTTGTTCTTTTTCAAATGTCTATCCAAGTTATAGGTGAATGTAAGTTATCTTAGTTTATAGAAGGCTTCCACTTTCTAAAATGCTTTGGTTCTGGTAAAATAGGGTCTGCAGATTCACTAATTGTGAAAGGTTAGGCCAATGATTAAAAGCAGTTTGGTCAGTAGCAGATGACAGGTTTTTTGTTGTTTTTTGACAGTTGTCTGTGAAGGTTCTCAGTCATCCAGGTCATCGTAGTCAAAGGAGCTTGCAAAGAAAAGCGTCTGGACTTCTTTAAGTTACTTGAAGACGTTTCACCTCTCATCTGAGAGGCTTCTTCAGTTCTAAGGTCAAATGGTGGAGAGTCCCAGATATAAACCTGGTGGGAGTGTCCCCCCACAGAGGGACAAAAGGACCCCCTGATGATCCTCTAATCACCTGAGCCAAGGTGTGGAACTGGGTGTGGGTCCCAATCAGCCAGAGTTTCGGGTTGATTGGCACCATTTGACCTTAGAACTGAAGAAGCCTCTCGGATGAGAGGTGAAACGTCTTCAAGTAACTTAAAAAAGTCCAGACGCTTTTCTTTGCAAGCTCCTTTGACTTTTTTGACAGTTTTATTTTATTTTTGTTATTTATTTCCATTTTTACAAATCAACAAGTCAACATATGTGGATACTAACTAGTACAAGTACAATTAATACAAATGTTGCTGATCTACAGAAATTTTTCTGTGCAATAGTCTCTGATAGGAAGGAAACAATAACTCAAATAATTTGTCACAACTAAAGTATGCAAAAGAGCATCTCCGAATACACAACACGTCACTTGAAGCAGATGGGGTAAACCAGCAGGAGACTGCACCAAGTGCCACTCCTGTCAGCTAAGAGCAGGAAACTGACACGATATGTGAAGGCAAATCACATGGATTGTTTATGTGAGGACCGAAACGCAGAGCACAGAGAGATGGGAACTGGAATTTATTTAGGCAGCTATCCTGAACGAGAAAAACATAAATTATAAACTAAACAGAGGATTGATTGCCTGAACTGGGGAAATTATGAAAACAAGACAATTACCCATTACTAGAAAAGCCTGGTTAAACCTCGTAAACTTCGGAGGGAACACAGAAGAGCCATGGGGGAAAAAACAGACGCGACAATAAAGGTTGAGGGAAAACTCACACAATATATACAGACAGGAGGTTTCCAGGGGAAGTGGAAACACACGAGGAACACAGCTGATACAAACGAACATGACACCAGGAAGCAAAACTAAACACACTGCACATAGACCACGAGATTGTCAAAATAAAATGGGGGAAAAGGCAGACTAAGACACCCTGACATAACAAGGGAACAGGGCAGTGAGAATGGGAGACGAGATGTGGATATAACTAAGGAGCACATACAGAGGACAAGATGGGCTAGGGAGAACACATGAACACATAAACAGAGACACACACCGAGAGGAGCACAGAGGACAAAGACTCAAGGGAACCTAATAAAACGTAACTAAACTGATCATAAGTAAACTCAGAGATGTAATAAGAGTACATGTTTCCCAGCTGTGCTGAGTCGTGCTGAGTCGTTATCTTAGTGTTGGATAAAACTGCATTTCTATTAATCAGACATGGCTCATGTTTGGATTTTGCTTTGGGTGCCTTTTTTGAGTGCCTGCACCTTTCAGGAATCCACCCAAACTGGTCATGTCAGATTACCTGACAGTACATAGTGCAATGTTTCCTTAGGAAAAAGAAAACTCACCTGTGACTGACTGGTCGCTGACTGATTGAGGGTCTGTGGAGGTAAACTTGTTTGGCTCACTGTTAAATACTGTTTTCCACCAGAAATAGAGATGGCATGAAACTTTCTCAGCAAAACCCGCTCCTGAACTGTCAAAACAGCTAAATTCAGTCACCACATGTCACGGACAAAAGCTTACATTTAAAAATGTAACTGCAAGAATGAAAGAAACAAAGAATTGCAAGCAAGTTAGGGCAGCATATTGTTCTTTAGCTTTTTTAGCTCTTCTAATATTCAGTTAAGATGGTGAACATCATTCAACATGATTATATGCAGGCCTGTGAATATGGACATGGTCACAGAGATATTAGCATGAGTTTAAACTGTTTACACGTACTCTTGTTTACATAAATAAAAAAAAATACCTTCTTTGTCCTTGAAACAGATTTTATAGGTGTTGCCTTCAACCTCTGCAGGAATTCCACACTCACCACCTCCAGAGTCTTCTCCTCTCTGAAAGTATCTCCAAATAGCCTGAATATCATTGCCAGAGAGACATTTGGCTTCAAAAAACAGGGGATATGTGTATTTATCCATTTTCCCTAATATTCTAAACTAGAAGGAGAAATTTGGATACAGTTAACACCCTTTTGTGTCACTGCTTTGTGTGAAAATGCGCACTGAAACCCTTTTTCATCGTCTACTTTCAGTAGAGTTCCTCCTCCTTTCATTTACAAGTAGACACACCTAATGTTAACCTTAAAGGGTATTTTACAGTTTTTCTTGTTGTGCAAGTATGTGTCTTTTCTTTTTCAAATTATGCTGAAAACACTGAACATCAAAACATGATGTTAATAATGACGCCTGACTTTTTCTTTTTATAATGCAGTGACTATTGTGATGATTTGTTTTTGTCTAATGAGGAGCTTATTGATTTTATATATATTGATATCTATCTATCTATCTATCTATCTAGATAGATAGATAGATAGATAGATATCAATATATATAAAATCAATAAGCTCCTTATTAGAGATAGATAGATAGATAGATAGATAGATAGATAGATAGATAGATAGATAGATAGATAGATAGATAGATAGATAGATAGATAGATAGATAGATAGATAGATAGATAGATAGATAGATAGATAGATAGTTTGGAAATATTCACAGTTCAATTCATAACCAAATACAAATCGGCACCGCATTGCAATAAACCTGAGTCACTCTGTGCCGATGAGCTCAACCTGTCTGTTTGCAACAGGTGACTGAACTGGCTGCCAGCTGCTTGAATTTAGTAATATTTCTATAGAAAAGAACTCTATGAAGTTCTTGTTGGAGTGAACAATATTTTAAAGGTAAATTTCTGTGTATATAGATTACAACAAATTTGCAATTATTTGCAATCTTAATACGATTTCAAAAATCGTTATCAAAAAGTTATCCAAAAGTTATCCAAAATGTAAAGAATAACCCTGCGACCCGGCCCGGATAAAGCGGAAGAAGATGGATGGATGGTAAAGAATAACTTAAAGTTAAATACTGTAAATAAACATATAAAATTAATAGTAAACCAGTTATTAGTTCTATAACTTTAAATAGTTATTCATGAGAATAACTTTAAATAGCTGCATTTATAAACAAAACAACATGTTTATCAATTCAAACAGCAACTTTTGCAATTATTTTACAGTTGGTTACTTTGTTAAAAATCAACAAATCTTAGTTTAATCTTTCTTTAATCTTTAGTTTAACAGCAGAGGACTTTGAGCAGGGAAGTAAACACAGAGATTTCCACAACGAGTTTAGTTTTCTTACCTAGACTTGTTCCCAAAGTATTAGCTGAAGGGATCTGGCAACAAATGAATGAAAGGAGCATTTGGTAATTTATTTATGAGTAGTTTAGAAACAGGAATATCAGCCTGGCACTTGGTAAACAACTGAGGAAACACGCCTACAGGTATCCCACAGAAAGGTATTCTGCCATTCATACTCTCACACACACATGGAAAAAGGAGGAAGCGAGGGAGGAGGTGAAGAGAGGCGGGGCACAGAAGCCATATCACAAACACTAGAGCTTTTAATTTGAAATGATTACATGAAGTGCTAAGTTTGTGTTGCAGCGTCCTGAGGTGGTGTCATGGAAGTTTCCTTTTCTAATATCAAAGCTTTTGCTAAAATGTTGAACATGTGCTTTTATAAAATTTATAGTGGTTAGCACACAGCAAGAAGGTTCCCTGGTTTGAACCCTGGCTGGAGTTTGTATGTTCTCTCTGTACCTGCATGAGTCTACTGACATTTATATTAGGTTGATTAAGGTGCTAATATTCCCTCTACAGGGAATATTGCTTCCCTCACCGTCATGATGTCATCATACAGATACAAGCATTAGGCTGTTATACCCACTGTTAAGGTTCAGGAAGCCATTGCAGGATTCTCCTAAACAATAGCACTTGACACAGCAAGCATAAAAAGGCCCTTGGTTATTTAATTTTGTCACGGTTCGCTGGAGGACTCACACGCAGGACTCAGAGGCACAGTATTTATTACAATTCCACCAGGTGTATTTACAAACAGTGCAGAGGGGGTAGTGCTATATACAAAGCAGTGACAGGGAAAAAGGCTCCGGGGAAATCCAGGGAGGGAAAAGACACTCGCTCTTCTTCTGACTCTCTTCAGACACTCACACAAAGGAATCCGCTCGGGGAATGCAGGGTCGGGTCCAGGGGATCTATGTACAGAAAGAAATATACGTCAGAGGTTTTGCGCAGGGAAAAAGAGAACTTGCTCAGAGCCGGGCTGCACTGACGTGAGTCACACACAACGATCCAGCGATGAGTAGAAGCCACTCCCTGGCTTAGAGACTTTTCCATTTGATTACATTTTGTATGATGGATTATGTAGAAAAAGTAGAATTGGGCTGAAAGATTTATTTCTTTATCACCTATTCAGGTTGTAAATTGTGTTTTTAAAAAGTAACTAACTAAGTAACTAAGTAATTAATTACTTTTGAAAATAAGTAGTCAGTAAAGTGAAGAGATTACTTTTGGGGGAGCGTAATCAGTAATTAGTAACTGATTACTTTTTTTCTAGTAACTTGACCAACACTGATTATTACTAGCAGTGATGTAATAGCAGTGATAGCTGTACATATTATGTCCCTCCTGTTATTTCTAAGGTATGTTTTTTATAAGTTTGTTATATAGCGGGTCATAATCATTCGTTCTGTAATTAACTGTTGCAACATGTCAGAAAATATGTTTATTCCTGATCTTGTCTGGGCAAAGCCTGCCATCTAGTGGGTTGACAGGGTAGCGCCATGTTAGAGTGCAAGCAGTGGTTTTCTCTCAGCGCTCGACAGGGAAGGTCCATTTCTCTGTGTCTCTGTAATTTCCTGCATCTGACGCCCTTGAAAAGGCATAATCTGTAAGTGTGGCAAAAACGGTTTATTGTTCTCACTTATTAGTACCTTGTTCAGCAAAGTAATGAGTTTCTTGTGTATTTAGCAGAGTTTGTTACATTACTAGCACAAGCTAGCTGTTAGCCCTTTGTTTAGCCTGCTAACATGAAGCATACTAGCATGTGGTGTTACCTGTATCTCTTGAAATGCTACACGGAGGTAGTGTTGATACTGAGATTGTGTAGTGACTGTTTACACAAGTCAACAATATTTAATGTAATCTTTGTGTATTTGTATGGAGAGTGAATACACTGTATTCTGTTTCTGTTATTACAGTTTTACAAAAAGAAAAATAAGGATCAGTAAAGCTCTGAAGAATGCCACGCGGTCTCCTGAGTGTTTACTGAAGCCATTTAATGTTTAGCTCTCTGCATAAGCTGGATAGAGACGTTCATCTGAGGGCAGAAGAGTACATGTTGCACCATGTACAGCAGTGATAGTGTGGTACATGGTGTAACAGTAACAAATGGATAAATATATTAGTATTTCTAAATTAATTACTAATGACTATATTAATATTAAGGTACTGTTATTATATTGTACATATACATTAATATGTTTGTGTCATGTGAAGTCGCATAGTGTTGTTTTAAAAACAATGTTTTGAAGAGCTCAAACAAAGAAAGTGTCCACTGACGAATATATTGCTTCAAAGTTTGAAGATAAATCAATGGAAACTAAAGCTTTTTTCTTATTTGTGTGACCCTGACCTTTGACCGATGCCCTCAAAGCATTACATACTGAAATGGTGCATTTTATTATCTTTATGTATGATGATGTATGTATGATTGGAGTAGAATTCCCTGAAGGTTTTGGTTTCTATGAGCTGTAAAATCTCAAGATTTTAAGATATATTCATGCAATTTGTGATTTTGTGAAACTTTATGGTCTCATTGTGACGTCATAGGGTGTTGTAATTGTGTTGTATAGCTCTCTCCGTGCCCTTCCTAATGATACATTACGCAATATGGTTTCTTGAAATGTATTTCTCCAGGTCGACTTTGACCTTGGAAGCTAACGATGGAGGTCAAGGTCAAATGCTTATTCAGAATAGGCACTCATTTCCCTCAAGGCCTAGTAGATTGTTGTGAAGTTTGAAAAAATAGATTTTCACATCTGGTGTGACCTTGACCTGATTTTCACCAAAATTAAATAATCTTGAGTTGTTATTATTATCTACCATCACACAAAATTTGAAAATAATATCTTGAAAACTGTGGACGATAGACTGCTAACAGACAGACAAACAAACATGACGGATTACATACATAAAGTGCAACTCAAATCAGTCTTTTCACCAGATTAATACACATCCTTACATTAAATGGTTCTAGGATCATAAACGTACAGCTAGAGACACTATAGATTTAAGTTTATATTAAAAAAACTGAAGAGAGAGAAAGAGCAGATCTGTGGAACATTTGCATCACCTGGTTGTCATCTTTTACAGTTTTTCTCCATTGGTTTGGCTCATTTTTTTAAACAGAAATTACATTCTCAAAACTCTAAGATCATTTGGCAAAACACTCTTACAGTTTAGCACAACACTATAGCTCACCTGCAAAAGCTCATATCTCTTCCAAAACTGTTCACTCAGGCTTCAATCTAAATCCCTTTCTCATTTAAACAGTCAGTGTCTCCAAAATGGCAAAGATCCTTCTCAATAGCTTTGGCTCATTTCTCGACACAGATCGGACACTCTCATCATTCTTGGTGCTTTTGTCAAAATAAACCTGGATGGTTGATCACAACAACATGGTCCACCTGCAAAAGCTCATATCTCCCCTAAAACAGTTCACTCATGTGTCAAAACTACATTTCTTTCTAATCTGAATAGTCAGTGCCCCCAAAATGCATCGTCCCTTTGGCATTG